>NC_092050.1:46319142-46924585 GCF_003086295.3 Arachis hypogaea | reverse complement strand
TAACTGACCTCCCCACACTTAAGGCTTTGCACCGTCCTCGGTGCCATCTGTCAGGAACAAAGGTGGGTTGGTAGCAGTATCTCCACAGTCGGGACCGTCATGGCTCCCTGTGCTGGTAAATGAAGTGCAGTCCGGGGTGTCTGGGTCTTTGTATTTTCCCATAAATAGCTCCTTGAGGTAGGTGAATCGGCGCTTGTTACGGCGCTCTCTTAGCTTTGCTTTGTGTACCTGCTGATCTAACCTCTCAAGTATCTGATGAAGCAGTTGGTTTGTTGTAGGTGCTTGTGGTGTTGAAGGAGGAATGTCTTCAGCCGGTTTCGTAGGCTGGCTTGTAGTGGCTGCTGGAAGTCTGATATATTTCCCGTTAGGGAGGTACTGATCATCCCATGGGAGCATGGCTTTGGTGTCTCCAGCTCTATAGGAGACTCTGGCTACTGAGACGAGATCTGAAACCAAGGCGAGAAAAGGTAAGTTGCCTGCAATTTGTACGTGTCCCATAGCATTCCGGATGTGTCTTGGTAGGTTCAGAGGCTGGTCTGTAATGATGCACCATGGTAGAACGGCCATGTCTGCAGTGAAGGAGGACTCGTGGGTGCTCGAAAAGATGTAATGGGACATAATCTGTGTCCACACGCGAGCCTCCAAGGTAAGTCCAGAAGCCAATATTCCCATAGGTCGGGAATGATGGTATCCGTAGATCCATCTACTGCCAGGTAGTGCGATAACTCTGAGAACATCATCCCAGTCAAATTGGTACATCTGGCACTTGAGTGCGGCCTCTTGAAATGCATCTAGTCCTTCTGGAGTAGGGGAAAGATCTAAAGCTCGCTGAATGGCCTCTTCTGTAATGAGGACTTGCTTCTGTCGGACATAGACAGACTGCAGGGTTGGCAGGTGAAAATTAGAGTAGAACTCGACTACCCAGGAAAGATTAACCTGCCGTGGCTGTCTCTGTAGGAAACTCCATTGTCTTCGTTCAATTTGCGGCTGAACAAATTCAGCAATACGGGTCGGGAGGATAAGAAGGTATTCATTGTTGTAACTCCTTTCTGCCAGGATGGGGAACATTTGCTCACAGTAGCGATTGGTAAATCGCGCAGTGTCCTTTGCTGGGAAGGCTTTCTCTTTTTGATCAACCTTTATAATCCTCTTAATTCTTTTTGTTGAGGGCTTAACTGTAGTTGAAGATGGCTCTGCCACTAATGCTCTCTTTGTTCCTCTTCTTGCTGGTGTTTTGGGAGTAGCTTTCTCCTTGCCTTTCTTGGTGGCCATCCTAAAAGAAAGAAAACAGAAAGTATGTTAAAATGTCAAGGGTTGGAGCAAAGAAGAGAACGGGATAGGTGGTAATTAATGCACATTAAAAGATGAAGATGTTAACACATGGTCATGACTACATGTGAAAAACATTAATGGAAATATAGCAAGTGCATATGATGACAATTAAATGCAAGGTGTTTATTGGCATGCAGGCAAAGGCATGAGTAACATAGATCAAGCATTCAATGTTCAAGTTAGATTACCAAGCCTTTCAAACTAATAATCTGTTTGTAATGACAATTATATTGAATTAATGTGATATGAAAAAGGGTTTTGTGAAAAGCAAGCATTTTAGAGTAGTAGGATAAAAGATATCGCAAAATAGTGCACAATGCCATACGGGCATTTTCACAAACACATAGCATGCATGGTAAATAAGCTAATGAAAATAATAAATTGAATATGCAAGCAACCCTTAAAAATTAATATATAATTGCCAAACAATTTTTGCAACAATCCACAAGCATATAATAAGAAACAATGACCCAAATAAATTTCCGGTGGGTGCTTCATAGCTTCATATAGGTTGAAACTCATTGCTCTGCCATCTATCTCAAAAGAGTAAGTTCCTAAGAAGGCATCCAATTTGAACCTTGAAGTCGTCAGAAATGGCCTTCCAAGCAGGATGGATGATGTAACACCCTACCATACTTAGTATTATGCTTAAGTCATAAGACTGAGATAGTAAGGTATTACGACCTCTAAGAATAGTAATATATGTATATAATAATAAAGAAAAATATTTAACTATGAGCCTTGAAAAACGGGTAAAACAAAATCGCAAAATAAAAAGGTGCAATGCTCAGGAAAGGATTACTTGCGTGCTAAGAAACCTAATAGGAACATGATAAAGATAAGCAAAAGAATAAAGGACAACCAAGGAAGCAGCATAACTAGCCCCTGACTCAGCCTGCGAAGCTAAGGCTGGCCGGAGGGTGTATATATATATATCTAAACATATATAAGTGCTCTCAAAATATCCCAAAATACACTATAATATAAAAATAATTCCTATCTCTCCCTCAACCTCTAAGAGGAGCAGCATACATAGGTTACTTGGAGAGTAAGCTAAACATATATATACATATATACAGCCAGAAGCCAAAATACACCCAAGGACTACTTCGCTTTCCAGGATCCAGACACCTAGCAAGGAGCCTCTCGACCTGCATCTGAAAAACAACAATACAATATGGAATGAGAACCGGAGGTTCTCAGCATGGTAAAAGTGTCACACGTATAATAAATAAGGTCTTGAGAATGCCATAGGCAATTCTAGAACTCCGTTATACAATTATCCAACTTAATTACTAATTAGAAGCTATAAACATGGGTAGGTATTCTAAATCTATCTAACTTACTCAATTTCAATCCTAATCTAACACCAAACCATTTCTCCATCTCCTCCATCCCTCTATCATCCACAATGCAACAGAAACAAGCAACCAAACAAGGTCACGCACAAGTAATGAGCAGATAGTACAAATAGCAAGTATAATAGATAGCAGGTGATATATATCAATTAGGCAAACCCAGGAAATTCATAGCAATCAAAACAAACAAATGCATATGATGCATGCCTGTCCTATGGCTGATGGGGCCCATCTGTCGGTTATCCAGCCAACCCGACAAGTCCGAAAACCATAGACTGTCCCCCGTCATGCATCCCCAAGAGTCTATGCATAGAGTTCACATTCAATCATCATATAAATCACTCAATGGGGGTTATCTATACCCGGGAATTTATACGTGCCCGGTCACCCTTACGATGTAGGGTTAACAGAGTATCGAGAATCAACCTGGAACACGTGGTGGCGAGCCACGGTATTTACCCAGGAAAACTCGTATCTCAGATATCATCATTCATAAGCCATTTCATAGTCATAATCATTATTTAATCCTTCATCAAGCCATGGCATGTTAACTTCTTTTATTAACAACCTCCCTTTCACATTTTTCATCATCATTCCCTTATAATTCATCTTGATTACCCTTTCCGGGTCCTGACCAAACTATTTATCAAACTCTTCTCAACCTTCTTAATATCGAATAATCTTAAAATCAACCCAACTCTAACATTAAATCAATCACATCACACGAAGATTAAACTTTAACTTCTCTAACCCATGACTATCACTAAGACATCCTCGACACTCTATTTTCTTTTCTACTTTTAATATAACAAATAAACTCAGAATTGCACAAACTTTATGTCCAGGCGTTCATCTTGAAATAATCTTTCTAAAAAACTAAAAATCATAATTTTCTGATTTCTCTAGCCTCAGAAATAAAGGAAAAACCGTGATTACTTTGCAGTGCATAAAACCAGAAAAATAGCAGCAGCATGTGATATTCAAAATTCAATATAAAATCTAAGTTAAATCCAATAAATTTAAAAATTAATGTAGTTAAACTTTACTCATCCAGTTTTCTTTCTCAATTGATTCTGAGATAATACCATTTTTAATGAAGAAGTTACTTTACCTGGAAGTTAAGTAAAAATGAGTCAAAATATGTTTTAGAAACCAACAAGCTTAGTAACTTTCAATTTGAATAACTTTTATTACAAAACTCCAATTAAGCTAAATTTTGGTCTGAGAACTCCTAGCTCATCCTGAAATAAGTGTATCTTAGTTGCAACCAATTGCTATTCAATTCTAAGAGTTACAAGCATTGGAAGTTGATACATAGCTTGCTGAAATCTGTTTCTTTTCAGCTTTGACCGCCAATATTCAAAAATTCACAACTCCCAATCCTTAACTCTTAAAATTATGAAGTTTTAGATCAATAAATAAAGTTAATCAAATTTTATAAAAAAATTAGTTTTGCTCCAAAACTCAACTCGTAAAAGTCGCAGCAAGACTCACAAGTTGCTGCCTTGTTTGACCTTTTCTGCTGCAGGACAGATTTAACAACCTAACTTTAAAAATTTGCCATAAATTGTATATTTAACAAAAAGGTCCCAAATTTTCCAGTTTAGTTCCTTATATTCCCAAGTTTATCTCAAACTTGGTCTCATACAATTCCAATCATTACATAATTAGTTACAGCATATGTAATACCACCACAACACAACTCTACATCCTTATTAACAAACACCAATCCTAATCCATCATAAATAAATATAAGAGCACACCATTAGTAACTTGCACACCTCATAATTCCAATATATATCCACCAACAAATCCATTTCAACAACATTACAAGGCTAATCATTAAATACAACAAACAATTCAACTTATCTTATGGTTCCTCTAACCTAAGTTTTCACAACACCGTAAATATTAAACATGCAAAACTTAAACCATACCTTGGCCGATCACTTTATTCAACCCAAGACAGCCTCACAAGCAAGAACACAGCCCTCCAAGCTCAAAGAAACAGCCACAAACCAAGCCTCAATCACCAATAAACCTCCAAATACTCACTTTTTACTTCCAATGCATATATATACGAACTTAACTCTCACCTAATACACATATATGTTCCAAATCAGATTTTACCTAATAGAATTAAAATCAAATTAAAGTTTAGGAAAACCTTACCGCTCCCACACGCGTAGCAACTCAAACCCAGTAAGCTCTGTAAGCTAAATCGAACCTAGAACATCAAAATTGGCAAAATCTCCCCAAAGGGTTTCAATTTCAAGAATAGAAAGAGGGGTAGAGATTATGGAACAGAAATGGAGCTTACCGGTGAAATTGATTTGATAGAAATGTAGAGCTCAACGCGCTGGACGCGTGGCCGCGAACGGTGCGGCAATCGGAGCCCGGACGAAAGAGTTATGGCGGATTAAAGGAGGTTAAGGTTTGGGGGCTCTTCTTCCTCCCGAAATCTGTTTTGATGCGTTGCATGCAAATGGGGGAAGAAGGAGCTGCTGTCTTCTTTAAGTGTTTGGGTCCGGTTGGACCCACGGGCCTGGTTTGGGCCCCGGTTCAACCAGTTCGGCCCTTCCGATCTGATTTTGGGCCAAATTTTCGAAATTGGTATCAAAATTCTCGTTTTGACGAGCTCTATCCTATTTTGATACTAGTTTTACATTTTTAATTTTCCTATTTAAAATTTGATTTATTGACTAATTATTTTCCAATTTTAGCGGGGTTTACAGATGATGGTCTTCCTGAGTCATTAGGGGGCATCTCCAAGATGTAGAAGTAAATAGGGAATGTTAGCCCCTTAATGCTCACCAGCACGTCCTCAGCAATTCCAACCACCGAGATTATGCTTTTATCTGCTAAAACAAAACGTGCTGCCAACCTTTTTAAGGGAGGGAACCTCAAAGAATCGTATACAGATAATGGCATAATACTCACACATGCACCTAAATCACACATGAGTCAAAAAATTGTATACCCTCAATAGTACAAGTAACCATGCATGGACCCGGATCCCTACATTTTTCCGGTATGGCACCCATTAAAGCAGAAATAGAGCTACCTAGAGGAATAGTTTCTAAATCATGTATTTTATCTTTATTCATGCATAAATCTTTTAGAAACTTAGCATATTTAGGTACCTGGCAAATGGCATCAAAAAGGGGAATAGTTACCTCAACCTTTTTGAAGATCTCCACCATCTTGGGGTCTAGCTCCATCTGCTTTCTGGGTTTCCTAGCAAGGTGTGGAAAAGGAATGGGAATGACGCGTTTGATATGGTTGCAGTGTAAAGTTCGAAGCTCCTGCTTCCTGGAGAGTAATCCTTCTAGCCTCTGCCATATCACCTGTGCATAAATCAACAGAATCAGTAGAAGAGGAGCTTGTTTCTTCCTCAAATGATGCTTTAGATTCGCCCTCAGATAAGACTGGTGAATTGGTAGAAACCACTTCACCGCCCTCAGAGGCTAACTAATGTCGAGCTCGTCTAATCCATGAAATAGTTCTTTCGATTTCAGGATCAAACGCGACTAAGCTCGGATCCGGAAACGAACGAGTCATTCAATGAAAGAAACATATAGCTCGTGCTAATAAAATAAAATAAAATATACAAATATGTAAATATAAAAATATTTATACCAACCAATAATTTAGCACATTGTTGCAACTCCCCGGCATCGGCGCCAAAAATTGATGGGCGAAAAATTGCTGATTAATAATTTATAATGGAAATAACGTTGCGACTACAGTTCTTAACCAACGAAAATTCCGCTTATCAATTTAAAAAGAGTTGTCACAATTTACTTAATAAAATACTGGGAGTAAAATTCCCAGGTCGTCTCCCAACGAGTTGACAAAAGAGTGCAAATTATTGATCAGGAGTTTTTTGAGAGATTATAGAGTTGAGAACTAGAAAAAAAATGATTATGAATTAAAGCAATAGAAATTAACAAGAGGTTTTATATATTTAAATTAAAAAGCCTTGACTAGGAGAAGATTAATCGGAAGTTCTATCCTTGTTGAATTTTTCCAAGTGTAATAGTAAGAGGTTGTTGTTTCTACTTAGTTATCCCTTACCGAATAAAGGAAAGTCAAGTAACTGAACCAACTCCGATTCATAAGTCCTAATCCTCTCCTATGGAAGGATTAGCAATAATGACTAGAGAGTCAGCCAACAACTTCCAATTACAAATTAACACTTGAGTATTCCAACTCAAGGGTGTCCTATTAATCAACTCCAAAGTCAAGTTGAAAGCCTACTGATGCACGGAAAACTTGTCTCTCAACAAATCTCCCTTCGGCAAGTGTACCGAAGTTGTCGTCAAGTAAAAACTCACAATAGAGTGAGGTCGAATCCCACAGGGATTGATTGATCAAGCAACTTTAATTAGAAGAATGTTCTAGTTGAGCGAATCCAGGATTTGGGTTGAGAGTTGCAGAAAATAAAATGGCGGGAATGTAAATAACAGAAAAGTAAATGCTAAAATTAAAGGACTGGAAGTAAATAAATGAAAATAAATTGCAGAATTGTAAATGGGAATGGGGGCTTTGCTCATAAAAGTAAATGGCAGAAATTAAAGAGAATGGGTAAGATTAGAGATGGGGAGTTCATTGAGCTTAGGAGATGTTGCAATTCTCCGGATCAAGTTCATTTTCATCTCTTCCTCAATCAATGCACTCATTGATCTACTTGGCAATCTTAAGTGATTGAATTACAATTTCTTGCAATTCAATCTCTCAAATCTTGATCAATAGCCAATTTCTTGGTCAATTGCTCATGAGAAGAGATGAAGTATGGTCACTGATTATACCACATGCATTTCCCAAATCAAGTATTGAGAGGGTTATAGTCACATACCCATCCAAACCCAATTTGGTCCAGCATGAGAAAGCATTTCTAGCTTGATCTCTTCATTCCTCTTTCAAGGTTCAAAAGAGATCCAAGTTTGAATAGCTTCTCTTCCAAGATAACTACTCAATTGGATGAAGATCGAAAGCTTTCAAGTAAAATCAAGAGGAAAGATAGAAGAAGAATAATGAAAATTAGTATTGATCCATCAAATTACAACAGAGCTCCCTAACCCAATGAAAGGGGTTTAGTTATTTATAGCTCTTGAAAATGAAAACAAAGATGGAGAATACATCATAAAACTAGAATTTGCAACGAAAGTAAAATACAGAGAGTAGTTCTCTTTTTCCCAGCCTCCCGAGCTTTTTACAATTCTAAGCTACTCCTATATATACTACTCTTCTCAGCTTCTAGTTTACTCTTCAAGTCTTGGGCCTTTGGATCTTGAGTTTGAAGCAGTTCTTTTCTTCATTTGGGCTTGGCTTTACTTGCAGAGAGAAAGTGCTAAGTGGGCAGAGACTTCAGCTCAGGACGTTAGGGGTGTTAATATTTAGTGAGAATATAAGCTCGAGAACGTTAGTGACATTTAACATTGTCACTAACGTTCCAATGCACCCCTTTGCCTCACGTTAAAACCCACGTTAACTAGGTTAACGTGGCTTTTAACGTTGCCTTGTTAATCCTTCGAGAACGTTAGTGACACTCAACATTGTCACTAACGTTCCAGTGTGCCCCTTCTTGTTTCACGTTAAAGCCTAGGTTAACGTGGCTTCTAACGTGGTCCTTGCCAACCTTCGAGAACGTTAGTGACACTCAACATTGTCACTAACGTTCCAATGTGCCCCTGGGTCTCACGTTAGAGTCCACGTTAACTAGGCTAACGTGGCCTCTAACGTAGCCATCTTTAGCCATCCCAACGTTAGTGACAATGTTGAGTGTCACTAACGTTGGCTCATCCTTCATTCCTCATCGTTAGCTTCCACGTTAACTAAGTTAACGTGGAGTTTAACGTGACTCTTGGGGGTTGTGTGGTTGCTTCAACGTTAGTGACAATGTTGAGTGTCACTAACGTTGTCGACAACTCTTCATCCTTTACGTTAGTTCCCACGTTAACCAAGTTAACGTGGGAGTTAACGTGGTACTTTGCACCATAGGCCAACCTTAGTGACAATGTTGAGTGTCACTAACGTTGGCTTCTCTTCCCCCTTTAACGTTAGAGGCCACGTTAACTAGGTTAACGTGGCTTCTAACGTGGCCACTTATGAGTAATTGCCAACGTTAGTGACAATGTTAAGTGTCACTAACGTTGGCTCAACTTCTCTTCTCCACGTTAGAGTTCACGTTAACTTAGTTAACGTGACTCTCTAACGTGAGCATTGATGGCTTTTTGAGAATGTTATTGGCAATCACTTTTCTCATTAATCTTGCAAGTTACCTCCCCTTTTCTTGCTTCCTTTTTGGTCCTGAAATCAAGCAATAAAGTGCATCAAAGCTCTAGTCCAAGTCATGAGTAATGCAACATAATATTTGTCACTAAACTTATGCAAAATCCTCATGAAATTATGTAAAATGCACAATGTATGCTTGAATCAAGGCATAAGTGAATATTTACCCAAAACTAGCTTATTTCCTAAAGAAATGTATGAAACTATCCTAAAAACAGTAAAGAAAAGGTCAGTGAAACTGGCCAAGATGCCCTGGCATTACCTACTCCATTGACATGTATGCCAATTTCACAAACGTGTAAAGGAAGTAGAAAGGAGACATGGTAATTCAGGTAAGGTAATAATAGAAAATTAATTAAAGGTAAAAATAATTCTTTGCATTAATAAATTCCAAAATCGAAGATATCCATATGTAACTCTGAACAAAGTAAATGAAAAGTAAAAGAGCAAGCAAATAAGAAAGTAAACTGTAATGGCAAGGACTTCAAATGGTGGTAGTAACTCTTCTCAATATCCAATCAAAAAGTAATAAACTAGAAATCTATGAATGTGAAGAACCCTAGAGGAAGTAGTAGTTTTTCTCTCTAAGATTCAAAACTAAAACTAAAATTGTGTAAAAGTGAATGTGTTGTCTCTGCTTGTCCCCTGGCTCTAGTCTGTGTTTCTGGGCCGAAAACTGGGTCCAAAACCAGTCCAAAATTGCCCCCAGCGTCTTCTGCGATTTCTGCACGTGACGCATGTCATGCGTACGCGTCAGTCACGCGTACGCGTCGCTGTGAAAAGCTTCAAGTCATGCGCATGCGTGAGCCATGCGTGCGCGTCGATCCTTGCTGGTTAGCTCCCTAGTTTCTTATGTTCCTTCCATTTTTGCAAGCTTCCTTTCCATCCTCTAGGCCATTCCTGCCCTATAAAGGCTGAAAACACTTAACACACAGATCACAGCATCAAATGGTATAAAGGGGAATTAAAAATTGACAATTTAAAAGTTTAGGAAGCAAGTTTTCAATCATAGAACGAAATTAGGAAGGCAATTGTAAATCATGAGAATTATTTGAATAAGTGTGTAAAGAATTGATAAAAACCACTCAATTTAGCACAAGATAAACCATAAAATAGTGGTTTATCAATGCCTCAGCAAGGAATCTTAGAGATTGAGTTGTTTGATGTATGGGGCATAGATTTTATGGGACCATTCCCGCCTTCATACTCAAACACCTACATTCTTGTGGTAGTAGATTATGTGTCTAAATGGGTTGAAGCAATAGCAACACCCACTAATGACACAAAAGTAGTAATAAAGTTCCTCCAGAAGAACATCTTCAGCAGATTTGGTGTACCAAGGACACTAATCAGTGATGGAGGTACTCATTTCTACAACAGACAGCTGGATTCTGTCTTAAGCCGTTACAGAGTTCGCCATAAAATGGCAGCACCGTATCATCCCCAAATGAATGGGCAAGCTGAAGTCTCAAATAGAAAACTAAAGCGAATCCTAGAGAGGACAGTAAGTTCCTCTAGAAAGGATTGGGCTAGAATGCTTGATGATGCTTTGTGGGCATACAGAACAGCTTTCAAAACCCCCATTGGAACTTCACTATATCAGTTAGTATATGGGAAGTCATGTCATTTGCTAGTGGAACTAGAACACAAAGCCTATTGGCGTATGATGAATCCACATTTTATGGTGTTTATTTGCTCTATGTGGGTGGATTTCATCAACTTTTCTTGCACTTATCCGTTGAAATAGCATAGTTTCATAATTTCTCCCTAAATTGTGCTTGAAAGTGAAAACATGCTTTTTAAGCTTTATAATTGCTAAATTTTATTCACTTTAATTCCATTTGATGCCTTGATGTGTTTGTTGAGTAATTTCAGGCTTACAAGGCAAGTATGGATTGAAGAAGTGGAAGGAAAGCATGGAAAATAGGAGAATTCAAGAAATGAAGGATTTGTAAAGCTGCCAATCCTGACCTCTCGGTACTAAAGTGATCATCACTTGAGCTACAGAGGTCCAAATGAGGCGATTCCAGCGGCATTGAAAAGCTAATGTCTGGGGCTTCAAATTGATATATAATTTTCTATTGTTAACATAAGTCTAAGTGTGCATATGCACACAACTTGTGCATATGCACAAGTCAGAAAATAGCAAGTGTGTGGACGCACACACCTGTGCGTCCGCACAGGTCCTGGCACGTGAGCTCATTAATTGCAAACCGCTGGGGGCAATTTCTGGTCTCCCAAAACTCAATCCAACTCATTTTTGAAGCTATTTCAAGCCGAATTGAAGAGGGATGAAGGGGGGAGCACTTAGGTTTAGGTTTTTACATGTTTTTGTTAGTTTTCTAGAGAGAGAAGCTCCCCTTTCTCTCTAGAATTAGGGTTTTTATCTTCATTCTCTTTTTAATTTCTCCCTTTAATTCTTGTTTTATTGTAGTTTCATTTACCTTTTTATGTTCCATTGCCTTTAATCTCTTAGTTTCCTTTGTTAATTTTACTTTCATGCCACTTTTGTTTTATGAACACTCTTGTCACTTTTGATTTCCTTTAATGCAATTTTGATATTTTGTCTCTCTTTAATGGTTATTTGAGTTGTTATTATCATTTTATTGCAATTGGTAGTTATAGATTTTATTATTATTGCAATTTAATATGCTTTCTCCTTTTATGCATGTTAGGGGTTTGATAAAATGTCTCTTTTAGATTTTGTATAGTTTTTCACACTCTTGGCTTGGAATTGGATAATTAGGTGACCTTGAGTCATAGATGTCCATTCGATATTGTGATTAGAATTGTTAGTTGGTTTGGTTTCCACTAACGCTAGTCTTTCACTAAGTTAATTGATGAGTTGATTAGGACTTGTGGATTGAGATCAATTATGCCCTTTTGACTTATTCTCGATGTTAGGATAGACTAATTGGGATTAATTCTTAGCAATTATCATATTTGTGGTTTATGAATATGATAAGAATCCTTAACTCCCAATCCTTGCTAAGAGTTCCTACTTTTTGCCACTTGAATTACATTTTTGATTTACTTGCTTTGAGCTTTAATTTCTTGCATATCTATTTACTTCCTTGCACGTTAATTTCTTGCCTCTTATAATCAACCCCAAAAATCCCTCATAGCTAATAATAGGACACTTAATTGCAATTCCTAGGGAGAACGACCCGGGAGTTTAAATACTCTTGGTTATTTGATTTGAATAATGACTATTCTTTGATTTAAACTTTGATTGTGAGAGTTCATTGTTGGTTTGGACTATGCTATTAACGAAGTGATTCTTATTTTGATTGATTCTAAACCGGCAATAATTCTCACATCAGCCTACTAGAATCCTCAACCTTGATGCTAAAGCAGCAGGGGAAAAATGACTGCTCCAACTAAATGAGTTGGAAGAATTCCGCTTAGGAGCATTTGAAAATCGAAAGATCTATAAGGAAAAGGCAAAAAGGTGGAATGATAGAAAGTTAGCTTCCAGAGTCTTTGAACCAGGACAGAAAGTCCTTCTCTTCAACTCAAGGCTCAGATTACAAGAGTATCACCCTACGGACACATAGAACTTCAAGGAAAAGATCTTGAAACTAGATTCACTATCATTAGACAGAGGGTCAAACATTACCTTGAAGGAGATATAGAGCCAGGAGGCTCAACACTGTTACTAAGTTGAGTACAGTGAAGTCTAGCTAAAGACATTAAAGAAGCGCTTGTTGGGAGGCAACCAACCTTACTCAACCATATTTATTTTATTTTTTCCTTTCAGTTGTCAGAGACATGATCATGTGCACCAGTCAAGAGACAGAATGCACAACAGTGAAAATAGAACACTCCGGAAAGAGTGTTAAAGTTGAACGCCAGCTAGGGTATCCCTGCTAGGCGTTCAACGCTCCAAGAGGGGAGCATCGTTGGCGTTGCACGCCAGCCAGGAAGCAGCCCCTGGGTGTTCAAACGCCAATGCAAAGAAGTAGGGAATCTGGAATTCTCTATCCTCTCAAGACCAAGAGGTCCCACAGAAGCTCTACCTACCCCACCTTCTTCTTCCCCATTGATCATATTTGCTCGAGGGCGAGTAAAACTCTTAAGTTTGGTGTTGCAAAAGCTCTGTTTTGTGACTTCTACCACTCTTAAGTATAGAAGAAGAGGATGGAGCAAACCAGAGTGCGTGCACATGAGCCTGTGCAGCCATCTCAACAAAGACAAAGGAGTGATATAGAAGAGATTAAGTAGCACATGTAATCCTCAAGGAGGAGCACTGGCCACCATCATTCAGGTGGATTCGATCTCTTTATCTCCTTTTTTGTTATTTTTTTATTTTCTGTCTGTTTATTCTATTCTCTTATTCTAGTTGCATGATCATTTGCATTGATGCCTTTAAGTTGTAAAATGTTCCACATATCTTTCACTTTGCTTAAATGAAAAATTTTTTTAATTGAAAAGAATTGAGAGATGCATAAATTTCAAGTTTAAAATAAGACTAGTTTAACTAGTTTGATGTGGTGTCATTTGCTTTTGTCTTCTGAATGTATGATTAAAAAGTGCATATTTGAAGTTGTAACTTTAGAATGTTGGCTCATGAAAGAATAAGGAAAAAGGAAAAGTATTATTGATAATATGAAAAATCTGAAAATTGATTCTTGAAGCAAGAAAAAGTAGCAAAAAGCAAAAGAAAAAGCATGTTGAAAAAAATGAAAAAAATTACTATGCATGCAAAAAAAAATGAAAAGTAAAAAAATCTATTACTGCCCAAAAATGCAGGAAAAGGAGGGTAGATTGAAAAAGCTAGTAACCCTTTAAACCAAAAGGCAAGGGTAAAAGGACCCAAGGCTTTGAGCATTAATGGATAGGAGGGCCCAAAGGAATAAAATCCTGGCCTAAGCAGCTAAACCAAGTTGTCTGATAAACCACTATTTCATGGTTTATATTGTGTTTAAATTGTGTGGTTTTATCATGATCTTTGCCCACTTATTCATTAAATAACCATGCATTTGTATTTCTTTCCTAAAGATGCTTTATGGTTGAAAACTTGCTTCCTAGAGACTTTTAATCATGTATTTTATTTCTCCCTTATTCCATTCGATGCCGTGATCTGTGTGTTAAGTGTTTCAGGCTTTATAGGGCATGAATGAGTTGGAGATTGGTAGGGAAGCCTGCAAAAATGGAAGGAACACAAAAAAATGAGGAGATGACCAGCGGAAGCGATGTGGCCGCATAGATGACGCGACCGCGCGAAAGAGAGCAATTTGAAGCGACGCGGCTGCATGGATGACGCGACCGCGCGGCATGGAACAGCACGAGTGACGCGGCCGCATGGACGACGCATCCGCATGGCAAAGCAGAAACGCGAATGACGCGTCCGCATGAGCGACGCGATCGCGTAACATGCGCGATCTGCATAATTTGCAGATTCGCTGGGGGCGATTTCGGGCCCTATTTTGACCCAGTTTTCGGCCCGGAACAGCAGACTAGAGCCAGAGAACATACAGAAACCAAAAACAACATTCATTCTACACAGTTTTAGTTTTTAGATCTAGTTTTACTCCTCCTCTAGGTTTTCTCTCTACACATTCATAGTTCTTAGGATTTTAGTTTTCTCTAGCCTTTTGCATTGGGATATTGAGAAGAGTTATTACCTCATCAAGACTTCGTCATTCTAGTTCGTTTTCTTTACTTGGCTTACTTTTCCATGTTCCTTGCTTTGTTTAATTTTACCATTGGAATATTTTTAGGATTATTTAATACAAGGATCACTTTTATTTTTAACTGATTATTTTCAATTTTTATTTATAATGTCTTTCTTTAATTCCTTTTCATATGCTACGAATTTTACCTTTACAATGAGTGAGTAGTTCCCTAACTTGATGGGGAGTTGATTGAAGGAACCCTTGAGTTGGAAGGTTCAAGAGAAAGATTGCAATTGGGTTATTGTTGGATTGCTCTCTAATTCCTAACACCAATCCTCCCCAGAGTGGATTGGGACTTGTGAATAGAACAGCATTCCAACTTGTTTTACCTCCCTTTACTTAGTAAAGGATAACTAAACAAAATAACTCTCAATTCTCAATTAACCTTAAGAGTGTTCCATCAAGAATAGGGCTTCCATGTAATCAACTCCTAGTCAAGGCTTTTATTTATATTGTTCAATTTCATCAATTTAATTTCTTGTTTACTCAACTCAACCCTTTTCAAAAACATCTGATTAATAAAATAGCACCCTTTCCTACAACTCGTTGGGAGACGACCTGGGATTCATACTCCTAGTATTTTAAATTTCAATTTTCTGTGACACCTTTCTAAATTGATAGGCGGATTTCCGGCGAATTAAAAACTATACTTGCAACGTATATATTTTAATAATTTTTATTTCGCTAATTTCTGCTCGCATCAATTTTTGGCGCCGTTGCCGGGGAGTTGCAATAGAGTGCTAAAGTTATTAATTGGAATTTATTTATTTGCATTTTATTTTATTTTGCTACTATGACCTGCCTGTTTCTTTCGTCAAATGACGCATTCACTTCCTGATCCGCGCTTGCTAATATTCGATCCGGAAATTGAAAGGACTATTTCACGAATAAGGCGAGCTCGGCGTCGGTTAGTCCGCTCCGAGTGCGGATCTGAAAGTGAACTTGAGAAAGAAACCAGCTCCCGTTCTACTGATTCGGTTGATTCACGTGCAGACGACATGGCAGAACCTAGGAGAGTTACCATCCAGGAGGAAGGAGCCCCTAATTTTACAATGCAACTGTTTCAAGCGCATCACCCAGCAGTGGCTACAGATTTTGAAATAAAGACCGCACTGCTCAATTTGATGCCCAAGTTTCATGGCTTACTTGCTCAAGAGCCCATCAAGCACCTGAGAGATTTCCAGGCAGCCTGTTCTACTGTCAGGCGTGATGGTACAGATGAAACTTCAATCCTGCTGAAAGCTTTTCCATTTTCTCTTGAGGGAAAAGCAAGAGAGTGGTACTACACTCAACCCCTAGCAAATGTATCCAACTGGGATACGCTCAGAAAAGAGTTTTTGGAGAAATTCTTTCCATCTGAAGTTACTGATAAAATAAGGAAAGACATCTCCACGATTGTTCAAGATGACAACGAGACTCTCTTTGAATATTGGGAGCACTTCAATAATCTTCTGGATGCATGCCCCCACCACATGATTGACAAGATAGTGTTACTCAGTTATGTCACACAGGGCATGAGGCCCCAAGATAAGACCACATTGGAAAGTGCTAGAAATGGGTCTATGAAGAAGTACAAGACCACTGATGAGGCATGGCAATTGATCAACGACTTAGCTGAATCCACTAGGAACCACAAACAGAAGCAAGCCCGCTCAAAAGCTGTTGCAGAAGTATCCTCTAGCAGAGAGACTGCTGCTCTAACTCAGAGTATCTATGAGATGACCAACTTGCTGAAGCAGATGCAATTGAATCAACAACAAGTTCAGCAAGCTCAACCTTCTTCAGTACAGCAAAGCCAACAGCTAGTCCCACAAAGAGTTTGCGGAATTTGTGCTGATTATAGCCATTATACTGATGAATGCCTGCAACTCCAACAGGAAGACAACATGGTGGCATCTACCCATAACTTCTATGACCGCCCCAACCAAGGGTACAATCAAGGTGGAAATAATAACCATGGATGGCAGGACAATTCTAACCAGAATTGGAGGGACAACAATAACAGAGGAGGCAGAGATAATCAGGAAAATCAGAGGTGGAATAATAATAACAACAGGTAGCAGAACCAACCTCACAGAGCACCTCACTTGAGACAATCCCAAGAACCACAGAATACCCAACAGCAGACCTCTCAATTTACTCACCCTTCTTCATCTCCTAATGAAGAGTAACTAAAATTTTTTGAGCGAAGTCAACAGACCATGGAAAATAACATTAATGCCAGTCTGAATGGTCTGGCCGCTACCCTGCAAGCTCTTGTCTCACAGATTGGATCAATGCAAAATTCCAGTAACCAACCTTCAAGCTCCACTGGAATCCCCTCTCAACCATTACCCAATCCAAAGGGAGGCATTAATGCCATCATCCTGAGGTTCGGAACCACACTGCAGGAGAGGAATCAGGAGGAGCCAAGCTCACCAGACCATGCCTCAGCTGAAGAGGTAGTAGAAATAGAAGATGTCGAAGAAGAAGAAGTGCAACCACAAGAGGAAGCACCAAAAGGCGCAGACACTGCAGAAAATACTACTCCCATTCCCTTTCCACAACTTGCAAGGAAGCCCAGGAAGCAACTCGAACCCGATCCCAAAATAGTAGAAATATTCAAAAGGTTGAGGTAATCGTTCCTCTTTTTGATGTTATTCAACAAGTACCTAAATATGCAAAGTTTCTAAAAGATTTATGTATACATAAAGACAAAATTCATGAATTAGAAACTATTCCTTTAGGTAGTTCCATATCTGCTTTAATGGGAGGATTACCTGAAAAATGTAGTGACCCAGGTCCTTGTATAGTTAGTTGTACTATTAGTGGTGTAGTAATTTATGATTGCATGTGTGATTTAGGAGCATGTGTTAGTATAATGCCTTTGTCTATATATGATATTTTGAGGCTCCCTCCCTTAAAAAGGTCGGCAGCTCATTTTGTGTTAGCAGATAAAAGCATTATTACAGTGGCTGGAGTTGCTGAAGATGTTTTGGTGAACATTAAAGGGCTTACATTTCCCACTGATTTTTATATCTTGGAGATTCCCCATAATGACTCAGATAGGCCATCATCAATCCTACTTGGAAGACCATTTCTGAAGACATCAAAATTCAAATTGGATGCTTTTTTCAGGAACATACTCTTTTGAAATAGATGGCCGAATAGTAATCTTCAATCTGAATGGAGTCATAAACAACCCTCCAGAAGATCATTCTATCTTCCAGTGTGATGTCATAGATGAAACTGTAGCTGCAGTTCACAAGGAAGAATTAGAAGAGAGGCACACTGGACAAGGTCCAAGTGTGGGGACCCTCTTAACTGACAATGAGGGCATTTCGCCATTTTCACAAGCTCCAGATAATCCAGAGCCTACCCATGATCAGAAGTTAGAATTGAAACCCCTCCCTCCACATCTCAAATATGCTTATCTTGAAGATGAGCAGAAGTTTCCGGTCATCATTGCAAGGGAACTTACTTCTCAACAAGAAAAGCAGTTACTTGATGTACTGAGGAAGCACAAGAAGGCAATTGGGTGGAGTTTGGCATACATAGTAGGCATCAACCCTCAAGTATGTGAGCACAGAATATTTTTAGAAGAGGGAGCAAGACCTGTCCGTCAACCCCAAAGAAGATTGAACCCCACTATCTTGGAAGTTGTCAAAAAATAAGTGACCAGACTATTGGAAGCAGATATCATCTATCCCATCTCAGACAGCAAATGGGTTAGCCCAGTACAAGTGGTGCCCAAGAAGTCTGGAGTCACTACAGTGAAGAATGAGCATGGAGAGCTCATAGCAACTAGAGTTCAGAAGGCTTGGAGAGTCTGCATTGATTACAGGCGTCTCAACCAAGCTACCCGTAAGGATCACTACCCACTTCCATTCATTGATCAAATGCTGGATCGCCTATCAGGTAAATCCCATTATTGCTTTTTAGATGGTTACACAGGTTATTTCCAGATTCATATAGCTCCTGACGATCAGGAAAAGACCACTTTTACATGTCCTTTTGGGACTTATGCTTACAGGAGAATGCCCTTTGGCTTGTGCAATGCACCAGCTACTTTCCAAAGGTGTATGATGAGTCATTTCTCTGATCTTATTGAGGACTGTATGGAGGTTTTTATGGATGATTTTAGCATTTATGGTGATTCTTTTAGCCTTTGCTTGGATGGATTATCTAGAGTATTAGATAGATGTGTTAATACAAACCTTGTATTGAATTTTGAAAAATGTCATTTTATGGTGAAACAAGGGATTGTATTAGGACATGTGGTATCTAATACTGGCATTTCTGTAGACCCAGCAAAGGTGAATATTATTTCTAGTTTACCTTACCCCTCTTCGGTGAGGGAAGTCCGTTCGTTCCTTGGCCATGCAGGTTTTTACAAGAGATTTATTAAGGACTTCAGTAAGGTAGCACTTCCCTTATCCAGATTACTGCAGAAGGATATTGAGGTCGAGTTTAGTGATGATTGCAAACAAGCGTTTGATAAGCTGAAGACCGCCCTGACTCAAGCTCCAATTGTGAAAGGACCAGACTGGAGCCAGCCGTTTGAAATCATGTGCGATGCTTCCAACCATGCAGTAGGAGCAGCGCTGGCTCAGAGCGAAGGTAAGGATCCTTTTGTTATTGCTTATGCATCTAAGACTTTAGACACTGCCCAGTCCAATTATACTACTATTGAGAAAGAGCTTCTCGCTATTGTTTTTGCTCTAGATAAATACCGAGCTTATTTACTCGCTATTTCATGGTTTATATTGTGTTTAAATTGTGTGGTTTTATCATGATCTTTGCCCACTTATTCATTAAATAAGCATGCATTTGTATTTCCTTCCTAAAGATGCTTTATGGTTGAAAACATGCTTCCTAGAGACTTTTAATCATGTATTTTATTTCTCCCTTATTCCATTCGATGCCGTGATCTGTGTGTTAAGTGTTTCAGGCTTTATAGGGCATGAATGAGTTGGAGATTGGTAGGGAAGCCTGCAAAAATGGAAGGAACACAAAAAATTGAGGAGATGACCAGCGAGAAGCGACGCGGCCGCATGGATGACGCGACCGTGCGGCATGGAATAGCACGAGTGACGCGGCCGCATGGATGACGCGTCTGCGTGGCAAAGCAGAAACGCGAATGACGCGTCCGCATGAGTGATGCGATCGCGTGACGTGCACGATCTGCATAATTTACAGATTCGCTGGGGGCGATTTCGGGCCCTATTTTGACCCAGTTTTGGGCCCGGAACAGCAGACTAGAGCCAGAGAACATGCAAAAACCAAAAAATAACATTCATTCTACACAGTTTTAGTTTTTAGATCTAGTTTTACTCCTCCTCTAGGTTTTCTCTCTACACATTCATAGTTCTTAGGATTTTAGTTTTCTCTAGCCTTTTGCATTGGGATATTGAGAAGAGTTATTACCTCATCAAGACTTCGTCATTCTAGTTCGTTTTCTTTACTTGGCTTACTCTTCCATGTTCCTTGCTTTGTTTAATTTTACCATTGGAATATTTTTAGGATTATTTAATACAAGGATCACTTTTATTTTTAATTGATTATTTTCAATTTTTATTTATAATGTCTTTCTTTAATTCCTTTTCATATGCTACGAATTTTACCTTTACAATGAGTGAGTAGTTCCCTAACTTGATGGGGAGTTGATTGAAAGGAACCCTTGAGTTGGAAGGTTCAAGAGAAAGATTACAATTGGGTTATTGTTGGATTGCTCTCTAATTCCTAACACCAATCCTCCCAGAGTGGATTGGGACTTGTGAATAGAACAGCATTCCAACTTGTTTTACCTCCCTTTACTTAGTAAAGGATAACTAAACGAAATAACTCTCAATTCTCAATTAACCTTAAGAGTGTTCCATCAAGAATAGGGCTTCCATGTAATCAACTCCTAGTCAAGGCTTTTATTTATATTGTTCAATTTCATCAATTTAATTTCCTGTTTACTCAACTCAACCCTTTTCAAAAACATCTGATTAATAAAATAGCACCCTTTCCTACAACTTGTTGGGAGACGACCTGGGATTCATACTCCTAGTATTTTAAATTTCAATTTTCTGTGACACCTTTCTAAATTGATAGGCGGATTTCTGGCGAATTAAGAACTATACTTGCAACTTATATATTTTAATAATTTTTAATTCGCTAATTTATGCTCGCATCATTGTCCCTAACAATGTGCTTGTGGCGTGAAGGTGTCAAGTAAAATGCTTGAGACTGAGCGGGTAAAGTTGTGGTCCAAAGAAAAAAGGGTGTGCTTAAGAACTCTGAACACCTCTATCTGGGGACTCTAGCAAAGCTGAGTCACAGTCTGAAAAGGTTTACCCAGATAAAATGTTTGTGGCATGAATGTATCCGGTGGTGATACAGGAAAAAAGAGTGCCTAAGGTCACGGTCAAGACTCTGAATGCTGTGTTCAAGAATTAAAATAAGCTTAACTAGGTAAGTCAATAATATCATATGGATTCTATGTTCCTAAGGATGCCAACATCTCTGAGTTTCAATGGATAGTGAGATGGCAAAACTATTCAGAAGCAAAAAGCTACTAAGTCCCGCTCATCTGATTTTAACTAAGCTTCATTTGAAACTTAGAAATTTATTGTATCTTAATTTTCTTTTTATCCTACAGTGTTTTTATTTGCTTGGGGACAAGCAACGGTTTAAGTTTGATATTGTGATGAGCGGATATTTTATACACTTTTTGACATCATTTTCATATAGTTTTTAGTAGTTTTTATTGAGTTTTTGTAGGTTTTAGTGTTAAATTCACATTTTTGGATTCTACTATGAGTTTTTGTGTTTTAGGACAATTTCTGAAAATTTTTGGCTGAAATTGAGAAGCTAGAGCAGAAGTCTAATTTAGAGACAGAAAAAGCACTACAGATGCTGTCCAGATCTGACCTGCCTGCACTCGGAAGAGCTTTCTTGGAGCTGCAAAAGTCCAAATGGAATGCTCTCATTGGCTATGGAAGACTGACTTCCAGATCTTTCCAGAAATATATAATAGCCCATGCTTTGCTTTAGATTAGAAGGCCCAAAACTGGCGTTCAACGCTAGCTTCCTGCCCTCTTTCTGCCCTCTTTCCTACAACTCGTTGGGAGACGACCTGGGATTCATACTCCTAGTATTTTAAATTTCAATTTTCTGTGACACCTTTCTAAATTGATAGGCGGATTTCCGGCGAATTAAGAACTATACTTGCAACGTATATATTTTAATAATTTTTATTTCGCTAATTTCTGCTCGCATCAATTTTTGGCGCCGTTGCCGGGGAGTTGCAATAGAGTGCTAAAGTTATTAATTGGAATTTATTTATTTGCATTTTATTTTATTTTGCTACTATGACCTGCCTGTTTCTTTTGTCAAATGACGCATTCACTTCCTGATCCGCGCTTGCTAATATTCGATCCGGAAATTGAAAGGACTATTTCACGAATAAGGCGAGCTCGGCGTCGGTTAGTCCGCTCCGAGTGCGGATCTGAAAGTGAACTTGAGAAAGAAACCAGCTCCCGTTCTACTGATTCGGTTGATTCACGTGCAGACGACATGGCAGAACCTAGGAGAGTTACCATCCAGGAGGAAGGAGCCCCTAATTTTACAATGCAACTGTTTCAAGCGCATCACCCAGCAGTGGCTACAGATTTTGAAATAAAGACCGCACTGCTCAATTTGATGCCCAAGTTTCATGGCTTACTTGCTCAAGAGCCCATCAAACACCTGAGAGATTTCCAGGCAGCCTGTTCTACTGTCAGGCGTGATGGTACAGATGAAACTTCAATCCTGCTGAAAGCTTTTCCATTTTCTCTTGAGGGAAAAGCAAGAGAGTGGTACTACACTCAACCCCTAGCAAATGTATCCAACTGGGATACGCTCAGAAAAGAGTTTTTGGAGAAATTCTTTCCATCTGAAGTTACTGATAAAATAAGGAAAGACATCTCCACGATTGTTCAAGATGACAACGAGACTCTCTTTGAATATTGGGAGCACTTCAATAATCTTCTGGATGCATGCCCCCACCACATGATTGACAAGATAGTGTTACTCAGTTATGTCACACAGGGCATGAGGCCCCAAGATAAGACCACATTGGAAAGTGCTAGAAATGGGTCTATGAAGAAGTACAAGACCACTGATGAGGCATGGCAATTGATCAACGACTTAGCTGAATCCACTAGGAACCACAAACAGAAGCAAGCCCGCTCAAAAGCTGTTGCAGAAGTATCCTCTAGCAGAGAGACTGCTGCTCTAACTCAGAGTATCTATGAGATGACCAACTTGCTGAAGCAGATGCAATTGAATCAACAACAAGTTCAGCAAGCTCAACCTTCTTCAGTACAGCAAAGCCAACAGCTAGTCCCACAAAGAGTTTGCGGAATTTGTGCTGATTATAGCCATTATACTGATGAATGCCCGCAACTCCAACAGGAAGACAACATGGTGGCATCTACCCATAACTTCTATGACCGCCCCAACCAAGGGTACAATCAAGGTGGAAATAATAACCATGGATGGCAGGACAATTCTAACCAGAATTGGAGGGACAACAATAACAGAGGAGGCAGAGATAATCAGGAAAATCAGAGGTGGAATAATAATAACAACAGGCAGCAGAACCAACCTCACAGAGCACCTCACTTGAGACAATCCCAAGGACCACAGAATACCCAACAGCAGACCTCTCAATTTACTCACCCTTCTTCATCTCCTAATGAAGAGTTACTAAAATTTTTTGAGCGAAGTCAACAGACCATGGAAAATAACATTAATGCCAGTCTGAATGGTCTGGCCGCTACCCTGCAAGCTCTTGTCTCACAGATTGGATCAATGCAAAATTCCAGTAACCAACCTTCAAGCTCCACTGGAATCCCCTCTCAACCATTACCCAATCCAAAGGGAGGCATTAATGCCATCATCCTGAGGTTCGGAACCACACTGCAGGAGAGGAATCAGGAGGAGCCAAGCTCACCAGACCATGCCTCAGCTGAAGAGGTAGTAGAAATAGAAGATGTCGAAGAAGAAGAAGTGCAACCACAAGAGGAAGCACCAAAAGGCGCAGACACTGCAGAAAATACTACTCCCATTCCCTTTCCACAACTTGCAAGGAAGCCCAGGAAGCAACTCGAACCCGATCCCAAAATGGTAGAAATATTCAAAAAGGTTGAGGTAATCATTCCTCTTTTTGATGTTATTCAACAAGTACCTAAATATGCAAAGTTTCTAAAAGATTTATGTATACATAAAGACAAAATTCATGAATTAGAAACTATTCCTTTAGGTAGTTCCATATCTGCTTTAATGGGAGGATTACCTGAAAAATGTAGTGACCCAGGTCCTTGTATAGTTAGTTGTACTATTAGTGGTGTAGTAATTTATGATTGCATGTGTGATTTAGGAGCATGTGTTAGTATAATGCCTTTGTCTATATATGATATTTTGAGGCTCCCTCCCTTAAAAAGGTCGGCAGCTCATTTTGTGTTAGCAGATAAAAGCATTATTACAGTGGCTGGAGTTGCTGAAGATGTTTTGGTGAACATTAAAGGGCTTACATTTCCCACTGATTTTTATATCTTGGAGATTCCCCATAATGACTCAGATAGGCCATCATCAATCCTACTTGGAAGACCATTTCTGAAGACATCAAAATTCAAATTGGATGCTTTTTTCAGGAACATACTCTTTTGAAATAGATGGCCGAATAGTAATCTTCAATCTGAATGGAGTCATAAACAACCCTCCAGAAGATCATTCTATCTTCCAGTGTGATGTCATAGATGAAACTGTAGCTGCAGTTCACAAGGAAGAATTAGAAGAGAGGCACACTGGACAAGGTCCAAGTGTGGGGACCCTCTTAACTGACAATGAGGGCATTTCGCCATTTTCACAAGCTCCAGATAATCCAGAGCCTACCCATGATCAGAAGTTAGAATTGAAACCCCTCCCTCCATATCTCAAATATGCTTATCTTGAAGATGAGTAGAAGTTTCCGGTCATCATTGCAATGGAACTTACTTCTCAACAAGAAAAGCAGTTACTTGATGTACTGAGGAAGCACAAAAAGGCAATTGGGTGGAGTTTCGCATACATAGTAGGCATCAACCCTCAAGTATGTGAGCACAGAATATTTTTAGAAGAGGGAGCAAGACCTGTCCGTCAACCCCAAAGAAGATTGAACCCCACTATCTTGGAAGTTGTCAAAAAATAAGTGACCAGACTATTGGAAGCAGATATCATCTATCCCATCTCAGACAGCAAATGGGTTAGCCCAGTACAAGTGGTGCCCAAGAAGTCTGGAGTCACTACAGTGAAGAATGAGCATGGAGAGCTCATAGCAACTAGAGTTCAGAAGGCTTGGAGAGTCTGCATTGATTACAGGCGTCTCAACCAAGCTACCCGTAAGGATCACTACCCACTTCCATTCATTGATCAAATGCTGGATCGCCTATCAGGTAAATCCCATTATTTCTTTTTAGATGGTTACACAGGTTATTTCCAGATTCATATAGCTCCTGACGATCAGGAAAAGACCACTTTTACATGTCCTTTTGGGACTTATGCTTACAGGAGAATGCCCTTTGGCTTGTGCAATGCACCAGCTACTTTCCAAAGGTGTATGATGAGTCATTTCTCTGATCTTATTGAGGACTGTATGGAGGTTTTTATGGATGATTTTAGCATTTATGGTGATTCTTTTAGCCTTTGCTTGGATGGATTATCTAGAGTATTAGATAGATGTGTTAATACAAACCTTGTATTGAATTTTGAAAAATGTCATTTTATGGTGAAACAAGGGATTGTATTAGGACATGTGGTATCTAATACTGGCATTTCTGTAGACCCAGCAAAGGTGAATATTATTTCTAGTTTACCTTACCCCTCTTCGGTGAGGGAAGTCCGTTCGTTCCTTGGCCATGCAGGTTTTTACAAGAGATTTATTAAGGACTTCAGTAAGGTAGCACTTCCCTTATCCAGATTACTGCAGAAGGATATTGAGGTCGAGTTTAGTGATGATTGCAAACAAGCGTTTGATAAGCTGAAGACCGCCCTGACTCAAGCTCCAATTGTGAAAGGACCAGACTGGAGCCAGCCGTTTGAAATCATGTGCGATGCTTCCAACCATGCAGTAGGAGCAGCGCTGGCTCAGAGCGAAGGTAAGGATCCTTTTGTTATTGCTTATGCATCTAAGACTTTAGACACTGCCCAGTCCAATTATACTACTATTGAGAAAGAGCTTCTCGCTATTGTTTTTGCTCTAGATAAATACCGAGCTTATTTACTCGCTATTTCATGGTTTATATTGTGTTTAAATTGTGTGGTTTTATCATGATCTTTGCCCACTTATTCATTAAATAAGCATGCATTTGTATTTCCTTCCTAAAGATGCTTTATGGTTGAAAACATGCTTCCTAGAGACTTTTAATCATGTATTTTATTTCTCCCTTATTCCATTCGATGCCGTGATCTGTGTGTTAAGTGTTTCAGGCTTTATAGGGCATGAATGAGTTGGAGATTGGTAGGGAAGCCTGCAAAAATGGAAGGAACACAAAAAATTGAGGAGATGACCAGCGAGAAGCGACGCGGCCGCATGGATGACGCGACCGTGCGGCATGGAATAGCACGAGTGACGCGGCCGCATGGATGACGCGTCTGCGTGGCAAAGCAGAAACGCGAATGACGCGTCCGCATGAGTGATGCGATCGCGTGACGTACGCGATCTGCATAATTTACAGATTCGCTGGGGGCCATTTCGGGCCCTATTTTGACCCAGTTTTGGGCCCGGAACAGCAGACTAGAGCCAGAGAACATGCAGAAACCAAAAAATAACATTCATTCTACACAGTTTTAGTTTTTAGATCTAGTTTTACTCCTCCTCTAGGTTTTCTCTCTACACATTCATAGTTCTTAGGATTTTAGTTTTCTCTAGCCTTTTGCATTGGGATATTGAGAAGAGTTATTACCTCATCAAGACTTCGTCATTCTAGTTCGTTTTCTTTACTTGGCTTACTCTTCCATGTTCCTTGCTTTGTTTAATTTTACCATTGGAATATTTTTAGGATTATTTAATACAAGGATCACTTTTATTTTTAATTGATTATTTTCAATTTTTATTTATAATGTCTTTCTTTAATTCCTTTTCATATGCTACGAATTTTACCTTTACAATGAGTGAGTAGTTCCCTAACTTGATGGGGAGTTGATTGAAAGGAACCCTTGAGTTGGAAGGTTCAAGAGAAAGATTACAATTGGGTTATTGTTGGATTGCTCTCTAATTCCTAACACCAATCCTCCCAGAGTGGATTGGGACTTGTGAATAGAACAGCATTCCAACTTGTTTTACCTCCCTTTACTTAGTAAAGGATAACTAAACGAAATAACTCTCAATTCTCAATTAACCTTAAGAGTGTTCCATCAAGAATAGGGCTTCCATGTAATCAACTCCTAGTCAAGGCTTTTATTTATATTGTTCAATTTCATCAATTTAATTTCCTGTTTACTCAACTCAACCCTTTTCAAAAACATCTGATTAATAAAATAGCACCCTTTCCTACAACTTGTTGGGAGACGACCTGGGATTCATACTCCTAGTATTTTAAATTTCAATTTTCTGTGACACCTTTCTAAATTGATAGGCGGATTTCTGGCGAATTAAGAACTATACTTGCAACTTATATATTTTAATAATTTTTAATTCGCTAATTTATGCTCGCATCATTGTCCCTAACAATGTGCTTGTGGCGTGAAGGTGTCAAGTAAAATGCTTGAGACTGAGCGGGTAAAGTTGTGGTCCAAAGAAAAAAGGGTGTGCTTAAGAACTCTGAACACCTCTATCTGGGGACTCTAGCAAAGCTGAGTCACAGTCTGAAAAGGTTTACCCAGATAAAATGTTTGTGGCATGAATGTATCCGGTGGTGATACGGGAAAAAAGAGTGCCTAAGGTCACGGTCAAGACTCTGAATGCTGTGTTCAAGAATTAAAATAAGCTTAACTAGGTAAGTCAATAATATCATATGGATTCTATGTTCCTAAGGATGCCAACATCTCTGAGTTTCAATGGATAGTGAGATGCCAAAACTATTCAGAAGCAAAAAGCTACTAAGTCCCGCTCATCTGATTTTAACTAAGCTTCATTTGAAACTTAGAAATTTATTGTATCTTAATTTTCTTTTTATCCTACAGTGTTTTTATTTGCTTGGGGACAAGCAACGGTTTAAGTTTGATATTGTGATGAGCGGATATTTTATACACTTTTTGACATCATTTTCATATAGTTTTTAGTAGTTTTTATTGAGTTTTTGTAGGTTTTAGTGTTAAATTCACATTTTTGGATTCTACTATGAGTTTTTGTGTTTTAGGACAAGTTCTGAAAATTTTTGGCTGAAATTGAGAAGCTAGAGCAGAAGTCTAATTTAGAGACAGAAAAAGCACTACAGATGCTGTCCAGATCTGACCTGCCTGCACTCGGAAGAGCTTTCTTGGAGCTGCAAAAGTCCAAATGGAATGCTCTCATTGGCTATGGAAGACTGACTTCCAGATCTTTCCAGAAATATATAATAGCCCATGCTTTGCTTTAGATTAGAAGGCCCAAAACTGGCGTTCAACGCTAGCTTCCTGCCCTCTTTCTGGCGTCTAGCGCCTAAGGAGCAGAACCCAATGTCCAAACGCCAGAAGTGGATTTTAGCACTAAAAATACTGTTTTAACCTTACTACTCATTAGTTTAGTATTTAAGGGATTTAATTCATGTTATACAGATCATTCAGCATTATTTTCATTTTACCATTGTATTCTACCTCAGTATGAGTTTCTAAACCTCCTAGGTTGAGAGGAGGAGCCCTGCTGAGTCCTATGAATTAATAAAAGTACTACTGTTTCTTTTTAATCCATGTTTGATTAATTTGAGGATGTATATTCATAATTCATCGTGGTGAATAGGATAATCTAATCAATTAGCTCTGTTCATCACATTAAGATGAACGTGGCTGACAAACACCCGCGTCTACTTGGGTCAGAATGTGTCTTTCACCGGACAAGGACGACCAACATCTTGAATATACATATCTTAGACGGCTAATCCACGACTTCATTGGGGACTTCTCGAGACATCAGTTCAGCCAATTTTCAGGGAGATTAGGGTCTCTGTGGTAGAGGCTAGAACCCAAAGATGCAGCATTCTCTGATCCGGAAGATCCGACCTTGTCCGTTGCGATTTGAGTAGGATCATTAAGGAGAATAGCTTGCAGGAACTTCACTCTCAAGTAGAGATGGATCTACACTAACCCAGGGGTTCAGATCCAAAGGAGTATTAGCAGCTGCTCAAACCAGTGTCAATCACATACAGCTTGCCATTGAAGAAACCACTCACAAGCAAGGAGAGCAGTAGTACCAGAGTTAATTCAGAAAGGCATAGCAACTCCAACTTTCAGCTCTATTCCCAGCATATAATTCCTAATAGCTAATCCAATTGGTTTTACCCCCATTCAATATTTATGACATTTTATCTATCAACCTTCAAATCAAACAACTCCTTCTAATTCCACCTGACTAAGACCTGCAAGACAACCATGGCTTGCTTCAAGCCACAATCCTCGTGGGATCGTCCCTGACTCGCTCAGGTATTACTTGGATGACCCAGTGCACTTGCTGGAACAACAGTACGAAGGTGTTGGGATTCGTGCTACCACCTACCATGTTTGTACTTTCAGCTTCTTGTTCAAAAAGTTCTGTGAGGTTTCCTCCAGAGTGTTGTGCTTTAACTTGTTGTAAATGCCTCCTTATGGTCCTCTCAGGTTCAGGATCAGGATCAAAGTGAGGTTCTTTATCTCTATTCCTATTCATAAACAAGAGAAAGAAAACAAGAAAGAAAGAGAATAGGAGTTTCTATGTCAAAGTATAGAGTATTCCTAGTGAGATGTGAAGAAGAAAGAAGAATGAGGGTAGAGGAGTGAGAAGAAGAATTCGAATATTAAGAAGAAAAAAGGAAAATTAGTATTAAAATATTTTTGTTTTTATTTTATTTATTTATTTAATTCAAAAACAATAAGGAAATTAAAAGTCAAGACAACCAATTAACTAAAAAGATTTGAAAATTTTAAAGGTAGTTTTCAAAAAAGTAGAAAGAAAAAAGTCAAACAAAAATTTTGAAATTCAATTTTAAAAAGAAAGGGAAGATTTGAAATTAAAAAGTTCAAAATTAAAAAGAAGATAAGTTAGGTAAGTTTTAAAACTAAAAAGAGAAAGATAAGATAAAGATTTTAAAAGGAAGTTAAGAAAGATAAGATTTAAAATTAAAAAGATTTTGAAAATCAAATTTGAAAAGATAGTAAAGATTTAAAAAGATTTGAATTTTAAAATTTAAAAAGAAAGATACGATAGGAGAGAATCAAATTAAAAGAAAAGATTTGAAAGGATCTAAAAAGATAAGATTTGAAATTTGAAATTTGACTTTACTAACAAGAAAACATTAAACTTAAAAATTTTTAAATCAAGATAAGAAAATAAAGCAAGATTTTCAAAAATTTGAATAAAAGATAAAAGAAATATTTTTTATTTTTTTCGAATTAATGAAGAAAGAGAAAAACAACTAAAAGACATCAAACTTAAAATTTTTAGATCAAAGGACACTAGTTTTTCGAAAATTAAAAAGAAAAACACCAAAAGACACCAAATTTAAAAATTTTAAGATCAAACAAAGAAAAGAAACAAGAACAACTTGGGTACCAAGAAGAATACTTAAGAACATTTTTTGAATATTTTAAAGAAAAAGATGAAAACAGATGGGACACCAAACTTAAGAACTGACACTAGACTCAAACATGAGACAAAGAAAAGATGGACTTTGAAAAAGTTTTTGAAAAAGAAAACAAAAGACACAATTAAAAGTACCTAATCTAAGTAATAAGATAGTCCGGTAGTTTGTCAAACTCAAATAATCCCCGGCAACGGCTCAAAAAACTTGGTGCACGAAATTGACTCTGTAATATTCGCACAGATAGACTGGCAACTGCACCGAGTCATCCAAGTAATACCTCAGGTGAGTGAGAGTCGATCCCACGGAGATTGTTGGCTTGAACAAGCAATGGCTATCTTATAGATCTTAGTCAAGCAGATAGAAAATATAGTTGTTGTAAAAAACACATAAAAATAGAATAAATAAAGTTACTGGATAGATATGAAATCAGTGATGAGATAATGGTTGAGGCTTCGGAGATGCTTCCTCCTTCTGGATCAACTTTTCTCACTATCTACTTCAACTTCTGATGATTCATTCCATGGCAGGCTGTAAGTGACTAATGCCAGGTTAGTGGTCATTAATATCCTCTGCTTCAGATAAAACGCCAGGTCAGCGGTCATCTAATCTGAACGGGGGTGAAACTCCTGCAGTCCATTCCCTTGGTGATCCTACTCAAACCGCCACAAACAAGGTCGGATCTTCCGGATCAGAGAATGCTGCTCCATTGATTCTAGCCTATACCACAAAGGCCCTAATCGCACCATACCTCGGTTGAACTTATGTGTCCTAGTCCCCAATGAAGTCGTGGATTAGCTGTCTAAGAGATGTATAATCAAGCTTTTGGTTTAGTACTATCCCATCAAGGACTCGCAAGAACCCATGTAGAATAGGGATGACGGTCAAGTTACACTCCCAATTCATTCGGATAAAGAACGAAGATACATCTTAGAATAGAATCAAGCATAGATTGAAATAGAACGATGATATTATTAAGCCATAAGAATCAGCAGAGCTCCTAACCTTAATGATGCCTAGGCATCTTTGGCTAGTTTCACAAGCCATTTTCTTTAGTTTTTACTTGGTTTCATGCATTTTCTTAGTCAATAAGCAAGCATTTGGATAAGTAAAATATGAATGTCTTGATTCAATCAAACATTGTGAATTATAAACATTTTCATGAGATTAATGCAAGAATTACTTGATGCAATGAATGATGCATTATCTTGTGATTATGGCAAAGCTTTGAAGCATTTGTTTAGTTGGTGATAGGCAACGAGAAGCAAAGGAGAAGTAAAGGAGAAGTAGAGAAGAAGCAGAGGTTATGGCATTAGTGGCCAAGTTAGCCCACTAACGCCATGGTTAATGTTGGATCTACAAGGAGAAGCTGGCGTTAGTGGCCAAGTTAGCCCACTAACGCCAGCACTAACGTTGCCAAGGAGAAGAAGCTACCGTTAATGGCCAAGTTAGCCCACTAACGCCAGTGTTAACGTGACTCAAGGATGAGAGGCAACGTTAGTGGCCAAAGTTGGCTCACCAACATGAATCAAGAAAGGAAGCAACGTTAGTGGCCTAAGTTGGCTCACTAACACTACAACATAAGAAGAGGTGTCAACGTTAATGTGCTAACGTTACCCAAGTTAGCACACTAACATCTTCGACTATTTCACATGTTGGAGCTGGAAAATTTAGCTAGTTTACGTACGCACGGAGTAGTGTGCGTACGCACAAGAGGAAAGTTGACTAGTGTGTGCACGCATGAGCCAGTGTGCGTACGCACACCAAGAAGAACGTTGATGGCCCCGTTAGTGTGCTAACGCCAGTACTAACGCTAGAATTTGTTTTGAAGGTAACGTTAGTAGCAGCGTTAGTGCATTAACAGTAGTGCTAATGCCTGTTTCGAAGAAGACTTGTGGCGTTAGCAAGGTTGTTAACACCAGTGCCAGTATCAGTTCCAAGGGCACACATGCACTCATGAGAACTTTAGTGAGTTAACGCCAGTGTTAACTTCAGAAAGAGCCACTCCTAACTTTGCTTCAACTAAGGCCAAAAGCCCACATCCAAGTACTTGATGACTCATCTGAAGATTGTATGTATAGGAAGGTTTTTGAACTTAGAAAAAAGGAGGTTACGAAGGCTGGGACCTGGAGGGGACTCTGAGAGAGAGGACCTAAATTAGGATTTTCTTTCTGCACTTAGTTTAGTTTTCATGTACTTTTCTTTTCTCTTTGAGTTTTCCAGAGCAATGATGAACTAAACCCCACATCATTAGGGGGAGGAGCTCTGTTGTAATTCAAATGAATTAATGAAATTCTTCTTCTTCTTAATCCGCTTGTTGTAGCTAAGAGATAACTTCCGTGCTGAATCGATCTATTCACTACCGGAAGGGCGTTTAGATCCATTGAATTTCTATGTGAGCCTCGGAAGGGGAATCATAGAAGTTAGTTTGAAGCTCTTTCTCTCACAACTTTCTTGATTAATAAATTCCTGGTTTGAATTGAGATCCTGAGAACTTGTGTGACTTATGGATAAGAGAATTGAACTTAACCTCTTCTCATGAACAATTAGATCAAGGAATTGGCAATTGGTTGTGTTAAGAGAAATTGGGTTGCTAAAGAATTGGGACTTAATTAATTACAATCCATCATAGATCTACTTCATATGATTGAGAATGAAGTTGAGACCTATTAATTCATGACGGATTACAATATCTCCAATCCCTAATGAATCTCACCCATTGTTATTCTTCATTCCAATTGCCTTAAGTTTCTTGATTTCTTTGATTCGCAGCTCCCAAAACCTATTTAAATTTCATGCAATTTACCTTTCATTGTCATTTACATTCTTTCTTTTACTTTCTTGTCAATTAAGTTTCAGCTCTTTTAATTTCCTGCCATTTAAGTTTCCGTTCTTTAGTTTCTTGTCATTTACGTTTCCGCCATTTACATTTCACAATTTACTTTCAACACTTTAATTTCTAGCAATTTACGTTGTGTTAATTCAATTTCACCAAAATCATCAACTATTAGTTTGATTAGATAAATCACCTAACTAAAGTTGCTTAATCCATCAATCCTTGTGGGATCGACCTCACTCAACAGTGAGTTATTACTTGATGATTCGGTATACTTGCCGAAGGGATTTGTGTTGTGCAAATTTTCCCGCATCACTTAACCTAGGAGGTTAGTGACCCATAGCTTACAATAATGTTCAAAAATGTCATATATGGTAAAAGTCTGTTGAACAAGTGTGATCCTTGTTCAATATATACTAATCTTATAACTAAGAATTACAGAAATAAGATGAACTAGTATTGTAGTGCAAAAATTCACTTTCTGGGCCCACTTGGTGAGTGTTTGGGCTGAGCTAAGGGTGACTCCACGAGCTAGTACCCTTCTTGGGCATTGAAGGCCAGCTTTAGACTCCTTTGTGGGCATTGGACATCAACTGCTCTCTTTTGGGCGTCCAACGCCAGGAAGAGGGTGAAGTGCTGGCGTTGAACGCCAGTTTTGGACCTTCATTTCCAGAGCAAAGTATGAACTATTATATATTGCTGGAAAGCCCTAGATGTTAGCTTTCCAATGCCATTACGAGCGTGCCATTTAAATTTCCGTAGCTCCAAAAATGCTCCTTCAAGTGCACGGAGGTCAGAATCCGATAGCATCTGCAGTCCTTTCTCTGTCTCTGACTCAGACTTTTTCCAAAACTCCTCAATTTCAACCAAAAATTACCTAAAATCATCATAAAACACAACAACTCAAAGTAGAATCCAAAAATATGAATTTTTCACTAAAACCTATGAAAATATAATAAAACTTAAACAAAACATAATAAAAACTATATGAAAATGATGCCAAAAAGCGTATAAAATATCCGCTCATCAGTTGTGTCGGAATCATGCGGCTACTGTGTGGAGGGCACGATCAGCCCTCACGTGTACGCATCAGTGACGCGTACACGTCACCCTTCTTTTGCTGACCCACGCATAACCGTCACCTTCCGTTTTCAAGTGCCAAGGCAGGATGCCTTGTTTCTTCTGCTCTTCCCGCTCTTCTTTTCTTATCCCTCCCCTATCTTTTCTATTTTCTTTTATTAAGTTGCATTTCATTACTTTTTTCTTTTTTGTTGCACTTTATTTTCTTATTTCTTGCCTATTCTTAGTTCTATTCTTTTCATTTTCTTGTATGTTTGCATTTGGTGTTGGACCACTACTCTCCATTTCTTTTATAAGTCCATTGGATTGTTTTGGTGCTACTTGCTCTATTAAATTCTCTTTTTGATGCTTGAGATATGCCTTAATATTTTAGTTGATTTCTCATGTACATGTCGCGACCATGTATGTGAGACACCTTATTCTTATTTGGCATTATTTCTCACTTGCACTTTATTAATTTTATATCTTTCTCTCTTGGCTTAATGTTTATCCTTTCTCCTCCTTTTCAAGAAGGTCGCCAAGAGAGAACGGATCAAGCTCCTAGGAAGGTAGCTAATCAGCAATTCCAATATCATCATCATCACCGCACACACCTTAGTTGTCTATCCCATCCATGGAGGAGTCCGACTCTCCGGAGTCTACGCCCGATTTTGGCAAGAAAGGGATCAAGAGGTGGACATGGGTCCCCTGTCACACCATCCTTAGGCCATTGAGAGTGGCGATTCCGAACCCACCTTGCTCATCTTTGAATGCACTGAGGATGGTGTAATCTTTAAGTATAGGAAGGTCGAGGACTAACTTTCGTGGGTAACTACTTCGTTTTCCAACACCAATTCTTAGTCTTCTTTGTTAGCTAGTTGTTGCATTGCATGATAGATTGCATGATAGTTAGAGTTTGTACATATTCTACCCATTTTTATGTTAGGAGTACTTGGTTGGAGTGATGATTCCTTTTCCAAGAAACTGTTTTAGGGCACCCTACCAATTTGAATAAATTTTTTGTTGTTGTGGAACTTGCTTGAAGAAATTAATTTTGGAACATGTTTTGGAACACATGCATAAGCTTGTGAGTTTTGAGCCTAATTGTGTGGTTACATCATATAACCACTATTTCATTCTTGTGTATATTATTCTCTTTCTATGATTGCAATCTTTGATTTGTTTTATTCTTTTTGTCCATTACTTGGTGTGTGAATGCATTTACATGATTGATGCCTTCATTTCAAAGAGCTCACTTACCCATATAGCCTTACCCTTTTATCCACCTTTGTTAACCAATTTTGAGCCTATGTTAAACCCCTTTTGTTCTTAATATTAGCACATTACTAGCCTTAAAGCGAAAAACAATAAATGTCTATGGATCTTTGAATAGCTTAGGCTAGTGAGAGTGTGTATCATTCAAGTGTGGGGAAATTCGGGAACATTGGTTGGGATAAAAGTGTTTTTTTGTATTTTTGTTGAAGATCTTGGAAATTGGGTACATACTCATGCATTAAGTGTTTAAACCTTATGTACTGATACTCTTGTATATATTTAATTTGAAAAAAAAAGAATAGAGAAAATAAAAAAATATATATAGAGAAAATGAAAAAAATATATAAAAATGAAAAGAAAAAGAGAAAAAGAAAAGCAATAAAAAGGGGACAAAATGCCCCAAAGTAGAATAATAATAACAATGCATATGGAATGTAAATTGAAAAGAATGCATGAGTGTGTGAAAAAGTGAGAATTATGGGTAGTTAAGTTTGCATTTGAATTTTATAGGTTGTTATATGTGTTAGGTGAGAGCTTAAGTTAATCAAAGATTCTAATTTCAAGCTCACTTAACCATATGCATCCTTACCTTTACCCTAGCCCCATTACAACCTATGGGAAAGTCCTCATGATATTTGTATGCATGCATTGTATAATTATTGATTGTTAGATGAAAAACAAATCTTGGAAAGTATGATTAGAGGATAATTAAGTGAATCAACCCTATACACTTGAGCGACTAGAGCGGATACACTTCTGGTGAGGGTTCGATGCTCAATTCCTTGTCCCTTGCTTTCACTAGCTTTCTTCTTGCAGTTTTGTTTATACTTCATTTTGATATTTGAATTGGTAGAATTCATGAATCATCATTCTATGTTAGCCCTACAAGTTCATATATTCTTGGAGATTGATTTGCTTTTAACCAAGTAAGTAGGAACATTTTGCATTTAGTTGCATTCATATAGATAGGTTGCATTTAATAAATCTTACCATTCCTCTTCACCCCTTTATAGCTTTTCTTGAGCTTAGAATGAGGACATGCTAATGTCTAAGTATGGGGAGATTGATAAACTACTATTTTATGGTTTATTTCGGATTGAATTAAGTGGATTTTGTCAACTATTTCCGCAGTTATTCATATAAATTGCATAGTTTTGTGAATCTTTCCTAATTCGTACTTAAGAATGAAAACAAGCTTCATAGGCCTTAAAATTGCTAGTTTTAATCCTCTCTTATTACCATTCGATGTTGTGATATGTTTGTTAAGTGCTTTCAGGGTTATAGGGCAAAAATGGCTTAGAGGATGGAAAAGAAGCATGCAAAAGATTTGAGAAGCTGGTCCCGACGCGTACGCATGGCTGACGTGTGCGCATGACCAAGAGCATCGTCCACCGATGCATACGCGTGACTGACGTGTACGCGTGACAAGCATCACGTGCCTCACCAAAAAGAAAACAATGGGGGCAATTTCTGAGCTGGTTTTTGTCCTAGTTTCAAGCCCATTCTGCAAATTAGAGGCTGGGAGTGAAGGAGGGAAGAGGCCATTCATTCAAACACACATTAGTTTTAGTTTTAGATAGATGTAGAATTCTAGAGAGAAGGGCTCTCTCATCTCTCTAGGTTTTTGGGTTCTTATTTCAATTTCTTCTTAGATCTAGTTTTTAATCTTGCTTCAATTTAGCTTTCCTTTACTTTTCATTGTTCTAGTATCTTAGTTTGTCTTCTTCTCTTGTTAATTTCCTTATATTGTTAATTTTAGTTCTTGAACTCTTTTGTCACTTTCAATTCTCTTTTAATGCAATTTTATGTTTCCATGTCTTTTTATGTTTACCTTAGTTGCTATTGTTAATTTCTTGCTTATGTTAGTCATAGCTTTTATTAATTCTTATATTTTATGATGTCTGCTTTTATTTCATTCTAGATGTTTGATGAAATGTTTCTTTTAGTTATGAGTTATATTTTCCTCTTCTTGGATTGGGTTGGTTAGTTCGGTGACCTTGAGTTGCTAATGTTTAAGTGATTGATAATTGGTGTCTATTGACACTAGTCTTCACTAATTCAATTAGTGAGTGGCTAGGACTTAAGGATTAGGATTGATGAAGCTCATTTGGCTTTCCTTCAATTGTTAGAGGATGACTAAATGGGATTGATCTTTGCAATTATCATATTGTGGTTAGTAACAAGGATAGTGATCCTTAACCATTAACCGTTGCTAAGACCTTTTACCATTTGAGTTTTCTTTCCCTTTGTTTGTTAATTGTCATTTAGTTTCTTGTTATTTACATCTCTTGTAAATCACCACCTCAACCCCCCAATTCCCTTAATAGTCAATAATTGAGCACTTCATTGCAATTCCTAGGGAGAACGACCCGGGATTAATACTCCCAGTTATTTTGATTTGTATTGTGACAAACCTTTTAAACTTTGATTGGGGATAAATTGTTGGTTTAAACTATGCTTACACCGAGGTTCTTTTCTATTGAGAAATTCTATACCGACATTAATCCCCTATTAGTGTTTTTTTGTTTGTATTTCGTTTCAACTTTTTCTTCAAGGCTCCTAGATAATTCTCTTTTTCAATATATCTATATATGTATTTTATTTTTAGTGGTCGTAGTGCCTTGTCACCTCTGATTTACATCTTAGGCGTAAAGCTCTATGTGGTAGGGTGTTACAAGATCATCTCCGCCTCGAGTTTCTTTGGATAATTCGGCTGGAGGATCTTTGCATATGAAAAAGGCCACTGATGAAGTCTTGGAGTTGATTAAAATGGTAGCCAACAATCAATACCTCTATTCCTCTGAAAGATCAATGAGGAATAGAGTCATGGAGTTAGATGCTTTGGATATCATTTTAGCTCAGAATAAAGTCATGTCCCAACAAATTAATTCAATTACTTAACACTTAGGAGGAATACAAGTCTCGACAGTAAGGTCTTAAGAAAATTCCTATGGTGTGGGTAATAGACTATCTCATGGTGAAGGCATGGAGTATGGTCAATCTTCTCTAGAGCAAGTGAATTACATCAGCAATCCTTCAAGGCCCTTCAAAATAATCCCTTCTCCAAGACTTACAATCCTGGGTGGAAGAATCACCCAAATTTTTGTTGGGGAAATAAAAGTTAGAGGCCCAATATTTCAAAATCAACCATCAACACCTTCAATCCTTACCACCAAAACCTAAACAACCACCCTCAAAACCATTCTCGCCAACAACCACCTCCCACACAACTGATAAACCCCGATTTTGTGGTTTATCTTGTGCTTAATTTGGGAGATTTTATCACCTTTTCTCACATTTATTCAATGAAATAGCATGATTTTACAATTCTCCCTTGATTTGTGCTTAAATGTAAAAACATGCTCTTTAGGCCTTAAAATAGCTAAATTTAATTCACTTTAATTCCATTCGATGCCTTGATGTGTTTGTTGAGTGATTCTAGGTTCATAAGGCAAGTATTGGATGGAAGAAGTGAGGAGAAAAGCATACAAAGTGGGAGAACTCATAAAGAAATGAGGGAACTGTAAAGCTGTCAAGCCTGACCTCTTCGTACTCAAACGACCATAACTTGAGCTACAGAGGTCCAAATGAGGCAGTTTCAGTTGCGTTGGAAAGCTAACATTTGGGGCTTTGAAATGATATAAAATTTTCCATATGTTGCTTCGCATATAGGGGCGCGCACGTGCCATGTTCGCGTGCGTGCCGATGGAGCTGCGTGGGTCCACTTTTTGCACTTCGTTGGGGGTGATTTCTAGCTCATTTTGGGCCCAATCCAACTCATTTCTGATGCTATTGAACCTAAGGATTGAGGGGAGAATGAACCAAGTAGTCATAGTTTAGTTTTCTTCATGTTTTAGGATATAATTCATGAGAGAGAGGCTCTCTCCTCTCTTGAGATTTAGGATAGAAATTAGGATAAAGTTAGGTTAATCACTCTCAATTTTCTCTTTCAATTCTCTTTACATTTTAGTGTCTATTGTCTTTGTTCTTCTAGTTTCTCTTGTTAATCTCTTATTTTGCTCTCTTTTGTGTTGATGAACAATTGTTGGATCTTGATTTCCTTTAATGCAATTTTATGTTTCCATGTTTCTTTTATGTTTATCTTAGTTGTTATTGTTGATTTCTTGTTGATGATGGTTATGGATCTTGTTAATTTTTGCATTTGGTGATGTTTACTTACTCTAAGTGTTTGATGAAATGTTTCCTTTAGTTTTTGAGTAGTTTTCTTTACTCTTGGCCTAGGCTAAGGGAATTGAGTGACCTTGAGTCATTGGGTCTCAATGATTTGGTGATTTAAGAACCCTTGGTGATCAATTTGATACTCATTGACACTAACCTACTACTAATCTAATTAGTAGATAGGTTGGGACTTATGGGTTGATGTGATCAAAGCCATTTGACGTACTTCAAGTCTAGGAGTAGATACTACACACTTAAGACTTTTGGAAGTAGACTTAATGAGCTTGGTTCCTCATAATTATCAATGTATGGTTTGTTGACAAGGATGGTGATCTTAATTACAAATGTCTAGCCAAGAGTTCTTTCCATTTATTTTATTAGTTCTTATTATTTACTTTCTTGCTAATTACCAAATTAAACCCCCTTTCATCCTCAATGCCAATAATTGATCACTTCATTGCAATTCCTTGTGAGATGACCCAGAGTTTAAATACTTCGGTTAATTCTTATTTGGGGTTTGTACTTGTGACAACTCAAATTTTTGATGTGGGAATTATTTGTTGGTTTGGAGCTATGCTTACAACGAAGTTCTTATTTCTAGAAGAGAAATTCTGAACCATCACAACAAAACTCAATTATCAAAATGGCGCCGTTGCCGGGGAGTTCCAATGGTGTTATGTTATTGGCTATTGTGAATATTGTGAATATGTTTGCTTTTTGCTTATTTGTTAGTTTTTGTTAACTTTAGAACTTTGTTGCTTATTTTTGTTAGTTTTTGTTTCTCTTTGCTATTATGAATTCTCATTCTCACTTTGGCTATGAGTTTGGTTCAGATTATGTTGTAGGAAATGGGAGCTACAATGAGGATGTGCATCAAGGATTTGGGAATCAAAGATGGGAGGAGCCTCAAAGGATTGATCACCCTTCTTGGCAACAACAACCTTTGGATTCTTATGGGTATAATCCTAATCCTAATGCATATCAATCTAATGGATGTGGTGACCCTTATTGTGATTGTCAACAACCACCACTACATGCCTATGAACCACCCCCTCAACATGACCTTGAACCACCTTACTCACAAGCCCCTTTTCACCAAACACCTCCATATGACCCCAACCCATATCCACCATACCAACCACCTTGTGAACCATATGAACCATATGAAGAACCACCCTAATTTCACTACTAATACCCTTAAGAACCACCACCTCTATACTATTACCAAGATGAATTACCTCTCATGTATGATAACTTTCAACCACATAATGAATTTCTCTTTCCACCACAACCCTCCATGGAAGAACACCCATACCCATCCATCCAAGAACCAATGGATCGTCTCAATGAAACAATGGATCGGCTTCAAGTAATAATTCATCAAAAGGAGCAAGAGGAAGCCCAAAGGAGGAAGAATGAAGTTATCGAGGATAACCTTGCCAAAATTAAAGCCAACTTGGACTCATGGGACTCATGCAACAAGTAAAGTACCTCTACGGATGAATGTGAGGAATCAACCGAAGAAAGGAGCATGAAGGGGGATTTTGGAATCCCAAGATGAGGACAAGGAGATGGGGTATGTCTTACAACAAGTGGAGAGTGAAGAGATTGTTAATAAAGAAGAAGTGGTTAAAAGCCTAGGCAAAGTTGAACAAGAGGTGGATTTCAAACTTGAGAGCACTTCCACACCAAGTGATGTTGTTGATGATTTTGTGGAAGCTGTTGAATTTTCTTCCATTGAACTTGAAGATGATGTTGAGGAGGGTAATGTGTAACCTCCTAAGCATATAATGAATGATGAATAATTGGAAGAAGGTGAGCAAATAACAAATCTTCCTCTTAAAGATGATCCCACACCAACACAAGATCATTTGGTATTTGAGGAATCTTCTCCTATTGATATTGAGATAAATGTTGAGATAACTTCCACATTACCTCCATGTTGTGATATGAAGAGTAGGGAAGAGCTAGAAGAAATTGGTGAAGAGGTGGTTGAATATGAAGAACTTTGTCAAGAGGAAGAGGTTGAAGTTGAAAAAGCTTGCCAAGAGGTGGAGGTAGTCAAAGAAGAGCACAAGGGAATGGAACTTACAAGACCACTGGAGATGTCCCTTCCTAAGTCACCATCCAACATAACATTCAAGTGGGTAAAATCCTTATCTCTAATCTTTACTTTCCCACTTGAGTATGGTTTGCTTGAGATGGATGGGCAACTTAGAGCTCTTTGTGGAGTCAAGAGCAAAAGAGAATTTATTAGTGGGTGGAAATGCCAATCAAGGTTCCTTATGGTTAGAAACTCAAAGTCTAAGTGCAATGGTTGGTATAGTCCTCAACTAAAGGGGTCTAGGAAGATGCTTTGGTGTTTACTTGAGAATTCGGATCACTTGTCACCCAATTGGAATTGTGATGATCAACTTGAAGATGGGTGTGGAAACAAGATTTGGGATCCGGGAATATATGAAGATCAATTTTGGAAGCCCTTAGCTTGTGTGGAACTTCATCAAAGCTTGGTGCCATTGATCTTGAATTTTGGAGCTTACTTGAAGTCCAAGCATTGGTGGAAGTTTCAAGATGAGTTCAAGCATAAGCCACCATGACAAAGAGCTTCCCAAATGTCCAACTTAAGGACTTAAACTAAAAGTGCTAGGTGGGAGACACCCCACCATGGTAAACTTTTTCCATTCTCTTGTATATATATTTAATAAGTGATTGGAGTTGCCATTTTAGGTAGTTTTTGTTACTTTCTATACTCTTATGCATTTTGCTTTTATTGATAGGTTGTTTGTTGCATTCATGCTTTGATTAGAATAGTTGTTGTTAGATTGCATTTTGCTTGTAGTATAAGTTTTGTTTTTAGTACATTTGAAAATTTTTCAAAAAACCGAAAAGATTTTTTTTGTTAAATTTGATTTGTGATTGTTTTAGAATTCTTGTAGATTAGGAGAGTGTCATGTTTTTGAAAAAAAAAGGGCATCTACGCGCGAGCGCACTGTGTGCGCGCGCCGGTGGTGCATCTCACACTCCTGGTACAAAAACCAGAGAGTTGTGCCAAAGTTGCGCATATTCTGTGCCCGCGACCTGACGCGCAAGCGTACATGACGCGTCCACGTCGCCTATCTCGCCTGCCCATCCACGCGCACGCGTGCGTGACGTGTACGCGTCGCCCTCCGCGCCCTGTTTTTCCCCTGTTCTGCCCTGTTTTCTTTTTCCCTTCTTCTCTTCTTTTCCTTCTAGTTTCTTCCTCTTTCTTTCTTCTTCTTTCTTCCTTTCTTACTTTCTTTTCAAAATTTTCACTCTTTATTTTTCTTATTTTCATCTTCTTTTATATGTTGCATTTGCATATTATCATTCATTGCATTTTAATTTTATTTTTATAGCTTGTTCTTATTTTCTTTTCTAAGTTCTTGTTTTAATAATGGTGTTGGATTCTTATATTCAATTGTTGAGAATTTATTGGTTAATCTTGGTGCTTTGTGACTTGTTTGGCATTAATTGTAATATTTTCTCTACACACAAGATTAGTGCTTTAGTCCTTCCTAACTCATGATCCCTTATTTTTGTACCTCATTATCATTGAGTTAGGATAGGACCTATTGCTCTCATGCTTCTCACTAATCTTGTTTGTGTCAATTATTGATTAAGCTTGATGCAACATGCTCTTCATATCACTTGCCTATGCTTTGACTTTACTCTTGCATCAAGTATTAGTTGATATGCCCTTAGCTTATATTGTTTTCTCACTTATATGTTGTAGCTACCATGTAGTGAGAACCTTACTCTTATTTGGCATTAGCCCTCGCCTATGTTCTATTTGCTTTGATATCTTTGTTGTAGGCTTAATTTTCTTTCTTTTTCTCTCCTTTGGGGTTGGCCACCAAGAAGGAAAGGAATGGAAAATCTTCAAATGGGACAACAAACAAGTTCACCCGCACAACCCTTTGAAGACACTCATCAATTGTAGCTACCCGTCCACCTTGCTCTTCTTTGCATGCACCGAGGACGATGCAATTTTCTAAGTGTGGGGTGGTCATCCGACCGACCTCCATGGGTAACAACTTCCTTTTTTAACACCAATTTTTAATTTTTGTCTTTGTTAGAATAGTTGTTGTATTGCATGATAGATTGCATGTTAGTTAGAATTTGTACATATTTTTACCACTTCCTTTTTAGGTTAGGACTACTTGGTTAGGGTGATGATTTCTTTTCCAAGAAACTGTTTTGAGGGTACCCTACCAATTTGAAAAAAATATTTTGTGTTGTACTTGCTTGAAGGATTTATTTCGGAACATGGTTTTTGAGCTAAGAACACAAGTATGTGAGTTTTGAGCCTAATTGTGTGGTTACATCATATAACCACTTATTTCCATTATTGTGTGCATTGTTCTCTTTCTATGATTGTGATCTTTAATTTTTTTGATTCTTTATGTCCATTGTTCCATGTATATATGCATTTATATGATTGAGGCCATCATTTCATTTAGCTCACTTACCCAAATAACCTATCTTTCATCAACCATTGTTAGCTAAATTTGAGCCTGTTTAATCCCTTTTGTTCTTAATTGTAGCACATCACTATCCATAAGCGAAAAACAATAAATGTCCTTAATTTGGATCTTTGATTAGCTTAGGCTAGTGAGGGTGTGTATCATTTGGGTATGGGAAACTTGGGACAATGGTTGAGATAAATGTATAATTTTTATTTTTGTGAAAAATATTGGGAATTGGGTACATATTCATGCACTATATGTAAAACCATATGCATTGATACATTTGTATATACTTTAGAAAACAAATGTAGAAAAATATATATATATATAAAATGAAAAAAATTATAGAAAAAGAAAAAAGAAAAATATATAGAAAAAGAAATAAAAAGGGGACAAAAATCCCAAAAGTAAAGTTCAATAAACATCAATGCATATGTGTGGTGAATTAAAGAGAATGGATGAGTATGTGAAAAAAAAGTGAATCATGGGTAGCTAGGTTGTGTATTAGAATTGTATAGGTTGTTACATGTGTTAGGTGAGAGCTTAGGCTAATCAAAGATACAAATTTCAAGCTCACTTGACCATATGCATCCTTACCTTGACCCTAGCCCCATTACAACCTATGAATAAGTCCTCATGATGAATGTATGCATGCATTGAGTAATTATTGATTGTTAGATGAAAAACAAATCTTAGAAAGCATGAATAGAAGAGAATTGAGTGATCGACCCTATACACTTGAGCGACTAGAGCGGATACACTTCCGGTGAGGGTTCGATGCTCAATTCCTTGTTCTCAGCTTTCATGAGCTTTTCTTCTTGCAAGTCTATTTAAACTTCATTTTGATATTTGAATTGGTAGGATTCATGAATCATCATACTACTTAGCCCTACATGTCCATATGTGTTCGTGGGGATTGATTTACTTTTAACCAAGTAGATAGAATCATTTTGCATTTAGTTGCATGCATGTAGATAGGTGCATATAGTTTATTTGCATTGAATAAATGTTCATAACCCTTTTCTTATCCTTCTTTATTCTTAGCATGAGGACATGCTTGGTTTAAGTGTGGGGAGATTTGATAAACCCCGATTTTGTGGTTTATCTTTTGCTTAATTTGGGGGATTTTATCACCTTTTCTCACATTTATTCAATGAAATAGCATGGTTTTGCAATTCTCCCTTGATTTGAGCTTAAATGTGAAAACATGCTTTTTAGACCTTAAAATAGCTAAATTTAATTCACTTTAATTCCATTCGATGCCTTGATGTGTTTATTGAGTGATTCCAGGTTCATAAGGCAAGTATTGGATGAAAGAAGTGAGGAGAAAACCATGCAAAGTGGGAGAACTCATGAAGAAATGAGGGAACCGTAAAGCTGTCAAGCCTGACCTCTTCGCACTCAATCGACCATAACTTGAGCTATAGAGGTCCAAATGAGGCAATTCCAATTGCGTTGAAAAGCCAACATCCGGGGCTTCGAAATAATAGAAAATTCGTCATTTGTTTCTTCACATATAAGGGCGCGCATGCACCATGTACGTGTGCGCGCCGATGGAGCTGCATGGGTCCACTTTTTGCACTTCGTTAGCAGCGATTTCCAGCTCATTTTGGGCCCAATCAAACTCATTTATGATGCTATTGAACCCAAGGATTGAGGGGGGAATGAACCAAGTAGTCATAGTTTAGTTTTTCATCATGTTTTAGGGAAGAATTCTAGAAAGAGAGGCTCTCTCCTCTCTCTAGATTTAGGATAGAAATTAGGGTAAAGTTAGGTTAATCACTCTCCAATTTCTCTTTCAATTCTTGTTTTGATTTTAATTCTCATTCTATTTTAATGTTCTATTGTCTTAATCTTCTTAGTTTCTCTTGTTAATTTCTTATTTTGCCTCTTTTATGTTGATGAACCATTGTTGGATCTTAATTTTCTTTAATGAAATTTTATGTTTTCATGCTCTTTTTGTTTATCTTTATTGTTATTATTGATTTCTTGCTTATGTTAGTTATGGGTTTCCTTTAATTCTTGCATTTTACGATGTTTACTTTTCTTGCACACTAAGTGTTTGATAAAATGTTTCCTCTAGTTTTTGAGTAGTTTTCTTTACTCTTGGCCTAGGCTAAGGAAATTGAGTGACCTTGAGTCATTGGGTCTCAATGATTTGGTGATTTAAGAACCCTTGGTGATCAATTTGATACTCATTGACACCAACCCACTACTAATCTAATTAGTAGGTAGGTTGGGACTTATGGGTTGATGTGATCAAAGCCATTTGACGTACTTCAGGTCTAGGAGTAGATATTGCATACTTAAGACTTTTGGAAGTAGACTTAATGAGCTTGGCCTCTCATAATTATCAATATATAGTTTGCAGACAAGGATGGTGATCTCAATTACCTATGTCTAGCAAAGAGATCTTTTCCTTTATTTTATTAGTTCTTGTCATTTTACCTTCTTGTCATTTACTTTTCTTGTCAAACTATAAAATCAAACCCTCCCTTACATCTTCATAGCCAATAATCATACACTTCATTGTAATTCCTTGTGAGACGACCCAGAGTTCAAATACTTCGGTTAATTTTTATTGGAGTTTGTACTTGTGACAACCAAAATTTTGATTGGGAGGATTGTTTGTTGGTTTAGAACTATACTTGCAATGAGAATTCATTCATTTGAGGAAATTCTATACCATCACAATGATTCACTCATCAGCAACCCACTTAACAAGATTCTCAAAGGCTTTCTAGTCTTGAATTAGCCTTAGGAAAGCTATTCCAAGCCACTGTCTCATTTATGGAGGATACAAAGACCAACCTTAAGAATCAAGGAGCTTCATTGAGAAATTTGGAAGTGGAAGTGGGCCAAATTTCTCAATAGTTAGCAAAACCTACTCAAATGTTTCCAAGTGATACTATCCCAAACCCTGAAGAAGAATGTAAAACCATTAGTGGAAGGGTGCTGGGAAAGGAAGAAGATGAAACTCATGTTGCAAAGAATAAAGTAGGAGCTTCTAAGAGTGATAATTTGCAAGAAGGGAACGTGACACCTTCCACCAACAGAAATAAATTCAGCCTCCAAGGATGCACCAAAGGAGAAGATCCAAGTTCCTAAATTCAATCCAAGAATTTCATACCCTCAAAGATTGCAAAAAGAGGCCAAGGATCAACAATTTTCTAAGTTCCTGGAAGTCTTCAAAAAGTTCCAAATAAATATCCCTTTTGCTGAAGCTCTTGAACAAATGCCCTTATATGCAAAGCTCATGAAGGAGTTAATTTCCAAGAAAAGAAATTGGAGGGAGAATGAAACCGTGGTGCTTACCAAGGAGTGTAGTGCCATTATTCAAAAGAACCTGCCTGAGAAATTAAGGATTCAGGAAGCTTTGTGATACTTGCACCATTGGAGATGTGACTGTTGAAAGGGCTTTGTGTGATCTTGGAGCTCGTATTAATCTCATGCCATTATCCTTAATGTGAAAGCTCCAAATTGAAGAGGTAAAACCTACCCAAATCTCTTTACAACTTGATGACCATTCTTTGAAACTTCCTTTAGGTGTTGTTGAGAATTTACTGGTAAAGGTGAAGACTTCATATTCCCTGCAGATTTTCTCATCTTGGATATGGAAGAGGATGTCAATGCCTCTATTATATTGGGGAGACCTTTTCTTGCTACAGGGAGAGCATTAATTGATGTTCAAAAAGGTGAATTAATATTAAGGGTGAATGATGAACACATTGTGCTCAATGTATTTAAAGCTCTACAGCATCCTAATGATTACACATATTGCATGAAAATTGACATCATTAATCCATTGGTGCAAGAGACATTAGAAGAAGAGAACTTAATGAATCACTTAAGTCCTCTGTCAAAGTTGAAGTTGGTGAGATTGAAGAAAGAGCACTACCCAAGGAAGTATCATACATTCCTTCAACGAATGAGGGATCACTAAAGCTTGAATTAAAGCCTCTGCCTCCTTCTCTAAAATATGCTTTCCTTGGAGAGTCAGAGGCATATCCTGTGATCATTAATTCTTCATTGAACACTTGTGAAGAGGCGTTAATCAAGGTGCTAAAGGAACACAAGACAGCAATTGGATGGACTATTGGTGACCTTAAGGAATAAGTCCTACTATGTATATACACAAAATTCACTTGAAGAAGATGTTAAACCAATAGTGCAAGCACAAAGAAGCCTTAATCCTACAATGAAGGAAGTGGTCTAGAAGGAAGGATGAAGTTGTTGGAAGCCGGCATCATTTACCCGATCTCTGATAGCCCTTGGGTGAGTCCGGTTCAAGTTGTTCCCAAGAAAAGAGGTGTGGCCGTGGTAGCCAATGACAAGAATGAACTCATTCCTACAAGGACTGTGCTAGGTGGAGGATGTGTATTGATTATAGGCGGCTCAACATAGTCACAAGGAAGGACCACTTCCCTCTTCCTTTTATTGATAAGATGTTAGAAGGTTGGCCGGGCATGCTTTTTATTGCTTCTTGGATGGATACTCCGGCTACAACCAAATAGCGGTAGACCCTCATGGTCAAGAGAAAATAGTGGTCACATGCCCCTTTGGAGTCTTTGCTAATCGTCGTATGCCTTTGATTTGTGCAATGCTCCTGTGACTTTCCAAAGGTGCATGCTTTCTATATTTTCTGATATGAATAAAAATTTATTGAGGTTTTTATTGATGAATTCTCTGTTTATGGTGTTCCTTTGAAGCATTCTCACAACATCTAGCTTTAGTATTGAGAAGGTGCCAAGAAACTAACCTGGTTTTAAATTGGGAAGTGTCATTTTATGGTTACAGAAAGTATAGTTCTTGCGCACCGCATCTCAAGCAAAGGCATAGAAGTTGACAAAGCCAAGGTGGATGTCATTGAGAAGCTACCACCCCTTGTGAATACAAAAGGGATAACGAATTTCTTGGGTCATGCAGGCATCTATAGAAGATTCATTAAAAATTTTACCAAAATAGCAAAACCATTAAGTAATCTTCTAGTTACTGATGCTCCTTTTCATTCTGATGAAGAGTGCCTGCATGCCTTTAAAACTCTCAAGGCCAGGCTTATCCCTGCACCCATTATTGCTCCTCCTAATTGGATATTACCATTTGAATGGATGTGTGATGCAAGTGATGTTGCAATTGGAGCTGTTCTGGGACAAAGACAAGATAAACTTTTGCATGTTATATACTATACAATCAGGGTGCTCAATGATGCTCAAAGGAATTATACAATTATTGAGAATGAGCTACTTGCTATGGTATTCGCATTTGATAAGTTTAGATCCTATTTAGTTGGTTCAAAGATTATTGTTTACAATGATCACTTAGCTCTTAAGTACCTTTTGAATAAGCAGGATTCTAAACCAAGGTTGATTAGGTGGATGCTCCTCTTATAAGAGTTTGATATTGAAATCAGAGATAGAAAAGGTTCCGAGAATCAAGTAGCCGACTATCTCTCTCGAATTGAACTTGTGAAAGCTCAAGAAGCTCCACCTCCACTTGAGGATGAGTTTCTTGATGAGCATTTATATGTGATTCAAAATACACCATAGTTTGCTGATATGGCCAATTACAAGGCTGGAAGGATAATACTAAAGGAACTTACTAGGCAACAAATTAAAAAGTTACAACGTAATGCCAGCGGTATTTCCTTTTGGATGATCCATATTTGTTCAAGAGGTGTTCGGATAGCATTATCCGAAGATGTGTCTTAGAAGATGGGACTCTATAGATTTTTGGCATTGCCATAGTTCTGAGTCTGGTGGGATTTTGGTGGAGAAAAGACAGTGACAAAGGTCCTTCAATGCAGATTTTACTGGGCCACAATCTTCAAGGTTGCAAGGGAATTTGTGAAGAATTGTGATCCCTGTCAAAGAGCCATGCCTTGATGTTGAACTATTTGATTTTTAGGGCATACACTTCATGGGACCATTCCCTTCTTCCTACTCTAATAATTACATCTTGGTGGCTGTTGACTATGTCTCTAAATGGGTGGAGGCTGCACTTCTGGCCACCAATGATGCTAAGGTGGTGATGAGTTTCCTTAAGAAATATATCTTCAATAGCTTTGGTGTTCCCCGAATCTTAATCAGTGATGGCGGCAAAGTAGCCACTCCTTATCATCTTCAAACTAGTGGCCAAGTGAAGGTCTCTAATAGAGAACTCAAGAGAATTCTGAGAAGACTGTGAGTTCTTCAAGGAAGGATTAGGCCAAGAAAATCATGATGCCCTTTGGAATGCTGCACATTCTTTAAGATCCAATTGGGATGTCCCTTATCAACTTGTCTATGGCAAAGCCTATCACCTGCCAGTGGAATTAGAGCACAGAGCTTATTAAGCAACAAAGTTCCTGATCTTTGATGCAAAGCGGCTGGGGAGAAACGGCTCCTTCAAATCAATGAACTTGATGAGTTTTGAATGGAGGCCTATGAGAATTCGAAGCTCTATAAAGAGAAGACCAAGATGTGGCATGATAAGAGGATAGCCTCAAGGACTTTTGTGACTGGACAATTAGTACTTCTATACTCCAGGTTGAAGCTCTACCGTGGAAAGCAAAAGTCTAGGAGGTCCAAACCTTTTACTATCAGCAAGGTCTCACCCTATGGTCATGTGGAGATTATGGAAGGCAAAGCCTAGAGGGGTGAACCATCAAGCTAGTGACATTAAAGAAGTGCTTGTTGGGAGGCAACCCAATGTTTAATATCATTTGATTTTATGTTTTTATTTATTTAAGTCTTACTTTTTGTCTTCTTTCATATTCTGCATGAACATTGATTTGAGTTGGTGTAAGAAAATTATGTATTGATACATGATCTAGGCTAAGTTAGGTGTGGTGGAGTTTTCACGTGGCACGTCACTCTTTCACGTACCACGGGGAGCTAAAATTTTGTTTACATAGCTTCTGTTAAGGCACAACGTGGTGCATGAAACAACCACGTACAATGTGGCTGAATTGCACACCCCCAGGGCATTCCATAGACCCTGCATGAAACGTGTAAAAATCCACATCCCACACCAAAGAGGGGTCATGCATACGCATGCATGTGTGCGTACGCATGCAAGTGTGCGTACGCACCAGTTGCATTTCACGTCCTACATGAAGATTGTCACGTACAATGTGAAGCTCCAAAATTACTCCCAGGGCACTTTTTCATTTCACGTACCACATGAATTTGACCCCGTCCCACGTCAAGCTATCATACCACCCCCTGGGACTTCTTTCATTCACGTACTATGTGAATTAAGTCATGTACCATGCCATACACAACATACACCTCTAGGGACACTCAAATTGTTGGTGTGCAACGTCCCACGCTATATATCAAAGTGGCATCCCATCTCCCATTTCATGCGCAACATGAGAACCTTAGCTCTTTACGCTAGGCACTACGCCACACTCCAGGATCAAGAATTCTTTGGTGTGTAACGTGATAACCATAGAGTATCACGCCATGTATCCTAGTGCACCCTTGGGACACCATTTTGAGCTCTAGTGTCCATGCATTATCCATTTTGATTTCATTTTGTTTACACCACAACCAAACATAAGTTTGGTGTAGTGGCCTCCATGCATGCAACATAAATGTACACCTAGCTCTTCACATCATGTACTTCATGCACAAATTACTTTTTTATTTTCTTTCATTTTATATTTGTTTTCCCTCCTTTGTTATCACTTGAAATTGTTTTTATATGTAGTGCCTATGACTACTCAAGGAATCAGGGAATCTCTACAAGCTCCATCATCATCACTATTGATCTGATCAAGGCACATGCATTGGCTCTCCTTTTTGCATGATTAACTCCAAAAGACATCAAAGCGATGCATACACCTCACCCTGCTAAACAAAGAATTAAAGATACTTGTCTTGGCTGGCTCACATATTACATGCATTGGTTCTTCTTTCCCCAGGCTAATAATCATTCCACACCATAATCCTTACAAATTTTGTCTTCACCCTCTTTATAGCCTCGGACACACCCTCACCCCGTTGCATCCCTTGGATGCCCACTTTCAATCCTCACCATTCATTTTACTATCCTCCATCATGATAAATACCATCACCCTTATCTCTTTATGCATCATGTTTCTTACCATCTTTTATCACTATCACCATAGTACTCCACATCCCTCCTTTCATTGTCATCACCATTCATTTATCTCCCTACTTTCCATCTTTCACTTCCCATTCTATCTTTGTTTTTTTGCTTTGGAATAAGCAAATCATCTAAGTTTGGTGTTAGTTTTGATATAGCAAGCTACATCAAATATCATGGCTCCGAAGAAAGCCTCTACTTCAAACAAAAGATAGGGAAAGGAACCAATGGCAACTTTATATGACTTCACAAGGTTCCTTTTAAGCTTTCATGAAAATCTCTTTTACACTTCTATGTGTGGCAAGAAGATTATTTCTGAAGGACCTTTCCATCTAAGAAGGGGGGAGTACCCCAAAATCATGGATCAAATTGGGATGAGGAGGTGGCAAGTTCTCTATGACCCTATTCAAAGAGGGGCAACTTTTGATTCAAGAATTCTATGCCAATGCATGCCTTACCAATGCACAAACACATGATGAAAGACCTCTAAAATACAAGAGCCTTTTGAGAAGCAAGAAAATTGATTTCAGTCCTTAGATTGAGAATATCAACCTCATCGTCATCAGATCTCACATTTGCAGAGAGACAAAGCATGATCCAAGGCTTGATGAAGTAATCCGAGACCTTGCTTTGCCGGGTGCACAATGGATCATGGGAGCTTCGGACAAGGCATTCCATTTGAGAAGGAGTGAGCTTAAGCCAATTGCAAGGGGTTGGATAGAGTTTGTCCATCATTTAATCTCAGCAACAAGTAACTGATCTGAGGTTACTATGGCTAGAGCAATCATGATTCACTATATCATGATTGGTCAAGAGGTGAGAGTTGATAAAATAATTCCAAATAAGATATACCATTTTGCTTCCAACCCAAGATCAAGATCTCCACTGGGGTTTCCTAGAATTATTTATCGTCTCTCTCAAGAAGCTCAAGAAGAAGAGGCTCAATAAGCTCAAGAAGAAGAGCAAGCAACTCAAGAGGGAGAGCAAGAGGATCAAGAAGCTCAACACCCTGAGGTTCCTCCACAACAAGGAGTAGAGTGGCAACAAATGTATGCTATAATACAAGAACTCTCTGCACAATAAGCAAATTTATGAGAGACTTCCAAGAGAAAAAAGCCTTGCAAGAAGCCCATTACAAAGAATTTAAGATTTAGGGCCTTGCAGAGGGCAAATCATAAAGAGTTCCAAGAATACAATGCACTATACGAAGCTCGGTATGACGCTGAAGAATCTTGGCAACTTCACATGCATGCCAAGATGAACTACTGAACTTAGGCTCAAAATGCAGCACACCCAAACATCACTCCATATGAAAAGGTATCCCACATCTATGGGAATGAGGTTCAGAGGATAAACAAGGAGTGTGCTGAGTGGAGGGAGAGAGAAGTGAAAGCCCGTGGCCTTTGGAACCTAAAAGGTAAAGCTAGTCAATCTGTGGCAGAAATTTGGGAACCAAGGGGAGCACAAGAAGATGATGATGTTGAGAAGGCAATAATAATAATTGGTTATCAAGTTCCCTTTTCACTCTTGTTATCCATCTCTATTATGTTTTTATAATATGTTGCTTTACTTTATGCTATTGCATTTGCTTTAATTGTGTTTCCTTATCCTCTGTTTTGTCCACTTAACTACCACGTGTACTGTGCTCCTAAGCACTCTAATCATATGAAAAAGAGTTTCTTAGATGGAGGAAAGCTAAATCCTATTAAAAAATTCTTTCATGAATAATGGTGGTATATGCTTGTATTTTCATGGACTGAGCCACAAAATGATGATAATGCATGAGCAAGAATTATGATTCCTTATGAGCATGAGATTAGAGAAGTATTATGAGATCTCTGACCAAAAGAAAAGATCCTTGAACTTGAATTAAAAAAAAGAGAAAGAAAAGAGAGAAAGAAAGAAGTAGCAACCAACAGAACAAAGAAAGAAAATCAAGATGAAGATCAAAGGTTGCAAAGCTCTGAGCATCAATGCTTAACAAGGCCTACTATGTGTTTGTGGTGTGATTGTCTAAGGATAGGACTCGAGCGACAAGATCTGAGGGGTACTTTATCACCCGGTAACTTAAACCAATTGGTTCGGGATTACCGATCGAACACCGACCATCAAGAGTTCCCTTGAGGCAGAGCATTTAGAAACCCAAAGAGGTTCTGGACACGATGGCGGGAATTTACAATCTTTAACTATACGCTTGTGGTGCGGATGTATCAAGGAGTGGCTTGGGTAATTAGGTCCGAAGGGTGCCTCAACACCCGATAACTTGAACCAATTAGCTCGAAATTATCGATCGAACGCCCACAATCAAGAGTTGCCTTGAAAACGGAGCATTTAAAGTTGTCAACCAAAAAAGTACTCTGATTTGAAATAAAATTCCAAGGATCAACCAAAAGTTTAAAGAAGGATCTCATAATACTATATGAGTCTCAACCCTGGGAGATTATCCATTCCTAAGAGTGCAAGACACATTGAAAATAAAGAAAATCCAAGATGATCACAGAGGGTGATCAACCCCACTTCCTAGAAGGACATGAACCTCAAGAAGGGTTTAACTTCACTTCATCTAATTCAACTCTGTTTTCTATTCTATTTTTCTTTGCTTGATTGAGGATAAGTGTAACACCCTACCACACAGAGGTTTATGCTTAGTCGTAAAACAGAGGTGGTGTGGTATTACGACCTCTAAAATAAAATATATATATATATATATATATATATATATATATATATAATAATTGAAAGAATGTAATATATACGAGGAGCCTTGAAGGAATAGCTAAAGTAAAATCGCAAAATTAAAAGCGCACGAAGAAATTAAGGTTCATAAACATGTTTATAAAAGCAAGAATAGAGGGTCAAGAGTACAAAATATCAAGCTCTGAACTCAGTCTACGAAGCTAAGGCTGGCGAAAGGATAGTCATATAAATGCATATAAGGAACCATAACCCAAAATACATAAAAGTAACCCTAGTTCTCCATAAACTTCTATGAGGTGGAACAGTAAAGTATATATATACATAAGGAGAGTCTATACATATAGATATAACAAAATGGAACAAAATATAAAATCCCAAAGCCCATTTCGCTACAGAGAACTCCAGATGCCTAGCGAGGTGCCTCTCAACCTGCATCTGAAAAATACAAATATACGTATGGAATGAGAATCGGGGGTTCTCAACATGGTAAAGGTGCCGCATACATAAGATATAAGGTCCCGGGAAAGCCAGAGGCAATCCTAGAACGCCGACACTCATATTATAAACTTAAAGAACTAAAATAGAAACCATAACTCAAGGTGGTTTTCTAAGGGTTTCTATCTCAACTAAAACTTAAACCTAACCCTCAATCCTCCTCCTTTCTCCAATCCTCCAACACCAGAGAACCGCACATACAACCAAGTAGACAATAACAAACACAGGTAGAATACAAGTACTGCAAGTAGCAAATATAACAATTAACATGATAATTTCACTTAGGAATTCCCAAATAATGCACAAACAAGAAATTCAAATAATATGCATATGATGCATGCTTGTCCTATGGTTGATGAGTATCATCTGTCGGTTATCAAGCCAACCCAACAAGTCGGCTGCTAAACCCTGGACTGTCCCTCGATGCGCATCCCCAAGAGTCTACGCATAGCTTTTTCTCATTCATATATATAAATTTTTGCTCGTTATGGGATATCCTTCCCGAGAATTTATAATTGCCCGGTCACCCTTACGTCGTAGGGTCAACAGAGTATCGAGTCTCTATAACGACCCAATTTTCAATATGTCTAGATCATACCGAAAACTGAGCGCTACCAATTTGTCTTCCTAATTATTATCTATTATTTATCATATGAGCCTGGTTCGTTGTTAAAAGCGTAGTTAATTTGCGAGGTATTTTTTTATTGAAAATATTTGGATTAATAGACAGAATCATTTATAATCAATTCATAAATAATAACAGATAAAACAGTTATAAACAACCACACATAAATACATCACAAGTAGTTGACAATATTCGGTGATTCAGCCTTTATTAGAATATAGACTGTTAGTTAGAACACCCCTAGATATAGCTAAATAATATCTATATACATGTATATACATACAACATCCCAGGTCCTGACCTATTTAAGAGGTCCCTAAGCTGGCACCTAGGCTAGCCTAGACTCTATACTCACCTAGTCCCTCTAAACTACTAAAGCGAGGGAAAGTACATTCTAGGTGTTCAAAACTAAAGTCAGGTGGAACGTCATCAAAAGATAGAACATCATCTACTACTCCTCTGCACGATCAGACTTTTCCACAGGACGTCTCTCTGGTACCTCATGAAGTAGCCACACAATAGGAATCTCGTACACAGGATTTAGGTTAAAGTGCGCATACGAACGGGGTGCAGACGTTGGCTGGTCTCACAGTATATACATATAATCAGAGAACGATATTCACCCTAGACTTAGAAGACTATCTAGAGCAGAATCCTCTTCTTGCGAATGGTCATCAGCGAACTATGGTAAGGTACTCTTACTTCCATCTAAAGGGGGAAGGGAGAGAGAAGGGGTAAGAACTGGGGAGTTCTTAGTAGGGTCGGGGTTATTAGTTACGTTAATTAATTCTATGTTGTTTAGCAGACTATTAACAGAATAAAAGAAGCAGTAATTAGAAAATACAGATAAGTAGAGAAGATAGAGAAAACAGATAGCAGAACATAAACAGAAGAATACAAGAAAATAACAAAAGTGCAGAGAATGGAATACAAACAAGGAAAGCATACATTCATACCACAATCATAACAAAGGAAATGCGCAACCAAGTATGATGCATGTCTAGCCCTAGCGCAGGTAATGAGCTCATCTGTCGGTTTCTACCCGCTCCCGACGTAACCCAAAGCAGCTAAAACGGGTATGATTTTCCAGTCAGCATAGGTACAGTTCTCACTAACTGACGTATGCGTCATATCCTCTGTAATCAAACTCTACCTTACAGGTGGCGGCATTCTAGCCGTGTATGAAATCATATTCTCTGTAAGTAATCCTTGCCTTACAGATGTGGCATTCTAGCCGTGTATGAATTAATATCCTCTGCAAGTGATCACAGGTTATCAGTTGCAGGTACAGCTCTCAATAGCTGTGTAACACTGGAAAACGTTCTGTGGTCGTACCACTATCTATCTGACTGCCTTCACGTAGTAGATCATTACATAATCATTCTCATTATCATCATTCATCTTCATTCTCATTATTCATCATCATTTTCACATTCTTATGCAATACCTCTTTCTTTCTCTATTCAATCATACTGTACAAACTTTACATCTTTCACTTTTACAATATCCTGGCTCAAACCATTTCTCTTTGTATCTCTTTACTTTACTCTGGTTACTCTGTGCTCTGTGTTACTTTATTCTGCTCTGATTTCTCTGTTTAACATGTGTATTTAAAGCTTATGTAAATTTCGGTATGAATAGTTAGCATGTCCCAGGTATAGGTTCATTAAGTCTATACTAAAACAGTTTAACTTTTCAGCAACCAATTTTTACCAAAATTCAAAATAAATTTCCAGCCACTAAAACCCCATCTTTTCGACATGATTTTAACATAAATTGAACCTCAATTTAAGTTCTAGGGTTTTGTTTTCCAGAAGCCACAAGAACACACATTCATAGCTTGAATTTCATCAAATTTCATCAAATTTTCACCAAAATTTCAACAAGAATTACTCATACAAACAATCATATTCAAGCACAGCCAAACCATATCATAATCACACAACTCAAACACAATCAATCAAGATTAAATTCGTCAATCCCTACATGGTTTTGCTGCTCCTAATTCGGTTAAACTTTCAGGTGGTCCTTAAGCACTTTTTCCTCCTAAATCACATCAAGAACAACTTTAAATCCAAAAACTCTCAACTGACCAAATCTCACTCAGTATGTTAGGAAGAGATATCTCACCTTAGACTTGCTGAAAATTCATGTTTCTTGGGCCTCAAGTCAAGTTAAGCATGCTTCGTAAGGAAGAACATAAAGAAAACACATATTTTGCATGGTTTTTCTTGAAAACCGAATTGAAATGGGAGGGAGACAGCCATATCACCTTATTTCCATCCTTGATAAGTTACATGGTTATATAGAGGAAGAAGAGCGGATCATTTTGGTGAAATCGGAGTTTTGATTTGAGTTTTAGTTCAGAAGAAATCAAGCTTTGAAGATTAAGTGTTCATGAAAGTTTCTCTCTTTTCTCTCTTGTTATTTTCGGCCAAAATGATGAAATGAGACAGCCTTGGAGGTCTTGGGGGTGTAAGGTGAGTTGTGATTGGTTGGCTTGGAGGTGGATTAAAATAATATTAAAATATCTCTGGTGTACAACTACTAAAACTAGGTGTATCGGAACACTCGTAAAAACATCTCTAAAAATTATTTTCTGAGCTACTAGCATAAATGACACTACTAACATATTTATTATGAGAATAAAACATGAATAATGAGGCCTTAGCATTGCTAAAGTCATCAGAGAGTTCTGGTGCTAAGCTGCACCAGTAAACCGTAAACCCGGTTAAACTGATTTTCTGTTTTTAACAAAAACAGACCAGGTAAACTTATAATGTCATTCAAGCATTTTCTAATACTAATATAATGATAATATTATACTATTATCTCTCTCCCTTCATGAATCGAGTCCGGTTCATCAAACAGAGACTATTTACGAAAATCAGAATCAAAACTGCCAACCGATACGGTTCAAAAACTAGGTTCTTCGCGATTGCATTATCGAGCTTGCCTCAGAGGAGGTTCTAACTTAAGGATGACATAATGATAATGAGGATTGAGATTCTTGATGATATAACGGAGGTGTTCCCTTTACTGATCTTCCGGAGAAATCCGTACTTTCAGAAAAGATCCCATGTACTCAAAAATCACGGTTGTTACATTCCACCCTCCTAAAGGAAAATTTTGCCCTCAAAATTTCAGTTCCCTGAGAATAGATGCGGATAATCAGCTCTCATTTTATCTTCCAATTCCCAAGTGTGCTCTTCTTTTCCTCTTTGTTCCCAAGCTACTTTGACTAAGCGAACAGTCTTGCCTCTTAGCTGCTTATCACTTCTTTCTACGATCTGAACTGGTGATGCTTGATATGTCAAATCATTTTATAACTGTATTGTTTCTGGTTATGAAATGTGACTCTCATCGGGAACATATTTCTTAAGTTACGATACATAAAAAAAACATCATGAAGGTTTGATAAATAAGGAGGAAGGGCTATTTGATAAGTTACTAGACTGACTCTTTTAAGTATTTGGAAAGGTTCTATGTATCGTCGGTTAAGCTTTTTAGTCTTAAGGGCTCTACCTATTCCAGTAATCGAAGTTACTTCTAGAAAGACATGGTTTCCCTCACTAAACTCTAAAGGTCTACGTCTATTATCGGCATAGCTCTTTTGACGGCCTTGTGCTGTCTGGATCTTCCGACGAATCTCCTTTATCTTCTCAGTAGTTTCTTACACTAAGTTTAGACCTAAGACACTAGCTTCCCCATCGTCATTCCAACACAATGGTGTCCGACATCTTCTTTCGTAGAGAGCTTCGTATGGTGCCATCCTGATACTTTATTGGCAACTATTGTTGTAGACAAATTCGACCAACAGCATATACTTATCCCAGCTGCTTTGGTTGTCTATCATACATAATCGTAACATGTCTTCTAATGTCTGGATTGTCTGCTCTGATTGTTCGTCTATCTGAGGATGGTATGCTATACTCGTGTGCAATTCTGTTTCCAACACTTTCTGAAAAGCTCCCCAAAATCTAGTAGTAAACCTCGAAACTCAATCTGAGACAATTTACGAAGGTATCCTATGTAGTCGTACGATTTCTTGAATATATATTCGTTCCAACCTTTCTAAAGTATAGTCAACCCGAATCGGAAGGAAGTGCGCTGACTTTGTCAACCTGTCCACAATTACCCAGATGGTATCGTGTCCTGTTGAGGTCCTTGGCAATCCCGTGACAAAATCTATAGTAATCTGCTTCCATTTCCATTGTGATATTTCTAAGGGTTGCAGGGTTCCTGACAGCTTCTGATGTTCTATCTTCATCTTCTGGCAGGTTAAACATTTTGAGACATAATCAGCTACTTTTTTCTTTAAGCCCAGCCACCAGAACATTTGTTTCAAATCTCGATACATCTTTGTCACTCCAGGATGCATAGAAAATCTACTTTGGTGAGCTTCAACAAGAATATTTTGTCACAATTCTCCAGAGTTAGGCACACAAATTCTGTTCTTGTACCTCTATAGGCCACTACGATCCTGTCTCACAGCTTCTGGTTCTTCTGTGTTCATCCGTCTCAACATCGTCATCATTTCTGAGTCCTGTGCTTGTGCTTGCTGAATACTAATCTTAAAATCTGGTGTTATACGCAATTGGGCCAAACGGACTCCACTTGACGTCTCAGTCATAGCCAACTTAAGGTCCTCAAATTTTGCGAGTAATTTTTCTTCCTGTATCATCATCGAAGAGATACTCAAATTCTTCCTGCTTAAAGCGTTTGCCACCACGTTTGCTTTCCCTGGGTGATAACTTAATTTGAAATCATAGTCCTTCAAAAATTCCATCCACCTTCGCTGTCCAGAATTCGCACTTTGGTAGTTTATCATATAACTTCCGAGTCCTCAGTGTCTGCAATACAGTCCTTAGATGCTCTTCATGCACTCTTTCTGTCTTCGAATAGATGAGAATATCGTCTATGAAAACTACTACAAACTGATCAAGGTACGGACGGAAAATACGATTCATGTAATCCATGAAAATCGTAGGAGCATTAGTTTGTCCAAACGACATAACCGTATACTCATAGTGACCATAACGAGTTCTAAATACAGTCTTCGGTATATCTGATTTTTTCACTCGAATCTAGTGATAGCTCGATCGCAAATCAATCTTCGAGAACACAGTTGCACCTTCCAACTGATCCATCAAATCATCTATCCGTGGAAGTGGATACTTGTTCTTGATAGTGTCTTTATTTAGCTGTCGGTAATCTACGCAAAGTTTGATTCCACCGTCCTTTTTCTTTACTAGCAATACTGGAGCTCCCCAAGATGATGCACTAGGACGAATAAATTCTTTTCCAAGTATCTCATCCAACTACTTTTTCAACTTTACAAGTTCCAGTGGTGACATCCGGCACGGTGCTATAGAAATCGGTCCGGTTCCAGGTACTAGTTTAATGCTGAATTCTATCTCTCACTAAGGAGGAAACTCAGGTATGTCGTCCAAGAAAACATTAGGAAATTCCTTCACCACTCGGATTCGTTCTAAGCTTAGTTCACTGTCATTCGAGCTAGCCACTAACAGAACGTACCCCTCATAATCCCTCCCGTCTAAGGTAACTCTTACAGAATTAAGATATAAGGTGTGGGACAGAAATGGTTTAGTACATAGACTATCAGACGGAATAACAGCAGTTATTTTAAAATAATCAAGGAAAGCATGATACTTAGATAACCAATCTAATCCTAAAATAACTTCTAAACCACATAGAGGTAAACAGATTAGATCGTGTATAAAAGTCCTGTTCCTAATAGCGAATGGTACTTGCAGGCACACTAAACTGGTCAAAGCATTTTGGGATGCAGGTGTATGGACAATCAAGTAAAAATTCAATTTAAAGAAATATAATCCTGACTCGTAAGCAATAGTTAGAGAAATAAAGAATGCGATGCACTCAAATCATATAGTACAGTTAGAAATCGATTCTTGACATAACACTGACCTTGAATGAGGGCGTTCGATTGCACAACATTGTCAATAGTGATAGCAAACACTCGTCCTTGTTGCTGGGTTCTAACTGAATTTTGAGTAAATCCCTTCGGACAATCCTTGGCAATATGTCCAAGTTCTCCACAAGCATAGCAGTTAGGTGATCCAAACTGGCAAGACCTGTTATCATGCTCTTTTCCGTATTGCTTACATGCAGTATTTATGTAAGCCTGATGGGCTTGTTTACCATTGCCTTGCCTTACTTTACCTCCATTCTTACCCGTACGGCGAGCAGTAATGTTACCAACTTGTAGGTTCTTATGCTGTCGTATGCCACGCGCTTTAAAATGCACCCTTCTCCCAGCTGCCTGATGATTGCTAAGACGCCTTGGTGAAAATCCTTGGCGACTCACCTTGGCCACAATCACTTTCTTAATACATTCTTCCACTAACTTGCTCTTGTTGACAAATTCAGCAAAATTACGTATCTCTAGCGGAACTATTGAACTCATCAGGTCATCACGAAGGCCTCCTTCAAACTTCAAGCACTTCCATTCTTCAAAGTCAGTAGGATTCCCTTGACAGATCTTAGAGAAATGACACAAGTCATCGAAATTACGAGCATACTCAGCAATAATCATATCCCGTTGCCTCAGCTGCATAAGCTCTATCTCTTTAGCATCACGCACTGCTCTTGGGAAATATTTCTTGTAGAATTCATCTTTAAAAATATCCCAAGGAATGTCACCTTCATTACGTTGTAACAGTCGTTGTATCCCCTGCCACCAGTACTCAGCTTCTCCCTCGAGCATATAAGTAGCAAACTCCACGTGTTGTCCTTTCGGAACATGCTGCGCTCTCAGTGATCGTTCAATACCTCGAAACCAGTTATCAGCGTCAGTCGCAACGAGTGTACCCTTGAACTTAGGCAGATTAACCTTCAGAAAGGTCACAAGGGTCATAGGTCTTTCAGGATGCCCTATGTTATTCTCATCATTCCCATTTCTCACTCCAAGACGTTCAACAGCCCTAGCCGCTGTTAACGCAGCTTCACGCACTACTTCAGCCGCATTGTTCATGGTAGCCATAAACGTTTCCTATTCCCTCTCGTAGTTAACATTAGGAATTCCTTCCCGTACGCCTCGTCTCCATGAACCCATTGTAGTCCTGTTCACACCAAACAATCATTGTTAAGGTGATCAGTCATAACACTTCAAGTCAAGTGTGAACATTCCCAAAATGAAAACACAGAAATAATCATGCAACATATATCATTGGGATATCCTATACGCATGAGACATACAACAGAGTATGCAATGAAGCATAGTCAGTCCACTCCCCAGGCTCTACTGGGAACGAACTGCTTTGATACCAAATTGTCACGACCCAATTTTCAATATGTCTAGATTATACCGAAAACTGAGCGCTACCAATTTGTCTTCCTAATTATTTTCTATTATTTATCACATGAGCCTGATTCGTTGTTAAAAGCGTAGTTAATTTGCGAGGTGTATTTTTTTTTGAAAATGTTTGGATTAATAGACAGAATCATTTATAATCAATTCATAAATAATAACATATAAAACAGTTATAAACAACTACACATAAATACATCACAAGTAGTTGACAAAATTCGGTGATTCAACCTTTATTAGAATATAGACTGTTAGTTAGAACACCCTTAGATATAGCTAAATAATATCTATATACAAGTATATACATACAACATCCCAGGTCCTGACCTGTTCAAGAGGTCCCTAAGCAGGCACCTAGGCTAGCCTAGACTCTATACTCACCTAGTCCCTCTAAACTACTAAAGCGAGGGAAAGTACGTTCTAGGGCTTCAAAACTCAAGTCAGGTGGAACGTCATCAAAAGATAGAACATCATCTGCTACTCCTCTGCACGATCATACTTTTCCATAGGACGTCTCTCTGGTACCTCATGACATAGCCACACAATAGGAATCTCGTACACAGGATTTAGGTTAAAGTGCGCATACGAACGGGGTGCAGACGTTGGCTGGTCTCACAGTATATACATATAATCAGAAAACATATTCACCCTAGACTCAGAAGACTATCTAGAGCAGAATCCTCTTCTTGTGAATGGTCATCAGCGAACTATGGTAAGGTACTCTTACTTCCATCTCAAGGGGAAGGGAGAGAGAAGGGGTAAGAACTGGGGAGTTCTTAGTAGGGTCGGGGTTATTAGTTAAGTTCATTAATTCTATGTTGTTTAGCAGACTATTAGCAGAATACAAAGAAGCAGTAATTAGAAAACACAGATAAGTAGAGAAGATAGAGAAAACAGATAGCAGAACACAAACAGAAGAATACAAGAAAATAACACAAGCGCAGAGAATGGAATACAAACAAGGAAAGCACACATTCATACCATAATCATAACAAAGGAAATGCGCAACCAAGTATGATGCATGTCTAGCCCTAGCACAGGTAATGAGCTCATCTGTCGGTTTCTACCCGCTCCCGACGTAACCCGAAGCAGCTGAAATGGGTATGGTTTTCCAGTCAGCATAGGTATAGTTCTCACTAACCGACGTATGCGTCATATCCTCTGTAAGCAAACTCTGCCTTACAGGTGGCGGTATTCCAGCCGTGTATGGAATCATATTCTCTGTAAGTAATCCTTGCCTTATAGTTGCGGCATTCTAGCCGTGTATGAATTAGTATCCTCTGCAACTGATCCCAGGTTATCAGTTGCAGGTACAGCTCTCAATAGCTGTGTAACACTGGAAAACGTTATGTGGTCGTACCACTATCTATCTGACTGCCTTCACGCAGTAGATCATTACATAATCATTCTCATTATCATCATTCATCATCATTCTCATTATTCATCATCATTTTCACATTCTTATGCAGTACCTCTTTCTTTCTCTGTTCAATCATACTGTACAAACTTTACATCTTTCACTTTTACAATATCCTAGCTCAAACCATTTCTCTTTATCATATTATTCTTTTCTCTTTGTATCTCTTTACTTTACTCTAGTTACTCTGTGCTCTATGTTACTTTATTCTACTCTGATTTCTCTGTTTGACATGTGTATTTAAAGCTTATGTAAATTTCGGTATGAATAGTTAGCCTGTCCCAGGTATAGGTTCATTAAGTCTATACTGAAACAGTTTAACTTTTCATATAACACCTAACCCTAGTCGCAACTCAAGTACTAACTAAGTTGCCTTAGTTCGTTCACTAGTCTCTGTCTATTTTTCTGTCGTTAAAATTTTACAGACTTTTTCTTTGGTTTTTATCTTTTCTTTAACTTTTATCTTTTCTTTATCTTTGCCTCACTATCATGTTATTACCACTCTCTAAGTGTTTTATGAAGGTAATTATGAGATTCTGCACTTAAAGTTGTCTTTCTAAAGCTTTTACAGAAAACTGCATTTTCCGTATTATTTTATTATTTTTATTAAAATATTATTTTTAATTAAATATAATTATTTTTAATTAAATATAATTATTTAATATTTTATTATTATTTATTATTTTAATAGTAAATTTTTGAAAATTAACTTACCTTTTACTTTTAACCTTTAAAATTCACTTTTTACCACCCGTAACTTTTAATATTTCTACTTTTACCACCCTAACTTCCAGAAATTACCATATAACCCCTTAAACACCAAAAATTTTACTTCCTTGCCCTTTCTAAGATCTAAAAGGTGTTCTTCAATGTTCTTCACCATACTTATAGTGTTCTTTCTCTGTTTTTACCCGTTTTTCAGTCTTTTCAGCAACTGATTTTTACCAAAATTCAAAATAAATTTTCAGCCACTAAAACCCCATATTTTCTACATGATTTTAACACAAATTGAACCTCAATTTAAGCTCTAGGGTTTCATTTCCAGCAGCCACAAGAACACACATTCATAGCTTGAATTTCATCAAATTTCATCAAATTTTCACCAAAATTTCAACAAGAATTACTCATACAAACAATCAATTTCAAGAACATCCAAACCATATCATAATCACACAACTCAAACACAATCAATCAAGACTAAATTCGTCAATCCCTACCTGGTTTTGCTGCTCCTAATTCGGTTAAACTTTCAGGTGGTCCTTAAGCACTTTTTCCACCTAAATCACATCAAGAACAACTTTAAATCCAAAAACTCTCAACTGACCAAATCTCACTCAATATGTTAGGAAGAGATATCTCACCTTAGACTTGCTGGAAATTCACGTTTCTTGGCCCTCAAGTCAAGTTAAGCATGATTCCTAAGGAAGAACATCAAGAAAACACATGTTTTGCATGGTTTTCCTTGAAAACCGAATTGAAATGGGAGGGAGACAGCCATCTCACCTTATTTCCATCCTTGATAAGTTACATGGTTATGTAGAGGAAGAAGAGAGGATCATTTTGGTGAAATCGGAGTTTTGATTTGAGTTTTAGTTCAGAAGAAATCAAGCTTTGAAGATTAAGTGTTCATGAAAGTTTCTCTCTTTTCTCTCTTGTTATTTTCGGCCAAAATGATGAAATGAGACAGCCTTGGAGGTCTTGGGGGTGTAAGGTGAGTTGTGATTGGTTGGCTTGGAGGTGGATTAAAATAATATTAAAATATCTCTGGTGTACAACTACTAAAACTAGGTGTATCGGAACACTCGTAAAAACATCTCTAAAAATTATTTTCTGAGCTACTAGCATAAATGACACTAGTAACATATTTATTATGAGAATAAAACATGAATAATGAGGCCTTAGCATTGCTAAAGTCATCAGAGAGTGTTGGTGCTAAGCTGCACCAGTAAACCGTAAACCCGGTTAAACCGATTTTCTGTTTTTAACAAAAACAGACCAGGTAACCTTATAATGTCATTCAAGAATTTTCTAATACTAATATAATGATAATATTATACTATTATCTCTCCCCTCTCATGAATTGATTCCGGTTCGTCAAACAGAGACTATTTACGAAAATCAGAATCAAAACTGCCAACCGATACGGTTCAAAAACTAGGTTCTTCGCGATCGCATTATCGAGCTTGCCTCAAAGGAGGTTCTAACTTAAGGATGACATAATGATAATGAGGATTGAGATTCTTCATGATATAACAGAGGTGTTCCCTTTACTGATCTTCCGGAGAAATCCGTACTTTCAGAAAAGATCTCATGTACTCGAAAATCAGGGTTGTTACAGTCTCAACCTGGAACACGTGGTGGCAAGCCACGGTACTTTACACAGGAAAATTCATACCTCAGATAAAATTGAGTCCATAAGTCTCGTTTCATTCATATTCATTCATAATTATTTCATAATCATTCATTATAGCCATAACATCACTTATACATCATATATTTGCACTTTTATACATAACTCATCATAACCCGGAGCAAGTGCGGCGAAACCACAACCCTTGCGTCTACCCAGGGAGCCTCTATACTAACCAACCTGGAGCAAGTGGGGCAAAACCAGAACCCTTGTGTCTACCCAGGATGTACGTTCTCATATGCCCAGGAAGAACAAAGGAGGGGATCCTAACCTCCCACCATCTCGTTGGGGGCAATTTCACAATACCAGAAGGAACAAGGAAGGGGATCCTCACCTTCCACCATCTCATGGGTCGCACTTTCGGGAAAGAGTGCTTAAATGTAACATTCATTCCTCTCTTTAAACAACCTTATAATATATGAAATGTATATATATATATATATATATATATATATATATATATATATATATATATATATATATATATATATATATATATATATATATACACAACCTATCTCATCATACCTAAATCATCACTCCTCAAACTTTCTTACTCTCCAAGTTACCACCCCCTCCTAACATCTTCTCATCAATCAACACACAACTAAGATTTAGAGGTTAAAAGAGTAAAAATAGAGCTTTATAGGTTTGAAATTAATCTTTAAAACACAAAATACATATTTGCTGAAACAGGAGCCACACGCACGCATGGCCCACACGTACGCGTGGGAGTGCAATTTGCTCATCAAGCATACATATTACCTCGTCCGCGTGCGCAGGTACACTGGACAGAATCAAACGTCCGTGTATGAAGCCCCATGCTCACGTACGTAAGGGTCTCTTTTTGCCCATGATGTGTACGCAGCACATGCCCACGTATGCATTCATGCCTAACAGAAACGTCCATCCGCGTATGGAGGAGTTTGTGTATGCAAGCATTGCAGATTAGTCAAAAATGGTTAAGTCTGCAGAATTTTAATTTTCCATACCAAACTTCCGAAGCGCATAATTTTCTTGTTTTAAAATATTTTTCATCTGTTATTCGAAAGGCGAAAACTTTGTGGACCCAATTTTTATATGAAATAAGTTTGAAATAATTAGGGAGTCCGAAAGCCAAGCTATGGCCCGCCGAAGTTCGGCCAAAAATTAGATTTTCACAAAAGTTTATAAACCTCTATTTTCACCAAAAACCAAACTCAATATCAACTTTTTATACACCTAAACAACACTACAACCTACCAATTCAGCATCACAACCCCACAATCTACTAAAATCAATCATACCTCAATCTTGCATACAAATTCTTCTAACATTTCCAATAATAACATCAAAATCATTAACCTTAACATATCCACCATCAACATTCTCATTAACCATCATCAAATTCATCAATCATTAACCTTCTTACCACATCAACTATATTCATACCACAAAAACAATGAATTTATCATGCCTCATCAAATCACACACATACATTGTCAACTAACTATCAATCAAGTTCAACATTCTCAATCCAACTTATCCTAGGTTGTCTAGCCTAAATTTTCATAAGACATTATATATTAAATACGAGAAACCAAAACTATACCTTGTCTAATTTCCTCATATAACCTAAGGGCACTTCAGCCCCAAGAATTCAAAGAATTGACATCCAAAACTCCACTAAGACTCCAATGTTCCCAATCAAGCTCCAATTTACATATATACACACCTAATACACATTACACATATGTATACCCAAAACTTAATACCCAACACATAAAATCAATGAATTAACTAGGATTCTAGGATTCTCACCTTACTCAAGTACCAATGAAGCAAGATTATGCGTTTCCCTCAAACTAATTCGAACCTAGACACCGAAATCAAACAATTTTTAACATCTTGGCTAACAAATTTTCAAAGCTAAAAATGAGGAAATTGAGGAAGAAAACGTGACTTCCTTACTTTACAATGTACTGGGCTTTGTAATGCTTGACGCTCGGACATGTGGTCGCAAACGGTGCGGCGGTCAGAGCTCAGAGCGAAAAGTTATGGAGGATTGCATTGGATTCAAGGGTTTAAGTTCTTCTCCCTTGTTCTCTTCTCCATGAACATGTTTGATGAACGGATTTTTGCTACTAAAGAATTCACAATAAATTCTCATTGCTAGTATAGTTTCTAAACCAACAAAGAATCCTTTCATACAAAAATTTGGTTGTCACAAGTAACAAACCCCTAAAAATAATAACCGAAGTATTCAAACCTCAGGTCATCTCTCTAGGATTTGCAGGGAAGTGTTCTTATTATTGGTTATTGGATTGTATCTTTTTAGGATTTTTGAAATAAGGAACAAGGAAAGTAAATGGCAAGAAAGTAAACTAAAAGCTAAGAAAGCACTTGGCAAGGTATGAGAATTAGAAGTCCTATCCTAGTTATCCTTATCAATTGTGATGAGAATTGTCCATTGCTCCCACTTAGTTAACCTCTAACTATGGAGGAAAGTCAAGTGGATGAATTAATTTGATTCCATAAGTCCTAGTCAACTCCTAAGGAAAGACTAGCTTTAGAGGGATTCAAATCAACTAGCAACTTTTAATTATCAATCAACAAAGGAGTTTGATAACTCAAGAGTCTCCAATTACTTAACCAAAGCCAAGAGGAGAAAAACCTACTCTAAAATGCAACCAAGTATTTTATCAAACACTTGGAAGGCACAACATAAAAACATAGAAAACTAGCAAGGAATATTAAATCCAAACAACCAATTGCAAACATCAATGACTCACAAATAATAGAAGAAGCAATAAATATGAAATACCGCAACTTGCATTAAAAAGAAAGTCAAATCTAACAAGAGAGTTCATAAACTAAAGTGGATAAATAAATAAATCATCAAGAGAAGAGAACTAAAGTACTAGAACAAATAAGAGTAGAAGAAAACTAAATTAAAGCAAAGTAGGAATCTGAGATTAAGAAAAGCTAAACCTAAAATCCTAAAACCTAGAGAGAGGAGAGAGCCTCTCTCTCTACAAAAATACATCTAAAACCTAAAAAATGTGAATGAAAGTTGTATGAATGAATGAATGGATGGATGATTCAATGATTTCCCCACTCTGCAGCTTCTATTCTGTGTTCTCGGGCTTGGAATTAGGCCAAAAAGGAGCTCAAAAATCGCCCCCAGCGCTTTCTGCAATTTCTGCACGTGGCACATGTCACGCATACGCGTAGGTCACGTGTACGCGTCATTTGGCAAAATTCCTTGTCACGCGTACGCATCAGTCACCCGTACGCGTCGCTTGTCTTCTAAGCTAGTCACGCATATGCGTCGCTACTAGCTTCTCGAAACTTCATTTTCTTGCGTTCCTTCTATTTTTGCATGTTTCCTTTCCATTTTCTAAGCCATTCCTGCCCTATAAAGCCTGAAAACACTTAACAAACAGATCATGGCATCAAATGGTAATAAAGGGTGATTAAAATTGACAGTTTAAAGGCCTAGGAAACATGTTTTCAATTATATCACAGAATTAGGAAGGATTTGTAAAACCTTGTAAATTATATGAATAAGTGAGCAAAGAAATGATAAAAACCACTCAAATTAGCACAAGATAAACCATAAAATAGTGGTTTATCAATCTCCCCACACTTAAACTTTAGCATGTCCTCACGCTAAACTCAAGAGAACCAAAAGAGTGAAGGCAGAATGGTGGAACTTATGCAATGCAATCTATTTAGATGTGAGCTACCTACATGCATCATGCTATTCTAATTGCTATCTATCTATATATATATATAAGCATACATGTGGTCAAATTGAGTCAAATTTCCAAGAAATCATATATGCACAATCAAGGGCTAAATCAATCATATCAAAACACATTCACAATTGAGTTGAGTTAATCAAAAGAGTTCATAAACTTGCAAGACAAGCAATGATCAAATACAGACATATGGAAATGAGCCATTAAACCCTCACTGGATTTGTATATGCACTCTAATCACTCAAGTGTTTGGGGTTAAACACTCAAATCTCCTCTAATCATGCATTTTAAAACTTTGTTCTTCATCTAACCAGTCAACAATTATCAAGTGTACAAATGCAAATATCATGAGGACTTTTCAAGGTTGTAATGGGGCTAAGGTAAGGGTGAGGATATATGTATGGCCAAGTGAGATATAATATGAATCTTTGACTAACCTAAGTTCTCACCTAACATACACACATACTCTATACAATTTTAAAATTAAGCCTAGCTACCCAAAATCTCACTTTTGCATATTTCACATACTCATGTATCAATTTTTCTTTTAATTTCACCATATATGCATTGATCTTTTATTTAACTTAACATTGGGATAGTTTTGTCCCCCTATTTATTTTTTTTTTTTAAGGAACAAGAAAGTAAACACAACATATCAATGCATATGATTTTTCTTGTCTCACATGAGTATGTACCCAAATTCCTGATATTCAAACATAACACATTCCCATTAACCCAGATTCCCATAATTCCCCACACTTAATTGATACACAATCTCTATCTTAAGTTAACCAAAGATTCAGTTGGGGTAACTAATTGTTTTTCCACTTAAGGCTAGTGATGTGGTAAAATATAGAACAAAGGGGATTAAAAGGCTCAAAGTGGCAAACAAAGGTAATTAGAATGGTAGGCTATTTGGGATAAGTGAGCTAATAACAAATGATGGCCTCAATCATATGTATGCATGCAAATACACTAAACAATGGACATATAGAATGGAACAAACTATAGATTGCAATCATAGAGAAAAAAACACACAAGAATAAAAATCATGGTTAAATAATGTATCCATATAATTAAGCTCAAAGACTCATGGGCTGTATGTTCATAGCTCAAAAACCATATTCCAATTATATATATCATGCAAGTTACAAAAAAAAGTTTTAACTCAAACCAATGTGAATCTTAAATGCATTTTCTAGGAAAAAGATACATTCCTTGAAAATTTCATCAATTGACCAACATTTATTATTATATATATATACTAAATGAAATGTTGTGATTATGAAAAGCTAAAGGTTTTTAGTTTATTCCTATTTTCAATCAAATCAATTTCTCATATGCTAAAAGGGTAAACTAGACTTAGTAATCCATGTTTTTTCACATCACAACTAATAAACTAAAAGTGCAATTCAAGCTAAATATCTAAGATATATACAAGCCCAAAGTGCAAAATGCAACAAAGTAAAAATAAACAAGAGTATAATAAAATTGAAATGTACAAGTACTAAAAGAAAAATAAAATAACATAAAGCAAAATACAAAATAAAGCAAAATAGGATAAAAGTCTGAAATGGTTTACCAAAATATAATTTGCCGGAGACGGCGACCTCCCCACACTTAAATCACAGCATCGTCCTCGATGCTCTCAGTCAAGCTGGGTGTGAAGGATCATCGCCTACTGAATGGTGTGCCGTTGGCCCTATCGGCGGTGGCTGTGTAGGAGCCTGTGGCTCTGCGTGCTGCTCAGGCTGAGTCTCCTCGTGCTGTGCCTGCTGCTGGTCCTTCTCTTATGCCTCCTCCTGTTCATCCTCCTCCTCAGAGTGCTCCGAGAGCATGTCAGGCTCGGAGGGGATGTCAGTACGCCCAGTAGCTACAATCAACTTCAGATGGGCATAGCGTCGCTTGTTACGACGCTCAGAATGCTCATATCGCTGCTGATTGCGGCACTCCATCTGATAAAGGCGCTCAAAAAGGTGGTGCACAAGATGGTAAACGGGCTGAGAGGCGGATGATGGTGCTGCGGGAGCAGGTGGTACTGTAGGTGCTGCTGAGGATGTGGCTGTATCAGTAGAGGTAGTAGTAGTAGGTGGTCTGTGGCCTAGAGGTCCGAACCGCTTGCCATGCGAAATAACTTTTTTGCAGTCGATAAGCGGTGGTCTCTCCTTCTCTGGCTCCCAAGGCACCTCAGCTCGACGAGCCATCTGGGTGATCAAATAAGGAAAAGGCAGGGTGCCTCTGACATGAACTCTAGACATGTACTTTTTGATGAACCTTGGAAGGTATAGGTCCTTTCCTTCCATGACGCACCAAATAAGGATGATTATGGCAGCTGGCACTTCTGAATCGTGGGTACTAGGTATAACATAATTACTCAGGATCTGTTGCAACATCCTAGCCTCATCATTGAGATAGATAATCTTGATACCCCGTGGAGTGACCTTTGCCTTTCCCACAGCCCACGAAACATCAGGATCAATGGCTATGGTACGCTGTACAGCATCCCAATTATAACTCCTGAATCTAATAGACTCCTCGGCCTTTTGATAACCATCTGTATCATCTGTTTTAGGCTAGAAGTGGAGGATATCCTCTATCGCCTCCTCAGTGACTAAAATATGCTTTCCCCTAAGCTGCACTGCATCAAGGTTCGTCCTAAAATAGTTAGAATAGAACTCACGGACCCATGATGTGTTTACCTCTGGCAGATCTCTTTCCAGAAATACCCAACCTCTCTGTTTGATCTGCTCTTCACTGTACTTCCTTAATTCAGTTGGTATTTTGAGCGTCCTTTCCAGGTATAGGTGCCGTGTGTCTCGAAAGATCAGAAACTTGAGTTCACAGTAAAGATTGGCAATTTTGACTGGGTCATTAGCAGGCACAAGTTGATAAGCTTTTTCTTGATCAGTAAAGTTCTTTTTGCACCAAGATTCATTCGATAGGATATCCGATAGAGCAACGGATGACTGTCCTCTCTTCCTCTTACCGGAACTGGCCTTAGCCTTGCCTTTTCCTTTCAGATCAGACATCCTGAAAAATAGAAATCCCAGGATACAGATTATCAAATAAAGCCAAAGCATGAAGATAGGCAATATGTAAGCAAAGCAAACAGGAGATAGGCAACAGAGGAGTGAAAGCCAAAGCATGAAGTGAGTCATACAGAGATAAATTCTTGGAATGAACAAAAAGTGGGATTCATAGAAATTAATCAGAAATCACAATCCAAGAATTTATATAAAGAAATTCAGAATGCATGTTTATTAAGAAACGACAAGTATCATGCCTTGAAAGGAATTAAAAGAGTTAGTTCGAGAAAGGGCAAAAACGAAAAAGAAAAATGAGAAAGTCAAGTTAGTTAAAAGTTAGAGAAGTAGGTTAGAATTAGTGGCATGGTAATGTAGTTCCTAACCAAAATATGTGCGCGAATTCAAAGAACAAGCAAGCTCACTTTCATGAAGACAAAGCAAATCATTGATGATGAAAGATGTAATGTAAGAAGCACAAACGGTAAACAGAAGTTATCATCAATGTATTTCATCACTCAAGTAAAAAGGGCACCATCAATAGCAATGTCAAAGAACCTCATCAGAAAGAAACAAGATTAGGCCAATTAGAAAATTTATGAAACAACTTCAATGGTCAAGGAAAAGTTAAAATTGAAATAGGACCATGAAGAGGGAAGGTTTGTAACCTAACTTGAACAATTCAAACATAGAAGAGGTTTCGAATTCATTGGTCAACAAGGTTCTAATCGACACATAATTTCGTCAATTAGTTCTTTGATTCTATCAATAATGAAGGCACATGAAAGGGAACCAAAATAAAGACGAAGATGCTGACCGAATGAATTATGAATTGTACTCGGCCAAAATAAATGTACCAAGGTAAAAACAGTACCAAATTCAATTCACAATTTCGGTAGCATCCCGGCAGTAAATTAGGCGTTCCCGAATTAAAACAAGCAGCAAAAACTCAGTTCATATGGATAAAAGCAGTTCAGAAAAGAGCAGCAATCATCATGTCATATGAACTCAGACAAGAGCAACAATTTCAATCAGTAGTAACAGCTGCAAGTCATGTGATATTACAACATTAAGGAAAACAGCATCAAACAGCATCAAACAGCAGTCAAACAGCATACCAGCAACATCAACAGCAAAGCAGTTTTAAAATCATACAATTCAGATAGCAGGAATAGAGCACTTATCAGACCTAAATCTACTAACCACATCCTAGCTACCTAACCACCTAAAATCAACTAAAAACATGCATTTCTAATCTAACATAACCAAGCAAAAATTAAACAAAGCTAACAAAATTATCTTGAATAGACTAATAAAGCAAGAAAGGGAATGCAGGGGATGATAAGGAAACCTGGGAGGTGCAGTAACAAAATTTGAAGGGACGGAGAAGGGTAGTGCCGCCAGAGATGATGGCAGCGCAGCGATGCAGTGGCTGTCCGCAGCGGTGTTTGGGGTTGGCAAAGGTGGGCAGACGGACAGGGAAGAGGGATAGAGGGAAGAAGGAGAAGAAGAAAGGAAGGGGAGGGAGGGGTGGTCAGCGACGGCTCGGGGTCGCCGGACGAAGGTCGGTGGCGGTGAGAAGCAGAGGTTGGTGATGGTGTTGATGGAGGTTTGGAGGGAAAGAAGAGAAAATGGAACGTTGAGGGAGAAGGGGTAGGGCACGCGAATGGGTTAGGGTCTTACGCCTGGGGATAATGAAATCAAATCCACGCGTACGCGGAGGTCACTCTTGGGCGTGGACGAGACAAAAATGCATCGACGCGTACGCGTCACAGACGCGAACGCGTGAAATGAGATAAATAAAGATTACGCATACGCGTGAAGCACGTGCACGCGTCGGCCAAAATTATGCTAAAACGCACAATTCCAGCTCTGTTTTTCCCACAGCTCTCTGTTCAAGTTGAATGGGGCAAAATTTTCATGCGACGCGTGCGCGTCGCGCACACCCACGCGTGATGTGATAGATATGAAAGTGACGCGTACTCGTCAGAAACGCGTACGCATGACCCGAATTGTGCCTCTAGCACACCAGCCGCACGATTCCATCGCAACTTTCTGTTCGTTGGATGGGAGAACCAAATTGGTATCGACGCCCACGCGTGGCCTACGCGCACACGTTGGTTACCCCCTTTTTTTTAGTATGCAGTATGTAGGTAATTATGCAGAAATTATGTATGAACACTGATAAAAATAACATAAAATAAAACTAATAATAAAAATGAAAGATCGTACCATGGTGGGTTGTCTCCCACTAACACTTTTAGTTATTGTCCTTAAGTTGGACATTTGGTGAGCTTCTTGTCATGGTGGCTTATGCTTGAACTCATCCAGGAATCCTCACCAATGTTTACAATTCCAATAGCCTCCGGGATCCCAAACTAGGTGCATAAAGCCTTCAAGCAAGTTAAAGCAAGTGACAAGGCCCCATGAGTGTTATTGCTAAAATGAATTTCGGGGTCCCAAACCTTGCTTTTGCACCCGTCTTCTTGTTGATCATCATTTTTCCACTTGGGTAGTGAGCAATTGGAATTCTCACTGAGACATCCAAACAACCTCCTAGACCCATTCAATTGAGACTTATACCAATCTTTGCACTTCAACTTAGAGCATGCAACCGTATTGAACCTTGCCTAACAACTCCAACCACTACCCATCTCCCTTTTACTCTTAAAGCCACAAAGAGCTCTAAGTTGACCATCCGTCTCAAGTAGACCATATTCAAGCGGGAAAGTAAAGGTTAAGGATAAGAATTTTACCCACTTGGATGTGGTATTGGATGGTAATGGCTTTGGGAGAGGTGTTTCCAATGGGTTTACAAGCTCCACTCCCTTGTGCTCTTCTTTGAATTATGCCACCTCTTTTTAAACTTTTTCAATTTCAATCCTTTGTTCATCAATTTCATCTAACTCTTCTCCATCACTTAAGTCATAAATGGGAGGATGAGAGAAATCTACCTCCGCATTGCTTTCTATCTCATCGAGAGAAAGTTCTTCAAGTTCAAAGGATTCACCGCCAAGAAGGTTTGATGCGTGATCTTCATCACCAAGGGAACTCAACTCTTACTTCATTCCTTCCAAGTCTTCATTCAACAATTGTTTTGGAGGTTGTGCACTCTCCTCCTCAACATCAAATTCAATATTCTTGGAGGGATTTTCTTCCACTCTAGATTCCCATGGAGGTTCCGCATCTCCTAAGTCTTCAACCAATTCTTCCTCTTCTTCTATAATTTTGGCTTTCTCCACTTTCTCTAATACAAAATCGAACTCCTTCTTGATGTCTTTCCTCATCAATTCTTCAACTACTCCTTCATCTTCAAGGGTCTCTACTTCTATATTTTGGGCCACTTCGTGCTTCTTTTGAAGTATGGGTGCGTGAACCCGATCCATTAAGTCCCTAAGCCGATCCCTTCTCTCTGGTTATATGTCAATAGCATAATTGGGATCATGTTGCTCTTGGATTGATGCATCCACACGGGATATAAGAGTTTGGAGAGTAGAGGTGAGACTAGTGAGAGTAGAGGTAAGTATGGTTTGAAGCTTTATTTGCCCTTGGCGAATAACACTAAGGGTGTTGCCATCCAGTGGAGGTTGCGGTGGATAGGAGGGCTCATTATTTTGGAGAAAGGGTTCATAGTAGGAAGGTGGTTCTTCTTGGTAAGGGCATGGAGATGGTGAATATGGAGGTGGTAGTTCTTGGGGGTAATTGTGTTGGAATTGGGGTAGGTCTATGTATGGTTCATATGGTTCATATGGTGGTTGGTTAGGTGGATATGAACTGGGGTCATATGAAGGCGAATGGTGGAAAGGGGCTTGTGAGTATGGTTGAGGGCTATGTTGAGGATGAGGCTCATAGGCATGTGGTGGTGGTTGTTGACAAGTACAATAAAGAGCACCACATCCATTAGATTGATATGCATTAGGAGTGGAATTATACCTATACGAAACCAGAGGAGGTTGTTGCCAAGAAGGTTGGGCATATGCTCGAGTCTCCTCCCACCTTTGATTGTTCCATCCTTGATGCATGTTCTCATTATAGCTTCCATTCCCTACAACATAATTTGAACCAAACTCGTAGCCAAAGGGATGAGAATTCATAGTAGCAAGTAAAAACAAAAACTAATAAGAATTAATGAAAATAAACTCCTAAAACTAGAAACACTAACAAAGAAAGGAAAAAGAAAAATTATTCACAATATTCACAATAACCAATAATAAGGCACACGTTTGCAACTCCCCGGCAACGGCGCCATTTTGATGAATGGATTTTTGCTAGTAAAGAATTCACAATAAATTCTCGTTGCTAGTATAGTTTCTAAACCAACAAAGAATTTTTTTCATACAAAAATTTGGTTGTCACAAGTAACAAACCCCTAAAAATAATAATCAAAGTATTCAAACCTCGGGTCGTCTCTCAAGGAATTGCAGGGAAGTGTTCTTATTATTGGTTATGGGATTGTATCTTTTTGGGGTTTTTGAAATAAGGAACAAGGAAAGTAAATGGCATGAAAGTAAACTAATAGCTAAGAAAGCTCTTGGCAAGGTATGAGAATTAGAAGTCATATCCTAGTTATCCTTATCAATTGTGATGAGAATTGTCCATTGCTCCCACTTAGTTAACCTCTAACTATGGAGGAAAGTCAAGTGGATGAATTAATTTGATTCCACAAGTCCTAGTCAACTCCTAAGGAAAGACTAGCTTTAGAGGGATTTAAATCAACTAGCAACTTTCAATTATCAATCAACAAAGGAGTTTGATAACTCAAGAGTCTCCAATTACTTAACCAAAGCCAAGAGAAGAAAAACCTACTCTAAAATCCAACCAAGTATTTTATCAAACACTTGGAAGGCACAACATAAAAACATAGAAAACTAGCAAGGAATATTAAATCCAAACAACCAATTGCAAACATCAATGACTCACAAATAATAGAAGAAGCAATAAATATGAAATACCTCAACTTGCATTAATAAGAAAATCAAATCTAACAAGAGAGTTCATAAACTAAAGTGGATAAATAAATAAATCATCAAGAGAAGAGAACTAAAGTACTAGAACAAATAAGAGTAGAAGAAACTAAACTAAAGCAAAGTAGGAATCTGAGATTAAGAAAAGCTAAACCTAAAATCCTAAAACCTAGAGAGAGGAGAGAGCCTCTCTCTCTACAAAACTACATCTAAAACCTAAAAAATGTGAATGAAAGTTGTATGAATGAATGAATGGATGGATGATTCAATGATTCCCCCACTCTGCAACTTCTATTCTATGTTCCCAAGCTTGGAATTGGGCCAAGAAGGAGCCCAGAAATCGCCCCCAGCGCTTTCTGCAATTTCTGCACATGGTGCATGTCACGCGAACGCGTAGGTCACGCGTACACGTCGTTTAGAAAAATTCTGTGTCACGCGTACGCGTTGCCCACGCATACACGTCGCTGCCAACTTCTCAAAACTTCATTTTCTTGCGTTCCTTCCACTTTTGCATGTTTTCTTTCAATCCTCTAAGCCATTCCTGTCCTATAAAGCCTGAAAACACTTAACACACATATCACAGCATCGAATGGTAATAAAGGGTGATTAAAATTGACAGTTTAAAGGCCTAGGAAACATGTTTTCAACTATATCACAGAATTAGGAAGGTTTTGTAAAACCATACAAATTATATGAATAAGTGAGCAAAGAATTGATAAAAACCACTCAAATTAGCACAAGATAAACCATAAAATAGTGGTTTATCAGTGTTTCATATGATTTGGGAAGAAATGAGCTGAAGCTCATTTGGTTAATTGAGTGTGGGTTGGGCCTTGGACCCGGTTCGACCGATCCGGCCTGTTTAGCCCAATCTTGGGCCAAATTCTTTAAAATTAGTGTCAAAATTCTTGTTTTAATTAGCTCTATCTCATAAAACTATAAAATTTATATTTTTAATTTATTTTATTAAAATTTAATTTATTGATTAATTATTCACTAATTTTACGGGGTTTACAACAAGCAAGAGTTTAAGTTTGGTATTGTGATGCATCCGCATCTTTGGTGTTTTTTCTTCTTTATTTCAATTGATTTACTAAGAATTCTTATTAAATAACCAATGATTTTAAGATTAAAATGAACATTACTTTGATTATAGGAAACTTTGGAAGGAAAATAATAAGAAACACAGAAGAAAAGAGGATAGAGAGCAACAAGCAGGAAGCTTTCTTTGACAAGCAGAACACTCTCTGAGATGAACAGAAGGCTCTCTAGAAACATAGAGAGGGATGTGCAGCGTGAGAAGGACCATGTAACACGTTGGGACCAATTTATCTATCATGCATTTGCATGCAATTGTATGTGCGCATGACTTTACCTTTTCACGTGGGTTGTGAGAGATTTCACATAAGACACAACCATTGTGCATATGCATGTATGTGTACGACGCACGAGGAAAGTTTTTTGGCCATTATGCGTACGCACGATCTTTGGTTCAAGCGGGATGTGGAATTCACCTGTATAACATGAAGGGTAATACAATTAAAGGAAATTGAAGCACGTACAATGCATCCTTCTTCACGTGGTACACGAGTTTGGCAGATGACATTTCAACCTAAGAAGAGACTTCACGTGGCATGCAGGGAACTTCATGTGGGACGTGGAATTTAGCCCACCTTCTAGGGCCTCAAACAAAGCCTCTCCATTCTCTACTTCTTCAGCCTTTGGATGATCAATCAAGAGCCCCCCAAGGATGGCATTAATTGAATATTGCAAGCAATTAAGGAGGAGATCTTTACGAAGGAGAGGAAAATTATGAAATAGATTTGATTTTACTTTAGTTTTGATTATGTTTTTAAGTTTGAATTTGAAGTTATTTTCTAGGGTTAGTATATAAGGGAAGAGGGCACTGGCCTCTTCTCTTCTTTGGCATATTTTAGTTTTGATAATTAAGGATTTCTCTAATGAACATGAGCAACTAATTCTCCTTGGTTAAGGTTAGGAGCTCTGTTAATTTCATGGTTTAATTTAATAGCTTTTCTACCTCTAATTCATGCATTGATTCCTTCTTAAGAAAAGGTTTTCATTCTTCATCTTAAAGGCTTTGAATATGTTGGAAAACAATTCTTCTCTAACTTGAATTCTCTTAACTTCTTGTAAATGTTGATTAATTTGAATTAAGCTTGAAAACCAGTTCTCACAACTCTTAAGTTTTGAAAATAGACTTGAAAAGTGACATCGAATCAACTAGGGGAGATTCTTATGAATTGTGTGACTTTATAAATCAGTGAATGTGCAAAACTCTTTTCTTAACTAATTGACTAAGTGATTAGAGATTAATTAGGTTAAAGAGAAATTGAATCACTTTGATTGGGATTTGATTACCAACAATTTGCCATAGAATTATCTTTCCATGATTAAGGTGGAAAGTGAAAAGTATTAATCCGGAAGTTTTAATATCTCCGAAACTTTAACTTTCTTAATCATAACATCTTTTCAATATTCATTGTTTGCTTTTGTACTTTGCTGCTTATGTTACAAGTTATTCAAAACCCTAATTTGATTGTCTAACTAGATTAATCGGTTGACTATTGTTTGCCTAATCCGCTAATCCTCGTGGGATCAACACTCACTCACTGTGATTTATTACTTGGTACGACCTGGTGCACTTGTTGGTGTTTTACGGTTTGTAAAATCCGTATCAAGTTTTTGCCACCGTTGCCGAGGATTAATCGTGGTTAACAAACTACCAATCAATTGATTACCTAGATTAGATATTTTTACTTTTTGTTTATTTACTGTTTTCGTTTTATTTCCCCTAGGAATTCTCTTCACACTGTGAAGGGAGTTCCAATTTGATTTCCTTGTTGTCTTTGTCTATGCAGAATAACAGGGAGATAGAACCTCTTCAATATGATCCTAAGATCGAAGGAACTATTTGGCGACAAAGAAAAAAAGCTAAAAATCAAAGAGTTGAAGAAGAGATTGAAGAAGTGGTTGAAGAAGAATCTAAGCAAAACATGGAAGAGAATAACAGCTAATACTCTTCCACCTAGGAGGACTCATGGATCTTTCACTATACCTAATCCAGGGAGTTATGGAAGTAGCACTGAACACCTACTATTAATGCTAACAATTTTGAACTGAACCCACGGCTTGTTACATTGCTGCAACAAAATTTGTCAGTTTAGTGGGAGTCCACAAAAAGATCTGAATTTTTGTATCTCTAATTTCTTGCAAATTTGTGACACTCTCAAGACAAATGGCATCCCGGCTAAGATTTACCAATTATTGCTCTTCCCTTTTGCTATAAGGGATCGAGCTAAGCAGTGGCTGGATAATCAGCACAAGGAGAGCATAGCCACATGGGAGGACATGGTCACTAAGTTCCTAAACAAGTTCTTCCCGCCTCATAGATTGACTAAGCTCAGAACCAACGTTCAAACCTTCAGACAACATGAAGGAGTGTTCCTCTATGAAGCTTGGAAGAGGTACAAAGAGATTCTTAGGAAGTTCCCTCCGGATATGTTTACAGATTGGGTCCAACTCTAGATATTCTATGATGGGATCACCCCCGCCTCTTGGGTTTCTTTGGATAATTCCAGATAATGCGTACGCGACCAATGGCTTGCGTACGTAAGAACTCTTTTCTGTTTCAAAGATTCGCATACGCGGATGATGCTCGCGTACCCGGCAATCCTTTTTACACTCATGTGTACGCGAGACCCTTGTTTTACTATACCATTTCTTCCAATTCTTCACTCACAATATGCCTTGGAGGTTGTGCACTAGCCTCCTTAACATCACTTTCAAACTCCATGTAAGAAGGCTCTTCAACTTGAGATTCCTCTTTGCATTCAACATCTCCTAAATTTTTAACTACTTCTTCCGGTTCAATTATCTCTACTTCTTCCTCTTCTTGCAATTCTTGCCTCAACTCCTCTTCTTTACCTTGAAGCTCCAAATTCTCCTTCTCATTATGCTCCTCAATTAATCCCCCACATTTAACAATAAGGGTGTCTTGGATATTTGAGCACAATGATGCTAACTGACTCATCACTTCGGTCAAGCTAGCCATGAATTCCCCTTGCTTTTGGCAATGAGCTAGAAGTTCTTGTTGTTCTTACATTAGGGGCTAGAGAAATTCATCCGTTGAGGGTGGTGGTGGAAAGGAGGGTTCATTGTTTGGAAGAGAGGTGTCATAGTTGGAAGGTAGTTCAGATTGGTAAAAGTCTTGAGGTGGCGTATAGGAAATAGGTAGTTCTTAGGAGTATTGGTGTTGGAATGGTAGTGGCCCTAAGTATGGTTCATATAGTGGTTGGTATGGTGGATATGGGTTAGGATCATATGGAACACCAAACTTAATTCCTTGCCAATGTTTCTCATGCATCAAATTAACCATATGTGAAATCCTTTTGTCTTTGCTAAAGGTAATAAAAACTAGAAAAAACTAAAAAGTAAACAATTGGTTAATTGGTTTGTCTAATTGCTCGGAGCTAGCAGCCATGTATGCAGAAGGTGAGAATGTGTTTTTAAATGAGATTTTGGTGGAACACCAAATTTAGAATCCTTCATTCTCCCTTAATTTATTTTGGTGTGCAACACCAAACTTAGCTCCTTGCAATATAGATAAGTCTAATTAACCCTTTTATTGAAATATCTATGAAGAGTGAACTACCTCAGATTGGGTTGCCTCCCAACAAGCGCTTCTTTATTGTCACTAGCTTGACATCTTGTTCTTTGATCATGGAGGCTGAAAATCATAGTGCCTTAACTTTTCTCCTCTTATTGTGAACTTCCTTCCGGTCTCCTCTTTGATGATCTCTAGGTGTTCAAGTGAAAGGATCCGATTCACAGTGTAATACTCAGATAATTGTGGACACACCTTCATTGATTGGGTGTTTAACATCACTTTATCCCCTGGTGAGAAGCCTTCAGTGGGGATTTTCTTGTTTCTCCACCTTTTTGGTCTCTTCTTCTTTTCTTTCTCAGAAAATACTTCATGCTTTGGTGGTTCTTTATATGGAGTGTTAAGGTTCTCATCTAGGGGTTGTGGATCTAGTTCCTTCTTGATTTCTTTGGTCTGTTGCACCATTTCTACTTCTTTCAAGCATGAATTTAGAAGTTTTGGAGTTAAATCATTGACTGCCTCCTTCAGGCTTTGATCTCTGCCCTTATCCTTCATAAAATCTTCTTCCTGAATGGGCTCATGCAAGGTTTTAAAAACATGGAATGCTAGGTGTTCATCATGCACTCTCAGCAACAATTCCCCTTTTTCAACATCTATCAATGCTCTGCCCGTAGCCAGGAAAGGCCTCCCCAGAATGATGGGAGTGTTAGGGTCCTCCTCCATATCCAGGATGACAAAATCAGTTGGGAGAAGGAATTTTCCCACTTTTACCAGCACATTCTCTAAAACTCCAAGTGCTTGCTGAATGGATTTATCAGCCATTTGAAGTATTCGTGTGGATTTCAGCTCGACAATTTGGAGTTTCCTCATTAGAGACAAAGGCATCAAATTTATGCTTGCACCAAGATCACAGAATGACTTTTCAATTGTTATGTTTCCTATGGTGCAAGGTATATAAAAACTCCCAGGATCATCTTTCTTCTCTGGCAACTCTCTTTGGAGAATAGCACTACATTCCATTGTCATCTCAACAATTTGTCCTTCTTTTAGGGACTTTTTCTTTGTCAGCACTTCCTTCATAAATTTGGCATACACTGGCATCTGTTCAAGTGCTTCTAAGAAAGGAATATTGATGCTAAGTGTCTTGAATATGTCTAGGAACTTTGAATATTGCTTATCCTCATTTTCTGTTTTGAACCTCTGAGGGTACGGAAGTTTGGGGACATCTGACTTCACCCCTTCCTTCTTCTCCTGTAGCTGTGTTTCAAGGATGTTATTGTCTCTCTTTGAGCTTTTTGCATTCTTGGTCTTTCTATCATTTTCTCTTCTCTCTTCTGTCTCTTGTGGAACTTCTCTGTTGTGTTCTTCCTGATTGATGACTTCTTTCCCTCCAGTCTTCTCACTTCCCACTATGATTGCCTTGCACTCCTCCCACTTTGTAGCTTTTCCTTTGTCCCTTGGGTGGTCTTGAGTGGCAATAGGGGATGCATTTGATTGTTTCTCATCCATCTCTACAATTTGTTTAGCCATTTGTTCCATATGCCTCTCAAGATTTCTGATTGAAGCTTCTTGGTTTTTGCTTATTATGGCTTGATCTTTTCTTGATGCTTCTTGATCTTTTCTTGCTGTTTCTTGATCTTGTCTGGCCATCTCTTGATTTTTCATGAGTTTTTCCATCATTATCTCTTGGTGCTTCATCATCTTTTCCATCAATATCTCCAACTTGGAGATTCCTTGAGTGTCTTGTGATGCTTGTGGCTGGTTGTGAGATGTTGAAGGTTGATGATAGGTATTTTGGTTAGTGGTTTAGTTATTGGGTGGATAGTAACTGGAATTTGGGTGGTTATTTTGGGGTTTTCTATATGGATTGGGGTTAGTGTTTTGCTGATTGTGGTTTTGGTTGTTTCCTGAGTTGTTTTGGTTTGAATTTCCTTGCCATGGTTGCTGGTTTTGAGTGTGGTTATCTCCCCATCTTATGTTTGGATGGTTCTTCCAGGATGGATTGTAGGTGTCACCATAGACTTCATTTTGGCCGGAGCTTTGGTTGTGCACATATTGAGGTTGTTCCTGCTGCTGATCTTCTTGGTTTTTTTCATTTTTCCCCCATTTGGTTGATGATTGGCTTGTGTTGACTGCTGCAACTTGGAGACTATCAATCCTCTTGGCCATTTGCTCAAATTGTTGTTGAATTTGCTGCTGCATCATTTTGTTTTGAGCCAGAATTGAGTCCACTCCTTCCAACTCCATCACTCCTTTCCTTTGTGATGGTTGGCGTTGCCTTTGGTGAGCAAAGAAATACTGGTTGTTGGCCACCATATCAATGAGATTTTGGGCTTCCTCTACAGTTTTCATTAGTTGTAAAGAGCCTCCTGCTGAATAATCCAAAGCCTCTTGAGATTTCAATGTCAAGCCTTCATAGAAATTCTGCAATCTGTCCCACTCACTGAACATTCCAGGTGGGCACTTCCTGATCAGAGCTTTGTATGGTTCCCATGCCTCATACAAGGGTTCAGCATCCATTTGTGTGAATGTTTGTACTTCGGTCTTTAATCTAATAACTCTTTGAGGTGGGTAAAACTTGGCAAGGAACTTGGTTACTAGATCATCCCAATTGTTGATGCTGTCTCTTGGGAAAGATTCTAACCATTGAGTGGCTTTGTCTCTGAGAGAAAATGGAAACAGCAGTAGCTTGTAACTGTCAGGATGCACTCCATTAGTTTTGACAGTGTCACAAATCCTCAAGAAGGTGGATAGGTGCTGGTTTGGATCTTCCAAGGGGCCTCCTCCATAAGAACAGTTGTTCTGCACCAAGGTGATGAGTTGGGGCTTCAATTCAAAGTTATTTGCATCGACATTTGGGGTAAGGATGCTACTCCCACAATGCCTTGGATTAGCAAATGTATATGAAGCCAATACTCTCCTTTGGGGCTGACCATTGTCGTTGGCCACTCCCACTTGTGGATTTGTTGGATTTTCCTCCATTTCTTGGTTCTCTTCTCAACCTCCAAAGTGTTTCAAGATCAAAAGGTGTGGATTCATCGCTTCTTCCTCTTGACATAAACATAGAACCAGGAACCAGAATTAAACACTCTATTGCTAGAGTGAAGTTAGTGTTAGCTTAAGCAAAAATTCAAACAGTTAGTATGCTTAGTAAAAAGAAAAAGAAAAAATGCTTAATCTAGATCTCCACTTCACTTAATTATTGTCAATCTAATTCAATCCCCGGCAACGGCGCCAAAAACTTGATGTGTGGAAAACGATCCAACACAAAACTCACCGGCAAGTGTACCGGGTCGCATCAAGTAATAATAACTCACGTGAGTGAGGTCGATCCCACAAGGATTGAAGGATTGAGCAATTTTAGTTTAGTGGTTGATTTAGTCAAGCAAACAGAAGTTGATTTGAGTGAATTTGTGTTCAACAAGAATTAAATTGCATAGAATGTAAAAGGGAATGGGTAATTTACAGGAAATTAAAGAGAACAGAAAATATAAAAGTGCTGAATCTTAAAGAACAAGAAATTAAATGGCAAAAACTTAGAACGCAAGAAATGTAAATTGCAGAATCTTAAAGTGCAAGAGATGTAAATTACTTGAATTATAAAGGGAATTGGGAAGTGGATTTGTAGAATTTAAACAAGGCAAGGTAAAATTCAACAAACAGAAATATAAAAGATGGATTCAATTAAACCAGATCTCAAATGACAATAACAATAAGCTTGGTGTAGCAACGAAACAAGGAAATTGAAATTGAAAGATGTAGATCTCAGGACCCAAGAGACTAGATAACCAAGTCTAGATCTCAATGCCTTCCTAGATCCAAATTTAGAAATCAATTGCAAGAAAAGTAAAGATCAACCAGTAGAAGAAAAGAAGTGAAATCGCAAATTCTCAATGATGCAGTAAATCAAAACATAGAGATCTCAAGGTGAGATTGAAACAGAATTCCTTCAATTCTCAACACTCAAGACTCAGACAAAGTGTGTAGAAAAGAAAACAAAAACAACCCAGAGGAAGAGAATTCAATTCTCCTTCCCAGGAACTCTCAAATTCTAAAAGCAACTACTAAGGTGAGCTCTCTACTGCAAGTATTAAAAATTCTAAAAAGGAAGCTCTCCAAAAAACTTAAATTCTAATCTATTTATACACTCTCTTCTAATGATCTTCAAGCCTTGAATTGGGCCCTTGGTCTTGATGGAATTGGATTGTTAATAACCTCTGTTGATTGCTCTTGGTGTTGGGAGGAAGTCCACTTGTGAACCGGGCCATGAACCATTCACGTTTGAGTCAACGTTTGAGGCAAACGTTGACTCAAACGTCTTCGTGAAACCCATTATGCAGATCGGCCCCTTGCTGTCATCCACGTTTGAGCCAGTGTTTGAGGTCAAACGTGAGCTCAAATGTGGCCCTTCCCAAGTAGCTCTTCTAGCCAACGTTTGGCCTAACGTTTGAGGCAAACCTTGGCGCAAACGTGGCTCAATTAAACCATCAAACAGGGGTGCTCTTCCATGCTAAAAGATGGCCAACGTTTGACCTCACGTTTGAGGCAAACGTTGGCGCAAACGTTTCCATGCTTCAGGGTGATCTTTCTTGCTCTTATGGCGCCAACGTTTGACCTCACGTTTGAGGTAAACGTTGCCGCAAACGTTGGCCCTTCCCCTGATTCTTCTTCAGCCAACGTTTGCCTCAACGTTTGAGGCAAACGTTGGCGCAAACGTTGGCTTGCCTCCAAGGTATTAGTAATAAAAAGCATGCTTTTATTAATGCATTAACGTAAAGCATGAATTGCCAATTGTATTAGAAATGCATGGCTTTAATTAATAATGCTAATGCTTTAACTTTAAATCATTCATTCATTTAACGCATTTATTCATTAGCATTAGTAATTAATTGTTCTATGCATGCTTTCATTATATTATTGCATTTAATTAGTAATACCAATTACTTAACATAGCATTCATTTATTTCATTCATTTGGCATTATTAATTAAATGTTTCATGCATGCATTCATTTCATTCGTTCGGTCACTTAATAATTAAATGTATGCATGCATAAGAATCAATGCATGACATCATGATGCTAATGCCAAGATTCAATGGTCATGGGCCACGCTTTCAAAAGCGTGGCCTAAAGTTCCAAAGCGTGCCCAAAATTCCCTTTTCCACCATTTCTTCACCTACAAATAATCAAAACAACCAATCAAAGTATCACCAAATTCACAAGGTTTAAAATTCATTCAAAAATCAATTAATTTAAGCTTAAACCCCATGATTTTGTGTCAATTAAAGGGTGGTTGATTGATTCAAAGAGACCATGCAATTCCAATCCAAATTACTAACTTATAATGCAAGAAAGTGCATAAAACCTAATAAAATCAAAGAAAAAGGCTAGTGAAACTAGGCTAAGATGACTTGTCATCACTAACTAGTATATATCAGCAGGCGCTACTATAAAAAGAAATTCTTGTATGTGCAAATTAGATATCAAACAAATACTTAAATAGTATTCTAAAATAAAAATAAAAAAAATTATAATTACCTCTTTCAAATGATAATTTTGTGGCTGTAACAGTGGCTTTGTGAACTTTTCCTTCTCAAGTAGTTGTATATATGCAAATTAATTTTTTTCTACAAGATAAAAAGAGACAAAAAAAAATAAATAGAGCAAATATATTATTCTCAAATTATAATTTATAAAAAGAATTCGTATAAAACTCGTATTATATTAACTAACTAACTAAAATGAAAGCAAAGCAACAACAACAACAACAACAATAATAATAATAAAAATGAGAAATAAAATATAAAAAAGTAAATATTTTATTGTTTTTACTATTTTTTCATAAAATTTTAAGAATAAAAAATATTAAATATAAACTTTGTTATCCTTTTACTTTGGTTAATTACTGGGTGGCATGTGTGATGAATTATTAATTTATCAAATGATGATATAATTTAAGAATTTTGTAATTACATGTAGACCTTTGGTTTATTAAAATCTTGAGTCATAACGTATATACAAAATATTAAAATTATTCATATTATTTTTTGAAACTACTGAATGAACCTCATACTAAATTTTGAAAAGAGAATCAGAAAAAACAAGTTTGAATTGAATTAATCAAACAAGGAAATAGTGGGATAATCAATCATAAAAATAGTGTAAAAATAAAGTAACCAATTATAACCATGTGAATTATAAATATGGCTAAAAAAACAAAATGAATATATATTATGTGTGTATATGTAGCTAGGAAGATCCAATTATTAATAAACAGTAGAAAGATAATGCTACTGATGTGCAGACAAAGAAGGATATGATACAATAATATTTAGCATGGATCCATCCATCTTAGTTGGCAACAATGTCAATTTTGGTGAACATCTGAACCCTTTCCATGGATTGGCCAAATGCCTCATTAGTTTAGACAGTTGGAATCTCGGTGTTCATGGAGCTGAACAACTTTTATTATTTTTTGAAACTACTGAATGAACCTCTTACTAAATTAACCAGCATCTACTGATGAAAATTCAGGAGATAAATAAGCACTTAATAAAAAGCAAGTCAAATATAGCAGTAACATGCGGTAAGAGTTAGACTAGTCAAGTACACATTTTCACAATGACACACACTTCTCACCCACATAACTATTACATCAATCAACCCTAGAAATGAAATCTGAATCACCCATGCAAAACAAAACTGATAAACACATAGTAAAAAGCAAGAAAAATAAAAACTTTGCACCAAATCACCCCTTGAATGACTCAAGAAAAAGTAGCAAACATGAAAGCAAAGACAAAAGAAGATTGAGATTGAAGAACACAGACCTGAACACGAGGAATTGAGAGAGAGAGAGATGGAGAATGTAAAGGATGAAGAGATGAGAGAATGGAATGAGAGTATATGAAGATGGTATGGGTTATCATATATTAGATCCATATGTTAAAATGTCTCAGCACAATTTTGGAAGTTTATTGAATAAAGCATATATAGCATGGTTAAAAACAATATTAAAAACTTATTTAAATAGTATTCTAAAAGAAAATATAAGAAAATTATAATTACCTCTTTCAAATGATAATTTTTCTTCTTTTTTCTTTCCCAGCAAATATTAAAACTTGAAGCTTTCAAAGTAAAGTAGCTAGCAGCAAGAATTGAAGAAAATCTAAAACCTGTTTCACATGAAAATCGATTAGTAGTGTGGGTGAGAATTATTAGAGTAATTAATTAAACATACAAAGATTTTAAATCATCCAATAAGTGAAAATATTGGTACTTTTGTAAAAAATAAAATAAAATACTGTCAGTTGAGTGGAGAAGAAAAAAATGGGAAACGAAGAGAGATTTTGAGGTATGAAGAATAAAATAGCAAATAATAATAAGCATACACAATTTCAGAATCCAAACTCATGAATGCCAGAATAATATAAAGACATTGAGTAATGAACTTAAGCATTCAACAATTGACTTGCAAAGTTTTAAAGTGCCTGCATTTCTTATCATCATATTTCATAAGATATAAAAAGTAACCAAGTTAGTTCATGATAATTTAATTATAGTCCAACAATAAAATATATTATCCTAATAATATGTCCACTACAGAGTCATATCAATGGCATCCTAAAAGCTAAGTGCTGCAACACCACCTCCATCCACATGTTTAACAGCTAAGATCTCATCTCCATTTTTCATCTTGAGCTGGAGTGCATTAACAGTTAAAATAAGATCAGTTAACAACATAGTATAGCACAGTACTAACTGATGAGTATTTTGGTGGAAAAATGAATTTCTCCCAAAACACACAAATCTAACCGGCAAGTGTACCGGGTCGCATCAAGTAATAAAAACTCACGGGAGTGAGGTCGATCCCACAGGGATTGAAGGATTGAGCAATTTTAGCTTAGTGGTTAATTTAGTCAAGCGAATCAAGATTTGGTTGAGTGTTTTGTGATTTGCAGAAATTAAATTGCATGGAATTAAAGAGAACAGGAAATAAATTGCTGAATCTTAAAGAACAAGAAATTAAATGGCAGAAACTTAGAATGCAAGAAATGTAAATTGCGAAATCTTAAAGTGCAAGAAATGTAAATGACTTGAATTGTAAAGGGGATTGGGACTTGGATTTGCAGAAATTAAACAAGGAAAAGTAAATTTGCATCAAGCAGAGATGTAGAAGAGGGTTTGGGTTAAATCGGATCTTGAAGCAGAAAAGTAAATGAACATGAAAACAGTAAACAGAGAATTAGAAATTGAAAGTTCAGATCTCAGGACCCAGAGACTAGAAAACCGAGTCTAGATCTTAATGCCTTCCTAGATCCAACAAGAACAATTGCAAGGGAATTGTAAATTGCAAGGAAAGTAGATGAAGAGCAATTAACAGAAATTAAATTCAATCAAGCAGTAAATAAAGCAGAGAGATCCAAGGATGAGATTGAAACAGAATTTCTTCAATTCTCCAACCCAAGATCCAAGACAATTGTAATTGAAATTGAAAGCAATAAAACTAAGAGGAAGAGAAGTGAATTCTCCTTCCCCAAGACTAAGAAATTAAAGATCACTCAATATCCAAAGCTCTCCGAAAACTATTATGAAAATTCAAAAGGGAAAGCTCCCCGAAGAACTTGAATTCTATCCTATTTATACACTTTCTTCAAATGATCTTCAAGCCTTGAGTTGGGCCTTTGCTCTTGGTGGAATTGGGTTGAAAGAGGCCTTGGTTGATTGCTCTTGGAGTTTGGAGAATAACCAAAGTGAACCAAATGAACCGGGTTGGTGTTTTGCAAAAGTTGGAGTAAAAGTTGGAGCAAAAGTTAGGGTCTAACTTTTGGTCCAACTTTTCATATCAGCCCCCATATTTTGCTGATACCCACGTTGGTGCAAAAGTTAGGGGTCTAACTTTTGCTCCAACGTTGGCCTTCCTAATGTGTACTTATGGCGCCAACGTTAGCCCAAAAGTTAGAGGCTAACGTTGGCGCAAACTTTTGCTCCTCCCCTTGTATTTTTCATGTGCCAACGTTAGCCCAAAAGTTAGGGGCTAACGTTGGCGCAAACTTTTGGTGGCCAGGGAGGTTTTTCTTATGCCAACGTTAGCCACCAAGTTAGGGGCTAACGTTGGCGCAAACTTTTGATGCCCAGGGGTGATTTTCATGTGCCAACGTTAGCCCAAAAGTTAGGGGCTAACGTTGGCGCAAACTTTTGGTGCCCAGGGAGTGATTTTCAAGTTCCAACGTTAGCCCAAAAGTTAGGGGCTAACGTTGGGGCTAACTTTTCACCCAAAAGTTTATGCAAAAGTTTGAGGCTAACTTTAGGTCCAGCTTTTTGCTTCCTGGTTCAATTTTACTTATTCCATTGTCCTCTCTTTACTCCTAGCTATTCCTTCTTGCTTCAACCTTTCTCCAAGCTTTCTTCACCTATCATTAATCAACCAAACACATCAAAGCTATGCTTAAAATCATGAGATATTCATTCTTTCATAATATGTGACAATTATAGTATAAAACCTCATGAAATAGCATGAATTCATACATGGTTGATTAAATCAAAGGAAACATGAAAATCTACCTAATTGACTTGCTTGTAGCACAAGAAAGTGCATAATTCTAATGAAAACAAAAGAAAAAGACTAGTTAAAATAGGCTAAGATGACTTGTCATCACTAACCACAAATTTCTTATATTCTTTTACAGCATAACTTAGTGTATTTCAGAACATGCTTAACTATTTATTTTAATCTGTGAAAGTTATTAAGCCACTACAACAAATAAGAGGTCCTCCTTGTTAATTGTCTCATGACAAAAAACATATATATAATTTACATAGTACATATACATTAGCAGAAATAAAGTTATATAAAGAATCAAATAATTTAACAATGCAAAATATCTCTATTTTAGAGCCAAACTTGTTTAATTTTCTTTTTATCTAAAATCTCAAAATCAAAGAATACAGATGCAAATAGATTTTCTCAACTGAATCTCTCTTTCCTATTTCCATATTTCCTGGTATAAAATTCTTATTCAAACACATCCTTCTGATAGGGTATGCTGCCTAACACAGTAGTAGCACCCTTCTGAGGCAGCTAAATAATCCCCAATAAGAATTCATGAATGTACAATGATGCTAATAAACCACTCCTTGGGGAAGTTCAATTAATGTTTAATGCACGCATGATATTGAAGACTGCATTTCTTGTTTTATACGCCATATATATGTATGATTATATAGAAGTTATGCAAGTAGTGCTTCAAGACACATAAGCCTTATTCTCAAGTAACAGAATTAGCAAACTTAGTTTCTCTGAGAAATTGATACAACAAGAACTAAAAACTGGATTCCTTGAATACCATGATTGATAACTCCAGAGAAATATCTCAAAAAGTAATTTTAAGATGACTTGAAGTGGCTTATAAGGTAGGATCCTCAAAATAGTATAACACGCGAGTTGGCATTGGATTAGAATTATAATTATAGAAATATATCAAAACAAAGTTGCAACTCACAAGATATAAGCACTTGAGGTAAGCAGAATATTTATCAAATCTAATTTTAAAAAATAAATAAATCATGCATCTGTAAGCAAATTGATTATTCTTAACACTAAAACAAGAGAAACAGATTCTTCTTTTCCATTTTTTTCTCCAAATTTTTTTGAAAAGTTAAAGTGAAGATAAATTATATAAAGAGTGAAGATAAATTACATAAAAAGTGCATATAATTAGATAACTAATTCAACACTTGTATGAGTATCTGATTAATTTATTTGTTAAAAATGATTAGTGTGATAAAATGTTTCTGCAATATTTTAAGTAGTATCACTAGAATAATAAACAGGGCAGTGTATCCCAGAGGATTCAGAATTTTCTTCTCGACAGATAAACAGAGCGCAAAGGCAAAGATAAACAATCTAGAATAATTTTAAGATAACAACTCATAGAAAGTTAAACACGAAAAATCTGAACCTTAATAAGTAATCGAAAATAAGGATGTAAGCTTTCTGAAACTAAGCTATGACAGATTTTTTCTGAGATCTGAGATATGAGATTGGAGAAACACCTTAATAGAAGTAAGCAATAGAAGATCTGAGATCGGAGAGAGAGATAGAGAGAGAGAGAGAGAGAGAGAGAGAGATGAGGGGGTAAAGTCACGAAAGAAGACCTGAGATCGTCGACTGGTTGAACAGTATCACCCCAACCGGCGTCAATCACCCCAGCACCAACGTCAATCCAATGCTTCAACGAAAGACCCGATCGCAGAGCTACAGAGAAATAAAAACCCCCAAAAATCAGCACCAAAAATAATTTTGAAACCCTAACCCAAACAAAAACGAAGAAATCGGTAATTTAATCACCAATGCGGGCATAGGTGCCTTCTGGAATTGAAATGTTGAGGTCAGTAACCACCAGATCCTTGCCTTTCGCTGGAATATTCTTCTCCACAGCACTAACAAGAAAAAGAAAATAAAATAGCATTTCAGTTTTGGTTTCAGCTTCTCTAACAAAGTAACTATTTCAGTTTAACTTAAGAGGTTTTACCTAGAGAGATCGTAACCGGTGGAGAGAGGAAAAGCCCTAGAGGAAGAACGGCGTTGTCGGAGAAGAAAGGGAGATAGAAGGGAGATAAGAGTGTCGTATATTCATTTCTTTGAATGAGCTAGGATTGTGTTATTTTATTTTATATACGTGTGAAAACGGCGGTTCAAAACCGCCATAATCACCAGAACAGCCAAAATAAACAAAGCCAGTTACGGCAGCAACAAAAGTTGCCATAATGTGTGAATAATATGGCGGTTCTTTAAAACTGCCTTAATATTAATGCCATTTTAACTTCCTTTTTTTGTAGTGTTAGGAGTTGAATTATACCCATAAGAAACCGGAGGAGGTTGTTGCCTAGAAGGTTGTCCATAAGCTTGGGGCTCCTCCCACTTTTGATCCTTCATTAAGCTTTCATTTCCTACAACATAGTTTGAACCAAACTCACAGCCAAAGGGGTGAGAATTCATAGTGAAAAAGGAAAACAACAATAAAAGCTAATAAGAAACAAAGAAAACAACTTCTAAAACCCGCAAGCAAGAAAAAATCAAACTTCTCAATCAACTTCTGCTACTACCGCGGACCACTATTTTCCCCGCTCCTGTTGTGGCATTGCTCAGCTCATCCTCTTCTCCCTTTCCAGTTTCTATTTCTGCTTCTGAAACCTTCCCAGGTTTCCCCTGCTTTCCTTTCTGCATTCTGTTCTTTTTATTCTATTAAGTTAGGATTAGTTACATTGTTTAATTTCTGTTTAATTAGATTAGTTAGAAATGCATGTTAGTTGATTCTAGGTGTTTAGGTAGTTTAATTGATTTTTATAGTGGATTTAGGATTTAAATTTTGGTTGCTAATGATGTCTGAAATCACTGGTTCACTGAACAGTTTGGTTAAGTGATGATGATTATGTTCTTCTTATTCCAATTTGTATAATGCTACAACATGCTATTGTGCTTGATGCTGTTTGGTGCTGTTTTGCTCAATAATGCCCAATTCATATGAGTTTATTGTGTTTCACTCTTGTTTAAATATATCCTAAGTTCATATGGATTGAATTTGCTGCTTGTTTGAATTTCGGGAACACTCAATTTACTGTCGAGATGCTGCAGAAATTTTCAGAAAATTTTTATGCTATTACGTTGCAAATTGTGAATTGAATTTGGAAAATTTTGTTATTCTCAAGTTCAATTCATGATTCATTTGGTTAGCATTTCCGTGTTTCTTTTGGTTCCCTTTTCATTTGAATTTGTGATTGACAGAATCAAGGAACTATTTGACGGATTTTTGTGTCAAATAGGACCTTGGTTAACCAAGTCAATCTGAACCTCTTTTGTATTTTCAATCTTTCAAGTTTAAGTCAAAACCTTTTCGTCTTCTTGGTTCAAGTTCAATTTCCATTTTCCTTAACCAATGAAGCTATTTTTGTAACTTTGCCATTTGACTTGAACTTGTTTCCTTTTAATTGAGGTTCTTTATATTTGTAACAATTGGTGCTTTTCACTGGTGTAAGCCCTTTTGAATGGAAATTGACTTCAATACTCTTTTGGTTACACCAAGTGCATATTTCAATTCTTTCACACCAATTCTTACAAATTTAGTAATCAAACACATTGATGATGATCTCACTTCTTTTGTGCTTATGTGCATTACATATTTCATCATCAATGACTTGTATTGAATTCATGAATGTGAGCATGCTTGTTCTTAAACTTTTTTTAATTTCTCTTGGTTAAGTTTAGTAATTATCATGCCACTGATTTTAACCTAATTTACTGACTTTTGATTTAATTCACTTTTTCACTTTTCTTTTTAATTTTTCCTTTTTAAACTAACTCTTTTAAATTCTTTTGAGGCATGATAATTACGGTTTCTTGACGAACAAGCATCTTAAACATTATTGCATGAATTCTTGGATTGTGTTTTTGATTGATTTGTGAATTCTACTTTTCTTCCATTCCAAGAATTTACTTTTTTGCTCACTTCATGAGTGTACCTTAATACCCTTCTATTTCCTGTTTTCTGTCTGTTTGATTATATACTTGCTTTTTATACCTCTGCTTTGCTTAATGTCTGTATCCTGTAATTTCTGTTATTCAGGATGTCTGACACAGGTAAAGGGAAAGCCAAGGCCACCACCAGCAAAAAAAGAGGTCGCAGCCATCTACTGAGCTGGCGATCTCTGGTACATCTGAGAGGCATCTTAATGAGAAGGAGAAGGCTGACCAAGCTACGCCTTCTACCAATTCAGTGAAGTTTGCCAACTTATACTGTGAGCTCCGATTTTCGCACTATGAGCAGCGGAAGCTCATTCTGGAGAAGAAAACTAGTTGTCCCTTCCGATCTGAGGCAGTACACTGAGCATCGAATTGAGGAGAGGGGCTGGGTCTTTTTGGACCGAGAGCTAGTGAGGGTAAACGAGTCTTGGGTCCGGAAGTTCTACTGCAATCTCTACAGAGCGACCAGTAACGTAGTTCACCTATGAGACAGACAAGTTATGATCACAGAGATAGATATTGAGGACATTCTCCACTTTCAACCTAGGGTCAGTGATAAAGATGCCTTCCATAAGGCTGAGGAGGAGATTTACTGCATGAGCTTCAATTGGGATGCAGTGCGTAGCACAGTTGGCCATCATGATGCCCCTTGGGAGCAAGGATCCTCCAAAGTGACTCCCAAGGGCATGAAGTTCGATTACCTGACAAAGGAGTCTAAGGTGTGACAGCAGATCCTGTCCACATATGTCATGCCTAGCACTCACTTCACAGAGGTCCTGGCGGATATGCTAGTTTTGATCTGGTGCATCCTAGAGGGGAAGGAGTTGTACCTTCCATGACTCATCAGATGATTCATGTATTGGGCCCACATCAGGGGCAACCTTCCATTTCCATGTTTGGTCACACAGCTTGCTCACCGGGCTGAGGTACCTTGGGAGCCAGCAGACGAGGCACCACCAGCTGTTCACAGAAAGGAGATGGTTATTCCTTGGGGGAGCTGGGTTGGTGGCCCACCGACAATCCGGCGTCGAGACCGAGCTGCCATAGCAGCAGCTTCCGAGCCGGCTTCTTCCTCGGCCGCAGCAGGTCCTTCGATTGCACCATCTGCATCCACTATACCAGCACCATCATCATCATTCCAGCTAATTTATCGTCTCGTGTAGTGCCTCTTCAAGCGCATAGACCAGATAGAGCATCACGGGGAGCAACATTTGTAACACCCTATCACCCAGAGCTTTACACCTAGGATGTAAAACAGAGGTGGTAAGGCGCTACGACCTCTAAAATTAAAATAGAGCATGATAGAGCAAGCTAACGAATTTATATACTAAGAATTCCAAAACACATATAACAAAACTCAAGACCCGGCTCGCGAAGATAAATCGGTCCGAGCATATAGTTATGCATATATAGATATATAGGAAAACACAAAAGAAAACCTAAAATACAGAGTTACAAAACCTGAGTCTCCAAAAATCACCTCTAAGAGGAATTAATACAGCATATAGATAATAGGTGGAGATAATAAGTATCTAAGCAAATACAAATAACCAAGATAAACCCAAAAGATAAAGATCTTCGCAACATCAGAAGCTTCCAGTGTGCCTCAGCGAGGAGCCACTCGGAGGTTCTCAGCAGGGTAATAGTGCCAACATATCTAATATATAATGTCCTGGGAAAGCCGAAGGCAGTCCTAGAACTTCCAACAGATAATTAAAGCTTAAAACATAACTAAACCATGAGATTAAAATAGGCAACTAGCTAAGGGTCTTCAGAGCTATCTAAAACTCCCCTTTCCAACTCCTCCGAACCTTCCAACCATCAACGGAACCAAATACAACAACCACAATTATTACCCAATCACTTAGGCAATCCAAACAAGACATATAGATGAATATGATGCATGCCTGTCGTAGTGGCTGATGAATCTCATTTGTCAGTTATAAGGCTAACCCGACAAGTCCTGGTAGCTAACCATTGGACTGTCCCTCTGTCATGTATCCCTAACTCGAGTTATTCACACTCTTAATCATAATCATAATCATAATCATACAACACCCACATTGGTGTTTTATCCACGGGGGCGAGCTCATCCGGAACTTTCACAGTGTCCGGCCACACATACGCCATAGGGTCAGCAGAGTATCAAGTCTCGACTTGGAGCACGTGGTAGCTAGTTACTGCTTTCATCCAGGGAAACTCGTATCTCAGATAATCATTTCACATTCATTCATACACATTCCATAATCATTCATTATGACCATACAATCAATTATACATCATATAATTGAACTTTTCATACATCAATCATCATAACTCGGGGCAAGTGGGGGTGAAACCATAACCCTTGTGTCCATCCGTGGAGCCTTTATACTAACCAACCTGGAGCAAGTGGGGCGAAACCACAGCCTTGCGTTCACCCTGGAGGAACTAAGGAAGGGATCCTAGCCTCCCACCATCTTGCTGTAGGCGATTTTACAATACCAGGAGGAACAAGGAAGGGGATCCTCACGTTCTTTCATCTTTCTGCAGTCGCACTTTCGAGAAAGAGAACTCAAGATAAAACAATCATTCAAATTCATATTTTCATTTCCAGCCATAAATCAATATTTATCATAGCCATCCAGCTCAGAACATAATCCATAACTAACGAATAATCATTATTAAATACAGCCCTTTCGACTCACGGCATACACCGCACTTCCATCATCACCCTCACCAACTCATACAATCATCATTAATCATAATTCATCATTAACTCTCCCCTTACTTCACCCTCAAGCTACCACCCTTCCTAGCTTCTTCTTATTTCTAAGCATACTATAAGGATTTAGGACTAAAAAGATGAAAATGGAGATTTAGAAGTTTGAAATTCGGTTTTAAAAATACAAAAGTCATATTTGCTAAAAACAGGGTCACAGAAGATTACAAGCTTGCCAAGAAGGTGAAACATTTAAAAACAAGGTTTTTATAAGAAAACAGGATAGTCTGCGTACGCACAGGGGTGTGCGCGCGCACGCCAAGAAGGATTTTCAGAAAGTGTGCGTGCGCACACCTTGTACGTACGCATAGAAAGCAAAATTTTTATTGTTGAATGCATGCACAGAACGTGCGAGCGCCCCTAACAGAACGCACTTCCCAACGTGTGCGTTCACATAGCTTGCAAAGCTTTGTTGGTTGTGTGTGTGTGCACAGAGTGTGCTAGCGCTCCGAGCAGCAGCCACATCCCCTTGTTGTGCGTGCGCACAAGAGTGAGCGTACGCACGTTTTCAAAAATACACGGGGTGTGCGTGCGCACAAGGCTGTGCGTGCGCACACAAAGCAGAAATTATAAATTCTGCAACATTCACAAAATTCATATTTTTGACACTAACTTTCAACGATCATATCTCTTTCTATAGAATTCATATTTCCACAAAATCTAAACCATTTTAATGCTTGTTAAATTATCTTTCATTTAATATAAAATGCATTAAATTTCAAAAACGGTAGCTCAAGATATGATTTGTTGAAGTTCCTCAAAAATTCATTTTTACAGAAGTTCACTAAATTCTCAACTTACCACAATTTTCATCCAAAACCAAACCTAAACCACACCAAGTTCCAATATACTTCAAAACATACCTTTTGTGCCACAAATCACCTTTTTACACTAAATTCCGTTCACATATACCTTTCTCCACCTCAATTATCAAATATTTCAAGTTCAACAATATACAATACACATTCATCACCTTACCAATTCTCCATTTTCATCAAATTCTAACCCAATAATTCCAATTCCACAATATTCAATATACAACATCAAATATCCATATCAAACCCAATCTCAACTTCAAATCAACATACTAATCATCATCATCATATGCAATTCACATGCACCAACAACAAGAACATCATTTACACCCTCCAAAACCAATAATCACATAATCCATATAATCCATTATAATCTATCAACAACATCTTGAATTCAGTGCCTATCCTAGGGTCTCTAGCCTAAGTTTTCACATTACATTACATTTTAGATATAGAAAATCGAAACTATACCTTGGCTGATTCCCTGCTTAACCCGGAACACCTCCAATTTTCACTTTCCTCAAACCTTCAAGACTCCAACACCTTTCTAATGGATCTTCCAGCACCAAAAGCCCACTCCAAGCCTTTCCAAGACCTCAATCAAGCTCCAAGATACATACATACATATCCTAATACACATAACATACACCCACACATACCAACTAAATCACTAATCACAAAACTTCAAGTATTTCACTTAGGGTTGAGAATCTCACCATAACCAAGGATAAAAGGGATGAGATTGAGCCTTTCTTTCAAGCTAATTGGATCCTATAACATCAAAGAATCTAAAATCTCAACATATTTACCCAAGAATTTCGAAATCAAGGGCTGGAGAAACTGGAAAAAATTCGTTGCTTACCTCTTAAATAAAGTTGTGGGCTTTGTAGAGGCTTGACACCATGGTCGCATGGTCGCAAACGGTACGACGATCGGAGCTCCGGATCGAAAGTTATGTGGATTTGAAGCTAACCAAGGGTTTATGTTTCTATTGGAAGTGTTCTTCCCCTTTTTCCAAGTTCCAGCATGAATGGCATGGTGGAAGGGACAAAAGGGCTGAAGCTCTTCAATTTAGTGGGATTGGGTTGGTCCAAGGGCCCAATGCGAGTCCAGTTGGCTCGGTTTGGCCCGTTCGGCCCAATCTTGGGCCGAATTCTTTAAAATTGGTGTGAAAATTCTCATTTTAATTTTTACTATCATATTAAGCCATAAAATTTGCATTTATAATTTTATGGAATAGATTTTAATTTATGTGTTAATTAGTCATTAATTAACCGGGTTTTACATTCTACACACCTAAATAGGAATTTTTCCCACAAAATTCGAATTCAGTTACCTGAAAATAGGTGTGGGTAGTCTGTCCCCATTTATAATTCAAGTTCTTCGGTGTGATTCTCCATTATGACTTGATTTCCAAGTCACCTTCTCTAACAAGACTTCTTTTCCTCAGAGTTCCTTAATGTTTACATTATCAGTTTTAAATGGGGTCACTTAAAACTTCATATCCTTTTTGAATTAAACTGGTTCAAATTGTTATAACACCTCAGACGGGCCATCGTACCTTGAAATAAACTCCTTTAGGCCGATCACTCTTTTGTTACCGTCACCGAAGTAGTCTCCAAGAATACACAGCTTTCTCTTTTAAACTCCCTAGGTTCACTCCGTTAGTCTGCATAACTTTTATGCTGGCTTGCATAGTTAGAACCTTAACTCGATTTTCGCTTAATCTTTCCTCATTTTTTTCGGCTATTAGTTCAGAACCTAAGACGCTTGATTCCCTTGTTCAACTTGCTTCAACATTCTTAGTAGCTCTTTATCCTCTTCACTTCTTGAACTTTCGGCCTTACAACTCCTTAAAATTCGCAACTGATTCAGTCTGATACCTCTAGTTGTTGCCTCGACATCTAGCTTTAAACTACAACCTTACTCAACATTTCCTTCTCCTTAATTGTTCTCCAACAACACTAAGGGTCTTTTTACTGAGGGCGCTTGTCACCACTTTATGATGTTGCTTCCACGTGCATTTGAAACCCCTTCGATGTTGCACCGCAGTAGTTTCAAATAGTTTATTAGGTTCAAGTGTCGTGAATACTGGTACCAAGATTAATCTTCCTCTCAGGATTCAAAAGTTTCTTTGCCTTCAGGTCTCCACACACACGCACGGTGCACCCTAGCGTGTCAATATAACTTCAGGCAATACGGTCCGCAAGAATTAAGGCTCCAAAACTCCTTTTGATATCGCATACATAAACGCTTCATCTCCCGCGTTTAGGAGTCTTGCTCTAAGGGACCAATATCTCGACGGTTACAGCTAGAGGTTATACGTGATATTAGTTTAGACTCGAATTGATTCTCAAACAAATATTAAGCTCAAAAGATGAACGATCAATACGGACGGTGTTCGTGAGAAGTCAGAAAGATGTCTTGTATAGTAATTAAACAAAAGTGGCAAGTGAATAATGAAATACACAAGGAGAAGAATTCAAGGTGCATCTCAAGAAAAGGGTTCAAATTAAAACCGTGATAAGGAGAACAAGGCATATCAAATTAAGCAAGTCTCAGCTAATGTCAAAGAGGACGCAAGTTTGCGAAAAGGGAGCAACTACACTCATAGCACGCCCCTAAGATTCAAGGATTTAGATGATTATACCAAGATAAGTTCAGGCTCATTCTGGAAAAATGAGACTCATACAAGTAAAAGGTAGCATTGGAAGGAGGATTAATTCATTAAGAATGCCAAAAAGCTTGTGAAATATTTGCAATAATCCACAGAGGTTTTGTATGACCAATTGATAAGAATTGATGAAGCTGGGAATTATGGGCATTAGCGAGTTTGATAATATTGATTCTAGTTAGTTTGATGGCATTGTAACGGTTGAATTTGTGATTGATTACGATGAAACTTGACTGCATGTGAGTTGAGAACAAGTACACGATTGTATCTCTATGTGAGTGTTTTGCTGGAAATTTTAGTTACATTAGATAAAAGGCACATGGGGTATTTACATTCTAATGAATTGATCCTCCTTCCAATGCTACCTTTTACTTGTATGAGTAAATTAAAAGAATAATTACTCTAAAAGCTGAAAGAGCTTTTATAGGTGGATAAAAATGTGAACTAAGAATTAGGAATGAGAGTGATACCGAATAGTCAACTATGGTATTGAAATAAGCTTGGGCAATGATTATGGGAACATTTGGACTGCTAAGTTGGGTTGTCACCGTGGTACATGAACGATTTAACAAAGTCGATATTGCGATTGGTTGTTATAGTGAATTGTGATAAGTTGATTATCGAAAGTCTTCTATCTATTAATTCGTTGAAAATTCAAGTAGGAATTTATAATAGAATCCCCAATGTAAGTTACAAAAGAAAGGCTAAGTTGGGTCACGAAAAAGCGTTGACGCAACCCGTCACGTATAAATATTTCTGTTGTTATCTTCCTCTTCCTCTGACATAACCGGTGCTTCACACCGAGAATGCCTAACTGAATAGAATTGTTTCCATTACTCACCTCATCTAGCTTCTAAGTACTATCGATTATAATAGTGTTATCATACGTGATGCAATCGAAACTGATCTAGCCCCCAATACTAAATCCACCTCAGTTATTCCCTTTATCGACGTCTAACCAATTTACAGTTGAAAATTAAATCCGCGTCATGCCTCTTTCTCATGGTTCACCCTCATTTAGTTTCAAATAACAACTCTGCACAGCCGTCTATGCTTCTGTTCCCTTAAGTATAATCTAACCTGCTTCCGCTGCGTCACTCCGATTCTTAACCTTCTAGGGCCTAACCACTCCTCTAAGCTAACTAAATATCACTTTGTCTCAATAATTAATAGTCTTCGCCTAACCATCCGCTTGGACTTTATGATTACCAAAAATGTGTCATGCGTCACGAATGAGTATTACATACTAATGGCATAGAAGGAAATGGTATGCAAGGTAGTCAAAAATTCAACTGCTAATTCGCAATTACTTCGGGTCTGAGAATCAGACTCGGCTGCATCCCGGCCTTTCCTTTTTGGACAATTCCAATATATATGCCCTGGCTCCCTGCACTTGTAACATACGCCTAGTCCGGCCCTACATGGTCAGTTTGGGTGATACTTTTTGCATCTCAAACACTCTAAGTCTTCTGGTTGAGTACTAGTCTGCCCCTGACGGTTGTCATTCCTTCGGTCATTGTTCTGGCGTTAAGAACGTGAAGTGACACAACGACCCCTTTTGAAACTTTGGCTCCTAGGTGTAATCTTCGTCTTCTTTCCCTCTTTTTTGGTGAAAGATTTCTGGCGGTCACTTCTTGGCACCGCAGTCCTTCTTGAGCTTTCTCCTGTTACTTGCCCTGCGTTAACTAACTCTGAATAACTCACCATCTCCATTGGTACTCTGACGTTCTGGTTAGTATCTCCCCCATCATGACCGGTACCGCCTTCCGTACCGTGCCCAGTTCGTATGTGCATTGACTACAAAAGACTCAATGATGCCACTAGGAAAGATCACTTTCCTTTACCCTTCATTGATCAAATGCTATAAAGACTAGCAGGTTACGCTTTTTATTGTTTCCTGGATGGTTATTCCGGGTACAATCAAATAGCAGTAGATCCACAAGATCAAGAGAAGATAGCATTCAAATGTCCATCTGGCATGTTCGCCTATAGACGAATGTCATTTGGCCTGTGCAATGCGCCTGCCACCTTTCATAGATGTATGCTATCCATCTTCTCTAATATGGTAGAGAAATTCCTTGAAGTATTCATAGATGACTTCTCTGTTTATGGATACTCATTTGACTCCTGTCTTGATCATCTAACCCTGGTTCTGAAAAGATGCCAAGAAATATACCTGGTTCTAAACTGGGAGAAATGCCACTTCATGGTAACTAAAGGCATTGTTCTTGGACATCGGATCTCAAATAAGGGGATAGAGGTGGATCAAGCTAAGGTGGAAGTGATCAAACGCTTGCCTCCACATACTAGTGTTAAGGCAATCAGAAGCTTTCTATGACATGCAGGATTCTACAAGCGGCTCATAAAAGATTTCTCAAAAATCGCCAAACCCCTGTGTAATCTCTTGGCCACTGATGTTCCATTCGTCTTTGACCAAGAATGCCTGCATGCCTTTGAAACTCTGATGGCCAAGCTTGTCACTGCTCCTATCATCTCTGCACCCAACTAGGACTTGCCATTTGAGCTAATGTGTGATGCAAGTGATCATGCAATTGGCGCAGTCCTTGGTCAGAGACATGACAAGCTTCTGCATGTCATTTATTATGCTAGTCACGTACTAAATAATGCGTAGAAAAATTACACTACTACAGAAAAGGAGCTACTTGCAGTGGTTTATGCCATTGACAAGTTCAGATCCTACTTAGTAGGATCAAAGGTCATTATTTATACTGACCATACTGCTCTAAAGTATCTACTCACTAAGCAGGATCCTAAACCCAGACTTATAAGATGGGTATTACTCCTGCAAAAGTTTGATATAGAAATTAGAGACAGAAAAGGGACAGAAAATCAGGTGGCTGATCACTTGTCTCGGATTGAGCCACTAGCACGAAATTCTTCTCCCTCCACTGACATGTCCGAATCCTTTCCAGATGATCAGCTCTATGCCATTCAGACGGTACCTTGGTGTGCAGACATTGCATACTACAAGGCTATACGGTTCATTTCCAAGGAGTTTACCAGGTAGCAATCTCATAAACTCATGCATGATGCAAAATATTACCTATGGGACGAGCCATATCTCTTTAAGAGATGCTCAGACGGAATAATCTGACGCTGTGTGTCTGAAGAAGAGGCACAGAGAATTCTATGGCATTGCCATGGATCTGACTTTAGAGGACACTTTGGAGGTGAGCGGACAGCCACTGAGGTACTCCAAAGTGGCTTTTACTGGCCCACTCTCTTTAAGAATTCTAGAGAATTCGTCCGTAATTGTGATAGTTGCTAGAGGGCTGGCAACCTTCCTCATGGTCACAGCATGCCTCAGCAGGGAATCTTAGAGATTGAGTTGTTTGATGTATGGGGCATAGATTTCATGGGACCATTCCCGCCTTCATACTCAAACACCTACATCCTTGTGGCAGTAGATTATTTGTCTAAATAGGTTGAAGCAATAGCAACACCCACTAATGACACAAAAGTAGTAATGAAGTTCCTCCATAAGAACATCTTCAGCAGATTTGGTGTCCTTAGGACACTAATCAGTGATGGAGGTACTCATTTTTACAACAGACCGCTGGATTCTGTCTTAAGCCGTTACAGAGTTCGCCATAAAGTGGCAACACCGTATCATCCCTAAATGAATGAGCAAGCTGAAGTCTCAAATAGAGTACTAAAGCGAATCCTAGAAAGGACAGTAAGTGCGTCTAGAAAGGATTAGGCTAGAAAGCTTGACGATGCTCTATGGGCATACAGAACAGCTTTCAAAACCCCTATTGGAACTTCACCATATCAATTATTAAATGGGAAGTCATGTCATTTGCCAGTGGAACTAGAACACAAAGCCTATTGGGCTACTAGATTCCTCAACCTTGATGCTAAAGCAGCAGGGGAAAAACGGCTGCTCCAACTAAATGAGTTGGAAGAATTTCGCTTAGAAGCATTTGAAAATGCAAAGAGCTATAAGAAAAAATGGTGGCATGACAGGAAGCTAGCTTCCAGAGTCTTTGAACCAGGACAGAAAGTCCTACTCTTCAACTCAAGGCTCAGATTATTCCCTGGGAAACTCAAATCCCGCTGGAAGGGGCCGTATGTGATTACAAGAGTATCACTCTACGGACACATAGAACTTCAAGGAAAAGATCCTAAAACCAGGTTCACTGTCAATGGGCAGAGGGTCAAACATTACATTGAAGGAGATATAGAGCCAGGAGGCTCAACACTGTTACTAAGTTGAGTACAGTGAAGTCCAGCTTGTTGGGAGGCAACCCAACCTTACTCAACCATATTTATTTTATTTTGTTTTTCCTTTCAGTTGTCAGAGTCATGATCATGTGCACCAATCAAGAGACAGAATGCACAATAGTGAAAATAGAACACTCTGGAAAGAGTGTCAAAGTTGAACGCCAGCCAGGGTATCCCTACTGGGCGATCAACACCCCAAGAGGGGAGCATCGCTGGCGTTGCATGCCAACCAGGGAGCAGCCCCTGGGCGTTCAAATGCCAATGCAGAGAATTAGGGAATCTATAATTTCCTAGCCTCTCAAGACCAAGAGGTCCCACAGAAGCTCCACCTACCCTCTTTCTTCTTCCCCATTGATCATATTTGCTTGAGGGCGAGCAAAACTCTTAAGTTTGGTGTTGCAAAAGCTCTGCTTTGTGACTTCTACCACTCTTAAGTATAGAAGAAGAGGATGGAGCAAACCAAAGAGCATGCACATGAGCCTGTGCAGCCATCTCAACAAAGACAAAGGAGTAACACAGAAGAGATCAAGCACCACATGGAATCCTCAAGGAGGAGCACTGGCCACCATCATTCAGGTGGATTCATTCTCTTTATCTCTTTTTCTGTTATTTTTCTATTTTTTTGTTTGTTTATTTATCTGTTTTCTTGTTCTAGTTGCATGATCATTTGCATTGATGCCTTTAAGTTGTAAAATTTTCCATATATCTTTCACTTGCTTAAATGAAATATTTTTTTAATTCAAAAGAATTGAGAGATGCATGAATTTCAAGTTTAAAATAAGATTAGTTTAACTAGTTTGATGTGGTGTCATTTGCTTTTGTCTTCTGAATGTATGATTAAACAGTGCATATTTGAAGTTATAACTTTAGAATGTTGGCTCTTGAAAGAATAAGGAAAAAGGAAAACTATTATTGATAATCTGAAAAATTTGAAAATTAATTCTTGAAGTAAGAAAAAGCAGCAAAAACCAAAAGAAAAAGCATGTTGTAAAAGAAAAAAATTACTATGCATGCAAAAAAAATGAAAAGCAGAAAAATCCATTACTACCCAAAAAAATGCAGGAAAAGGAGGGCAGATTGAAAAAGCCAGTAACCCTTAAAACCAAAAGGCAAAGGTAAAAGGACCTAAGGCTTTGAGCATTAATGGATAGGAGGGCCCAAAGGAATCAAATCCTGGCCTAAGCGGCTAAACCAACCTGTCCCTAACCATGTGCTTGTGGCGTGAAGGTGTCAAGTGAAAAGCTTGAGACTGAGCGGTTAAAGTCGTGGTCCAAAGCAAAAATGGTGTGCTTAAGAACTCTGGACACCTCTATTTGGGGACTCTAGCAATGCTGAGTCACAATCTGAAAAGGTTCACCCAGATAAAGTGTCTGTGGCATGAATGTATCCGGTGGTAATACTGGAAAATAGAGTGCTTAGGGTCACGGCCAAGACTCTGAAAGCTGTGTTCAAGAATCAAAATAAGCTTAACTAGGAAAGTCAATAATATTATTTGGATTCTAAGTTCCTAAGGATGCCAACATCTCTGAGCTTCAATGGATAGTGAGATGCCAAAACTTTTCAGAAGCAAAAAGCTACTAAATCCCGCTCATCTGATTTTAACTAAGCTCCATTTGAAACTTAGAAATTTATTGTATCTTAATTTTCTTTTTATCCTACAATGTTTTTAGTTGCTTGGGGACAAGCAACGGTTTAAGTTTGGTGTTGTGATGAGCGAATATTTTATACGCTTTTTGACATCATTTTCATATAATTTTTAGTAGTTTTTATTTAGTTTTTATAGGTTTTAGTGTTAAATTCATATTTTTGGATTCTACTATGATTTTATGTGATTTAGGACTATTTCAAAAGATTTTTGGCTGAAATTGAGAAGCTGGAGTAGAAGTTTAATTCAGAGACAGAGAAAGAACTGCAGATGTTGTCCAAATCTGACCTGTCTGCACTCGGAAGAGCTTTTTTAGAGCTACAAAAATCCAAATAGAGCACTCTCAACGGCTATGGAAAGGTGACTTCTAGAGCTTTCCAGAAATATATAATAACTTATACTTTTCTTCGGATTAGAAGGCCCAAAACTGGCGTTCAACGCCAGCTTCCTGCCCCTTTTCCAGCGTCCAGCACCCAAGGAGTAGAGCCCAATGTCCAAACGCCCAGAGAGGACTCCCTAGCTGGCGTTCCACATCCCGGAGACCTCATAGCACGTGGATCTCACCAAGATCAGCCCAAACACTCACCAAGTGGGCCCTAGAAGTGGAGTTTATCACTAAAAAGACTGTTTTACCCTTACTAGTCATTAGTTTTGTATTTAAGGGATTTAATTCATGTTATATAGATCATTCAGCAATATTTTCATTTTATCATTGTATTCTCCCTCAGTATGAGTTTTTAAACCGCCCAGGTTGAGGGGAGGAGCCCTGCTGAGTCCTATGAATTAATAAAAGTACTACTGTTTCTTTTTTATCCATGTTTGATTAATTCAAGGATGTATATTCATACTTCATCATGGTGAATAGGATAATCTAATTAATTAGCTCTGTTCATCACATTAAGACGAACGTGCTTGACAAACACCCGCATCTACTTGGGTCAGAATGCGTCTTTCACCGGACAAGGACGACCAACAGCTTGAATATACATCTCTCAGACGGCTAATCCACGACTTCGTTGGGGACTTCTCGAGACATCAGTTCAGCCGATTTCTGGGGAGATTAAGGTCTCTGTGGTGGAGGCTAGAAACCAAAGATGCAGCATTCTCCGATCCAAAAGATCCGACCTTGTCTGTGGCATTTTGAGTAGGATCATTAAGGAGAACAGCCTGCAGGAACTTCACCCTCAAGTAGAGATGGATCTATACTAACCCTGGGGTTCAGATCTAGAGGAGTATTGATAGTTGCTCAAACCAGTGCCAATCACATACAACTTGCCATTGAAGAAATCACTCACAAGCAAGGAGTGCAGTAGTACCAGAGTTGATTCAGAAAGGTAAAGCAACTCCAACTCTCAACTCTATTCCAAACATATAATTCCTAATTGCTAATCCAATTGGTTTTACCCCATTCAACATTTATGACATTTTATCTATCAACCTTCAAATCAAACAACTCCTTCTAATTCCGCCTGACTAAGACCTGCAAGACAATCATAGCTTGCTTCAAGCCACAATCCTCGTGGGATCGACCCTGACTCGCTCAGGTATTACTTGGATGACCTAGTGTACTTGCTGGTACAACAGTACGAAGGTGTGGGATTCGTGCTACCACCTGCCATGTTTGTACTTTCAGCTTCTTGTTCAAAAAGTTCTGTGAGGTTTTCTTCGGAGTGTTGTGCTTTAACTTGTTGTAAATGCCTCTTTATGGTCTTCTCAGGTTTAGGATCAGGATCAAAGAGAGGTTCTTTATCTCTGTTCCTGCTCATAAACAAGAAAAAGAAAACAAGAAAGAAATAGAATGGGAATTTTTATGTCAAAGTATAGAGAATTCCTAGTGAGATGTGAAGAAGAAAGAAGAATGAAGGTAGAATAGTGAGAAGAAGAATTCGAATATTAAGAAGCAAAAAGGGAAATTAGAATTAAAATATTTTTTTGTTTTTATTTTTATTAATTTATTTAATTCGAAAATAATAAGGAAATTAAAAGTTAAGACAACTAATTAACTAAAAAGATTTGTAAATTTTAAAGGTAGTTTTCAAAAAAGTAAAAATAAAAAAGTCAAACAAAGATTTTGAAATGCAATTTTAAAAAGAAAGGGAAGATTTGAAATTAAAAAGTTCAAAATTAAAAAGAAGATAAGTTAGGTAAGTTTTAAAATTAAAAAGAGAAAGATAAGATAAATATTTTAAAAGGTAGTTAAGAAAGATAAGATTTAAAATTAAAAAGATTTTGAAAATCAAATTTGAAAAGATAGTAAAGATTTAAAAAGATTTGAATTTTAAAATTTAAAAAGAAAGATACGATAGAAGAGAATTAAATTAAAAGAAAATATTTGAAAGGATCTAAAAAGATAAGATTTGAAATTTGAAATTTGATTTTACTAACAAGAAAATATTAAATTTAAAATTTTTTAAATCAAGATAAGAAAAGAAAGCAAGATTTTCAAAAATTTGAATAAAGATAAAAGAAATATTTTTTATTTTTTCGAATTAATGAAGAAAGAGAAAAATAACTAAAGGCCATCAAACATAAAAATTTTAGATCAAAGGACACTAGTTTTTCGAAAATTAAAAAGAAAAACACCAAAAGACACCAAACTTAAAAATTTTAAGATCAAACAAAGAAAAGAAACAAGAACAACTTGAGTACCAAGAAGAGCACTGAAGAATAATTTTTGAACATTTTAAAGAAAAAGATGAAAACAGACGGGACACCAAACTTAAGAACTGACACTAGACTCAAACAAAAGAAAAAGAAAAGATGGACTTTGAAAAAGAAAACAAAAGACACAATTAAAAGTACCAAATCTAAGTAACAATAGTCCGGTAGTTTGTCAAACTCGAACAATCTCCGGCAACGGCACCAAAAACTTGGTGCACGAAATTGACTCCGCAATATTCGCACAAATAGACCAGCAACTGCACCGAGTCATCCAAGTAATACCTCAGGTGAGTGAGGATATCAATCCCACGGAGATTGTTGGCTTGAACAAGCAATGGCTATCTTATAGATCTTAGTCAGGCGGATAGAAAATATAGTTGTTGTGAAAAAGGCATAAAAATAGAATAAATAAAGTTACTAGATAGATGTGAAATCAGTGATGAGAGAATGGTTGAGGCTTCGGAGATGCTTCCTCCTTCTGGATCAACTTTTCTCACTGTCTACTTCAACTTCTGATGATTCATTCCATGGCAGGCTGTAAGTGACTAACGCCAGGTCAGTGGTCATTAATCTCTTCTGCTTCAGATCAAATGCCAGGTCAGTGGTCATCCAATCTAAATGGGGGTGAAGCTCCTGCAGTCCATTCCCTTGGTGATCCTACTCAAACCGCTACAGACAAGGCCGGATCTTCCGGATCAGAGAATGCTACTCCATTGATTCTAGCCTATACCACAAAGGCCCTAATCGCACCATACCTCGGCTGAACTGATGTGTCCAAGTCCCCAACGAAGTCATGGATTAGCCGTCTAAGAGATGTATAATCAAGCTTGTGGTTCAGTACTATCCCGTCAAGGACTCGCAAGAACCCATGTAGAATAGGGACGACGGTCAAGTTACACTCCCAATTCATTAGGATGAAGAACGAAGATACATCTTAGAATAGAATCAAGCATAGATTGAAATAGAACGATGATATTATTAAGCCATAAGAATTAGCAGAGCTCCTAACCTTAATGATGCCTAGGCATCTTTGGCTAGTTTCACAAGCCATTTTCTTTAGTTTTTACTTGGTTTAATGTATTTTCTAAGTCAATAAGCAAGCATTTGGATAAGTAATGTATGAATGTCTTGATTCAATCAAACATTGTGAATTATAAATATTTTCATGAGATTGATGCAAGAATTACTTGATGCAATGAATGATGCATTATCTTGTGATTATGGCAAAGCTTTGATGCATTTATTTGGTTGATGATAGGCAACGAGAAGCAAAGGAGAAGCAAAGAAGAAGCAGAGGCTGTGGTGTTAGTGGCCAAGTTAGCCCACTAATGCCATGGTTAAGGTTGGCTCTACAAGAAGAAGCTGGTGTTAGTGGCCAAGTTAGCCCACTAATGCCAGTGTTAACGTGACTCAAGGATGAGAGGCAATGTTAGTGGCCAAAGTTGGCTCACCAACATGAATCAAGGAAGGAAGCAACGTTGGCTCACTAACGCTACAACACAAGAAGAGGTGCCAACGTTAATGTGCTAACGTTACCCAAGTTAGCACACTAACGTCTTCGACCATTTCACGTGTTGGAGCTGGAAAATTTGGCTAGTGTGCGTACGCATGGAGTAGTGTGCGTACGCACAAGAGGAAAATTGACTAGTGTGCGCATGCACAAGACAGTGTGCGTACGCACACCAAGAAGAACATTAATGGCCCCGTTAGTATGCTAATGCCAGAATGGGTTTTGAAGGTAACGTTAGTAGCACTGTTAGTGCAGTAACGGTAGTGCTAACGCCAGTTTGGAAGAAGACTTGTGGCATTAGCAAGGCTGTTAACGCCAGTACCAACGTCAGTTCCAAGGGCACAGGCACTCATGAGAACCTTAGTGAGTTAATGCCAGGGTTAACTTCAGAAAGAGCCACTCCTAACTTACTTCAACTAAGGCCAAAAGCCCACATCCAAGTACTTAATGACTCGTATGAAGATTGTATATATAGGAAGATTTTTGAACTTAGAAAAAAGGAGGTTACAAAGGCTGAGACCTAGAGGGGACTCTGAGAGAGAGGACTCAAATTAAGATTTTCTTTCTGCAGTTAGTTATCTTTTCATATACTTTTCTTTTCTCTTTGAGTTTTCCAGAGCAATGATGAACTAAACCCCACATCATTAGGGGGAGGAGCTCTGTTGTATTTTAATAAATGAAATTCTTCTTCTTCTCAATCCGCTTGTTGTAGCTAAGAGATAACTTCCGTGCTTAATCGATCTATTCACTATCGGAAGGGGGTTTAGATCCATTGAATTTCTATGTGAGCCTCGGAAGGGGAATCATAGAAGTTTGTTTGAATCTCTTTCTCTCACAACTCTCTTGATCAATAAATTCCTAGTTTGAATTGAGATCCTGAGAACTTGTGCGGCTTATGGATAAGAGAATTGAACTTAACCTCTTCTCATGAACAATTAGATCAAGGAAATGGCAATTGGTTGTGTTAAGAGAAATTGGGTTGCCAAGGAATTGGTACTTAATTAATTACAATTCACCATAGATCTACTTCATATGATTGAGAATGAAGTTGAGATCTATTGATTCATGAAGGATTACAATATCTCCAATCCCTAATGAATCTCACCCATTGTTATTCTTCATTTTAATTGCCTTAAGTTTCTTGCTTTCTTTGATTCCCAACTCCCAAAACCCATTTAAATTTCATGCAATTCACCTTTCATTGTCATTTACATTCTTGCTTTTACTTTCTTGTCAATTAATTTTCATCTCTTTTAATTTCTTGCCATTTAAGTTTTCGTTCTTTAGTTTCTTGCCATTTAAGTTTCTGCCATTTACATTTCGCAATTTACTTTCAGCACTTTAATTTCCAACAATTTACGTTGTGTTAATTCAATTTCACTAAAATCATCAACTATTATCTTGACTAGATAAATCACCTAACTAAAGTTGCTTAATCCATCAATCATTGTGGGATCGACCTCACTCAACAGTGAGTTATTACTTGATGATTCAGTATACTTGCCGAAGGGATTTGTGTTGTGCAAATTTTCCCGCATCACTTAACCTAGGAGGTTAGTGAACCATAGCTTACAATAATCTTAAAAAATATGGTATATGGTAAAAGTCTATTGAACAAGGGTGATCCTTGTTCAATATATACTAATCTAATAACTAAGAATTACAGAAATAAGATAAACTAGTCTTGTAGTGCAAAAATCCACTTTCTGGGCCCACTTGGTGAGTGTTTGGGCTAAACTAAGGGTGACTCCATGAGCTAGTACTCTTCTTGGGCATTGAAGGCCAGCTTTGGACTCCTTTTTGGGCGTTGGACATCAGCTGCTCCCTTTTAGGTGTCCAACGCCAGGAAGAGGATGAAGTGCAGGCGTTGAACGTTGGTTTTGGACCTTTATTTCCAGAGCAAAGTATAGACTATTATATATTGCTGGAAAGCCCTGGATGTTAGCTTTCCAATCCCATTGTGAGAACGCCATTTGGATTTCCATAGCTCCAAAAATGCTCCTTCATGTGCATAGAGGTCAGAATCTGACAGCATCTGCAGTCCTTTCTCTGTCTCTGACTGAAACTTTTTCCAAAAATCCTCAATTTCAGCCAGAAATTACCTGAAATCATCATAAAACACAACAACTCAAAGTAGAATCCAAAAATGTGAATTTTTCACTAAAACCTATGAAACATAATAAAACTTAAAAAAAACATAATAAAAACTATATGAAAATTATGCCAAAAAGCATATAAAATATCCGCTCATCAGTTGTGCCGGAACCATGCGGCTACTGTGTGGAGGGCACAATCAGCCCTCACGTGTGCACGTGACTGACATGTATGTGTCACCCTTCTTCTGCTGACCCACGCGTACGCGTGGGTGACGCTTATGCGTACCCTTCCGTTTTCAAGTGCCAAGGCAGGATGCCCTATTTCTTCCCCTTTTCCCACTCTTCTTTTCTTATCCCTCCCCTATCTTTTCTATTTTCTTTTATTAAGTTGCATTTCATTACTTTTTTTTCTTTTTTGTTGCACTTTATTTTCTTATTTCTTACTTATTCTTAGTTCTTTTCTTTTCATTTTCTTGTATGTTTGCATTTGGTGTTGGACCACCACTCTCCATTTCTTTTATAAGTCCATTGGATTGTTTTGGTGCTACTTGCTCTGTTAAATTCTCCTTTTGATGCTTGAGATATGCCTTAATGTTTTAGTTGATTTCTCACGTACATGTTGTCGCGACTATGTACGTGAGACACCTTATTCTTATTTGGCATTCTTTCTCACTTGCACTTTATTAATTTCATATCTTTCTCTCTTAGCTTAATGTTTATCACTTCTCCTCCTTTTCAAGAAGGTCGCCAAGAGAGAACAAAGCAAGCTCCTAGGAAGGAAGCTAACCTGTGATTCCAACATCATCAACATCACGGCACACACCTTAGTTGTCTATCCCATCCATGGAGGAGTCTGACTCTCCGGAGTCCACACCCGATTTTGGCAAGAAAGTGATCAAGAGGTGGACATGGGTCCCCTGTCACACCATCCTTAGAACATTGAGAGTGGCAATTCTAAACCCACCTTGCTCATCTTTGAATGCACCGAGGATGGTGCAATCTTTAAGTGTGGGGAGGTCGAGGACCGACTTTCGTGGGTAACTACTTCCTTTTCCAACACCAATTCTTAATCTTCTTTGTTAGCTAGTTGTTGCATTGCATGATAGATTGCATGATAGTTAGAGTTTATACATATTCTACCCATTTTTATGTTAGGACTACTTGGTTGGAGTGATGATTCCTTTTCCAAGAAACTGTTTTAGTGCACCCTACCAATTTGAATCAATTTTTTGTTATTATGGAAATTTCTTGAAGGAATTAATTTTGGAACATGTTTTGGAACACATAAGCTTGTGAGTTTTAAGCCTAATTGTGTGGTTACATCATATAACCACTATTTTCATTCTTGTGTGTATTATTCTCTTTCTATGATTGCAATCTTTGATTTGTTTGATTCTTTTTATCCATTATTTGGTGTGTGAATGCATTTATATGATTGAGGCCTTCATTTCAAAGAGCTCACTTACCCATATAGCCTTACCCTTTTAACCACCTTTGTTAACCAATTTTGAGATTATGTTAAACCCCGTTTGTTCTTAATATTAGCACATTACTAGTGTTAAAGCGAAAAATAATAAATGTCTCTGAATCTTTGAATAGCTTAGGCTAGTGAGAGTGTGTATCATTCAAGTATGGGGAAATTCAGAAACATTGGTTGGGATAAAAGTGTGTTTTTGTATTTTTGTTGAAGATCTTGGAAATTGGGTACATATTCATGCATTAAGTGTTTAAACCATATGTATTGATACTCTTGTATATATTTAATTTGAAAAAAAAAATAGAGAAAAAGAAAAAAATTTATATAGAAAAAATGAAAAAAATATATAAAAATGAAAAGAAAAAAAGGAGAAAAAGAAAAAGACAAAAAGAAAAGCAATAAAAAGGGGACAAAATGCCCCAAAGTATAATAATAATAACAATGCATATGGAATGTAAATTGAAAAGAATGCATGAGTGTGTGAAAAGGTGAGAATTATGGGTAGTTAATTTTGCAATTGAATTTTATAGGTTGTTATATGTGTTAAGTGAGAGCTTAAGTTAATCAAAGATTCAAATTTCAAGCTCACTTGACCATATGCATCATTACCTTTACCCTAGCCCCATTACAAACTATGGAAAAGTCATCATGATATTTGTATGCATGTATTGAATAATTATTTATTGTTAGATGAAAAAAAATCTTGGAAAGTATGATTAGAGGATAATTGAGTGAATCAACCCTATATACTTGAGCGACTAGAGTGGATACACTTCTGGTGAGGGTTCGATGCTCAATTCCTTGTTCCCTGCTTTCATGAGCTTTCTTCTTGCAATTTTGTTTATACTTCATTTTGATATTTGAATTTGTAGAATTCATGAATCATCATACTATGTTAGCCCTACATGTTCATATATTCTTGGAAATTGATTAGCTTTTAACCAAGTAAGTATGAACATTTTGCATTTAGTTACATTCATATAGATAGGTTACATTTATAAATCCTACCATTCCTCTTCACCCCTTTATAGCTTTTCTTGAGCTTAGCATGAGGACATGCTAATGTTTAAGTCTGGGGAGATTGATAAACCACTATTTTGTGGTTTATTTTGGATTGAATTGAGTGGATTTTGTCAACTATTTTCGCATTTATTCATATAAATTGCATAGTTTTGTGAATCCTTCCTAATTTGTACTTAAGAATGAAAACATGGTTCATAGGCCTTAAAATTTCTAGTTTTAATCCTCTCTTATTACCATTCGATGTCGTGATATGTTTGTTAAGTGCTATCATGGTTATAGGGAAAGAATGGCTTAGAGGATGGAAATGAAGCATGCAAAAGTTGAAGGAACACAAAGAATTAAAGATTTGAGAAGTTGGTCCCGACGCGTACGCGTGGCTGACGCGTGCGCATGACCAAGAGCATCGTCTACCGACGCATACGCGTGGTTGACACGTACGCGTGACAAGCATCACGTGCCTCACTAAAGGGAGAACACTAGGGGCAATTTTTGAGCTGGTTTTTGTCCCAGTTTCAAACCCATTCTGCAAATTAGAGGCTGGGAGTGAAGGAGGGAAGAGACCATTCATTCAAACACACATTAGTTTTAGTTTTAGATAGATATAGAATTCTAGAGAGAGGGACTCTCTCCTCTCTCTAGGTTTTAGGGTTCTTATTTCAATTTCTTCTTATATCTAGTTTTTAATCTTGCTTCAATTTAGCTTTCCTTTACTTTTCATTGTTCTAGTATTTTAGTTTATCTTCTTCTCTTGTTAATTTCCTTATATTGTCAATTTTAGTTCATGAACTCCTTTGTCACTTTTAATTCTCTTTTAATGCAATTTTATGTTTCCATGTCTTTTTATGTTTTCCTTAGTTGCTATTGTTAATTTCTTGCTTATGTTAGTCATAGCTTTTATTAATTCTTGTATTTTATGATGTTTGCTTTTATTTCATTCTAGATGTTTGATGAAATGTTTCTTTTAGTTATGAGTTAGATTTTCCTCTTCTTGGATTGGGTTGGTTAGTTGGGTGACCTTGAGTTGCTAATGTCTAAGTGATCCTTAACCATTTGAGTTTTCTTTCCCTTTGTTTGTTAATTATCATTTAGTTTCTTGTTATTTACATCTCTTGTCAATCACCACCTCAACCCCCCAATATCCCTTCATAGCCAATAATTGAGCACTTCATTGCAATTCCTATTGAGAACGACCCGGGATTAATACTCCCAGTTATTTTGATTTGTATTGTGACAAACCTTTTAAACTTTAATTGGGGATAAATCGATGGTTTAAACTATGCTTACAACAAGGTTCTTTTCCATTGAAAAATTCTAGACCGATATTAATCCCTCATCAGCACTTTTTTGTTTGTATTTCGTTTCAACATTTTCTTCAAGGCTCCTAGATAATTCTCTTTTCCAATATATCTATATATGTATTTTATTTTTAGTGGTCGTAGTGCCTTGTCACCTCTGATTTACATCTTAGGCGTAAAGCTCTGTGTGGTAGGGTGTTACAATATCACCTCCGCCTCTCGAGTTTCTTTGGATAATTCGGCTGGAGGATCTTTGCATATGAAGAAGGCCACTAATGAAGTCTTGGAGTTTATTAAAATGGTAGCCAGTAATCAATACGTCTATTCCTCTGAAAGATCAATGAGGAATAAAGTCATGGAGTTAGATGCTTTGGATACTATTTTAGCTCAGAATAAAGTCATGTCCCAACAAATTAATGCAATTACTCAACACCTAGGGGGAATACAAGTCTCGGCAGTAAGCTCTTAAGAAAATTCCTATGGTGTGGGTAATAGACTATCTCATGGTGAAGGCATAGAGTATGGTCAATCTTCTCTAGAGCAAGTGAATTACATCAGCAATTCTTCAAGGCCACCTCAAAATGATCCCTTCTCCAAGACTTACAATCATGGGTGGAAGAATCACCCAAATTTTTGGTCGGGAAATAAAAGTAGAGGCCCAATATTTCACAAACAACCATCAACACCTTCAATCCTTACCACCAAAACCTAAACAACCACCCTCAAAACCATTCTCGCCAACAACCACCTCCCATACAACCCACTTAACAAGATTCTCAAAGGCTTTCTAGTCTTGAGTTAGCCTTATAAAAGCTATCCCAAGCCACTGTCTCATTCATGGAGGATACAAAGACCAACCTCAAGAATCAAGGAGCTTCACTGAGAAATTTGGAAGTGGAAGTAGGCCAAATTGCTCAACAATTAGCAAAACCTATTCAAATGTTTCCAAGTGATACTATCCCAAACCCCAAAGAAGAATGTAAAAACATTAGTGTAAGAAGTGGAATGGTACTAGGAAAGGAAGAAGATGAAACTCACGTTGCAAAGAATAAAGTAGAAGCTTCTAAGAGTGATAATTTGCAAGAAGGGAACGTGACACCTTCCACTTAACAGAAATAAATTCAAGCCTCTAAGGATGCACCAAAGGAGAATATCCAAGTTCCTAAATACAAGCCAAGAATTTCATACCCTGAAAGATTGCAAAAAGAGGCCAAGGATCAACAATTTTCTAAGTTCCTGGAAGTCTTCAAAAAGTTCCAAATAAATATCCTTTTTGCTGAAGCTCTTGAACAAATGCCCTTATATACAAAGCTCATGAAGGAGTTAATTTCCAAGAAAAGAAATTGGAGGGAGAAAGAAAGCGTGGTGGTTACCAAGGAGTATAGTGCCATTATTCAAAAGAACCTCCCTGAGAAATTGAAAGATCCAGGATGCTTTATGATACTTTGCACCATTGGAGATGTGACTGTTGAAAGGACTTTGTGTGATCTTGGAGCTCGTATCAATCTCATGCCATTATCCTTAATGCGCAAGCTTCAAATTGAAGAGGTAAAACCTACCCAAATCTCTTTACAACTTGATGACTGTTCTCTTAAACTTCCTTTAGGCGCTGTTGAGAATTTACTAGTAAAGTTGGGGACGTTCATATTCCCTGCAGATTTTCTCATCTTGTATATGGAAGAGGATGGCAATGCCTCTATTATATTGGGGAGACCTTTCCTTGCTACAGGGAGAGCATTAATTGATGCTAAAAAAGGTGAATTAACATTGAGGGTGAATGATGAACACATTGTGCTCAATGTGTTTAAAGCTCTACAGCATCCTAATGATTACGCATATTGCATGAAAATTGACATCATTGATCCATTGGTGCAAGAGACATTAGAAGAAGAAGAACTTAATGAATCACTTACGTCCTCTGTCGAAGTTGAAGTTGGTGAGATTAAAGAAAGAGCACCACCAAGGAAGCATCATACATTCCTTCAAAGGATGAGGGACCACTAAAGCTTGAATTAAAGCCTCTACCTCCTTCTCTAAAATATGCTTTCCTTGGAGACTCTGAGGCATATCCTATGATCATTAATTCTTCATTGAACACTTGTGAAGAGGCGTTAATCAAGGTGCTAAAGGAACAGAAGACAGCAATTGGATGGACTATTAGTGACCTTAAGGGAATAAGTCCTACTATGTATATACACAAAATTCCACTTGAAGAAGATGTTAAACCAGTAGTGCAATGATGATTCCATATTTTCCAATATATTTTAGCTTGCTTTGAGTGGATTTCATCACTTAAACCTACACTTAAACACCGTAATAGCATACTTTTGTGTTTGCTCTCTAAATAGAGCTTAAATGTGAAAACATGCATTTTTATGCTTAAATTGAGCAATTTAATCCCAGTTTTATTCCATTCAATGCCGTGATATATTTGTTGAGTGATTTCAGGTTCTAGAGGCAAGAATGGGTTGGTAGAAGTGGAAGAAAGCACGCAAAAAGGGGGAAAATATGAAGAAAACAAAGGAAAAGCACACAGCCATGCGTGCGTGTGCACAAGGATGCGTGCGCACGCACAAGGAGGAAATCAGCATGCGTGCATGCGCACAACCTTCTGTGCGTACGCACAGGTGGAAATTCAGTGAAGTGTGCGGACGCACACATCTATGCGTCCGCACAGGTCCCAGCGCATGCCTCCATTAAAAAGTCACGTGCTGCATGGTTTTAGGGGTCTCTAGGCCCATTTCAGAAGTGCTAAAGGCTGGTTCAAGAGGCTATATTAGGGGAGCAACAACACATAGCAAGGAGAGCCATCTTAGAATAGGAAAAACACATAGTAGGAGTAGGAGTAGTGTAGATTAGGAAATTCTCTCTTAGGTTTAATTAGGGTTTGTAGCATTTTTTACTTTAAGTTTGATTTTGGATTATAGCAATTGCATTGTATGTATTTCTTTAATTTCCCTTTAATTACATTACTTGTTCTACACTTGCTTTTATTTTCATCTCCTTTGTTCATATTTACATAGTCTTGCAATTTTGGATTCCTAGTTGTTTAATTTGATGTTTGATGGCTTTTATATGTTTGCTTGAGTTGCCTTTATTGATTTTGATCATTTATGGTTCATAACTTTTATTAATTTACCAATTTAGCCATGTTTTATGTTTATGCCCTCTATGTGTTTGATGAAATGCCATTTTTGATTATGGGGTAATTTCCACCCCTTGGCTTGGGGGAAATGAGTTTATGGATTACTAGAGCTATAATGTCCAATATTTAGTGATAATTCTTGGGAAGTTAGTTGATTCTTGTTTCCATTAAAGCTAGCCTTTTATCAACTAGTTTGGTAAGTTGGTTAGAACTTATAGATTAAGGTTAATTATGCTTGCTTGACTTACTCCTCGATGTTTGGGGTTAACTAGGCGAGATTAACTCATGATAATTATCATAGTTGTGGTTATGGCAAGGAAGGGATTCCATAACTCATCCCAAGTCAAGGTTTCATTTATGTTTTAAACCACCTTTCATCACTTTATAGCTTTACTTGTGCATATTACATACTTAGTTCTTTTGTTCTTTTATTACTTCATTAATTGCAATTTTGGCTTGTTCTTTTATCTCTTTATCTCTTTATTTCTTCCTTATCATTGAAAACACCCTTGCTTTTCACAACCAATTTTATGCACTTGTTGTCACTAGTTCCTAGGGAGAACGACCCGGGATTTAAAACTTCCGATTATTTTGTGTTGATTGTGACATCTTTAGGATTATAATTTGATTGATGATCATTGGTTGGGTTTGGACTGTACTTGCAACGTCAATCCTATTTTTAGTATGAAAATCCAAACCCATGCTTTTGGTCTTCGTCAAATTTTGGCATCGTTGCCGGGGAGCTAGCGTCATGAGTGCTATATTTTGGTTGTTGTAAATATGTGAATAGTGTGAATAGATACTTTTTGGGTTGTTTGCTTGTTTTTGCTAGTAATTAGGATTTTGCTTCTTTTGTTACTTGATGTCTTTAGTTTTTATTTTCTATTTCCTCTATGAGTTATCACCCTCTTGGTTTGGAGTTTGGTTGTTATCATTTTGTAGGGCTTGATAACTTCAATTTTGGATTGCATCATGGGATTGGAGCATCTATTTTAGAAGAAGCAACCTCCTCTATACCACAATGAACCATGCCCTTCCCAATTCACATACCCAACCCAAGGATATGGTGGATTTCACTTTGATTATACACCTCCACCACCATATACCTATGATTCATACCCCCAACATAACCCTCAATCACCACATTTTCAAACACCACACCACCACCACCATACACCTTATTACATGCCACCTCAAAACACCTACCAACATGAGCCACCTCCCATACATACAACCTTCTTCCCAAACAATGAAACCCCTCTTTTACCACAATGTGGATTTCCCCAACCCTTGTCCCAAGAAGATCAAGACCTTCAATCCTTTCTCCAAGAGCAAGAAGGATTCCAAAAGACTCAAGGGCAATTCATGGCTATCATAGCTGAGGTGGTGAACCGTATAGTCTTCTCACACTCATCTGATCAAGACATTCCTCTTGAGGAATGTGAAGCATCAACTAAGCCTTGTAGTATAGAGGAGAGCATGGAACCACAAGGGAAAGAAGAAGGTTAGAGCTTGAAGTGCAACAAGAGGGAGAAAGTGAAGTATATAAACCGGAGGAGAGAAAGGGAGAATTGAGGGAGATTGATGAAGATGAGGATTCCATCATTGATAATTTTTTGTCCTCCTTGATCAATCCCCTTAAGGATCCTAATGAGCCCCTTCCTATTGAGCTTGAGAAAGACATGGAGGTAGACTTTTCACAACCTCCTTGTTATGATGTGAGTGATGGGGAAGAGGAGGAAGAGGTTGGTAAGGAAGGAGTTGACAACCAAGAGCATATTGAGTGGGTGGCAATTTCACCTATGAGCTTCATTGGCCTCCATCAATATGCTATCTTGGAGACAAACTACCAACTCAAAGTTCTTCTTAGGTTGGTACATGGTGGAGGAAAGGATGTTGGTTGCCAATTGAATCCAAGGTTCTTCAAGAAGACCACTTCAAGACTTGGAGTTCAGCATGGTGTAGAGCACAATTGGGTGATTTTTGAAGAATGTTGGAGTGCTACAAGGGTCAATTAGGAGCTTGTCCATCCGGCTTCGAGCATAGGAATCAACAAAAAGGTGACCGGATGCCTAGGATATGGGATCCAAGAGGAACCTCTAAGTGTAAGCTTGGATGGAGATTCAAGGAGGAGTGGAAACACAAGCCACCCTAGCAAGAGTCTCCACAAAAAGTCCAACTTAGGACTATAAACCAAAGTGCTAGGTGGGAGACACCCACCATGGTAACATCTTTCTTACCCTTTCTCTTTGTTTATAGTCTTAGTTTATTGCATATTTGCTTGCCTTAGTTAGCTTAGGATTAGTTTAATTTAAGCTTAGATATGTTAGTTTGCATTTGGATCATGATTTTGTGATGTTTTAAATGTTTGGGGCTGAAAAATGTGTTGAGATAAGGTGGAGGGCCCTTGAATTTGAAGAAAAATTTTTGGAAAACAGGGCACCTGTGTGTGCATACATACCTGTGCATGCACACAAACCTCCTTGTTTCACGTCCTGTGCGTGCGCACCCTCGTGTGCATACGCACTCAAACCTTTACGCCCTTGTGTGGGTGCATTCCCCTGTTTCTTGCGCTTTGTGCGTGCGCACTGATCTATATGCACGCACGTGTCCTCCTCTTGCACTCATTATGCGGCCGCACAGACTTGTGCGACTGTACCCCAACCCTTCTTGCTTCTGTACGCCCGCACAGTTGTGTGTGCGCACGTACATATGATCCATCCATTACAAAAAAAAAATCGCTTTTGTGCGTGCGCACAGCCCTATGCGCACGCACACGCCTTAATTCACCCCTGCCAAGAGCACTCGCATAGGGTGTCCACTGCACACCTCCCCTGTTTCACGTAGTGACGCACAGGTGCTGTTTTGGGCAAATTTTATTTATGCTTTTTCTTAAGCCCTAACACACTTCCACCCCCTCCATCCCTCCCCTACCTTATTTTTTTTCCATGTTTTCTACTTGTTTTACTTCGTTTTCTTTTCATTTCATTTTTATTCTAGTAATTATATTAAGTTTCATTTAGTTTTTTGTTAATTGAATAAGTTGCAAGTGTTGTTTGTTAATAATAGGTTACCTCTTGATTAAATACAATGCACTTATACTTTGCCTTGAATTACTAGTACCTAGTGGGTTTGATAACTCGTGTTTTGATTGTACCACTAGGACAAATTATATAAGTGCATTGAATTAAGTGAATTGGGTTCAAACTTACCTGTTCATCATGATTTCCGTAATAAATTCATCACATGACCGGTACTTGCTCCTTGTTAATGCTTGGCATTTGTTTGAGTGACTTTACTTGATTGCTATCAAGTGTATCACTTTTTGTAACAAGTACCTATACCATGTGACTTTTTCTTTGTGTTTCATGATGAACAAGTGGTTCCCCTTTCATTAAAGGATTAGTTGTTGTTTATTGTGCTATCCTATATCAATTTTGCGCTTTCACTTGCATAATTCTGATATCCGATTTATTATACGCTCAATTCACTTTTGTGGTTACCTAGGTTTGTTTGTACCTCATCTATTGCTTATTCTTAAAATTGCAACCTAGGCCATCTAATTGAGGAACACATGCTTACTTTTTGATTGTGTGGATGCCATTTTAACCGGCCAATGTATGTGTTCTAAACTGTGCACACTTGGAATATATACATGGCTCATCTTTTCGTCATACCACACAACTATGCAAACTTCCTTAATTAGATGCTGAATCGCTACCTCCTTCACCTTTTGTGCTACCTACCCTATTATTCTAATTATACTTTCTCTATTCTTTGTGCGGATGAGACATAACGGCAAGGAGCCGGGAGAGGAGAAGGATACCGAGGATGGAGACACCAAGAATGCGTTGGACTTGGCAATTTTCACGCAACCCAAGCCCTCGTACTCACCAAATGAAGGTGGAGACTCATAGTCATTCCCCCTAGATCGTGTTCGTGCACGGAGGACCGTGTAACGCTTAAGTGTGGGGGAGGATTCACCACTTTTGGGGCAAAAAGTTTCTTTTCCTAAACACTTTGCATGTTATTTTTATTTCTTTTACTATGTTTTTTTTGTAGATATTTAGAGTGTTTTCGATTGTTGCATCGCACTTTCTTCTAGTATATATATACATCTTAGTTCACCCATAGTTATTGCATGTTGCATTTTGCATCTTTTCCATTGCATATAGTTTATAGATAGAAGTTGTGATTGGATGATGTGAATAGTATAGCACCTAGTTCAATTTTGTCCTAATTGTTCATGTTAATTTTTTGCAATATTGAAAATTAGGAAAAGAACTAGGAAATTTTTGAACTTTGCATCCATCACAACATACATACATACATATAGGAAATAAATTTTGGTGAAAAACAACAAGGATTTTTCAAGAATTTTGTTTTTAGGGCATTCTATTGAATTGATTTGGAAAATTATTTTTAAACTTGCTTGAATGATTTTTATGGAACATAGAAGAGAGATAGAACAAAATACCTTGTGAGCCTTTGAGCTTTAATGAGTGGTTACACCTTTTAACCACTAATTTTGTTCATTGTGTGTTATATCTCTTCTATGATTGTAATCTTGGTTTTGCTTCTTTATGTCCAATGTTTGATGTTTGAATGCATTTAGCATGATTGAGGCCATCTTTGAATTGAACTCACTCACCCATATGGCCTACCCTTTACATCTACCATTGTTAACCCCTTTGAGCCTTGTTAACCCCATTGTTTGTAATATCACCACATTACAACCTTAAGTGGAAAATAATGAATTTACCTTGAATTGCATCTTTGATTAGCTTAGGTTGAGGTGTGTGTGTCATTTAAGTCTGGGGGAAATTGTGGAAAATATTGGTAGAGAAAAATTTTGTTTTGTGTAATTATTGAAAAAATTTGGAAAATGGGTGCACATTCATGTTTCAAATTTCTTTAACCATATGCTTTTGTCATATATAAAAAAAAGAAAATAATAATAAGAGGGGACAAAAGTTATCCCAAAGAAAGAAAAAAATGAATAAGAAATGCATATGTGTTTTGAATAGAAACTAAGGCATGAATGTGTGTGAAAGAAGTAATGGGTGGAATGCATTTTTTTTGTGAGTGGATTGATATAGGTTGAGCTGGATACTTAAGCTAATCAAAGATTCAATCTTTTAGTCCACTTAGCCATATACTCATCCTACCCTTACCCCAATCCCATTACAACCTTCTAAAGACCTCATGATACTTGCATACATGCATCAAATACTTGTTGATTGTTAGATGAAAAGCAATTCCTTGAAAGCATGATTAGAGGAGACTTGAGTGATTAAACCCTAAACAACGAGCGTTGAAAGTGTATACACACCTAGCGAGGGTTTGATCACTCAATTCTATGTTTTCACCCTTCTTATCATGCATTCTTGCAAGTTACTTCTTTTTGGATGAGTAAATTAATTCTTTAGATTTTGATTGCATTGAATTGCTTAGCCTTATATGTCTATATACTTTATTGGGAATTTGATTGTTTGCTTTCACCAATTCAATAGGATACTATAGCATATATAATTATATATAGTATATACATACTTGCATGCATATAGATAGTTGCATTCAATAAGTTGTTTTCCCTTTTGATCATTCTCCTTGTTGGTATAGCATGAGGACATGCAATTGTTTAAGTGTAGGGGAATTGATGAGTCCATATTTTCCAATACATTTTAGCTTGCTTTGAGTGGATTCATCACTCAAACCTACACTTAAGCACCGTAATAGCATACTTTTGTGTTTTCTCTCTAAATTGAGCTTAAATGTGAAAACATGCATTTTTGTGCTTAAATTGAGTAGTTTAATCCCACTTTTATTCCATTCGATGTCGTGATATGTTTGCTGAGTAATTTCAGGTCCTAGATGCAAAGAATGGGTTGGTAGAAGTGGAAGAAAGCATGCAAAAAGGGAGAAAACATGAAGAAAACAAAGGAGAAGCACACAGCCATGGAAATCAGCATGCGTGCGTGCGCACAACCATCTGTGCGTACGCACAGGTGAAAATTCAGCGAAGTGTGTGGACGTACACATCTGTGAGTCCGCACAGGTCCCAGCGCATGCCTCCATTAAAAAGTCACGTGCTGTGTGGTTTTGGGGGTCTCTAGGCCCATTTCTGAAGTGCTAAAGGTTAGTTCAAGAGGTTATATTAGGGGAGCAACAACACATAGTAAGGAGAGCCATCTTAGAATATGAAAAACACATAGTAGGAGTAGGAGTAGTGTAGATTAGGAAATTCTCTCTTAGGTTTAATTAGGGTTTGTAGCATTTTATACTTCAAGTTTGATTTTGGATTATAGTAATTGCATTGTAAGTATTTCTTTAATTTCCCTTTAATTACATTACTTGTTCTACAATTGCTTTTATTTTTATCTCCTTTGTTCATATTTACACAGTCTTGCATTTTTGGATTCCTAGTTGTTTAATTTGATGTTTGATGGCTTTTATATATTTGCTTGAGTTGCCTTTATTGATTTTGATCATTTATGGTTCATAGCTTTTATTAATTTACCAATTTAGCCATGTTTTATGTTTATGCCCTCTATGTGTTTGATAAAATGCCAATTTTGATTATGGGGTAATTTCCACCCCTTGTCTTGGGGGATATAAGTTTATGGATTCCTAGAGCTATAATGTCCAACATTTAGTGATAATTCTTGGGAAGTTAGTTGATTCTTGTTTCCATTAAAGCTAGCCTTTTATCAACTAGTTTGGTAAGTTGGTTAGAACTTATGGATTAAGGTCAATTATGCTTGCTTGACTTACTCCTCGATGTTTGATGTTAACTAGGCAAGATTAACTCATGATAATTATCATAGTTGTGGTTACAGCAAGGAAGGGATTCTATAACTCATCCCAAGTCAAGGTTTCATTTATGTTTTAAACCACCTTTCATCACTTTATAGCTTTACTTGTCCATATTACATACTTAGTTCTTTTGTTCTTTTATTATTTCATTAATTGCAATTTTGGCTTGTTCTTTTATCTCTTTATCTCTTTGTTGCTTCCTTATCATTGAAAACACCCTTGCTTTCCACAACCAATTTTATGCACTTGTTGTCACTAGTTCCTAGGGAGACCGACCCGGGATTTAAAACTCCCGGTTATTTTGTGTTGATTGTGACATCTTTTGGATTATAATTTGATTGATGATCAATGGTTGGGTTGGACTGTACTTGCAATGTCAATCCTATTTTTAGTATGAAAATCCAAACCCATGCCTTTGGTCTTCGTCATGCAAGCACAAAGAAGCCTTAATCCTACAATGAAGGAAGTGGTTCAGAAGGAAGTAATGAATTTATGGGAAGACGTTATCACTTACCCGATCTCTGATAGCCCTTGGTTGAGTCCAGTTCAAGTTGTTCCCAAGAAAGGAGGTGTGGCCGTGGTAGCCAATGACAAGAATGAACTCATTCCTACAAGGACCGTGACCAGGTGGAAGATGTGCATTGATTATAGGCAGCTCAACATAGTCACAAGGAAGGACCACTTCCCTCTTCTTTTTATTGATAAGATATTAGAGAGGTTGGCCGGGCATGCTTTTTATTGCTTCTTGGATGGATACTACGGCCACAACCAAATAGCGGTAGACCCTCATGATCAAGAGAAAACAACGTTCACATGCCCCTTTGGAGTCTTTGCTAATCGTCGTATGCCTTTCGGTTTGTGCAATGCTCCTGCGACTTTCCAAAGGTGCATGCTTTCTATCTTTTCTGATATGATTGAAAAATTTGTTGAGGTTTTTATTGATGAATTCTCTGTTTATGGTGATTCCTTTGAAGCATGCTTTCAACATCTAGCTTTAATATTGAGAAGGTGACAAGAAACTAACCTGGTTTTAAATTGGGAAGTGTCATTTTATGGTTACAGAAAGTATAGTTCTTAGGTAACGCATCTCAAGCAAAGGCATAGAAGTTGACAAAGCCAAGGTGGATGTCATTGAGAAGCTACCACCCCTTGTGAATACAAAAGGGATAAGTAATTTCTTGGGTTATGCACGCTTCTATAGAAGATTCATTAAAAATTTTACCAAAATAGCAAAACCATTAAGTATTCTTCTAGTTACTGATGCTCCTTTTCATTTTGATGAAGAGTGCCTGCATGCCCTTGAAACTCTCAAGGCCAAGCTTATCCCTGCACCCATTATTTCTCCTCCTAATTGGATATTACCATTTGAATTGATGTGTGATGCAAGTGACGTTGCAATTGGAGCTATTTTGGGACAAAGACAAGATAAACTTTTGCATGTTATATACTATACAAGCAGGGTGCTCAATGATGCTCAAAGGAATTATACAATTACTGAGAATGAGCTACTTGCTATGGTATTCGCATTTGATAAGTTTAGATCCTATTTAGTTGGTTCAAAGGTTATTGTTTACACTGATCACTTAGCTCTTAAGTACCTTTTTAATAAGTAGAATTCTAAACCAAGGATGATTAGGTGGATGCTTCTCATATAAGAGTTTCATATTGAAATCAGAGATAGGAAAGGTTCCAAGAATAAAGTAGCTGACTATCTCTCTCGAATTGAACCTGTGAAAGCTCAAGAAGCTCCACCTCCACTTGAGGATGAGTTTCTTGATGAGCATTTATATGTGATTCACAATACACCCTAGTTTGCTAATATGGCCAATTACAAGGCTGGAAGGATAATACTAAAGGAACTTACTAGGCAACAAATTAAAAAGTTACAACGTAATGCCAGCGGTATTTCCTTTGGGATGATCCATATTTGTTCAAGAGGTGTTCGGACAGCATTATCCGAAGATGTGTCTTAGAAGACGAGACTCTATAGATTCTTTAGCATTGCCATGGTTCTGAGTATGATGGACATTTTGGTGGAGAAAGGAGGCTCAGGATTCGGTGGTCCCAGAATGTTTGGACCATTAAATGGTCCCATAACAAAACATGTTTTTGAAGGTTTTTTAATAATTGCTAAATAGGCTTTTTTTAAATTTAATTACAAATTAACCCCATATATTTAATTTAATTATAAAAATGATTTTTTATTTTATAAATAATTATTTTAACCAAAATCTATCATCTTTATTAACAATCAAGAACAAAAACAATAACAAATTAGATCTTCCATTGATCCTAATAAATTTTTTGGCCATTCCAATCGATTAAAATATTAAATTTGATCTGTCAAATTCGTGAGGAGTCATGAAATCGTGTTTCGTTGAAAACCAATCGATTGGACTATCAAACCAATCGATTGAATTCTAACTCAATCGATTGGATTTCAATTTATCACTAAACAATCGATTGTAAATTGCTGGGAAGCATGGTTTTGCATAAATCAATCGATTGGTCATAGTAACCAATCGATTGAACAATGAATTAAATGTGGAATTTATGTAAATCAATCGATTGTTTAGGATTTTCAATCGATTGATTTCTTCAAAATAATCGATTGGTCTCACTATTCAATCGATTGGTTATGGCTAAAAAGCGATTGAACTTTGCACGTGACTTCTAATTCAATCGATTGGTTTAAAACTCTTATATTCCTTCAATAGGTAATCTACAATTAAGTTAAGTATACTACTCATGGAATAAATCTCTCTATGCACTTGTTGGTGTAATCGATCTTTTCCATTCCACTAGACGCTGCAAAAATTGCTCAACCTGAACATATTGGTTGGGCAAGGATGTTCAGATTCACCATAATACAAAAAAAAATACTATATTTATAAGATAATAATTATTTGTTGGAACTTGCCTCTGCTGGATCTTTCAAGGTGTATGAAGTTTATGTGTCTTTTGGAACTCTAGAAACAAGATTCCCAATCCATTGACCTCTGTTGCGCAAAACCTTATGATGATTATGGTAGTCAGTTAGATATGTAATACAAGTAGTGTAATTAATTAAATATCAATAAGTTTGATTATTTATTTTTACGTTAAAAGCATCCTCATCTGTACAATCATCGCCAATATAAATTGGGAAAACGTCATCGGAATTGTCATATCTCAAGCAGTTTTCTTCCTTGGGTTTGCTTCAGTTTCGGGTACTCATTGAGCACCAATCAAACTTGAAGCGCCAATGCAGCCCAACACTGACGAAAAAACAGAGGGTGTAACCAATCAATGAATAGTCTAGGATAATTAAAAAATGAAAATTGATAGGGTTGAGTCACTATAACTATAGTACATTCTCATGAACACAACGAATATGAACGGACAAACAGACTGAAATCATTTCCTTGCAACAAATGAATGAAATCACAGCAAGCAAGATAGGTAGGAAGAAAGAAGTAGTGACTTAAAGAAAACATTATTAAAGTAAAGGAGATGAAGAAATTAGGTATTACCTTGAGGGGAAAGTCTCCACAATCGATTGAAGTTTCAAACCAATTGATTGAATTAGAAGTCACGTGCAAAGTTCAATCGATTTTTAGCCATAACCAATCGATTGAAAATCCTAAACAATCGATTGAATTACATAAATTCCACATTTAATTCATTGTTCAATCGATTGGTTACTATGACCAATCGATTGATTTATGCAAAACCATGCTTCCCAGCAATTTACAATCAATTATTTAGTGATAAACTGAAATCCAATCGATTGAGTTAGAATTCAATCGATTGGTTTGATAGTCCAATCGATTGGTTTTCAACGAAACACGATTTCATGACTCCTCACGAACGTGACAGATCAAATTTAATATTTTAATCGATTGGAATGGTCAAAAAATTTATTAGGATCAATGGAAGATCTAATTCATTATTGTTTTTGTTCTTGATTGTTAATAAAGATGATAGATTTTGGTTAAAATAATTATTTATAAAATAAAAAATCATTTTTATAATTAAATAAAATATATGGGGTTAATTTGTAATTAAATTTAAAAAAGGACTATTTAACAAGTATTAAAAAACTTTAAAAAATATGTTTTGTTATGGGACCATTTAATGGTCCAAACGTTCTGGGACCACCGAATCCTGAGCCGAGAAAGGACAGTGACAAAGGTCATTCAATGCAGATTTTACTGGGCACAATCTTCAAGGATGCAAGGGAATTTGTGAAGAATTGTGATCCCTGTCAAAGAGCTAATGCCTTGATGGTTGAACTATTTGATGTTTTGGGCATAGACTTCATGGGACCATTCCCTTCTTCCTACTCTAATAATTACATCTTAGTGGTTATTGACTATGTCTCTAAATGGGTGGAGACTGCACTTCTGGCCACCAATGATGCTAAGGTGGTGATGAGTTTCCTTAAGAAATACATCTTCAATAGCTTTGGTGTTCCCCGAATCTTAATCAGTGATGGTGGCAGCCACTTCTACAATAAATAGTTAGATGCACTTCTTCTGAGGTATGGTGTTAAGCATAAAGTAGTCACTCCTTATCATCTTCAAACAAGTGGCCAAGTGAAGGTCTCTAATAGAGAACTCAAGAGAATTCTGGAGAAGACTGTGGGTTCCTCAAGGAAGAATTGGGCCAAGAAGATCGATGATGCCCTTTGGGCATACCGCACATTCTTCAAGACCTCAATTGGGATGTCGCCTTATCAACTTGTCTACGGCAAAGCCTATCACCTGCCAGTGGAACTAGAGCACAGAGCTTATTGGGCAACAAAGTTCCTGAAATTTGATGCAAAGGCAACTGGGGAGAAACGGCTCTTTCAACTCAATAAACTTGATGAGTTTCGGATGGAGGCCTATGAGAATTCAAGGCTCTATAAGGAGAAGACCAAGATGTGGCATGATAAGAGGATAGCCTCAAGGACTTTTGCGACTGGAAAATTAGTACTTCTATACAACTCCAGGTCTAAGCTCTTCCCTGGAAAGCAAAAGTCTAGGAAGTCCAAACCTTTTACTTTCAGCAAGGTCTCACCCTATGGTCATGTGGAGATTATGGAAGGCAAAGCCTAGAGTGGTGAACCATCAAGCTTGTGACGTTAAAAAAAGTGCTTGTTGGGAGGCAACCTAATGTTTAATATCCTTTGATTTTATGTTTTTATTTATTTAAGTCTTACTTTTTGTCTTCTTTCATATTCTGCATGAACATTAATTTGAGTTGGTGTAAGAAAATTATGTATTGATACATGATCCAAGCTAAGTTAGGTGTGATGGAGTCTTCACATGGCACATCACACTTTCACGTACCACGGGGAGCTAAAATTTTGTTTACATAGCTTCTGTTAAGGCACAACGTGGTATATGAAACAACCACGTACAACATGGCTGAATTGCACACTCCCAAGGCATTCTGTAGACCCTGCACGAAACGTGTGAAAATCCACGTCCCACACCAAAGAGGGGTCATGCGTACACATGCATGTGTGCGTATGCATGCAATTATGCGTATGCACGGGTTGCATTTCACATCCTACATGAAGATTGTCACGTACAATGTGAAGCTCCAAAATTACTCCCAAGGGCACTTTTTCATTTCATGTACCACGTGAATTTGGCCCCGTCCCACGTCACGCTATCATACCACTCCCTGGGACTTCTTTCATTCATGTACTATGTGAATTAAGTCATGTACCACGCCATACACAACATACACCTCCAGGGACACTCAAATTGTTGTTGTGCAACGTGATGTTTGCAGCGTCCCACACCATGTATCAAAGTGGCATCCCATCTCCCATTTCACGTGCGACGTGAGAACCCTAGCTCTTTATGCTATGCACTACGCCACACTCCAGGACCAAGAATTCTTTGGCGTGTAACGTGATAACCCTAGAGTATCACGCCATGTATCCTAGTGCACCTTTAGGACACCATTTTAAGCTCCAGTGTCCATGCATTATCCGTTTTGATTTCATTTTGTTTACACCACAACCAGCATAAGTTTGGTATAGTGGCCTCCATGCATGCAACATAAATTGCACACCTAGCTCTTCACATCATGTACTTCATGTACAAATTATTTTTTTTTCTTTTCCTTCGTTTTATATTTGTTTTTCCTCCTTTGTTATCACTTGAAATTGTTTTTATATGTAGTGCCTATGACTACTCAAGGAATCAGGGAATCTCTTCAAGCTCCATCATCGTCACTATTGTTCTGATCAAGGCACACACATTAGCTCTCCTTTTTGCATGATTAACTCCAAAAGACATCAAAGCGATGCATACACCTCACCCTGCTAAACAAAGAATTAAAGATACTTGTCTTGGCTTGCTCACATATTATAGGCATTGGTTCTTCTTTCCCCAGGCTAATAATCATTCCACACCATAATCCTTACAAATTTTATCTTCACCCTTTTTATAGCCTAGGACACACCCTCACCCTCTTGCATCCCTTGGATGCCCACTTTCAATCCTCACCATTCATTTTACTATCCTCCATCACTATAAATACCATCACCCTTATCTCTTCATGCATCAAGTTTCTTACTATCTTCTATCACTATCACCGTAGTACTCCACATCCCTCCTTTCATTGTCATCACCATTCAGTTACCTCCCTACCTTCCATCTTTTCCTTCCCATTCTATCTTTGTTTTCTTTGCTTTGGAACAAGCAAATCATCTAAGTTTGGTGTTAGTTTTGATATAGCAAGCTACATTAAATATCATGGCTCTGAAGAAAGACTCTACTTCAAACAAAAGATAGGGAAAGGAACCAATGACAACTTCATATGACTTCACAAGTTTCCTTTTAAACTTTCATGAAAATCTCTTTTACACTTCTATGTGTGGCAAGAAGATTATTTCTGAAGGACCTTTCAATCTAAGAAGGGAGGAGTACCCCAAAATCATGGATCAAATAGGGATGAAGAGATGGCAAGTTCTCTATGACCCTATTCAAAGAGGGGCAACTTTTGATTCAAGAATTCTATGCCAATGCATGCCTCACCAATTCACAAACACATGATGAAAGACCTCTAAACTACAAGAGCCTTTTGAGAGGCAAGGAAATTGATTTTAGTCCTTAGGTTGAGAATATCAACCTCATCATCATCAGATCTCACATTTGGAGAGAGAAAAAAGCATGATCCAAGGCTTGATAAAGTAATCTGAGACCTTGCTTTGCTGGGTGCACAATGGATCATGGGGGCTTCGGACAAGGCATTCCACTTGAGAAGGAGTGAGTTTAAGCCAATTGCAAGGGGTTGGATAGAGTTTGTCCATCGTTTAATCTCAGCAACATGTAACTGATCTGAGGTTACTGTGGCTAGAGCAATCATGATTCACTATATCATGATTGGTTAAGAGGTGAGAGTTGATAAAATAATTTCAAATAAGATATACCATTTTTCTTCCAACCCAAGCTCAAGATCTCCACTGGGGTTTCCTAGAATTATTTATCATCTCTATGAAGCAATTGGTACTTTCGTAGAGAATGACATTCTAATTTCACTAGGACAACCAATCACTAAGAACATAATGAAAAAGGTAACAGCACAACCTCCTCAAGAAGCTCAAGAAGAAAGAGGCTCAAGAAGCTCAAGAAGAAGAGCAAGCAACTCAAGAGGGAGAGCAAGAGGATCAAGAGGCTCAACACCCTGAGGTTCTTCCACAACAAGGAGTAGAGTGGCAACAAATGTATGCTGCAATACAAGAACTCTCTGCACAATAAGCAGAATTTATGAGAGAGTTCCAAGAGAAAAAATCCTTGCAAGAAGCCCATTACAAATAATTTCAAGATTTCAGGGACTTGCAGAGGGAAAATCATAAAGAGTTCTAAGAATACAAAGTACTCTACGAAGCTCGGTATGACGCTGAAGAATCTTGGCAATTTTCACATGCATGCCAAGATGAACTACTGTACTTAAGCTCAAAATGAAGCACACCCAAACATCACTCCATATGAAAAGGTATCCCACATCTATGGGAATGAGGTTCAGAGGATAAACAAGGAGTGTGATGAGTGGAGGGAGAGAAAAGTGAAAGCCTGTGGCCTTTGGAACTCGAAAGGTAAAGCTAGTCAATCTGAGGCAGGAATTTCGGAACCAAGGGGAGCACAAGAATATGATGATGTTGAGGAAGAAAATAATAATAAATACGGTTATCAAGTTCCCTTTTCACTCTTGTTATCCATCTCTGTTATGTTTTTATAATATATTGCTTTACTTTATGTTATTGTATTTGCTTTAATTGTGTTTCCTTATCCTCTATTTTGTCCACATAACTACCACTTGTACTACCCTCCTAAGCACTCTAATCATATGAAAAAGAGTTTCTTAGATAGAGGAAAGCTAAATCCTATTAAAAAATTCTTTCATGAATAATGGTGGTATATGCTTGTGATTTTCATGGACTGAGCCACAAAATAATGATACTGCATGAATAAGAAAGATGATTCCTTATGAACATGAGACTTAGAGAAGTATTATGAGATCTCTGACCAAAAGAAAAGATCATTGAACTTGAATTAAAAAAAAAAGAGAAAGAAAAGAGAGAAAGGAAAGAAGTAGCAACCAACAGAACAAAGAAAGAAAATCAAGATGAAGATCAAAGGTTGCAAAGCTCTGAGCATCAATGCTTAACAAGGCCTACTATGTGTTTGTGGTGTGATTGTCTAAGGATAGGACTCGAGCGACTAGATCTGAAGGGTACTTTATCACCCGGTAACTTGAACCAACTGGTTCGGGATTACCGGTCGAACACCGACCATCAAGAGTTCCCTTAAGACAGAGCATTTAGAAACCCAAAGAGGTTCTAGACATCGATGGCAGGAAATTTACAATCTTTAACTATATGATTTTGGTGCGGATGTATCAAGGAGTGACCTAGGTAATTAGGTCCGAAGGGTGCCTCATCACCCGATAACTTGAGCCAATTAGCTCAGAATTATCGATCGAACGCCCACAATCAAGAGTTGCCTTGAAAATGGAGCATTTAGAGTTGTCAACTGAAAAAACTCTCTGATTTGAAATAAAGTTCCAAGGATCAACCAAAAGTTTAAAGAAGGATCTCATAATACTATTCGAGTCTCAACCCTGGGAGATTATCCATTCCTAGGAGTGCAAGACTCATTGAAAATAAAGAAAATCCAAGATGATCACAGATGGTGTTAAACCCCACTTCCTAGAAGGTCATGAACCTCAAGAAAGGTTTAACTTCACTTCATCTAATTCAACTCTGTTTTCTATTCTATTTTTCTTTGCTTGATTGAGGACAAGTGTAACACCCTACCACATAGAGGTTTATGCTTAAGTCATAAAACAGAGGTGGTGTGGTATTACGACCTCTAAAATAAAAAAAAAAATATATATATATATATATATATATATATATATATATATATATACGTATAATAATTGAAAGAATGTAATATACGAGGATCCTTGAAGGAATAGCTAAAGTAAAATCGCAAAATTAAAAGCGCACGAAGAAAGTTAAGGTTCATAAACATGTATATAAAAGCAAGAATAGAGGGTCAAGAGTACAAAATATCAAGCTCTGAACTCAGCCTACGAAGTTAAGGCTGGCGAAAGGATAGTCATATAAATACATATAAAGAACCATAACCCAAAATACATAAAAGTAACCCAAGTTCTCCATAAAATTCTATGAGGTGGAACAGTAAAGTATATATATACATAGGGAAAGTCTATACATATAGATATAATAAAATGGAACAAAATATACAATCCCAAAGCCCATTTTGCTACAGAGAACTCCAGATGCCTAGCGAGGTGCCTCTCAACCTGCATCTGAAAAGCACAAATATACGTATGAAATGAGAACCGGCAGTTCTCAGCATGGTAAAGGTGCCGCATACATAAGATATAAGTTCCCGGGAAAGCCAGAGGCAATCCTAGAACGCCGACACTCATATTATAAATTTAAAGAACTAAAACAGAAACCATAACTCAAGGTCATTTTCTAAGGGTTTCTATCTCAACTAAAACATAAACCTAACCCTCAATCCTCCTCCTTTCTCCAATCCTCCAACACCAGAGAACCGCACATACAACCAAGTAGACAATAACAAACACAGGTAGAATACAAGTACTGCAGGTAGCAAATATAACAATTAACATGATAATTTCACTTAGGAATTCCCAAATAATGCACAAACAAGCAATTCAAACAATATGCATATGATGCATGCCTGTCCTATGCCTGATGAGTCTCATCTATCGGTTATCAAGCCAACCCGACAAGTCCAGCTGCTAAACCCTAGACTGTCCCTCGATGCGCATCCCCAAGAGTCTATGCATAGTTTTTTTCTCATTCATATATATAAATTTTTCTCATTATGGGATATCCTTCCTGGAAATTTATAAGTGCCCGATCACCCTTACGTCATAGGGTCAACAGAGTATTGAGTCTCAACCTGGAACACGTGGTGGCAAGCCACGATACTTTACCCAGGGAAATTCATATCTCAGATAAAATTGAGTGCATAATTCTCATTTCATTCATATTCATTCATAATTATTTCATAATCATTCATTATAGCCATAACATCACTTATACATCATACATTTGCACTTTTATACATAACTCATCATAACCCAGAGCAAGTGCGGCGAAACCACAACCCTTGTGCCTACCAGGGAACCTCTATACTAACCAACCTGGAGCAAGTTGGGCGAAACCAAAACCCTTGCGTCTACCCAGGAGGTACATTCTCATATGCCCAGGAGGAACAAAGGAGGGGATCCTAATCTTCAACCATCTCGTTGGGGGCGATTTTACAATACCAGGAGGAACAAGGAAGGGGATCCTCACCTTCCACCATCTTCTAGGGTCGCACATTCGAGAAAGAGTGCTTAGATGTAACATTCATTCCCCTCTTTAATCAGCCTTATAATATAAGTAATGTATAATATATATATATATATATACAACCTATTTCCTCAAACCTAAATCATCCTTCCTCAAACTTTCTTCCTTTCCAAGTTACCACCGCCTCCTAACATCTTCTCATCAATCAACACACAACTAAGGTTTAGAGGCTAAAAGAGTAGAAATAGAGCTTTATAGGTTTGAAATTAAGCTTTAAAACACAAAATACATATTTCTTAAAACAAGAGCCACACGTACGCATGGGCCACACGTACGCGTGGGCCATGCATATGCGTGGGAGTACAATTTTCCCATCAAGCGTATATATTACCTCGTCCACGTACGCAGGTACGCTGGACAGAATAAAATGTCCACGTATGAAACCCCATGCTCGCGTACGCAAGGGTCTCTTTTTGCCCATGATGTGTACGCAGCCCATGCCCACGTATGCATTAAGGCCTAACAGAAACGTCCATCCGCGTATGGAGAGGTTTGCGTACGCATGCATTACAGATTAGTCAAAAATGGTTAAGTCTGCAGAATTTTAATTTTTCATACCAAACTTCCGAAGCATATAATTTTCTCGTTTTAAAATATTTTTCATCCGTTCTTCGAAAGGCGTAAACTTCGTGGACTCAATTTTTATATGAAATAAGTTTGAAATAATTTGGGAGTCCGAAAGCCAAGTTATGGCCCGCCGAAGTTCGGCCAATAATTAGATTTTCACAAAAGTTCATAAACCTCTATTTTCACCAAAAACCAAACTCAATATCAACTTTTTATACACCTAAACAATACCACAACCTACCAATTCAGCATCACAACCCCAAATTCTACTAAAATCAATCATACCTCAATCTTCCATACAAATTCTTCCAACATTTCCGATAATAACATCAAAATCATTAACCTTAACATATCCACCATCAACATTCTCATTTACCATCATCAAAGTCATCAATCATTAACCTTCTTACCACATCAACTATATTTATACCACAAAAACAATGAATTTATCATGCCTCATCAAATCACACACATACATTGAGAACTAACTATCAATTGAGTTCAACATTCTCAATCCAACTTATCCTAGGTTGTCTAGCCTAAGTTTTCACAAGACATTATATATTAAATACGAGAAACCAAAACTATACCTTGGCTAATTTCCTCGTATAACCTAAGGTCACCATAAAAATGTTCAAAATTCAGCCCCAAGAATCCAAAGCAATGACATCCAAAACTCCACCAAGACTCCAATCTTCCCAATCAAGCTCCAATTTACATATATACACACCTAATACACATTACACATATGTATACCCAAAACTTAATACCCAACACACAAAATCAATGAATTAACTAGGGTTCTAGGATTCTCACCTTACGCAAGCACAAATGAAGCAAGATTAAGCATTTCCCTCAAACTAATTCGAACCTAAACACCAGAATTAAACAATTTTTAACATCTTTGCTCACAAATTTTCAAAGCTGGAAATGAGAAAATTGAGGAAGAAAATATGACTTCCTTACCTTACAATGTACTGGGCTTTGTAGAGCTTAACGCTCGGACACGTGGCCGCAAATGGTGCATGCGATCAGAGCTCAGAGCGAAAAGTTACAGAGGATTGCATTGGATTCAAGGGTTTGAGTTCTTCTCCCTTATTCTCCTCTCCATGAACGTGTTTCATGTGATTTGGGAAGAAATGAGCTGAAGCTCATTGGGTTAATTGAGTGTGGCTTGGGCCTTGGGCCCGGTTCGACCGATCCGGTCTATTTAGCCCAATCTATGGCCAAATTCTTTAAAATTAGTGTCAAAATTTTTGTTTTAATTGGATCTATCTCATAAAACTATAAAATTTATATTTTTAATTTATTTTATTAAAATTTAATTTATGGATTAATTATTCGCTAATTTTACGGGGTTTACAACAAGCAAGAGTTTAAGTTTGGTATTGTGATTCATCCGCATCTTTAGTATTTTTCCTTCTTTATTTTAATTAATTTACTAAGAATTATTATTAAATAACCAATGATTTTAAGATTAAAATGAATATTACTTTGATTAGTTGAATTTTATTTATTATAGCAAACTTTGGAAGAAAAACAATACGAAACAGAGAAGAAAAGAGGATAGAGAGCAACAAGCAGGAAGCTTTCTGTGACAAGCAGAACACTTTCTGAGATGAACAGAAGGCTCTCTAGAAACATAGAGAGGGACGTGCAATGTGAGAAGGACCACGTAACACATTGGGACCAATTTATCTATCATGCATATGCATGCAATTGTGTGTGCGCATGACTTTACCTTTTCACGTGGGTCGTGAGAGATTTCACATAAGACACGGCCATTGTGCGTACGCATGTATGTGTACGATGCACGAGGAGAGGTTTTTGGCCATTATGTGTATGCACGATCTTTGGTTCACATGGGATGTGGAATTCATCTGTACAACATAAAGGGCAATACAATTAAAGGAAATTGAAGCACGTACAATGCAGCCTTCTTCACGTGGTACATGAGTTTGGCAGAGGACATTTCAACCTAAGAAGAGACTTCACGTGGCATGCAGGGAACTTCATGTGGGACATGGAGTTTAGCCCACCTTCTAGGGCCTCAAACAAAGCCTCTCCGTTCTCTACTTCTTCAGCCTTTGGATGATCAATCAAGAGCCCACCAAGGATGGAATTAATTGAATATTGCAAGCAATTAAGGAGGAGATCTTTACGAAGGAGAGGAAAATTATAAAATAGATTTGATTTTACTTTAGTTTTGATTATGTTTTCAAGTTTAAATTTGAATTTATTTTCTAGGGTTAGTATATAAGGGAAGAGGGCACTGACCTCTTCTCTTCTTTGGCAGTTTTTAGTTTTGATAATTAAGGATTTCTCTAATGAACATGAGTAACTAATTCTCCTTGGTTAAGGTTAGGAGCTCTATTGATTCCATGGTTTAATTTAATAGCTTTTCTACCTCTATCACTATAAGAAAACCAGGATTTTGCTACGCTTTTAAAGCGTGGCGAAAGGTGAAAAAAAGCGTAGCGATAGCTTTTCGCCACGCTTTTTGAGCAACCGGCACGCTTTTGAAAGGGTCACAACTGCTAGCGTGCCGGTTACTCTATCGCCACGCTTTTAGTGACCTATGGCCATGCTTTTTTTTGTCGCCACGCTTTTATCTATTGCCACGCTTTTAAACGTGGCCGTATGCGAGAGGATATGGCTACGCTTTTAAAGTGTGACAATAGCGAGAGATATGGCTACGCTTTTAAAGTGTGCCATTAACTAGAGATACGGCTACGCTTTTAAAGTGTAGTAAAGTCGTGAGATATGGCTACGCTTTTAAAGCGTGCCAGTAGCTAGAGATATGGCTACGCTTTTAAAGCGTGCCAATAGCTAGAGATATAGCTATGCTTTAAAGCGTGGCGAAAAGTGGCTACTGTATGGAAATAGCTACCCTTTTAAAGCGTGGCTATAAATTTGTTCAAGTTCAATTGTTTTTTTTAATCTTCATAATAAAATCTAACAAAATTCATAAATAATGTAAAATTTAGACAATATAAAACCTCCATAACAATTTTAATTACTATTAACAATATAAAACCTTCATAAACTTGTACACCAAATATAGTGGTTGATCACATGACAAGCTCTAACAAAAAATCAAAGTGATAACAACTACCCATGAATTTGTATTACATGCATTACAATTCCAACAACTATTACATTATCTACATCCTCTAAAAACTACAAAATACCCTTCCCTCTTGTGATGTCTTGCTGGTCACCTAAGATATCATAGGCCAACCCTTTCCATCTGTCCTTATTTGTTTACTTGTCCTCATCGATCGCCACAATCTTGAAGCTTCCAGAGGAAACCTTGCTACTGCTCTGGATTCTTGATGTAACCTTCAAGCTGCTTTCGAAGAAAGCTGGTGAATTGGGAGCTGATGAAGCCACAGCTCCAGAACCATTCAAACTCACCTGCAATGTAAAATTACATTATTCTCTTGTTATTTAAGAGTTACTACTCTATTCAAAACTCTAATCCAATTTTTTTAACTATACAAGAAATCATGAACCGCATCTAAATATATTGATAACTCACAAATTAGTGATATGTATGTATCCATAGTCCGCATGATCATTATTTTTCTAATTTGGTATCTATAACTGATTACTAATTCACACTACATCCAATCCAATTACTATCCTAATCTTATACATAGTTTAAAACTAGAAGTGATAAATTGAGTGAATAGAATTAATTGAAAGAAACAAAGTAAGGTAAAAGAATCATACTGGAGTTCCTTTGATAGCTCCTATGGTTGAAACTAAAGCAGCCATGGCTGTGTTATTGTCCTTGTAGCAGCAGAGAATAATTGCACTTACTACAGAGGAAATAATGAACACTATAATGAATACTCATGAGTTGGGAAAGCAGTCCCCACCACGCCCAAACCCTTTTTCCCTATTTTTTAGTAACTAGAATCCGTGACGATTGGTCAACCTTAAGTTCAAACTATAGTAATTTAATTATATACTGCACCGGTAAGACAAATCCATTTTTCCCCAATATTCAACCAAATGGCTAAGTGAACAGAAAAGAAAGTAAAAGAATAAGGTGGAAACAGAGTTCATGAACTCACAGATCTGTCAAATTCCAACATGAAGCATCTTTTTACATCTTCGGTAGGTTTGCAACCACAGCGATCACATCTGGAAGTGAGGTATGAGAATTTAGCATGTGTAATGCAAAACAGCAGCCTCCTCCAACTTGATCTCACTAGCATAATTCAGGAGAACATCATGGAACTCAAAAGTGAAAAAACATCAAGGGGAGACATAAATATAAAGAATCAACAGAACATACTTTGGGGATTTCATGTAGTTATCCCATCTGTGTGCACCATTTGGACGAAGATGATCTTGTATACAGGCAGCTGATTTACCATTTTCATAAGTCAGAAAGTAGTTTGGAATCCCACGTACAGAATCTTTGTAATTGCCAGTTCCATCAAGGAAGCATGAACCAGCAAATTCTACTCACATAGTTGGGAAATATGACCATGTCTACATTTCCTGGAACCTCAAGAAGCAACTGCCTCAAAAGAATACTCTTGAGCACCCGCTGGGTGCATTAATTCATCCGTATCAAGGTGAAGAATCCACTCCATACTATTGTTGTTTGGAATGCTTATTGATTTACCAATAGACCATTGACTACCATAAGTCATTAAGCATAGACTACCTTGTATCAGAATGTTTATCAAAAGATAACAAGCACAACATTACCTTGCCTAACTTGGTGAGAATAGGAGGTACAACCTATTCTATTTTTGACACCTAAAACAGTGACAGTCAAATTAGATTTTGACGAAACTAGATATAACAAATGGTATCTAAATGGGGAAAAAGAGACGAAACAGTATCAGTACCCCTAAATTCTAACTACTCCTGTAATTATAATACATCTAATGATATGTCAGGAACAAGTAGTTTCCAGTCAACCTTGATGACATAATATAGTCTAGTTCATACATCCAAAGCAAAGACTCTGTTTTCCATAGTTATTAAAATATCCCAGAGAATGAGTTTCAGGAGCATCAGTGTCAACTTACTTGTCTTTGAGTTTCCAGCTGAGATGTTAGAAGAGGGTTGTAATCATCAAAAATCTGTTTTTGAGAAATAACAATGAATCACTAACCATGTATTGAAATGGGAAATATACTCAGAAACAGTGGTCCTAATAACAATGAAGACTTAGTGTTGTTAGAAAATTAAAATGCTATCCTATCAAATGATGATGTGGAACTATGTCTACAAGACAGTATATCTATTAAATGTAAAGTGGTTCATAAGATAATTTTGTGACAATAGAATTGCCTAAACTAGCCAAAATAAGAACTTCAATACAAAGTGAAAACAAGAATTGAAGGAATGAAAAACCTGCTTACCCGGCAAGACAAGTATGTCCACTTTGAAACACAAGGGCATTGAAAGGAGTGATCGCAAAGTGTAGTGAGTATTCCACTTCTATCCGGGTCCAATCTCTCTATCATTCAAAGAGCAAACCAGAAACATAAATCATAAAACATCATTTCATAAGATTATTTCCATCCTCTAAAAAAATAATGAACGAAGCAAAATACACAAAGCCACAGCAAAAGCAAATGCAGCCTACCGAGGCAAACTGGACAAGTTGGTATTTCAGTACATCCATCAGGAGGAGTCCCAGCAATATCTGCACATTCTGAGTACTCCACAGAAACCAAAAATAGGATATGGCACAAGCATGGAAAAAACAAAACAGAAAAAAATGAACAAGAATGGAAGAGGGAGTTAGGGGGTGTTGGAAGTGGCTGATCTCATAGGCCTGAAAATCCTTACAACAACCCTAATTGGTTTCTATTTCTCTATCTATTGCACCAGATCCATGTATCTAACAGACCAAGAGCTAAGAAAAATTATCATAAGCAGAAAGAAAAACATAAAAATATATATAAACATAAATTAAGAGAAAAAAAAGGCTCATATAGAAAGGAAAAAGTCAAAATAAGATACAAAGAGGAAAAATAAAACCTATATATCTCTAGAACTGAATCACAAAAAAAAAAAAAGAAAATGATTGTGATTTTTTCTTGTTCTCCAAAATCAAATCCTTCACAAGATCTATTTGCAGGAGAAAAAATTTAAGAACCCCAGAATCATAATTTTTAGCTGAACAAAAGAACTAAGAAACTTTGGAAGAAAAAATGTCACAAAAAAGGGAAGAATGATGGTGAAAATAATCTCTACCTGTTATTAGCATATTCATAAAGACCTGTGTCCAGATGATCAAATTGTGTTTAACGCACCCACTTTGTACCCCGTTCTGTTCTCTCTTATTTGGTATGTTATGTTTATCCCTTTGCTCACCCATCTCTGACATTCCATTTCCACCATTTGCGACAAATCAACACAAACAAAGCAAATTAATTAATTCCACTTCTTAATTCCTCGCTGCACAATTAAAATATATGCACCTTAACCACGAGATCCGTAGAAATCATCTAGGACTTGGATCATGAGACGGTCAGCAGGCCAAGAAAGATTACAAGCTACTCCAATGGAAACCTGGTACTATGAATAATAATAATCAAGTACAAACATGGTGTTAAATAAATAAAATGATAAAAATTAAATAAGTATCAACTCAATTTTCTTTTCATCAAACTTAGTACTATGAATCAAGCAACTCAATATTGAGATTTCAATTAGTTCAGCTCATTAGGTCAAACACAGATGAACCAAGCGGTGCTGAAGAAAGTTAAACAAAGTAAAAGCATTAATAAGAGAGTTAAATATATAGGTACCATTGAATCAATGAATTTCTGGTTCATGCAATACTCTTCAAGCTTTTGAAGCTCTTAAGAGAAGTTATGCAAATACAGGAAAAAGGCACCTGAGGCTAAGATTGGAACAGAGTCAGGTAGCAGCAGCAAAGCAAAAGCAGATAAGCTATTCAATCAATCAGTTTATAATTTCTTATAAATATAAATCAAGCTCATTAACAGCTTCTCATATCATATTATATTGTTCTAGTATAATTTTCAAATGAAAAAAATATGGAATCCATGAATTACCTTTTTCAATGATTTGGAATGCTTACAGCTAAAGAACTACACTCAGCAATGATTTTGTTCAGCATAAACACAAAACAAAAAGAACAAAATTAGTTGCACAAATAAACCAATTAACCTTCTTAGATTTAACTACTATAATGACAGCAAAAGAACCACGTTCGACATTATTATATGAGGCTCAAACAAATATAATGTAAACTTCTCTAACTACTTATGAACGGAAGAATCAGAGAACTAGGGAAGCACAAATGAATCAGAGAATAGACAACATAAACAAAGAAGCACAAATCAATTTTGTTCAGATGAGAAGCCAAACCTTTCTAGTAACCTTGTTCTTCGGGAACTTGACGGTACCATCGGTTCTCTCCTTCCACCGGTTCCCTTTCTTGTCGAATCTGTAAAACTTCGTTTCATAAAATCAATTGGAAAAGAGTAATAACAATTAAAAGCACAGATTTATTGTAATATTAAAAAAATGATTAAATGATGATCGAAGATTTACTGCAAAACCACGAAGATTTACTCAACAGCTGCGACAGCGATCACACTGAGGGCTCCCTCTCGTGCGTCCCCCTTCTTGCGACGGCAACGGTTCTCGCGGCTCCCTCATCGGCAACCAGGAAGCACGACGGTGACTGGCGCGACGGGAGCAGGTCCTCTTTCCCCTCCTCGGTGATGGCGAAGAGCGAAGCTCCTCCAACGGCGGCGACGCGTTTAGTAACGGCTCTTCCTCTCTCATCGTTGCACACTCTCTCTCTCTCTTGGGTTTGACTCGACAGCAGCGGTGGGCTGGTCTTCGACGGAGCTGGCAGCAAGGCGTTGTCTCCTTCCTCGAGCTCTCCTCTTCCGCGTGGGTGAGGTGGTGCGTGTGTGTATTGTGTTGTGTGCGCTGGAGAGGGGAAAAGGGGGAGTGAGGCTGCGGCGCTGTTGTGAGGGGAAATGGGAGGAGTGCGGTGGGTGTTAGGTTAGGGTTTGTGAATTAAAAAGGGGTAAGGGTTAGTGTGCCGGAACAGGGAGCGCCGGTGATGTTCTACGGATTGCTGGAGTCGCGGAGAGTACTGGGTTCTTTCGAAGTGGTAGGGTTCTTTGGAAGGGACTTTCTTCTTTTTAGGGTGAATACAAAGTGTTGGAAGAGTTTTAGGCTTCGAAGGAGAAAGAGGGAGTGTAATGTGTAATTAAATAATTATAATCTTTTTTTAAAAAGTTTTTTTTAACTTTTTTTGCCACGCTTTTGAAGCGTGCCAAAAGATTTGTAGGAAACGGCCACGCTTTTAAAATGTCACTATAACAAAAATCTATCGCCACGCTTTAAAAGCGTGCTTGTTTTTCTCTATGGCTACGCTTTTTAAGCGTAGCAAAAAAAGCGTGGCCAAATCTCGAATCAATTGTCACCCTCATAAAAGCGTGACCGTAAACCCTTTTCACCACGCTTTTCAAGCGTAGCAAAAAAAAGAGTGCCCAAATCTCAATTCTATCGCCACCCTCATAAAAGCGTGGCCATTGATCACTTTTGGCCAAGCTTTTAAAGCGTGGCAAAAAAAAGCGTGCCCATAGGCCTTTTTTTCTTGTAGTGTATGCATTGATTCCTTCTTAAGAAAAGGTTTTCGTTCTTCATCTTAAAGGGTTTGAATATGTTGGAAAATAATTCTTCTCTAACTTGAATTCTCTTAACTTCTTCTAAAGGTTGATTAATTTGAATTAAGCTTGAAAACCAGTTCTCACAACTCTTAAGTTTTGAAAATAGACTTGATAAGTGACATCGAATCAACTAGGGGAGATTCTTATGAATTGTGTGACTTTATAAATCAGTGAATGTGCGTAACTCTTTTCTTAATTAATTGACTAAGTGATTAGCGATTAATTAGGTTAAAGAGAAATTGATTCACCAAGGGATTGGGGTTTGATTACCAACAATTTGCCATAGAATTATCTTTGCATGATTAAGGTGGAAAGTGAAAAGTATTATTCTGGAAGTTCTAATATCTCCGAGACCTTAACTTTCTTAATCATAAGATCTTTTCAATATTCATTGTTTGCTTTTGTTCTTTGCTGCTTATGTTACAAGTTATTCAAAACCCTAATTTGATTGTCTAACTAGACTAATCGGTTGACTATTGTTTGCCTAATCCGTTAATCCTCGTGGGATCGACACTCACTCACCATGAGTTATTACTTGATATGACCCAGTGCACTTGCCGATGTTTTACCGTTTGTAAAATCTGCATCAAGTTTTTGGCACCATTGCCGAGATTAATCATGGTTAACAAACTACTAATCAATTGATTACCTAGATTAGAACTTTTTACTGTTTGTTTATTTACTATTTTTGTTTTATTTCCCCCCAGGAATTCTATTCACACTGTGAAGGGAGTTCCAATTTGATTTCCTTGTTGTCTTTGTCTATGCAGAATAACAGGGAGAAAGAACCTCTTCAATATGATCCTGAGATCGAAAGATCTATTTGGCGACAAAGGAAACAAGCTAGAAATTAAAGAGTTGAAGAAGAGATTGAAGAAGTGGTTGAAGAAGAATCTAAGAAAAACATGGAAGAGAATAACAGCTAATGCTCTTCCACTTAGGAGGACCATGGATCTTTCACTACTCCTAATCCAGGGAGTTGTGGAAGTAGCATTGAACACCTACTATTAATGCTAATAATTTTGAACTGAACCCGCAGCTTGTTACATTGCTGCAACAAAATTGTCAGTTTAGTGGGATCCCACAAGAAGATCTAAATTTGTTTATCTCTAATTTCCTACAAATTTGTGATACTGTCAAGACAAATGGCGTCCCGGCTGAGGTTTATCGATTATTGCTCTTCCCTTTGCTATAAGGAATCGTGCTAAGCACTGGCAGGATAATCAGCACAAGGAAAGCATAGCCACATGGGAGGACATCGTCACTAAGTTCCTAAATAAGTTCTTCCCACCTCATCGATTGACTAAGCTTAGAACCAACGTTCAAACCTTCAGACAACATGAAGGAGAGTCCCTCTATGAAGCTTGGGAGAGGTACAAAGAGATTCTTCGGATAATTCCAGATAATGCTTACGCGACCAATGGCTTGCGTACGCGGGAACCCTTTTCTGTTTCAAAGATTCGCATACGCAGATGATGCTCGCGTACCCGGCAATCCAATTTTTACACTCATGTGTACACGAGACCCCTGTTTTACTGAAAATGTGATTTTTGTGTTTTTGAGCACTCTTCTGGCTTTCTAAACCTCTATAACTACTGTTTAGGATTTCCTTGCTAGTATTTAGACTTTGGGACAAGGGTGAGTAGTTTGAGTGGACTTACTTGGATATTTTTCTATTAGGAGATTAGAGACGATGACTTAGGCTTGGGAAATTCTATGGATTGGCAGAGTGTCAATTTGATAATGAATTGAGGAAAATGAAAGATTGAGACTATTGAAATTGATTTGCGATATATGAGAAGTGATCACTGAGACGGAATACTATATTACCGTTGTGTTATGATTGGTAAGTCGTTATGCGCCAAGCAAGGACGATGGTTAATCCGCTTGTCGAGGTTGCGAGGTTGGCGTAAGGATGGTGGTTAATCCTGCTTACATTCAGATGTGAGTCTGAGGTGGGAAGAACTTGTTTAGGAACTTAGTAACCAAGCCCTCCCATGTCGCTATGCTCTCCTTGCGCTAATTATCTAGCCACTACTTAGCACAGTCTCTCACATCCAAAGGAAATAGCAATAGTCAGTAAAATTTAGTCGGGACACCATTTGTCTTGACCGTGTCACAAATTTGCAGGAAATTAGAGATAAATAGATTCAGATCTTCCTACAGACTCCCACTGAACTGACAATTTTGCTGAACCAATGTGACAAGCTACGGCTTTAGTTCAAAGTTGTTGGCATTGACTGTGGGTGTTACAATGCTACTTCCATAACTTTGTGGATCAAGATTTGTGAAAGAGCCGAGAGTCCTCTGATAAACCCCAACTTTGTGGTTTATCTTGTGTTAAATTCAGGGGATTTTATCAACTTATCCCACATTTCTTCAGTGAAATAGCATGGTATCAATATATAATAGTTTATACTTTTCTTCCAGAATCATTGCCCAAAACTGGCGTTGAACGTCCGCATCTGGAGTTCAACTCCTAAAGGTGGCGTTCAACGCGAGCCAAGGAGCAAAAGGGAGCGAGCTCACCCCCTAATGGGCGTTCAACACCCACTTCCCAAGTTGGATGCTAAGCTTGGACCGAAGCACACAACCAAAGTGGGCCCAAAGTGGATTTTAGCACTCCTTAGCTTATCTAGTCTTACCTTTGTACCTTTTAATTTAAATTAACATCTTTTAGGGTTAGTATTTTACTATTTAAAAAGGAGATCACTTAGGATTAGAGGGGGATTCACAGACAGATCTTCTGAATATAATTTTGTTTTATGTAAAGTTATGAGCAACTAAACCTCCTAGGTTAAGGTTAGGAGCTCTGCTTATCTCTATGGATTAATATCATTACTATTCTATTCTAATATATGTTTGATTTAGTTCTAAGGTGTGTTTTCATTTTTCATCCAAATGAGACTAGGTACGTCCCTTTTTTCTGCAGGAGTTCCTGTGATACTGGAAAAGGTCACTTCAGCTACAGCTTGAAAACACTCCTCCTAAATCAAAATTATCTGGGCAAATTGGGATATGTGACATATAATCTCGTTAGTTTTGGGTAATTGAGGTTTTTGTGGTGCTAACTAGTTTTCTGAACTTCACCCTCTGATTCGAAGGATCTGACCTTGTTTGTGGCATTTTGAGTAGGATCGGAGGAGTTTAATTCGCTGAATGGACAGGTTTTAATTAATCACTTACAATTTTCCATAGAATGAATCATGCATTGCTAAAATAGTTGGTAAGAAATATTAATCCGAAAAGGTAAATATCTCTGAGACCTTAATTGCTTTCTCATTATCGTTTCTACACCAATTCCTTACAGCTTTCTTTACTTTCTTGTTTCATGCGCCTACAATAACAACAACTCTTTCTCTATTTTGCCTGACTAAGATCTGCAGGATAACCATTGCTTGCTCAATCTAACAATCCTCGTGGGATCGACCCTCACTCACCTGAGGTATTACTTGGATGACCTGGTGCACATGCCGGTGAAGTTCTGCGAGTTCAATTTTCGCGCACCAAGTTTTTGGTGCCGTTGCCGGGGATTGTTCGAGATTGACAACTACCGATTGTCTTGTTGCTTAGATCAGGTAATTTTTACCAGTTTTTCTTTTAATTGTGTTTCTTGCTAAAAATTTTCAAACCATCTTTGTTTATTTTCTTAAAATTTTTTAAAAATTCATCTTTAGTCATCTTTCGTCGAATATTGTGTGAAAATTTTAAGTTTGGTGTTTCTCAGTAGTTTCGGTCAATTATTTTTCCTTCTCTTGATTTTCATAAATTGTTCTTGTTTGCTTTCTTGAACTTTTTCTAGCTTGTTTACTTTCTTTTTGTTCGAATTTTTTTTGGTGTTTTCCCTTATTTGATTTTAAAATTTTTAAGTTTGGTGTCTTTTAGTGTTTGATACGTGGTCAGGAGGGCATTTTCGTCATCTTAGAGCTAACGGACGGAATGATAATCTTGTTATATTCAAGGATCTGAATTCTAGAAGAATTGTGCCATGTCAGTCTTGGACATCTAGAAGACCAAGAATCCGTCTCAAAAACAGTGGTGCTGAAAGGGCAACAATTCATAAGGCCCATTAGGCTAAGGCAAGACAACAAGAAGCCCAATAAAGCTTTTCAAATCCAATGGGAGCCATAATTTATTATTAATTTTTGAATTTTTTAGACATTTATGTTGGTTTGTTTTGTTGTTAGAGTTTGTTGGAAGGTTTGATTTACTTTTGATTTACTTAGTAGTATTTTTAGAGATTTTAAATTTAAATCAAATCTGATCTAATCTAATAAGATCAAATCTGATTTAAATTAGTTATCATATCTTTAGGATTTTAAAATTTAAATCAAATCTGATCTAATCCAATAAGATCAAATCTGATTTAAATTAGTTATCTTATCTTTAGGAGATTTAAATTAAATTATCTTATCTTATCTTTTAGTTAGTTTGTTAGGTGCCTATTTAAACACCTTTGGTGAGACAATTTACAAAACTTTGATGAATAAATTTCCGTTGCTTTTAAGCACGTTTTTTTGGTGTGATTAAGTGAGGTGAGTGATTTGCTTTGCTTGTTGCATGGAGAAGATTGAGTGATTCAATTTTCATCCCTCCGATCTACGTTGTCAAGGACAAGTTCATTGAAGGTCTAGTACGGAATCCTTTCCGATGAGCTGGGTTGCTAAGAACAGGTATCTTAGAGGTCTAGTTGGAAAACCTTTATCTATGTTTTATGTTTCCGTTGTGTCTCTTTATGCCTATAAATTCCTCTTCTTGATGCCATTTTTTTTGTCCCTTTTTACTGAATAATCCTTATCTATTGTGATATAACGCTTAATCCCCAATATAATTCCTATCTTTTAACCCAATCAATTTCCTTATCATCTTGTATCAGTTACAGGTTGTAGGTAAATTCTTATTTATCTGCACGTTCCATGGGTCTTGTTTAGTCTCTTTATTTATTTTTTTTCTTCTTTTTCTTTAATTTCTATAAATTCATGTTAGAGTCCCAAAAAAAAAAGAAACAAAAAAAACGAAAAAAATTATTTATTTATTTTGGTTTTGCAATTATTCTATCTTAAGTCAGCGTCTGCAACAAAAAGATCGCAAAAAAAATTTTAATTATGGAAAAAATTATGAGGAACCAGCTTGTACCTTCATCATACCACAATGAATTTTTTGGAAGATTTTGTAAGTTGCAACAAGGTTCACAATCAGTGATGGAGTATCACAAGGAGTTTTTATATTTCATGGACAAGGCTAATATTAAAAGGAGTCCTGAGGTTCTTATGAAACGATTTTTGTTTGGATTACGTGAAGAACTTGCAGATAAAGTCTAACGTTACCATTATACAACCATGGAGGATTTGGTCAAATTGGCCATTGACTGGGAGCAGGTGCAACAAATGATAGATCGCCATACAAAGAGGATTTCTTCTACGCCTATCTTTCATTCTTCTTCAAAGCCAAAGATGGAAGAATTTGTTGAGTATGCTGTAGAGGGTGATGTGTCCTTGGAAGACTCAAAAGTGCAGATTTTCTCAACTGGGTTCTTGGCATGTGAGGAATTTAAAAATCCAGAGAGAAAAGAAACAGAGAAAGAAAGTGAGTGTTTGAGTGAAAAAGATCAATGTTTAATTGAAAGTGAGAGTTTTGAGAGAAAATATGAGAATAGTGAGAGAGATGAGTCAATGAGTGACAAAGAAACTAAGAGCAATAAACACACTTGTGAGAGAGATCTAGAAAGTTCTAGCTTAGACAAGAGTGCATTAGTATCATTGAATTTCATGGAATCCTTAGTTTCTCATACCTATAACCAAGAAATTCCTAGTGTTTTTATATTAACTTTCCCAGCCTTTGTAGATTTACTGATCAATTATGGAGGCATTAATATGGATGAAAAGAAAGGAAGACAAATTGCACACTTTGGACAAGATGGTGAACATATGGTTGGAAAGATTGAACTGGTACACATGAAGGACATAGCCACAATTCAGTGGGTAGAGAAGAGTCATCAAACCATGGTATTTAAACCCGGAGATTGGGCTTGGATTCCTTGGAGGGACAAAGAGCATCTCGTTCAAGATTCGAGGATGAATATTTTTGAAGAGGGAGAGAATGATACGTGGTCAGGAGGGCATTTTCGTCATCTTAGAGCTAAGGGATGGAATGATAATCTTGTCATATTCAAGGATCTAAATTCTAGAAGAATTGTGCCATGCCAGTCTTGGACATCTAGAAGACCAAGAATCCATCTCAAAAACAGTGGTGCTAAAAGGACAATAATTTTTAAGGTCCATTGGGCTAAGGCAAGACAACAAGAAGCCCAATAAAACTTTTCAAATCCAATGGGAGGCATAATTTATTATTAATTTTCGAATTATTTAGATATTTATTATTAATTTTCGAATTATTTAGATATTTATGTTGGTTTGTTTTGTTGTTAGAGTTTGTTGGAAGGTTTGATTTACCTTTGATTTGCTTAGTAGTATTTTTAGGGATTTTAAATTTAAATCAAATCTGATCTAATCTAATAAGATCAAATCTGATTTAAATTAGTTATCACATCTTTAGGATTTTAAAATTTAAATCAAATCTGATCTAATCCAATAAGATCAAATCTGATTTAAATTAGTTATCTTATCTTATCTTTTAGTTAGTTCGTTAGGTGCCTATTTAAACACCTTTGGTGAGACAATTTACATAACTTTGATGAATAAATTTCCGTTGCTTTTAAGCACAATTTTTTGGTGTGATTAAGTGAGGTGAGTGATTTGCTTCGCTTGTCGCATGGAGAAGATTGAGTGATTCAATTTTCATCCCTCTGATCTAGGTTGTCAAGGACAAGTTCTTTGAAGGTCTAGTAGGGAATCCTTTCCGGTGACCTGGGTTACTAAGAACAGGTATCTTAGAGGTCTAGTAGGAAAACCTTTATCTATCTTTTATGTTTCCGCTATGTCTCTTTATGCCAATAAATTCCTCTTCTTGATGCCATTCTTTTCTTGTCCCTTTTTACGGAATAATCCTTATCTATTGTGATATAACCCCTAGTCCCCAATATAATTCCTATTTTTTAGCCCAATCAATTTCCTTATCAGTGTTTCTCTCTCTATTTTTTTTCAAAATCAATTCCATTTGATTTCAAAACTTTTAAGTTTGGTGTTACCTTTTTCTTTCTTTTTGAATTGCGTTATTTTTTTCTTGTTAATTGGCTACTTTATTTTATTTTATCTCCTTTTAGGATACTTCACGGGGAGCTCTCTATACTCTGACATAGAGACTCCCACTTTTCTTTGTTTCTTGTCTGATTAGGAACACTAAAATCACTATGGATCTAGATAAAGGTGCACAAGCCAGGAAAATCTTGGGGTCATATACAGCTCCCACCCCCGACTTCTATGGAAGGAGCATTAGGGTGCCCCCCATAGGAGCGGACAATTTTGAGCTCAACCCAAAATTGATCAAAATAGTGCAGAAAAACTGTCATTTTCATGGACGCCACTAAGAAACCCCGACCAAATTCATGTCTGACTTCTTGCAAATCAGTTACACTATAAGGACTAATAGAGTGGATCCTGACGTTTACAAGCTGTTGCTCTTTTTGTTTGCTGTGAGGGATCATTCCAAGGACTGGTTGGATGATCAACCTAAAGAGAGCCTAAACACCTGGAGTAAGGTGGCCAGCAAGTTCCTGAACAGATATTTCCCCCAAGAAATTTGATAAAACTACGGAAGGATATTCAAGCCTTCAAACAAGAGGAGGGCAAGTTTCTCTATGATGCTTGGGGGAGTTACAAGGCAATGCTCAGGAAATTCCCCGTAGAGATGTTCACCCCTTGGATCAAGCTGGATATCTTCTATGACAAACTCCTTGAGACAACCCAAATGTCCTTGGATCATTTTGTAGGCGGCTCTTTACACATGATGAAAACACCTGAAGAAGCTCAGGAGCTCATTGAAACAGTGGCTAACAACCAACACTTATACATAGCATAAAGACCCAAAGCAAGAAGGGAGCCTAAGGAGGAATCTACCACAGACATAATCCTAATTCAAAATAGGGCAATGGCTGAGCAGTTGGACCTTCTGACAAGACAATTAGAGAGAATTTAGCATGTAAGAATTCACAAGGAGCCAGCACAGCATAGTCCAAGAGACCTAAGCTTCTCTCCAGAGTTTGAAAACAGAGATGCGCCAAACATGTAACAACCCCGATTTTCGAGTACGCGAGATCTTTTCCAAAGGTACGGATTTCTCCGGAAGATCAGTAAAGGGAACACCTCTAATGTATCATCAAGCATCTCAATCCTCATTGTCATTATGTCATCTTTAAGCTAGAACCTCTTTTGGAGCAAGCTCGATAACACAATCACGAAGAACCTAGTTTTTGAACCGTATCGGTTGGGAGTTTTGATTCTGATTTTCGTAAGTAGTCTCAGTTTGACGAACCGGACTCGATTCATGAGAGAAGAGAGATAATAGTATAATACTATCATTATATTAGTATTAGAAGCTTCTTGAATGATATTATAAAGTTACCTGGTCTGTTTTAGTTGAAAACAGAAAATCGGTTTAATTGGGTTCATAGTTTACTGGTGCAGCTTAGCACCAGCACTCTCTGATGACTTTAGCAATGCTAAGCCCTCATCATACATGTTCTATTCTCATAATAAATATGTTACTAGTGTCATTTATGCTAGGAGCTCAGAAAAGAATTTTTAAAGATGTTTTTACAAATGTTCCGATATATCTAGTTTTAGTAGTTATACACCTGAGATATTTTAATATTATTTTAACCCACCTCCAAGCCAACCAATCACAACTCATCCTACACCCCCAAGACCCCCAAGACTGGTTCATTTTCACCTTGTGGCCGAAAATAGGAAGAGAGAAAAAGAGAGAGAAAAGTTCTTAGCTCCAAATCTTCAAAGCTTGATTTCTACTGAACTAAAACTCAAATCAAAATCCCAATCCGACCAAAATGATCCTCTCTTCTTTCTCTACATAACAATATGACTTATCAAGGCTGGAACCAAAGTGAGTTGGCTGCACCATCTCCCTTTTTCTTCGGTTTCAAGGAAACATGCTTAAGCATGGGTTTTCTTGATGTTCTTCCTTAGGAATCATGCTTAACTTGACTTGAGGGCCAAGAAATTTTAAAGTCCAGCAATTTTAAGATGAGAAATTTGTTCCTGACTTGCTGAGTGAGATTCGGTTAGTTGAGAATTTGTGGATTTAAAGTTGTTTTTCATGTGATTTAGGAGGAAAAAGTGCTTAAGGACCACTTGAGAGTATAACCGAATTTGAAGCAGCAAAACCAGGTAGTGTTTGACGAAATGATTGTATTTGAGTTGTGTGATTATGATATGGGGTTCAATTTGTGCTAAAATCATGTGAAAAAGATGGGGTTTTAGTGGCTGGGAATTTATTATGAATTTTAGTAAAAATCGGTTACTGAAAAGATTGAAAAATGGGTAAAAACAGAGAAAGAATCTGAAGAATTTACAAAGAACATGAAGAACATTGAAGAACATCTTTTAGATCTTAAAAAGGGCAAGGTTGTAATTATTTTGGTGTTTGAGGGGTTATTTTGTAGTTTCCAAAAGTTAGGGTGGTTAAAGTAGAAATATTAAAAGTTACAGGTGGTAAAAAGTGAATTTTAAAGGTTAAAAGTAAAAAAGGGGTAATTTTCAAAAATTGAATAATAAAATAATAAATAATAATAAAATATTAAATAATAATATTTAATTAAAATAATATTTTAATAAAACAATAAAATAATCCGGAAAAGGCAGTTTTTCGTAAAAGTTTTAGAAAGACACTTTAAGTGCAGAATCTCATAATTACCTTCATAAAACACTTAGGGAGTGGCAATAACATGTTAGTAAGGCAAAGATAAAGGAAAGATAAAAAGTTAAAGAAAAGATAAATATCAAAGAAAAAGTCTGTAAAGTTTTAATGACAGAAATAAACAGAGATTAGCGAATAAAATAGGAGCAACATAGTTAGTTCTTGAGTTGTGCCTAGGGTTAGGTATAATATAAAAAGTTAAACTGTTTCAGTATAGACTTAATGAACCTATACTTGGGACAGGCTAACTATTCATACCAAAATTTACATAAGCTTTAAATACATACGTTAAATAGAGAAACCAGAGCAGAGTAAAGAGACAAAGAGAAGAGAATAATCAGAGAAGAGTAGAAAGACAAAGAGAATAAGAGAAGAGGACCTATTGAAAGGTCATTTGTTGCTTGAGGCAACCTAAGAGATGTTTGTTAATTCATTTGTTGCATTAAGGCAACTCCAGAATTATTTGTATGTTTATCTGCTGCATTGAGGCAGTCAGATAAATAGTGGTACGACCACAGAACGTTTTCCAGTGCTACACAGCTATTGAGAGCTGTACCTGCAACTGATAACCTGGGATCACTTGCAGAGGATATTAGTTCATACACAGCTAGAATGCCGCACCTGTAAGGCAAGGATTGCTTACAGAGGATATGATTTCATACACGGCTGGAATGCCGCGACCTGTAAGGTAGAGTCTGCTTACAGAGGATATGACGCATACGTCAGTTAGTGAGAACTGTACCTATGCTGACTGGAAAACCATACCCTTTTCAGCTACTTCGGGTTACGTCGGGAGCGGGTATAAACTGACAAATGAGCTCATTACCTGCACTAGGACGAGACATGCATCATACTTGGTTGTGCATTTTCTCTGTTATGATTGTTGTATGAATGTATGCTTTTTTTTGTTTGTATTCTATTCTCTGTGTTTGAGTTTTATTTTCTTGTATTCTTCTGTTTGTGTTCTACTTTCTGTTTTTCTCTACTTCTTCTATTTATTTGTATCTCCTATTTACTGCTTCTCTGTATTTCTGCTATTTGTCTGCTAAACAACACAGAATTAATGAACGTAACTAATAACCCCAACCCTACTAAGAACTCCCTAGTTCTTACCCCTTCTCTCTCCCTTCCCCCTTTAGATGGAAGCAGGAGTACCCTTCCGTAATTTACTGATGACCGTTTTGCAAAGAGGATTCCGCTCTAGGTAGTCTTCTAAGTCTATGGTGAATCTCGTTCTCTTTTTTTATATGTATATACTGTGGAACCAGCCAACGTCAGCACCCCGTTCGTATGCACACTTTAGCCTAAATCCTGTCTACGAGACTCCTGTTATGTGGCTACTTGATGGAGTGCCAGCGGGACGTCATATGGCAATGTATGATCGTGCAGAGGAGTAGTAGACGACCTTCCACCTTTTGATGACATTTGACCTGACTCGAGTTTTGAAGACCTAGAACGTATTTTCCCTCGCTTTAGTAGTTTAGAGGGACTAGGTGAGTATAGAGTCTAGGCTAGCCTGGGTGCCAGCTTAGGGACTTCTTGAATAGGTCAGGGCCTGAGATGTTGTATGTATATATATATATATATATATATATATATATATATAGTTATTATCTAGCTATATCTAGGGGTGTTCTAACTAAAGAACTTTACTCTAATAAAGGCTGGATAACTGAATGTTGTTAATTGTTTGAGATGTATATAAGTGTGGTTGTTTATAACTGTTGTATCTATTATTATTTGGGAGTTGATTTGTGAATGATTCTGAATGTTAGACAAATGTTATAAAAAAAGTACCTCGCAAAATAACTGCACTTTTAACAAGGAATCGGGCTCATATAATAAATAATAGGTAATAATTAGGAGAACAAGTTGGTTGTGTTCAGTTTCCGATATGATCTAGATATACTAAAAATTAGGTCGTTACAAGATAAATCAAGGAATTCCCCATTAGGTAACTGATGAATGCCAGGCAATTGAGCTACGGAGTGGCTGAACATTAACTACTCAATCTCAATGCAATATCACGCCAAAAGAGGAATGCACAACACCTTAAACCCCTGATCCTGGCATTCAACGCCCAGAAAAAGGATCAACAGGGGCATTTAATGCCCAGAAAGGGAAGGTAATACACACACACACGTTCAGGAAACATCTCACCTAGCCAGACTGACAACCCGTCTCTAGGCACTATGGATAATTGATGAACGGATTTTTGATGGTCTAGAATTTCACAAATGAAACATCGTTGAAAGTATAGTTTCTAAACCAACAAAGAATCTTTTCATACAAAAATTTGGTTGTCATAAGTAACAAACCCCTAAAAATTAATAACCTAAGTATTCAAACCTCGGGTCGTCTCTCAAAGGAATTACAGGGAAGTGTTCTTGTTATTGGTTATGGGACAAGTATTTTGGGGTTTTGGATAAAGGACAAGAAAAGAAAATTGCAAGAATTAAACTAATAGCTAATAAAGCTCTTGGCAAGGTATGAGAACTAGAAGTCCTATCCTAGTTATACTTATCAAGTGTGATGAGAATTGTCCATTGCTCCCACTTAGTTAACCTCTAACCATGAAGAAAAGTCAAGTGGATGAACTAACTTGATTCCACAAGTCCTAGCCAAATCATAATGAAAGACTAGCTTTAGTAGCATTCAAGTCAATTAGCAATTTCTAATTATCAATCAATAAAAGAGTTTGATAACTCAAGAGTCACCAATAACTCAACCAAAACCAAGAGGAGAAAAATCTAAATTAAAATCCTACCAAGCATTTTATCAAACACTTGGAAGGCACAAAATAAAAGCATAGAAAAGCAATAAGAGAATGTAAATACTAAAACCAACAATTGCAAAATCAATGGTAACAAATAATGGAGGAAGTAAAAAACATGAAATACCTCAAATTGCATTAAATAAGAAGTTCAATCTAACATGAAGATTTCATAAACTAAATTGGAGAATAAATAGATCAACAAGACAAGATAGATAAACTAAAGTACTAGAATAAATAAGAGTAGAAAAAAACTAAATTAAAGTATAATAGAAATCTAAAATTGAAAAGGAAAAAAAAACTAAGAACCCTAAAACCTAAAGAGAGGAGAAAGCCTCTCTCTCTCTCTAGAAAATTACATCTAAAACCTAAAATTATGTGAATAATTGTATGAATGATTCCCCCACTCTGCAGCCTATAATCTGTGTTTTTGGTCTTGGAACTAGGCCAAAATCATCCCAGAAATTGCCCCCAGCATTTTCTGATACGTGCATCACGTGGCTCTGTCACGCGTACGCGTCATCCACGTGTACGCGTCGCTGGACTTTTGGAAGGTCACACGTACACGTGATCCACGCGTGCGCATTGCTTAACTACATGGCAACCATGACAAATTGCATATCATTTTGAAGCCCTGGATGTTAGCTTTCTAATGCAACTGGAACCGCCTCATTCGGACCTCTGTAGCTTAAGTTATGGTCGATTTAGTACGAAGAGGTCAGGGTTGACAGCTTGGCAATTCCTTCAATTTCTTGTATTCCTTCCACTTTTGTATGCTTCCTTTCCATCCTCTAAGCCATTCCTGCCGTATATACCCTGAAATCACTTAACACACATAACAAGGCATCGAATGGTAATAAGAAAGGATCAAAACTAGTAAATTTAGGGCCAAAGAAGCATGTTTTCAATCATAGCACAAAATTAGGAAGGAAAATGTAGAACATGCGAATTCAATGAATAAGTGTGAGAATAATGGATAAAATCCACTAAATTAAGCACAAGATAAATCGTAAAATAGCGGTTTATCAATCTCCCCACACTTAAAAATTAGCATGTCCTCATGCTAAGCTCAAGAGAAACTATAAAAGAGTGAAAAGGAATGGTAGAATGTATGAAATGCAACCTATCTATATGAATGCAACTAAATGTGAAATGCTTCTACCAACTTGGTTAAAAGTAAACAAATCCTTCAGGAAGAAATATGAACTGGATCTCACTAATTCAAATCATAAAATAAGGTACAAGTAAACTTGCAAAAGAAGATAGCTAATGAAAGCCAGGAACAAGGAATCGAGCATCGAACCCTCACTGGAAGTGTATACACTCTAATTACTCAACTGTTTAAGGTTTGATTCTCTCAATTCTCTACTAACCTTGCTTTCTAAGACTTGCTCTTCTTCTACCAATCAACAGAGATTTAATGCACAAATACACATATCAAGAGGTCTTTTAAGGGTTGTAATAGTCTAAAATCTGAATCCTTAATTAGCCTAAACATCCCACCTAACTCAAGACAATCCATATAATCACATGCAAAATCTAATTACCCATTAATTATGTTTTTTCACATATTCATGCATCCCAATTTTGAGTACAACTCACATGCATTACTACCAACACTTACTTTGGGGCATTTTGTCCCCTTTTTATTATTTGCTCTTTTTTTCTTTTCTTTTCTTTTGTTTTTCTCAATGCATAGGATTAAATTATTGAATGCAATAATATGTGCTCAACTATTGTTTTTCACATTTTCACAAGAATATATAACACCCAATTCTCAAACCAAATATTGGCAAAACCAACTTCCCCACACTTAAATCATGAATACTCTCACTAGTCTAACCTAACCAAGGATTCAAATTAAGGACATTATTATTTTCCACTTAGAGTTAGTGATGAGCTAAAATAAAGAATAAATAGGGTTAAAAGGCTCAACATTGGTTTACAAAGGATAATGAAAAGGTTAAGGCCATATGGGTATGTAAGCTCAGTGAAGCAAGGCCTCAATCATATAAGTACATGCATACATCAAACAATGGAAATATAGAATTGAGCAAAACAAAGATCACAATTATAGAGATAACAACACACACCAAAAATAAAGTGTTGGTTGATAAAATGCAACCAATCAAATAAGCTCAAAAATCTCACAAGTTTTGTGTGTTCGAGCTCTAAACCATGTTCAAAAATAATATGTCTTCAAACAAGTTCAATAAAAATTTGATTCAAATTAGTGAAATGATATAAAAAGTTTCTTGAAAAAGAAAATTTACTTCAGCCAAGTAGTAGTAGAATATGCACAAAATCAAACAAACATGCAATCAAACATGCAAATGCAACAATGAACTAATAAAGAAAATTAAATATTGGTGTTGAGACAGGAAAGTAACTAACTCACAGAAGTCGGTATCGACCTCCGCACACTTAGAGATTGCACCGTCCTCGGTGCATGCTAAGATATGCAAGTGGACGGGTGGCTACAACTGATGTTTTTCTCCAAAAATTTGTAGATGGACTTGTTTGTTACCCCATTGAAACGTCTTCCGGTTCCCTTCCTGGTGGCCATCCTAAAAGAAGAGAAAAGCGAAGAAAGGTAACCCAAAAACAAAGATAGAAAACAAATAAAATATGGTTGAGTTAATGCCAAATAATGAGGGTCTCAATCACATGGTAGCTACAACATGCAAGTGAGAAAATAGTAGAAGCAAATGGCATATCAATTGTGCAAAAATTGCAACAATGGGGAAGAGATAGTAGGTAATGAAAGATAATATAAATTTATGTCAATGCAAAAGGAATATAGGTATCATAAAAGATTAGCATTGACAGATAAATAATATCACCCAACAATGTAAAACAAGCCACTAAGCACCAAAATAATACAAGAAAAGATACAACAGTTGAATAAGAACATTTAACACCGACGGAAAAAATAATAAACTTAGAAAAGAAAATAAAATCATGATCAAAATTAAAATGTACAGAAGAAAAGTATGCAAATGCAGTAAGTAAAAGAAATGGAAAGAGAATATGGATGAGAATGTAAAGAAATGAAGAAGAAGAAGAAAGTAAGAAAGGAGGAAGAAAGAAGGAGAAATGATAAGAGAACAAGAAACAGACGCGACGCACGCGCATGCATCACGCGTACGCGTGAAAACAAAGATGGCCATGTGACACGTAAGCGTCATCCATGAAAATACATTCTGACGCGTGAGCATCGGTCACGCATACACGTGACTACTCGCGCGACTCCAGCACCACGGCCGCACAACTCTCTGTTCAATTCACGCTTTTACGCCGATTTTCATGCCCACGCGTACGCGTCGCTGACGCTTACACGTGGATGGTGAAAAACACAGGGGACGCGTACGCGTGAGGCACATGTACGTGTGGAGTGGCCTGTGCGCCTGGCACTCCTCCCACACGTCTCTATCTCAACTCTCTGTTCATTTTAGATAAGGAGCGAACCTGCATGCGACGCGTGCGCGTCATCGTCGCTTACGCGTCGATCGCAGTTTTTTTTTTTAAGATGAAATATAAAGCAAAATAAGGGTAAACATGTAGAATTGGAAATTAAACTAATAAAATGGAAGATAATACCATGGTGGGTTGTCTCCCACATAGCACTTTTAGTTAAAGTCCTTAAGTTGGACATTTGGTGAGCTCCTTGTCATGGTGGCTTGTGCTTGAACTCATCTTGAAACTGCCACCAATGCTTGGACTTACAATAAGCTCTATCAATTCCAAGTGAATTCCCCAAGTTTTGATGGAGTTCTTCACAAGCTTTGAGCTCCCAAAATTGATCCTCTTGTATGCCGGGATCCCAAATCTTGTTTCTACACGTGTCTTCAAGTTGATCATCATGATTCCATCTGGGTGGTTTAGCCTTGGATTTCTCATGTAAGCACCCAAACATCCTCCTAGACCCATTCACTTTAGTTCTACACCAACCATTATTATCAAACTTGAGCGTGCAATCATCATGAACCTTGAGTGACGCTTCCAACCACCACACAATTCTCCCTTACTCATCAATCCGCAGAGAGCTCTAAGTTGACCGAACGTTTCAAGCAACCCATACTCAAGTCGAATTAGAAAGCCTAGAGATAAGAGATTTATCCACTTGAATGGTGTAAAGGATGATGGTGACTTAGGAAGGGGGACCTCCCCACACTTTGACAATGCAAGGTCCACTCCCTTGTGCTCCTCTTTGAATTCCTCCACTTCTTGACAAGTATCTTCAAATTCAATTCCTTGTTCATCAACTTATTCTTTGGCTATTTCACATCCACTAGGAGAGGATTCAATTGTAGATAGAAACTCATCAATTATTGAATCTATCTCATGATCAACCTCCTCCAAGTCTTCAACCATGACATGCCTTGGAGGTTGTACACTGTAACAACCCTGATTTTCGAGTACGCGAGATCTTTTCTGAAGGCACGGATTTCACGGGAAGATCAGTAAAGGGAACACCTCTTCTATATCATCAAGCATCTCAATCCTCATTATCATTATGTCATCCTTAAGATAGAACCTCTTTTGAGGCAAGCTCGATGACGCGGTCACGAAGAACCTAATTTTTGAACCGTATCGGTTGGCAGTTTTGATTCTGATTTTCGTAAATAGTCTCTGTTTGACGAATCGGACTTGATTCATGAGTGAAGATAGATAATAGTATAATATTATCATTATATGAGTATTAGAAGCAGCTTGAATGATATTATAAGGTTACCTGGTCTATTTTTGTTAAAAACAGAAAATCGGTTTAACCGGGTTCACAGTTTACTGGTGCAGCTTAGCACCGGCACTCTCTGATGACTTTAGCAATGCTAAGGCCTCATTATACATGTTTTATTATCATATTAAATATGTTACTAATGTCATTTATGCTAGTAGCTCAGAAAATAATTTTTAGAGATGTTTTTACGAGTGTTCCGATACACCTAGTTTTAGTAGTTATACACCTGAGATATTTTAATATTATTTTAATCAACCTCCAAGCCAACCAATCACAACTCACCTTACACCCCCAAGACACTCCAAGGCTGGTCATTTACTCCCTTTGGCCGAAATTGAAAGGAGAGAAAAGAGAGAGAAACTTTCATGAACACTTAATCTTCAAAGCTTGATTTATTCTGAACTAAAACTCAAATCAAAACTCTGATTTCACCAAAATGATCCTCTCTTCTTCCTCTACATAACCATGTGACTTATCAAGGCTGGAAATAAGGTTATATGGCTGTCTCCCTCCCTCTTCAATTCGGTTTTCAAGGAAAACCATGCAAAACATGTGTTTTCTTGATGTGTTTTAGGAGGAAAAAGTGCTTTAAGAACACTTCAAAGAGTAACCGGATTTGGAGCAGCAAATCAAGGTAGGGTGTCACGAAATTAATCTTGATTATTTGTGTTTGAGTTGTGTGAATGTTGTATGATTTGGCTGTGCTAAAAATTGGTTGCATATATGATTGATTCTTGGTGAAAATTTGGTAAAATTTTGATGAAATTTGATGAAATTCAAGCTTTAAGTTCATGTTCTTGGAGCAGCTGGTAAACAAAACCCTAGGCCCTAAATTGGGGTTCAATTTGTGTTAAAATTATGTAGAAAAGATGGAGTTTTAGTGGCTGCTAATTTATTATGAATTATAGTAAAAATCGGTTGCTGAAAAGACTGAAAAACGGGTAAAAACAGAGAAAGAATCTGAAGAATTTATGAAGAATATGTAGAACACTTTGAGTGTGGTGAAGAATATTGAAGAACACCTTTTAGATCTTATAAAGGGCAAGGAAGTAAAATTTTTGGTGTTTAAGGGGTTATATGGTAATTTCTAAAAGTTAGGGTGGTAAAAGTAGAAATATTAAAAGTTACGGGTGGTAAAAAGTTAATTTTAAAGGTTAAAAGGTAAAGGCAAGGTAATTTTCTAAAATATATTAATAAAATAATAAATAATAATAAAATATTAAATAATAAAATTTAATTAAAAATAATATTTTAATAAAAATAATAAAATAATGCGAAAAAGGCAGTTTTCTGTAAAATCTTTAGAAAGACAACTTTAATCGCAGAATCTCATAATTACCTTCATAAAACACTTAGGGAGTGGTAATAACATGTTAGTGAGGCAAAGAAAAATGAAAGATAAGAAGTTAAAGAAAAGATAAAAATCAAAGAAAAAGTCTGTAAGGTTTTAATGACAGAAAAACAGACAGAGATTAATGAACGAACTAGGACAACATAGTTAGTCCTTGAGTTGCGACTAGGGTTAGGTATTATCTGTATCTTTTGTTTACTACTTCTCGGTATTTTGCTATATATCTGCTAAGCGACACAAATTAATGAACTTAACTAATAACCCCGGCCCTACTAAGAACTCCCCAGTTCTTACCCCTTCTCTCTCCCTTTCCCCTTCAGATGGAAGCAGGAGTACCCTTCCGTAATCTACTGATGACCGTTTCACAAAGAGGATTCCACTCTAGGTAGTCTTCTAAGTCTAGGGTGAATCTCTTTATCTGTTTATATGTATATACTATGAGACCAGCCATTGTCTGCACCCTGTTCGTATGCGCACTTTAGCCTAAATCCTGTGTACGAGACTCCTGTTGTGTGGCTACCTGATGAGGTACCAGAGAGACGTCATATGGCAACGTCTGATCGTGCAGAGGAATAGTAGATGATGTTCTATCTTTTGATGACGTTCCACCTGACTTGAGTTGTGAAGACTTAGAACGTACTTTCCCTCAGTTTAGTAGTTTAGAGGGACTAGGTGAGGATAGAGTCTAGGCTAGCCTGGGTGCCAGCTTAGGGACTTCTTGAACAGGTCAGGACCTGGGATGTTGTATGTATGTATATGTATATAGTTATTATCTAGCTATATCTAGGGGTGTTCTAACTATCAGTCTATATTCTAATAAAGGCTGGATCACCGAATGTTGCTAGCTACTTGTGATGTATTTATGTGTGGTTGTTTATAATTGTTTTATCTGTTATTATTTATGAATTGATTATAAATGATTCTGTTTATTAATCCAAATATTTTCAAAAAAAAAGTACCTCGCTAACTAACTACGCTTTTAACAACGAATCAGGCTCATATAATAAATAATAGATAATAATTAGGATGACAAATTGGTAGCACTCAATTTCTGGTATGTCCTAGGCGTACTGAAAATTGGGTCGTTATATACACCCTCCTCAACATCAAATTCAAACGTCTTGGAAGGAGGGTCTATGACTTGAGATTCCCATGGAGGTTCCGCATCTCCTAAGTCTTCAACCACTTCCTCTTCTTCGATAATTTCGGCTTTCTCCACTTGCTCTAGTACAAAATCTAACTCCTCCTTGATTGCTTCCACCACTTGACAACTTTCTTCAATTCCCCTAATTCTTCAACTACTCTTTCATCTTCAAGGGTCTCTCCTACCTCCACTTTTTGGGCCTCCTCTTGCTTCTCTTAAAGTATGGATGCGTGAACCCGGTCTATTACATCCCTAAGACAATTCTTTCTCTCTTGTTCCATGTCAATAGCATAATTGGGATCATTTTGCTCTTGGATTAATAGATATGGGTGAAAAGTAAGTGCACCAGAGCTTAAGGGTTGAGTATTGGGGGTAAAGGATGGATCTACATGGGATATAAGAGCTTGGTGAGTAGAGGTAAGACCGGTGAGAATAGAGGTAAGTGTGGTTTGAAGCTCTCTTTTCCCTTGGTGAATAGCACTAAAGGTATCATCTATGGGAGCTTGGGGTGGATAGGAGGGTTCATTTGTTAGGAGAAAAGGCTCATAATACGGAGGTGGTTCTTCTTGATAAGGGTATGGAGATGGTGTAAAATGAGGTGGTGGTTCTGGGTATAGTTCATATGGTTCGTATGGTGGTTGGTGTGGTGGATAAGGGTTAGGGTCATATGGAGGTAAATGGTGGAAAGGGGCTTGTGAGTATGGTGGTTCAAATCTATGTTGAGGAGGGGGTTCATAGGCATATGGTGGGGCTTGTTGGTAACTACAAGGGGGTCCACCATATCCATTGTCTTGGTATGCACCTTGGAATGGCTCTTGCTCATAGTAAGTTGGTGGAGGTTGTTGCCAAGAGTGTTGATCAATCCTTTTGGCTCCTCCCATCTCTGATTATCCCAACTTTGATGCATGTTCTCATTATAGCTTCCATTCCCTACAACCTAATTTGAACCAAACTCATAGCCAAAGGGGTGAGAATTCATAGTAGAAAATAAAAACAAAAGCTAATAGAAAATACGAAATAAAATCCTAAAACTAACAAAAACTAACAAATAAGCAAAAGGCAAATATGTACAATAACCAATAGTAAGGAACACGTTTGCAATTCCCCAGCAACGGTGCCATTTTGATGAACGAATTTTTGATGGTCTAGAATTTCACAAATGAAACCTCGTTGCAAGTATAGTTTCTAAACCAACAAAGAATCCTTTCATACAAAAATTTGGTTGTCACAAGTAACAAACCCCTAAAAATTAATAACCGAAGTATTTAAACCTCGGGTCGTCTCTCAAAGGAATTGCAGGGAAGTGTTCTTATTATTGGTTATGGGACAAGTATTTTGGGGTTTTGGATAAAGGACAAGAAAAGTAAATTGCAAGAATTAAACTAATAGCTAATAAAGCTCTTGGCAAGGTATGAGAACTAGAAGTCCTATCCTAGTTATACTTATCAAGTGTGATGAGAATTATCCATTGCTCCCACTTAGTTAACCTCTAACCATGAAGGAAAGTCAAGTGAATGAATTAACTTGATTCCACAAATCCTAGCTAAATCATAATAAAAGACTAGCTTCAGTGTCATTCAAGTCAATTAGCAACTTCTAATTATCAATCAATAAAAGAGTTTGATAACTTAAAAGTCACCAATTACTCAACCAAAAATAAAAGGAGAAAAATCTAAATTAAAATCCTACTAAACATTTTATCAAACACTTGGAAAACACAAAATAAAAGCATAGAAAAGCAATAAGAGAATGTAAATACTAAAACCAATAATTGCAAAATCAATGATAACAAATAATGGAGGAAGTAATAAATATGAAATATCTCAAATTGCATTAAATAAGAAATTCAATCTAACATGAAGAGTTCATAAACTAAATTGGAGAATAAATACATCAACAAGACAAGATAGATAAACTAAAGTACTAGAACAAATAAGAGTAGAAAAAAACTAAATTAAAGTATAATAGAAATCTGAAATTGAAAAGGAAATAAAACTAAGAACCTTAAAACCTAGAGAGAGGAGAGAGCCTTTCTCTCTAGAAAACTACATCTAAAACCTAAAATTATGTGAATGGAAGTTGTATGAATGATTCCCTCACTCTGTAGCCTCTAATCTGTATTTTCGGGCTTGGAACTGGGCCAAAATCAGCCCAGAAATTGCCCCCAGCATTTTCTGATACGTGCAGCACGTGGCTCTGTCACGCGTACGCGTCATCCATGCGTACGCGTCGCTGGACTTTCGCAAGGTCACGCGTACGCGTAATCCACGCGTACGCGTAATCCACGCGTGCACGTCACCTAACTGCATGGCAACTATGGCAAATTGCATATCATTTTGAAGCCTCGGATGTTAGCTTTTCAACACAACTGGAACCGCCTCATTCGGACCTCTGTAGCTCAATTTATGGTCGATTTAGTACGAAGAGGTCAGGTTGATAGCTTGGCAATTCCTTCAATTTCTTGTATTCCTTCCACTTTTGCATGCTTCCTTTCCATCCTCTAAGTCATTCCTGCCCTATAAACCATGAAATCACTTAACACATATATCAAGGCATCAAATGGTAATAAGAGAGGATTAAAATTAGCAAATTTAGGGCCAAAGAAGCATGTTTTCAATAATAGTACAAAATTAGGAAAGAAAATGTAAAACATGCGAATTCAATGAATAAGTGTGAGAATAATGGATAAAATCCACTAAATTAAATACAAGATAAATCGTAAAATAGCGGTTTATCAATAATCACCTTATACCACTTAAGAAGTACGAGACCAAGCTACCATATCATCAGAAACTCCGTCAGGCAGAGAAGGATAAGAAATTTGCTAGGTTTTTAGACATCCTCAAGACACTTAAGATCAAGATCCCATTCGTATAATCCCTTAAACAAATACCTTCCTATGCCAAGTTTATGAAGGACATACTAAGCCACAAAAGGGATTGGAAGGAGGCTGAGATAGTTCTCCTCACCAAGGAATGCAGTGCGGTCATCCAGATGAACCTATTGGAGAAACTACAGGACCCTGGAAGTTTTGTGATACCATGCACTCTTGGAGACACTTGCGCAAGGATAGCCCTATGTGATCTTGGAGCAAGCATCAACCTAATGCCATCATCATTAATGAGGAAGCTCCGGATTCAAGAAGTCAAGCCTACCAACATTTGCCTTCAGCTTGCTGACGGCTCCGTCAAGTTCTCATCAGGAGTGGTTGAGGACATGATTCTGAGGATTGGTCCCTTTAAATTTTCCACAGACTTTGTGATACTAGATATGGAAGAGAACAGGAATGCTTCCATCATTCTAGGATGACCTTTTCTGGTTACAGGGAGAACCATCATTGACATTTAGAAAGGGGAAGTGACACTGAGAGTCGATAAGGATGAGTTCGTGCTAAACACTATCAAGGCCATACAACACCCTTATTCCCCAGAGGAATGCACGAGGATTAATGTCATAGAACCCCTGGTTGAAGAGGTACATGAGATTGAAAGACTCGAGGAGGAGCTGGATAACATTCTCGAAGAGGCCATGCCTAAACTGGATGCACCGGAAGAGCAAGGGGAGACGCTAAACACCCCTAAAGTGGAAGATAGACCTCCTAAAACTCGAGCTTAAGCCTTTGTTACCATCCTTGAAATACGTGTTCTTAGGAGATGGTGACACCTATCCAGTGATCATAAGTTCTACCCTAAAGCAGCAGGAAGAAAAAGCACTGGTTCAAGTACTCAAGACCCACAAGACAACTCTAGGATGGACCATAAGTGACTTAAAGGGGATCAGCCCAACTCGATGTATGCACAAGATCAGACTTGAGGATGCTACTAAACCTGTTGTGCAACCACAGAGGCGACTGAATCCAGCTATGAAAGTAGTGGTCCAAAAAGAGGTTACAAAACTTTGGGAAGCTAGAATCATATATCCTATTTCAAATAGTCACTGGGTAAGCCCTGTGCAGGTGGTACCCAAGAAAGGGGGGATGACAGTGATCCATAATGAAAAGAATGAGCTGATCCCTACAAGAACTATCATACGATGGCGTCTGTGCATCGATTATAGGAGACTCAACAACGCCACAAGAAAGGATCACTTTCCCCTACCTTTTATAGACCAGATGCTGGAGAGACTGGCTGGCCATGCATTCTACTGCTTCTTGGATGGTTATTCAGGCTGCAATCAGATCACAGAAGATCCTCAAGACTGAGAAAAGACAGCATTCACATGCCCATATGGGGTATTCACATGCCTATATGCTCTCCATTTTCTTTGATATGGTTGAAAAATTCCTTGAAGTATTCATGGATGACTTCTCTGTCTTTGGTGATTCCTTTGACACTTGCCTTAACCATCTCGCCCTGGTACTGAAATGATGCCAAGAAACAAACCTGGTTTTGAATTGGGAAAAATGTCACTTTATGGTAACTGAAGGTATTATTCTTGGGCATCGAATTTCAAACAAGGGAATAGAGGTTGATCAAGCCAAGGTGGAAGTAATTGAAAAATTACCACCACTTACTAATGTCAAGGCTATCAAAAGTTTCTTAGGACATGCAGGAGTCTACAGGAGATTCATAAAAGACTTTTCCAAAATTTCAAAACCCCTGTGTAATCTTCTAGCTAATGACACTCCTTTTAATTTTGATGAGGATTGCCTACATGCCTTCGAAATTTTAAAAGCAAAACTTGTATCTGCTCCTATCATTTCTGCACCCAATTGGGCCCTACCATTCAAATTGATGTCCGATGCCAGTGATTATGCCATTGGATCAGTTCTGGGACAAAGAAATGATAAGATTTTTCACGTCGTTTATTATGCCAGTCACATTCTCAATGATGCACAAAGGAACTACACCACCACAGAAAAGGAACTACTTGCAGTTGTCTATGCCATTGATAAGTTCAGATCCTATTTAATTGGGTCTAAGACTATTGTCTATACTGACCATGTTGCTCTTAGTACCTTCTAACCAAGCAGAATCCTAAACCTAGGCTAATCAGATGGGTACTACTCCTTTAAGAATTCGACATTAAGATTAGGGACAGAAAGGGATCAGAAAACTAGGTGGCTGATCATTTATCTAGGATTGAACATGTGGAAGGAATGCCACCTCCAATTACTGTTGTATCCGGGACCTTTTCAGATGAGCAACTTTTTGTAATCCAACAGGCACCATGGTTTGCAGACATTGTTAACTATAAAGCCATGAGATTCATCCCAAAAGAATACAGCAAACAACAAGTTTGAAAACTACAACATGATGCTAAGTACTACTTGTGGGACGAACCCTATCTCTTTAAGAGATGTTCGGATGGTATAATTCGACGTTGTGTCTCCGAGGAGGAAACCCAACAAATTCTCCGGCATTGTCACAGTTCTGAGTATGGAGGACATTTTAGAGGAGAGCGAATGGCCACCAAGGTCTTCAGGTGGGTTCTACTGGCCAACCCTCTTCAAAGACTCACGGGAATTTGTCCGCAATTTTGATAGATGCCAGCGAGTTGGAAACCTCCCACATAATCATGAAATGCCACAACAAGGAATACTGAAAACTAAGCTGTTTGGTGTATGGGGAATAGATTTCATGGGACCTTTTCCACCCTCATATTCAAACACATACATCCTGGTGGCAGTAGACTATGTGTCTAAATGGGTGGAGGCAATCGCGTCACCCACTAATGACACCCGAGTGGTGCTGAAATTCCTCCAGAAATACATTTCAGCAGATTTGGTGTAATTTAACGACCCAATTTTCAATATGTCTAGATCATACCGGAAACTGAGTGCTACCAATTTGTCTTCCTAATTATTATCTATTATTTATCATATGAGCCTGATTCGTTGTTAAAAGCGTAGTTAATTTGCGAGGTTTTTTTTTTTGAAAACGTTTGGATTAATAAACAGAATTATTCATAATCAACTAACAACTGATAACAGATAAAACAGTTATAAAGAACCACACATAAATACATCACAAGTAGCTAACAACATTCAGTGACCCAGCCTTTATCAGAGTATAGACTTTTAGTTAGAACACCCCTAGATATAGCTAGATAATAAATAGAGTAAAGTATCATTTTTGTCCCCACCGTTTAGGGTAAGTGATAAACCACTATTTTATGGTTTATATTATGTTTAATTATGTAGTTTTATCATGATCTTTACCTACTTATTCATTAAATAAGCATGCATTTATAATTCCTTCCTAAAGTTATTGCATGATTGAAAACTTGCTTCCTAGAGACTTTTAATTATGTATTTTATTTCTCCTTTATTCCATTCGATGCCGTGATATGTGTGTTAAGTGTTTCAGGCTTTATAAGGCATGAATGAGTTAGAGATTGGAAAGGAAGCTTGCAAAAATGGAAGGAACACAAGAAATTGAGGAGATGACCAGCGAGAAGCGACGCGGCCGCATGGATGACGTGACCGCGTGAAAGAGAAGAAATCGCAATGACGCGGTCGCATGGATGACGCGGTCGCATGGATGACGCGGCCACGCGAATTGGAAACTGCACAAGTGACGCGGAAGCGTTGACGACGCGCCCGCGTGGCAAACCGAAACGCCGAATGACGTGTCCGCCTGAATGATGCGTCCGCGTGACATGCGCGATCTGCATAATCTGCAGAATCGCTGGGGGTGATTTCAGGCCTTATTTTGACCCAGTTTTTGGCCCAGAAAAGCAAACTAGAGCCAGAGAACATGCAGATAGTTTTAGTTTTTAGATAGATTTAGTTTTTAGATCTAGTTTTCCTCTCCTCTAGGTTTTCTCTCTACACATTGATAGTTTTTAGGATTTGTTATTTTTCATTGTTTTTGCATTGGGATATTGAGAAGAGTTATTGCCTCATCAAGACTTCGACATTCTAGTTCGTTCTCTTTACTTGTCTCTTACTCTTCCATGTTCCTTAATTTCCTTAATTTTACTATGGGATTATTTTAGCATTTATTAATACAAGAATCACTTTTATTTTTAATTAATCTTTTGATTATTATTTATCATGTCTTTCTTTAATTCCCTTTCTTATCTTATGAATTTTACATTTACAATGAGCGAGTAGTTCCCTAACTTGATGGGGAGTTGATTGAAAGGAACCCTTGAGTTGGAATGCTCAAGAGAAATATTGTAATTGGGTTTATTGTTGGATTGCTCTCTAGTCATTAACACCAATCCTCCCAAGAGCGGATTAGAACTTGTGGATAGATACAGCATTCTAACTCGTTTGACTTTCCCTTACTTAGTAAGGGGCAACTAAACATAATAACCCTCAATTGTCAATTAATCTTGAGAGTACTCCAACAAGAATAGAGCTTCCAGCTAATCAACTCCCAGTCAAGGCTTTTATTTAAATTTATATAAATTCTCTAATTTAATTTTCTGCCATTCAACTCAAACCTTTTTGAAAACATTTGATTGATAAAATAGCACACTTTTCTGCAACTCGTTGGGAGACGACCTGGGATTCATACTCCCAGTATTTTAATTTTAATTTCTGTGACACCCTTCTAAATTGATAAGCGGATTTCTGGTTGGTTGAGAACTATACTTGCAACGCATATTTTATAATCATTCTTAACTCGCCAATTTCTGCCCACATCAATTTTTGGCGCCGTTGCCGGGGAGTTGCAATAGAGTGCTAAAGTTATTAATTGGAATTTATTTATTTGTATTTTATTCTTGCTACTATGAGCTCCTTGTTTCTTTCGTTAGATGACACGTTCACTTCCTGACCCAAGCTTGTTAGTATTCGATCCTGAGATTGAAAGAACTATTTCACGAATAAGGCAAGCTCGGCGTCGGTTAGTCTTCTCTGAGGGCGGATCTGAAACGTCACTTAAGAAAGAAACCAGCCCCCGTTCTACTGATTTGGTTGTTTTACGTGCAGGTAACATGGCAGCAGCCAGGAGAGTTACTATCCAGGAGGCTGGAGCCCCTGATTTTACAATGCAACCATTTCAAGCGCATCACCCAGCGGTGGCTACAGACTTTGAAATAAAGACCGCACTACTCAATTTGATGCCCAAGTTTCATGGCTTACCTGCTCAAGAGCCTATCAAGCACCTGAGAGATTTTTAGGCAGCCTGTTCTACTGTCAGGCATGATGGTGCAGATGAAACTTTGATTTTACTGAAAGCTTTCCCGTTTTCTCTTGAGGGGAAGGCAAGAGAGTGGTACTACACTCAATCAGCAGAAATTGTATCCAACTGGGATACACTGAGAAGAGAATTCTTGGAAAAGTTCTTTCCAACTGAAGTTACTGATAAACTGAGGAAAGATATTTCCATGATTGTTCAGGATGATTCTGAAACTCTCTATGAGTACTGGAAGTGCTTCAATAATCTTCTGGAAGCTTGCCCCCACCATATGATTACTCGGCTATGTCACACAGGGCATGAGGCCCCAAGATAAGACCACATTGGAAAGTGCTAGCAATGGGTCTATGAAAAAGTACAAGACCACTGATAAGGCATGGCAATTGATCAGTGACTTAGTTAAATCTACTAGGAATCACAGGCAGAAACAAGGCCGTGCAAAAGCCGTTGCAGAAGTATCCTCTAGCAGAGAGACTGCTGCTTTAACTCAGAGTATCTATGAAATGACCAACTTGCTGAAGCAGATGCAATTGAACCAACAACAAGTTCAGCAAGCTCAACCTTCTCCACCACAGCAAAACCAACAATTAGTCCCACAAAGAGTTTACGGAATCTGTGCTGATTACAGCCATTATACTGACGAATGTCCGCAGCTCCAGCAGGAAGAGAACACCGTGGCAGCCACACATAACTTCTACGACCGCCCCAACCAAGGGTACAATCAAAGTGGCAATTACAACCATGGATGGCAAGATAATTCTAACCAGAATTGGAGGGACAACAACAACAGAGGAGGCAGAGATAATCAGGGGAATCAGAGGTGGAATAATAACCACAACAGGCAGCAGAATCAGAATCAGCCTTACAGAGGACCTCACCTAAGGCAATCCCAAGGACCACAGAATACCCTACAGCAGACCTCTCAAATTACTTATCCTTCTTCATCTGCCAATGATGACTTACTACAATCTATTGATCGGAGACAGCAGACCATGGAAAACAACATTAATGCCACTCTGAATGGTCTAAACGCTATTTTGCAAGCTCTTGTCTCATAGATTGGTTCAATGAATAACTCCAATAATTAACCTTTGAGCTCCAGTGGGATTCCCTCTCAACCATTACCCAATCCTAAGGGTGGTATTAATGCCATCACCCTAAGGTCTGGAACCACACTACAGGAGAGGAACTAGGAGGAGCCAAGCTCACCAGAACATGCCTCAGCTGAAGAGGTAGTGGAAATAGAAGATGTTGAAGAGGAAGAAGACATACAGGACATAGCTGAAAAAGAAGAAGCTCGACCACAGGAAGAAGCATCAAAAGGCGCAGACACTGCAAAAGACACCACTCCTATTCCATTTCCACAACTTGCAAGGAAGCCCAGGAAGCAACTGGAACCTGATCCAAAAATGGTAGAGATATTCAAAAAGGTTGAGGTAACTATTCCTCTATTTGATGTTATTCAACAGGCACCTAAGTATGAAAAGTTTCTAAAAGATTTATGTATACATAAAGGCAAAATTAATTAATTAGAAACTATTCCTTTAGAAAGTTCCATATCTGCTTTAATGGGAGGTTTACCTGAAAAATGTAGTGACCCAGGTCCTTGTATAGTTAATTGTACTATTGGTGGTGTGATGATTTCTGATTGCATGTGTGATTTAGGAGCATGTGTAAGTATAATTCCTTTGTCTATATATGATATTTTGAGGCTCCCTCCCTTAAAAAGGTCGACAGCTCATTTTGTGTTAGCAGATAAAAGCATTATCACAATGGCTGGAGTTGCTGAAGATGTATTAGTGGGCATTAAGGGGCTCACATTTCCCATTGATTTTTATATCCTGGAGATGTCCCAGAATGCCTCAGATAAGCCATCATCAATCCTACTCGGAAGGCCATTCCTGAAGACCTCAAAGTTTAAATTAGATGCTTTTTCAGGAACATACTCTTTTGAAATAGATGGCCGAGTAGTGATTTTCAATCTGAACAGAGTTATGAAGCACCCACCGGAGGATCACTCTATCCTCAAGTGTGACATTATAGATGAAACAGTGGATGAAGTCCATCAGGAGGAATTTGAAGAGAAGCACACAGGACAAGGTCCAAGTGTGGGGACATTCTCAGAGGACAATGATAGTGCTCTACCACTGTTACCAGCTCCAGACAACCCAGAGCCTGACCATGATCAGAAGTTAGAATTAAAACCCCTTCCTCCACACCTCAAATATGCTTACCTGGAAGATGGGCAGAGGTTTCCAGTTATCATTGCAAGGGAACTTACTTCTCAACAAGAAGAGCAGTTACTCAGTATGCTGAGGAGGCACAAGAAGGCAATTGGGTGGAGTTTGGCAGACATAGTAGGCATAAACCCTCAAGTCTGTGAGCATCAAATATTTTTGGAAGAGGGAGCAAGACCTGTCCGTCAACCCCAAAGAAGACTGAACCCCACTATCCTAGAGGTTGTTAAAAAGGAAGTGACCAGACTACTAGAGACAGATATCATCTATCCCATCTCAGACAGTGAATGGGTAAGCCCAGTACAAGTGGTGCCAAAGAAGTCTGGAGTCACTGCAGTGAAGAATGAGCATGGAGAGCTCCTGACAACCAGAGTTCAGAACGCCTGGAGGGTCTACATTGACTACAGATGCCTCAACCAAGCAACCCGTAAGGATCACTATCCTCTTCCATTCATTGATCAAATGCTGGATTGCCTATCAGGTAAATCGCATTATTGTTTTTTAGATGGTTACACAGGTTATTTCCAGATTCATATAGCTCCTGAGGATCAGGAAAAAACCACTTTTACATGTCCTTTTGGGACTTATGCTTACAAGAGAATGCCCTTTGGCTTGTGCAATGCACCAGCTACTTTCCAGAGGTGCATGATGAGTCTTTTCTCTGATCTTATTGAGGACTGTATGGAGGTTTTTATGGATGATTTTAGTGTTTATGGCGATCCCTTTAGCCTTTGCTTAAATGGATTATCTAGAGTATTAGATAGATGTGTCAGTACAAACCTGGTATTAAATTTTGAAAAATGTCACTTTATGGTTAAACAAGGGATTGTACTAGGACATGTTGTGTCTAATACTGGCATTTCTGTAGATCCAGCAAAGGTGGATGTTATTTCTAGTTTACCTTACCCCTCTTCTGTGAGGGAGGTCCGTTCTTTCCTTCGCCATGCAGGTTTTTACAGAAGGTTCATTTAGGACTTCAGTAAGGTAGCACTTCCCCTATCCAGATTACTGCAGAAAGATATTGAGTTCGAGTTCAGTGAAAATTGCAAACAAGCGTTTGATAAGCTGAAGACCGCCCTGACTCAAGCTCCAATTGTGAGAGGACCAGACTGGAGCCAACCATTTGAAATAATGTGTGATGCTTCCAACCATGCCGTAGGAGCAGCACTGGCTCAGCGTGAAGGTAAGGATCCTTTTGTTATTGCTTACGCGTCTAAAACTTTAGATGCCGCTCAGTCGAATTACACTACTACTGAGAAAGAGCTTCTTGCTATTATTTTTGCTCTGGATAAATTTCGAGCCTATTTACTTGGTACTAAAGTAGTAGTGTATTCAGACCACGCAGCTCTAAAGTATTTATTAGCTAAAAAAGAGTCCAAACCAAGGCTTATATGTTGGATACTGCTATTACAAGAATTTGATTTGGAAATTAAGGACAGGAGTGGTAACCAGAATTTAGTGGCAGACCACTTGAGTCGCCTTAAGCACATTACAGATGACTCCACTCCTATAGCTAATAATTTCCCATTTGATAACCTGCAAGCAGTATATGAGATAGTCTCTTGGTATGCACCTGTAGCTAATTATCTAGTTAGCCGCACCTTCCCTCCGAACTTTTCTAAGCATCAAAGAGGCAAGCTGAAAAGCGAGTCTAAATATTATATATGGGATGACCCATATTTATGGAGATGTGGCGCTGACCAGGTAATTAGACGGTGTGTGCCTCAATCAGAATTCCAGTCCATCTTAGAGGTCTGTCACTCATCTGAGAGTGGAGGACATTTTGGCCCTCAAAGAACCGCTAGAAAAATCTTAGACTGTGGATTTTGGTGGCCTACTCTTTTTAAGGACGCTGCTGAATTTTGTAGATCTTGTTTTCCATGCCAGAAATTTGGTAATATATCCAGGAGGGATGAGATGCCTCAACAAATTATGCTTTTCTGTGAAATTTTTTATGTTTGGGACATTGATTTCATGGGTCCATTTCCAAATTCTATGGTTATTTCTATATATTGTTAGCTGTGGATTACGTTTCCAAATGGGTGGAAGCAATTCCTACCCGCAATGATGATGCTAACACTGTTGTTTCCTTTGTGAGAAACCATATTATTTGTCGCTTTGGATCACCACGAGCAATTGTGAGCGATCAAGGCACCCATTTTTGTAACAGGAGACTAACAGGACTAATGAAGAAGCATGTAAGTTGCAACAGCCTACCATCCTCAGACTAATGGGCAAGTCGAGGTGTCAAATAGAGAGATAAAGCGTATCTTGCAGAAGATAGTCAAACCTTATAGAAGAGACTGGAGTACCAGGCTACAAGATGCACTCTGGGCATACAGAACAGCATACAAAACACCCATTGGGATGAGTCCTTTCCGCCTAGTTTATGGAAAAGCTTGTCATCTCCCTGTTGAAGTAGAGCACAAAGACTTTTGGGCAGTAAAGGAATGCAACATGGGAATTGAAAATGCCGGAGCTGAAAGGAAGTTGCAACTGCAGGAACTAGAGAGCCTTCGCCTAGAAGCTTATGAGAACTCAAGACTGTACAAGGAGAAGATGAAGGCTATACATGATCAGCACATCAAGAGGAAAGAGTTCCAACCTGGGGACTTAGTCCTCCTTTACAAGTCTCGACTGAGGCTCATGCTAGGCAAGTTGAGATCAAGATGGGAAGGTCCATACAGAGTAGAGAAGCTAGAACCGTACGGAGTTTATCACCTAAGCCATCCTTCAAACTCTGAACTTATCGACGCGGCCGCACGAATTGGAAACTGCACAAGTAACGAGGAAGCGTGGATGACGTGCCCGCGTGGCAAAGCGAAACGCCGAATGACGCATCCGCCTGAATGACCCCGCGTGACATGCGCGATCTGCATAATCTGCAGAATCGCTGGGGGCAATTTCGGGCCTTATTTTAACCCAGTTTTCGGCCCAGAAAAGCAGACTAGAGCCAGAGAACATGCAGAAACCAAAGACAACATTCATTCCGCAGATAGTTTTAGTTTTTAGATCTAGTTTTCCTCTCCTCTAGGTTTTCTCTCTACACATTGATAGTTTTTAGGATTTGTTATTTTTCATTGAGAAGAGTTATTACCTCATCAAGACTTCGACATTCTAGTTCGTTCACTTTACTTATCTCTTACTCTTCCATGTTCCTTAATTTACTTAATTTTACTATTGGATTATTTTAGCATTTATTAATACAAGAATCACTTTTATTTTTAATTAATCTTTTGATTATTATTTATCATGTCTTTCTTTAATTCCCTTTCTTATGTTATGAATTTTACATTTACAATGAGCGAGTAGTTCCCTAACTTGATGGAGAGTTGATTGAAAGGAACCCTTAAGTTGGGATGCTCAAGAGAAATATTGTAATTGGGTTTATTGTTGGATTTCTCTCTAGTCATTAACACCAATCCTCCCAAGAGCGGATTGGAACTTGTGGATAGATACAGCATTCCAACTCGTTTGACTTTCCCTTACTTAGTAAGGGGCAACTAAACATAATAACCCTCAATTGTCAATTAATCTTGAGAGTACTCCAACAAGAATAGGGCTTTCAGCTAATCAACTCCCAGTCAAGGCTTTTATTTAAATTTATATAAATTCTCTAATTTAATTTTCTGCCATTCAACTTAAACCTTTTTGAAAACATCTGATTAATAAAATAGCACACTTTTCTGCAACTCGTTGGTAGACGACCTGGGATTCATACTCCCAGTATTTTAATTTTAATTTCTGTGACACCCTTCAAAATTGATAAGCGGATTTCTGGTTGGTTGAGAACTATACTTGCAACACATATTTTATAATCATTCTTAACTCGCCAATTTCCGCCCACATCAGTAAGTTTCAAAGTTGTCCCTAACGTTTCAATCGTTCTATTTAAGTCCCTAACGTTTCAAAACTGAGTTAATGTTGTCCTGCCATTAGAGATCCGTTAACAGAATCTACAGCGGGATAAAATTGAGACAATTTTGAAATGTTAGGAACTTAAATAGAATGAAAACATTGGGGACAAAAATGATACATAGAAATAAATTTTAATTTTATTCTTCAATAATATCAATTTTTTACTATACATAGTATTCAATTATTTTTTAATCACATCTAAATAAATTACACTTAATCATATTTCTTTCATTTTAAATAAATTATTTTTTTATAATTTTACTCTTAAAAATTTTTAGTTATCATAAAATGTTTATAAAATGACTAGTATATAAATTTGGAGAAAAGAAAAAAATAATATATATAAAATAAAATATAAATTATACATTTTGTCTCTAATGTTTTAAAATTCTTTAAAATTATAAAAAAATAAATTTATTTAAAATGAAAGTAATGTGATTAAGTGTAATTTATTTATATGCAATTAAAAAACGTTCTGTGTAGCACTGGAAAACATTCTGCGGTCGTACCACTATTTATCTGACTGTCTCAATACAGCAGATGAGCATACAAATAATTCTGGAGTTGCCTTAATGCAACAAATGAATAAGCAAACATCTCTTGGGTTGCCTCAAGCAACAAATGTACATAAAACAAATATCTCTTTATTGTATTACTCTTTCCTTTGTATCCATATTACTCTTTTTTTCTTTATCTCTTTACTTTACTCTACTTACTCTGTTCTCTGTGTTACTTTATTCTGCTATGATGTCTCTGCTTAACGTATGTATTTTAAAGCTTATGTAAATTTCGGTATGAATAGTTAGCCTGTCCCAAGTATAGGTTCATTAAGTCTATACTGAAACAGTTTAACTTTTCATATAATACATAACCCTAGTCGCAACTCAAGGACTAACTATGTTGCCCTAGTTCGTTCCCTACTTTCTGTCTATTTTTCTGTCATTAAAACTTTACAAACTTTTTCTTTGGTTTTTATCTTTTCTTTAACTTTCTATCTTTCATTTATCTTTGCCTCACTAACATGTTGTTACCACTCCCTAAGTATTTTATGAAGGTAATTACGAGATTCTGCGCTTAAAGTTGTCTTTCTAAAGTTTTTACAGAAAACTGCCTTTTCCGCATTATTTTATTATTTTTATTAAAATATTCTTTTTAATTAAATATTATTATTTAATATTTTATTATTATTTATTATTTTATCATTAAATTTTCAAAAATTACCCTACTTTAACTTTTAACCTTTAAAATTCACTTTTTACCACCCGTAACTTTTAATATTTCTACTTTAACTACCCCAACTTTTAAAAATTACCAAATAACCCCTCAAACACCAAAATAATTACAACCTTGTCCTTTTTAAGATCTAATAGTTGTTCTTCAATGTTCGTCATCACACTTAAAGTGTTCTTCATGTTCTTCATAAATTTTTCAGATTCTTTCTCTATTTTTACCCGTTTTTCAATCTTTTCAGCAACCGATTTTTACTATAATTCATAATAATTTAGCAGCCACGAAAATCCCATATTTTCTACATGATTTTAACACAAATTAAACTCCAATTTAAGGTCTAGGGTTTCGGTTTCCAGCTGCACCCAAGAACACAAATTCATAGCTCGAATTTCATGAAATTTCATCAAAATTTCACCAAATTTTCACCAAGAATCAATCATGAATGCAACCAATTTTTAGCACAGACAAACCATACAATATTCACACAGTGCACTTGCCGATGTTTTACTGTTTGTAAAATACGCTTCAAGTTTTTGGCATCGTTGCCGAGATTAATCGTGGTTAACAAACTACCAATCAATTGATTACCTAGATTAGAACTTTTTACTTTTTGTTTATTTACTGTTTTTGTTTTATTTCCCCCCAGGAATTTTATTCACACTGTGAAGGGAGTTCCAATTTGATTTCCTTGTTGTCTTTGTCTATGCAGAATAACAGGGAGAAAGAACCTCTTCAATATGATCCTAAGATCGAAAGAACTATTTGGCGACAAAGAAAACAAGCTAGAAATTAAAAAGTTGAAGAAGAGATTGAAGAAGTGGTTGAAGAAGAATCTAAGAAAAACATGGAAGAGAATAACAGCTAATGCTCTTCCACCTAGGAGGACTCATGGATCTTTCACTACTCCTAATCCAGGGAGTTGTGGAAGTAGCATTGAACACCTACTATTAATGCTAACAATTTTGAACTGAACCCGCAGCTTGTTACATTGCTGCAACAAAATTGTCAGTTTAGTGGGAGCCCACAAGAAGATCTAAATTTGTTTATCTCTAATTTTTTGCAAATTTGTGACACTGTCAAGACAAATGGCGTCCCGGCTGAGGTTTACCGATTATTGCTCTTCCCTTTGCTATAAGGGATCGTGCTAAGCAGTGGCAGGATAATCAGCACAAGGAGAGCATAGCCACATGGGAGGACATGGTCACTAAGTTCCTAAACAAGTTCTTCCCACCTCATAGGTTGACTAAGCTCAGAACCAACATTCAAACCTTCAGACAACATGAAGGAGAGTCCCTCTATGAAGCTTGGGAGAGGTACAAAGAGATTCTTAGGAAGTGCCCTCCATATATGTTTACAGATTGGGTCTAACTCCAGATATTCTATGATGGGATCACCTCCGCCTCTCGGGTTTCTTCGGATAATTCCAGATAATGCTTACACGACCAATGGCTTGCGTACGCGGGAACCCTTTTCTGTTTCGAAGATTCGCATACGCAGATGATGCTCACGTACCCGGCAATCTAATTTTTACACTCATGCGTACACGAGACCTCTGTTTTACTGAAAATTTGATTTTTGTGTTTTTGAGCACTCTTCTGGCTTTCTAAACCTCTATAACTACTGTTTAGGATTTCCTTGCTAGTATTTAGACTTTGGGTCAAGGGTGAGTAGTTTGAGTGGGCTTAGTTGGATATTTTTCTATTAGGAGATTAGAGACGATGACTTAGGCTTGGGAAATTCTATGGATTGGCAGAGTGCCAATTTGATAATGAATTGAGGAAAATGAAAGATTGAGACTATTGAAATTGATGAAAAGAAAGATATTGATTTGCGATATATGAGAAGTGATCACTGAGACGGAATACTATATTACCGTTGTGTTATGATTGGTAAGTCGTTATGCGCTAAGCAAGGACGATGGTTAATCCGCTTGTCGAGGTTGCGACATTGGCATAAGGATGGTGGTTAATCCTGCCTACATTCAGATGTGAGTCTGAGGTGGGAAGAACTTGTTTAGGAACTTAGTAACCAAGCCCTCCCATGTCGCTATGCTCTCTTTGCGCTAATTATCTAGCCACTGCTTAGCACAGTCTCTCACAGCAAAAGGAAATAGCAATAGTCGGTAAACTTTAGTCGGGACACCATTTGTCTTGACCGTGTCACAAATTTGCAGGAAATTAGAGATAAATAGATTCGGATCTTCCTGCAGACTCCCACTGAACTGACAATTTTGTTGAACCAATGTGACAAGCTACGGCTTTAGTTCAAAGTTGTTGGCATTAACTGTGGGTGTTACAATGCTACTTCCATAACTTTGTGGATCAAGATTTGTGAAAGAGCCAAGAGTCCTCTGATAAACCCCAACTTTGTGGTTTATCTTGTGTTAAATTCAGGGGATTTTATCAACTTATCTCACATTTCTTCAATGAAATAGCATGGTATCAATATATAATAGTTTATACTTTTCTTCTAGAATCATTGCCTAAAACTGGCGTTGAACGTCCACATCTGGAGTTCAACGCCCAAAGAGGAGCAAGCCCAGTGTTGAACGCCCAAAGGTGGCGTTCAATGCCAGGCAAGGAGCAAAAGGTAGCGAGCTCACCCCCTAATGGGCATTCAACACCCACTTCCCAAGTTGGATGCTAAGCTTGGACCGAAGCACACAACCAAAGTGGGCCCAAAGTGGATTTTAGCACTCCTTAGCTTATCTAGTCTTACCTTTGTACCTTTTAATTTAAATTAACATCTTTTAGGGTTAGTATTTTACTATTTAAAAAGGAGATCACTTAGGATTAGAGGGGGATTCACAGACAGATCTTCTGAATATAATTTTGTTTTATGTAAAGTTATGAGAAACTAAACCTCCTAGGTTAAGGTTAGGAGCTCTGCTTATCTCTATGGATTAATATCATTACTATTATATTCTAATATATTTTTGATTTAGTTCTAAGGTGTGTTTTCATTTTTCATCCAAATGAGACTAGGTACGTCCCTTTTTCTGCATGAGTTCATGTGATACTGGAAAAGGTCACTTCAGCTACAGCTTGAAAACACTCCTCCTAAATCGAAATTATCTGGGCAAATTGGGATATGTGATATATAATCTCGTTAGTTTTGCGTAATTGAGGTTTTTGTGGTGCTAAACTAGTTTTCTGAACTTCACCCTCTGATTCGAAGGATCTGACCTTGTTTGTGGCATTTTGAGTAGGATCGGAGGAGTTTAATTCACTAAACGGACAGGTTTTAATTAATCACTTACAATTTTCCATAGAATGAATCATGCATTGCTAAAATAGTTGGTAAAAAATATTAATCCGAAAAGGTAAATATCTCTAAGACCTTAATTGCTTTCTCATTATCATTTCTACACCAATTTCTTACAGCTTTCTTTACTTTCTTGTTTCATCCACCTACAATAACAACAACTCTTTCTCTATTTCGCCTGACTAAGATCTGCAGGATAATCATTGCTTGCTCAATCTAACAATCCTTGTGGGATCGACCCTCACTCACCTGAGGTATTACTTGGATGACCTAGTGCACATGCCGGTGAAGTTGTGCGAGTTCAATTTTTGCGCACCAAGTTTTTGGCGCCGTTGCCAGGGATTGTTCGAGATTGACAACTACCGGTTGTCTTGTTGCTTAGATCATGTACTTTTTACCAGTTTTTCTTTTAATTGTGTTTCTTGTTAAAAATTTTCAAACCATCTTTATTTATTTTCTTAAAATTTTTTAAAAATTCATCTTTAGTCATCTTTCGTCGAATATTGTGTGAAAATTTTAAGTTTAGTATTTCTCAGTAGTTTTGGTCAATTATTTTTCCTTCTCTTGATTTTCATAAATTGTTCTTGTTTGCTTTCTTCAACTTTTTCTAGCTTGTTTACTTTCTTTTTGTTCGAAATTTTTTTGGTGTTTTCCCCTATTTAATTTTAAAAATTTTTAAGTTTGGTGTCTTTTAGTGTTTGATACGTGGTCAGGAGGGCATTTTTGTCATCTTAGAGCTAAGGGACGGAATGATAATCTTGTCATATTCAAGGATCTGAATTCTAGAAGAATTGTGCCATGCCAGTCTTGGACATCTAGAAGACCAAGAATCTGTCTCAAAAACAGTGGTGCTGAAAGGGCAACAATTCATAAGGCCCATTAGGCTAAGGCAAGACAACAAGAAGCCCAATAAAGCTTTTCAAATCCAATGGGAGGCATAATTTATTATTAATTTTTGAATTTTTTAGACATTTATGTTAGTTTGTTTTGTTGTTAGAGTTTGTTGGAAGGTTTGATTTACTTTTGATTTGCTTAGTAGTAATTTTAGAGATTTTAAATTTAAATCAAATCTGATCTAATCTAATAAGATCAAATCTGATTTAAATTTGTTATCATATCTTTAGGATTTTAAAATTTAAATCAAATCTAATCTAATCTAATAAGATCAAATCTGATTTAAATTAGTTATCTTATCTTTAGGAGATTTAAATTAAATTATCTTATCTTATCTTTTAGTTAGTTTATTAGGTGCCTATTTAAACACCTTTTGGTGAGATAATTTACATAACTTTGATGAATAAATTTCCGTTGCTTTTAAGCACGTTTTTTTGGTATGATTAAGTGAGGTGGGTGATTTGCTTCGCTTGTTGCATGGAGAAGATTGAGTGATTCAATTTTTATCCCTCTGATCTACGTTGTCAAGGACAAGTTCATTGAAGGTCTAGTAGGGAATCCTTTCCGATGAGCTGGGTTGCTAAGAACAGGTATCTTAGAGGTCTACTAGGAAAGCCTTTATCTATCTTTTATGTTTCCGTTGTGTCTCTTTATGCCAATAAATTCCTCTTCTTGATGCCATTCTTTTCTTGTCTCTTTTTATTGAATAATCCTTATCTATTATGATATAACGCCTAATCCCCAATATAATTCCTATCTTTTAACCCAATCAATTTCCTTATCATCTGGTATCAGTTACAGGTTGTAGGTAAATTCTTATTTATCTGCACATTCCATGGGTCTTGTTTAGTCTCTTTATTTATTTTTTTTCTTCTTTTTCTTTAATTTTTATAAATTTACGTTAGAGTCCCAAAAAAAAAAAAGAAACAAAAAAAAAAAAACGAAAAAAAATTATTTATTTATTTTGGTTTTGCAATTATTCTATCTTAAGTCAGCGTCTGCAACAAAAAGATCGCAAAAAAAATTTTAATTATGAAAAAAATTATGAGGAACCAGCTTGTACCTTCATCATACCACAATGAATTTTTTGGAAGATTTTGTAAGTTGCAACAAGGTTCACAATCAGTGATGGAGTACCACAAGGAGTTTTTATATTTCATGGACAAGGCTAATATTAAAAGGAGTCTTGAGGTTCTTATGAAACGATTTTTGTTTGGATTATGTGAAGAACTTACAAATAAAGTCCAACGTTACCATTATACAACCATGGAGGATTTGGTCAAATTGGCCATTAACTGGGAGCAGGTGCAACAAATGATAGATCGCCATACGAAGAGGATTTCTTCTACACCTATCTTTTATTCTTCTTCAAAGCCAGAGATGGAAGAATTTGTTGAGTATGCTGTAGAAGGTGATGTGTCCTTGGAAGACTAAAAAGTGCAGACTTTCTCAACTGGGTTCTTGGCATGTGAGGAATTTAAAAATCCAGAGAGAAAAGAAATAGAGAAAGAAAGTGAGTGTTTGAGTGAAAAGGATCAATGTTTAATTGAAAGTGAGAGTTTTGAGAGAAAATATGAGAATAGTGAGAGAGATGAGTCAATGAGTGACAAAGAAACTGAGAGCAATAAACACACTTGTGAGAGAGATCTAGAAAGTTCTAGCTTAGATAAGAGTGCATTAGTATCATTGAATTTCATGGAATCCTTAGTTTCTCATACATCTAACCATGAAATTCCTAGTGTTTTTATATCAACTTTCCCAACCTTTGTAGATTTACTGATCAATTATGGAGGCATTAATATGGATGAAAAGAAAGGAAGACAAATTGCACACTTTGGACAAGATGGTGAACATATGGTTAGAAAGATTGAACTGGTACACATGAAGGACATAGCCACAATTCAGTGGGTAGAGAAGAGTCATCAAACCATGGTATTTAAATCCGAAGATTGGGCTTGGATTCCTTGGAGGGACGAAGAGCATATCGTTCAAGATTCGAGGATGAATCTTTTTTAAGAGGGAGAGAATGATACGTGGTCAGGAGGGTATTTTCGTCATCTTAGAGCTAAGGGACGGAATGATAATCTTGTCATATTCAAGGATCTGAATTCTAGAAGAATTGTGCCATGCCAGTCTTGGACATCTAGAAGACCAAGAATCCATCTCAAAAATAGTGGTGCTGAAAGGACAATAATTCTTAAGGCCCATTGGGCTAAGGCAAGACAACAAGAAGCCCAATAAAACTTTTCAAATCCAATGGGAGGCATAATTTATTATTAATTTTCAAATTATTTAGATATTTATGTTGGATTTGTTTTGTTGTTAGAGTTTGTTGGAAGGTTTTGATTTACTTTTGATTTGCTTAGTAGTATTTTTAGGGATTTTAAATTTAAATCAAATATGATCTAATCTAATAAGATCAAATCTGATTTAAATTAGTTATCATATCTTTAGGATTTTAAAATTTAAATTAAATCTGATCTAATCCAATAAGATCAAATCTGATTTAAATTAGTTATCTTATCTTTAGGAGATTTAAATTAAGTTATCTTATCTTATCTTTTAGTTAGTTTGTTAGGTGCCTATTTAAACACCTTTGGTGAGACAATTTACATAACTTTGATGAATAAATTTCCGTTGCTTTTAAGCACATTTTTTTTCGTGTGATTAAGTGAGGTGAGTGATTTTTTTCGCTTGTTGCATGGAGAAGATTGAGTGATTCAATTTTCATCCCTCTTATCTAAGTTGTCAAGGACAAGTTCTTTGAAGGTCTAGTAGGGAATCCTTTCCGGTGACCTGGGTTACTAAGAATAGGTATCTTAGAGGTCTAGTAGGAAAACCTTTATCTATCTTTTATGTTTCCGCTATGTCTCTTTATGCTAATAAATTCCTCTTCTTGATGCCATTCTTTTCTTGTCCCTTTTTATTGAATAATCCTTATCTATTGTGATATAACCCCTAATCCCCAATATAATTCCTATTTTTTAGCCCAATCAATTTCCTTATCAGTGTTTCTCTCTCTATTTTTTTCGAAATCAATGCCATTTGATTTCAAAAATTTTAAGTTTGGTGTTATCTTTTTCTTTCTTTTTGAATTGCATTATTTTTTTTCTTGTTAATTGGCTACTTTATTTTATTTTATCTTCTTTTAGGATACCTCACGGGGAGCTCTCTATACTCTGACATAGAGACTCCCACTTTTTTTTGTTTCTTGTCTGATCAGGAACACTAAAATCACTATGGATCTAGATAAAGGTGCATAAGCCAGGAAAATCTTGGGGTCATATACAGCTCCCACCCCCGACTTCTATGGAAGGAGCATTAGGGTGCCCCCCATAGGAGCGGACAATTTTGAGCTCAACCCAAAATTGATCACAATAGTGCAGAAAAACTGTCATTTTTATGGACGCCCCCAAGAAACCCTGACCAAATTCATCTCTGACTTCTTGCAAATCTGTGACACTATAAGGACTAATGGAGTGGATCCTGAAGTTTACAAGTTGTTGCTCTTTTTGTTTGCTGTGAGGGATCATTCTAAGGACTGGTTGAATGATCAACCTAAAGAAAGCCTAAACACCTGGAGTAAGGTGGCCAGCAAGTTCCTGAACAGATATTTCCCCCAAGAAATTTGACAAAACTACAGAAGGATATTCAAGCCTTCAAACAAGAGGAGGACAAGTTTCTCTATGATGCTTGGGGGAGTTATAAGGCAATGCTAAGGAAATTCCCCGTAGAGATGTTCACCCCTTGGATCAAGCTGGATATCTTCTATGACAGACTCCTTGAGACAACCCAAATGTCCCTGGATCATTCTGTAGGCGGCTCTTTACACATGATGAAAACACCTGAAGAAGCTCATGAGCTCATTGAAACAGTGGCTAACAACCAACACTTATACATAGCATAAAGACCCAAAGCAAGAAGGGAGCCTAAGGAGGAATCTGCCACAGACATAATCCTAGCTCAAAATAGGGCAATGGCTGAGCAGTTGGACCTTCTGACAAGACAATTAGAGAGCATGTAAGAATTCACAAGGAGCCAGCACAGCATAGTCCAAGAGACCCAAGCTTCTCTCCAGAGTTTGAAAACAGAGATGCGCCAAACATGTAACAACCCCGATTTTCGAGTACGTGAGATCTTTTCCAAAGGTACGGATTTCTCCAGAAGATCAGTAAAGGGAACACCTCTAATGTATCATCAAGCATCTCAATCCTCATTGTCATTATGTCATCTTTAAGCTAGAACCTCTTTTGGGGCAGCTCGATAACGTAATCACGAAGAACCTAGTTTTTGAACCGTATCGATTGGGAGTTTTGATTCTGATTTTCGTAAGTAGTCTCAGTTTGACGAACCGGACTCGATTAATGAGAGAAGAGAGATAATAGTATAATACTATCATTATATTAGTATTAGAAGCTACTTGAATGATATTATAAAGTTACCTGGTCTATTTTAGTTGAAAACAGAAAATCGGTTTAACCAGGTTCATAGTTTACTGGTGCAGCTTAGCACCAGCACTCTCTGATGACTTTAGCAATGCTAAGCCCTCATCATACATGTTCTATTCTCATAATAAATATGTTACTAGTTTCATTTATGCTAGGAGCTCAGAAAAGAATTTTTAGAGATGTTTTTACAAATGTTTTGATATATCTAGTTTTAGTAGTTATACACCTGAGATATTTTAATATTATTTTAACCCATCTCCAAGCCAACCAATCACAACTCATCCTACACCCCCAAGACCCCCAAGGCTGGTTCATTTTCACCTTGTGGCCGAAAATAGGAAGAGAGAAAAAGAGAGAGAAAAGTTCTTAGCTCCAAATCTTCAAAGCTTGATTTCTACTGAACTAAAACTCAAATCAAAATCCCAATCCGACCAAAATGATCCTCTCTTCTTTCTCTACATAACCATATGACTTATCAAGGCTGGAATCAAAGTGAGTTGGCTGCACCATCTCCCTTTTGCTTCGGTTTCAAGGAAACATGCTTAAGCATGGGTTTTCTTGATGTTCTTCCTTAGGAATCATGCTTAACTTGACTTGAGGGCCAAGAAATGTTAAATTCCTGAAATTTTAAGATGAGAAATCCCTTCCTAACATGCTGAGTGAGATTCGGTAAGTTGAGAATTTGTGGATTTAAAGTTGTTCTTGATGTGATTTAGGAGGAAAAAGTGCTTAAGGACCACCTAAGAGTATAACCGAATTTGAAGCAGCAAAACCAGGTAGTGTTTGACGAAATTAATCTTAATTGATTGTATTTGAGTTGTGTGATTATGATATGGGGTTCAATTTGTGCTAAAATCATGTGGAAAAGATGGGGTTTTAGTGGCTGGGAATTTATTATGAATTTTAGTAAAAATCGGTTACTGAAAAGATTGAAAAACGGGTAAAAACAGAGAAAGAATCTGAAGAATTTACAAAGAACATGAAGAACATTGAAGAACACCTTTTAGATCTTAAAAAGGACAAGGTTGTAATTATTTTGGTGTTTGAGGGGTTATTTTGTAGTTTCTAAAAGTTAGGGTGGTTAAAGTAGAAATATTAAAAGTTACGGGTGGTAAAAAGTGAATTTTAAAGGTTAAAAGTTAAAAAGGGGTAATTTTCGAAAATTTAATAATAAAATAATAAATAATAATAATATTTAATTAAAAATAATATTTTAATAAAAACAATAAAATAATACGAAAAAGGCAATTTTTCGTAAAACCTTTACAAAGACAACTTTAAGCGCAGAATCTCATAATTACCTTCATAAAACACTTAGGGAGTGGTAATAACATGTTAGTGAGGCAAAGATAAAGGAAAGATAAAAAGTTAAAGAAAAGATAAATATCAAAGAAAAAGTCTGTAAAGTTTTAATGACAGAAATAAACATAGATTAGCGAATAAAATAGGAGCAACATAGTTAGTTCTTGAGTTGTGCCTAGGGTTAGGTATAATATAAAAAGTTAAACTGTTTCAGTATAGACTTAATGAACCTATACTTGGGACAGGCTAACTATTCATACCAAAATTTACATAAGCTTTAAATACATACGTTAAATAGAGAAACCAGAGCAGAGTAAAGAGACAAAGAGAAGAGAATAATCAGAGAAGAGTAGAGAGACAAAGAGAATAAGAGCAGAGAACCTATTGAAAGGTCATTTGTTGCTTGAGGCAACCCAAGAGATGCTTGTTAATTCATTTGTTGCATTAAGGCAACTCCAGAATTATTTGTATGTTCATCTGCTGCATTGAGGCAGTCAGATAAATAGTGGTACGACCACAGAACGTTTTCCAGTGCTACACAGCTATTGAGAGCTGTACCTGCAACTGATAACCTGTGATCACTTGCAGAGGATATTAGTTCATACACAGCTAGAATGCCGCACCTGTAAGGCAAGGATTGCTTACAGAGGATATGATTTCATACACGGATGGAATGCCGCAACCTATAAGGTAAAGTCTGCTTACAGAGGATATGACGCGTACATCAGTTAGTGAGAACTGTACCTATACTGACTGGAAAACCATACCCTTTTCAGCTACTTCGGGTTACGTCGGGAGCAGGTATAAACCGACAAATGAGCTCATTACCTGCACTAGGGCGAGACATGCATCATACTTGGTTGTGCATTTTCTCTGTTATGATTGTTGTATGAATGTATGCTTTCTTTGTTTGTATTCTATTCTCTGTGTTTGAGTTTTATTTTCTTGTATTCTTCTGTTTGTGTTCTACTTTCTGTTTTCTCTACTTCTATTTATTTGTATCTCCTATTTACTACTTCTCTGTATTTCTACTATTTGTCTGCTAAACAACACAGAATTAATGAATGTAACTAATAACCCCAACCCTACTAAGAACTCCCTAGTTCTTACCCCTTCTCTCTCCCTTCCCCCTTCAGATGGAAGCAGGAGTACCCTTCCGTAATTTACTGATGACCGTTTCGCAAAGAGGATTCCGCTCTAGGTAGTCTTCTAAGTATATGGTGAATCTCGTTCTCTTTTTTTATATGTATATACTGTGGAACCAGCCAACGTCAGCACCTCGTTCGTATGCACACTTTAGCCTAAATTCTGTCTACGAGACTCATGTTATGTGGCTACTTGATGGAGTGCCAGCGGGACGTCATATGGCAATGTATGATCGTGCAGAGGAGTAGTAGACGACCTTCCACCTTTTGATGACATTTGACCTGACTCGAGTTTTGAAGACCTAGAACGTATTTTTCCTCGCTTTAGTAGTTTAGAGGGACTAGGTGAGTATAGAGTCTAGGCTAGCCTGAGTTCCAACTTAGGGACTTCTTGAGCAGGTCAGGGCCTGGGATGTTGTATGTATATATATATATATATATATATATATATATATATATATATGTATGTATATAGTTATTATCTAGCTATATCTAGGGGTGTTCTAACTAAAGAACTTTACTCTAATAAAGGCTGGATAACTGAATGTTGTTAATTGTTTGAGATGTATATAAGTGTGGTTGTTTATAACTGTTGTATCTATTATTATTTGGGAGTTGATTTGTGAATGATTCTGAACGTTAGACAAATGTTATAAAAAAAAGTACCTCGTAAAATAACTACGCTTTTAACAATGAATCAGACTCATATAATAAATAATAGGTAATAATTAGGAGAACAAGTTGGTAGCGTTCAGTTTCCGATATGATCTAGACATACTAAAAATTGGGTCGTTACAAGACAAATCAAGGAATTCCCCATTAGGTAACTGATGAATGCCAGGCAATTGAGCTACGGAGTGGCAGAACATTAACTACTCAATCTCAATGCAATATCACACCAAAAGAGGAATGCACAACACCTTAAACCCCTGATCCTGGCGTTCAACGCCCAGAAAGGATCAATGACCGGCTGTCACAGAAGCACCCAAAGATGTATTGGTAAAGATTCTCTTCAAGAAAACCGCGTTGTAAGTATAGCTCTACTAATAACAATCCTCGGGGGTCAAATTTAGAAAAGGGATTTGGTTGTCAAAAGTTCAACCCCAATAGAAATAACCGAAGTATTCAAACCTCGGGTCGTCTCACAAGGAATGGGCAATCATGTGCTTTGACATTGGTTAGAAATCCGGGGTTGTGAGTTATGAGCATGAAAATAAATGGGAATCTTAACAAACAAGTAATCTTAAAATGCAACAATTAATTCATTCAACTAAACAAAACATAAGCACTTTAAATGAATAAACAACATTCCACTTGATTCTATTGTGACCCAACAAGAAACTACAAATTGAGCAATTGGTTGAGAAAGTTGGTTTTCAAGTATGAATAATAAAGGTAACTCTTGGCTAGGCTCGGGAATTGGGATCACCATCCTTGTCTAACAACTATACATTGACAATTATAAGGAACCAAGCTCATTAAGTCTACTCTCAAGTCTTAAGTACGTGATATCTACTCCTAGACTTGAAGTACGTCAAATGGCCCTGATCACATCAACCCATAAGTCCCAACCTACCTACTAATTAGATTAGTAGTGGGTTGGCGTCAATGAGTATCAAATTGACCACCTAGGGCTCCCAAATCATCAAATCCATTAGACCCAATGACTCAAGTTTACCCAATTCCCTTGACTTAGGCCAAGAGTGAAAAAGAACTACTCCATAATCAAAGTAAACAATTCATCAAACACTTGGTAAGCACTAACAAAAGACATGTTCAAAGTAGCAATTAAATTGAGTTCTACAAATACCCACTAACAATTATCAACATGCAATCATCCAAACAATAAAGCTAAGCATAGAAATCATCAATGTAACATCAACAAGTCAAGATTCACAACATTCATGAAATGGGTATAAAATGAGAATTGACAAGAATTCATAAACTATCACAAGAAATAAGCACAATTGTAACAAGAAATTCAAATTGAACAATTAAGACTAGTAATTAACAAGATTCAAGTCACAAATCAACAAGGAAAGATCAAATTAAAACTATATCTAGAGAGGAACAAGGGTTTCTCCCTCTAGAATAACCAAAGAACCAAAAACTAACTAAAATTGTGTCCTAGTGTAAAATGAGTGATCCCCCATTTTCCCCTAGCATCCTTGGGTCTTTTTCCATGCAGAAGCAGCTTGAAATTGGGCCTGATGAGCCTCAGAAATCGCCAGGCACGATTTTCTTTAATGAGGTCATGTGCAGCCTTCCACGTGTGCGCGCCATGCGTGCGCGCGCGCCGATTGCTCTTGCGTTCTATGCGTGCGCGCCACATGCGCGTGCGCGTCGATAAGATTCTCCTGATTCGCGCGGATGCGTCCATCCTCGCGCGCCGCTTCCAGCCAATCCCATCCACGCGTGCGCATGGAGTGCGCGAGCGCGCGGATGCTGCTTTTCCAAAGATCTCAATTCTTCATGTTCCTCCCTTTTGTACATGCTTTCTCCCTCTCTTCTAAGTCATTCCTACCTATAATTCCTGAAATTAATCAACAAATACATCACGGCATCGAATGGCAATAGAAGATGATTAAAATATGGCAATTTTAAGGCAAAATAAGCATGTTTTACATCATAGAGCAATATTGGGAAGTGAACACAAAACCATGCATTTCTTGCGAATAAGTGTGAGAAATATTGATAAAATCTCCCAAAATAAGTATAAGATAAACCACAAAATTGGGGTTTATCAAATCTCCCCACACTTAAACCAAGCATGTCCTCATGCTTAAAATAAAAAGAAAAGACCAAGGATCATGGTGAGAAAGGGTTTATGAAATGCAAACTACCTAAGTGGATGCGTGCAACTAATGTAAAATCATCTATATACTTGGTCAAGAGTAAATCTATCCTTCAAGAATACATGTGAGCATATAGGTTGAAAATAGTATGAAATTCATGAATCCTACCAAATTGAATATCACTAAAGAGTGCATATGACTTGCTGAACGAACGCTTGTGAAAGCCAGGAACAAGCATTGAGCATCGAACCCTCACTGGAAGTGTATCCACTCTACCCGCTCAAGTGTCTAGGGTTCGTCACTCAATCTCCGCCTAATCATGCTTTCCAAGATTTGTCTTTCATCTAATCAATCAACAATTACCTAATCCATGCTTACAAGTATCATGAGGTCTTATTCATGGGTTGTAACGGGGCTAGGGTGAAGGTAAGGATGTATATGGCCAAGTGGGTTCAAAATTTGAGTCCTTGATCAACCTAGGATCCACTAGACACATAGAACAACCTATACAACTACAATACATTCCTAGCTACCATTGAGTTTTACCCTTTTTGCATACTCATGCATTCTTTTCAATTCACACCCGCATGCGTTGTTTTTATTACTTTATCTTGGGGCGTCTTTGTCCCCTTTCATTGCTTTCTCTCTCTTTTTATTATTATATTTTTTTTAATATATATATATATATATATCCCCTTTTTTTTGGGATTTCTTTGTGAACCAAAGTATCAATGCATATGGTGTAATCATTTAACACATGAGTATGTTCCCAAAATCCTAGAATCTTTAATTACACTACAATTACATGCCTATATATCTACCCGAATTTCCCAAGTATACCCTCCTATTTGAATGATACACATCCTAACTCACCTAAGCCAATCAAGGATTCAAATTCAGGGTTCATGGTTTTCTGCTTAGGGTTGTTGATGAGCTCTATTTAAGAACAAGAGGGTTTATCAAAGGCTCAAAATTGGTTAGCAATGGTAGATACAAGGGTCAAGGCTATTTGGGAAAAGTGACTATTGAAATGATGGCCTCAATCATGCAAATGCATTCATACATAAAGCAATGGACATATAGAATCAGACAAAGCAAGGATCATACTCATAGAGAGAGAGGTATGCACACAAGAATGGAAATAATGGTTAAAAGATGTAACCATGCAATAGGCTCAAAACTTTTATGCTTGTGTTCTTAACTCAATTACTATGTTCCAAAATACATTCTTAAAGCAAGTTTACTGCAAAAATTTTCAAATTTTTTGGTAGGTTACACAGAACACAGTTTCTTGGAAAGAAAGTTATTGTTTTGACCAAGTAACTCTATAGAAACTAACCATCATGCAAAGAGTATTTACAAGCAAGACTAACTACACATGCAATATATAAAAAGAGAAAAATAAATCCATGGGTATCAAGGAGAAGAGGGCGTTACCCATGGAGATCGGTTGGACGACTTCCCCACACTTTTAGAATTTAGCACGGTCCTCCGTGCTACGAATGATACGCAAGGGATGGTTGGGACCGGAGCCTTCACTATCCCCTTCATCAGAACTCCCATCGGTTGGGTTCGAGGTGGATGTGAATATTTCGGGTTCCTCCATGCTAGGGGCAACAAAACCCAGAAGTGTCTTGATGTAAGTATAGCGGTGGTGGTTGCGCCGCTCATATCTATCAAGCTTCTGGTGAAGATCTTCTATCCTTTGATGTGTGGATCTCAGTGGTGGTGATGATGAGCTAGAAGGAAAAAGAAGTGGCGGGGCCATGTCGAGGCTTGGTTTGTTCATGGGAAGGTGTAGGTATTTTCCGCTTGGGACTACATCGCCCTTAGCCGGAATCATAATCCTCTTATCCTTGGCTTCCCAACAAACACCCGCAGCAGCAATTAAGTCAGACACCAATGCTGGAAATGGCAAATTATCCTGGTCGTGAACTTGACTCATTGCTTGCTTGACAAGAGGTGGAATGTTCACCAGCTTCTCCGTGAGAACACACCAAACAAGCAAGGCAAGGTCCGCCATGATGGACGACTTGTGGGTGCTAGGCAACACATAGTGGGATAGGATTTGGGCCCAAGCTCTAGCTTCCACAGTGAGGAAGCGAGCGTCAATACTCTTGGGCCTCATCCGCTGTCGACCTTGGATCCAAGAAGATTCTGACTCAGCAATGACTCGGAGGATCGAGTCCCAATTGAATCCATACTCCTCTCGCTGACGTAGGACTTCTTGGTAGCCATCCATGTCACTTGGCACTGGTAGAACATTAAGCACTTGCTGAATAGCCTCTTCTAAAACTGAGACTTGCTTCCGGTGCATGTATACCGATTGAAGAGAGGAAAGGTGGTAGTTGGTGCACGAAATTGGAAATCACAATTCTTCACAAATTCGCACAACTAACCAGCAAGTGCACTGGGTCGTCCAAGTAATACCTTACGTGAGTAAGGGTCGATCCCACGGAGATTGTTGGCTTGAAGCAAACTATGGTTATCTTGTAACTCTTAGTCAGGATATAATATCAATAATAATTTTTTAGTTTGAATTGTAAAAAGTAAAAGGGCAGAACATAAATAATACTTGTTATGCAGTAATGGAGAATATGTTGGAGTTTTAGAGATGCTTTGTCCTTTAAATATCTGCTTTCTCCCTATCTTCTTCTTCACGCACGCACGTCCCTCCGATGGCAAGCTGTGTGTTGATGGATCACCGTTGTCAATGGCTACCATCCTTCCTCTCAGTGAAAATGGTCCAGATACGCTGTCACCGCATGGCTAATCATCTGTAGGTTCTCGATCACACCGGAATAGGATTTGCTATCCTTTTGCGTCTGTCACTACGCCCAGCACTCGCGAGTTTGAAGCTCGTCACAGTCATCCAATCCCAGAATCCTACTCGGAATACCACAGACAAGGTTTAGACTTTCCGGATTCTCAAGGATGCTGCCAATGAATTCTAGCTTATACCACGGAGATTCCGATTAGGGGATCTAAGAGATACTCATTCAATCTAATGTAGAACGGAAGTGGTTGTCAGGCACACGTTCATAAGTTGAGAATGGTGATGAGTGTCACAGATCATCACATTCATCATAATAAGGCGCGAATGAACATCTTAGATAGGAACAAGCGTGATTGAATAGAAAACAGAAATACTTGCATTAATTCATCGAGACACAACAGAGCTCCTCGCCCCCAAAAATGGAGTTTAGGTTCTCATGCTGTCAAAGAGTACAAAGTTCAGATCTAGAATGTCATCAGATAAAAAGTAATTCTCTAAAATTTGTTTAAATACTAAACTAGTAACCTAGGTTTATAGAAAATGAGTAAACTATGATAGATAGTGCAGAAATCCACTTCTGGGGCCCACTTGGTGTGTGCTGGGGCTGAGACTAAAGCTTCTCACGTGCCTAGGCTATTTTGGGCATTCAACACCAGGCTGTAACCTGTTTCTGGCGTTGAACTCCAACTTGTAACGTGTTTCTGGCGCTGGACGCCAGACTGCAACATGGAACTTGCGTTGAACGCCAGTTTACATCGTCTATCCTTGAGCAAAGTATAAACTATTATATATTGCTGGAAAGCCCTGGATGTCTACTTTCCAACGCAATTGGAAGTGCGTCAATTGGACTCTTGTAGCTCCATAAATTCCATTCCGAGTGCAGAGAGGTCAGGATCCAACAGCATCAGCAGTCCTTTTTCAGCCTGAATCAGATTTTTGCTCAGCTCCTTCAATTTCAGCCAGAAAATACCTGAAATTACAGAAAAACACAAAAACTCATAGTAAAGTTCAGAAATATAAATTTTTCCTAGAAACTAATGATAATAAACTAAAAACTAACTAAAACATACTAAAAACTATATGAAATTAACCCCAAAAAGCGTATAAAATATCCGCTCATCACAACATCAAACTTAAACTGTTGCTTGTCCCCAAGCAACTAGACAAATAAAATAGAATACAAATGAGTCAAGAAGCAATAATATCTCAGATTTTTTTGAGTGAAGCTCAGATTCTAATTAAATGAGCGAGACTAGTAGCTTTTTGCTTCCGAACAGTTTTGGCATCTTACTTCTTCCATTGAAGCTCAGAATGATTAGCATCTTTAGGAACTTAGAATTCAGATAGTGTTATTGATTCTCCTAGTTCAGTATGTTGATTCTTGAACACAGCTACTTTTATGAGTCTTGGCCGTGGCCCTAACCACTTTGTTTTCCAGTATTACCACCGGATACATAAATGCCACAGACACATAATTGGGTGAACCTTTTCAGATTGTGACTCAGCTTTGCTAAAGTCCCCAATTAGAGGTGTCCAGGGTTCTTAAGCACAGTCTTCTTTTTGCTTTGGACCTTGACTTTAACCGCTCAGTCTCAAGTTTTCACTTGACACCTTCACGCCACAAGCACATGGTTAGGGACAGCTTGGTTTAGCTGCTTAGACCAGGATTTGATTCCCTTAGGCCCTCCTATCCACTGATGCTCAAAGCCTTGGATCCTTTTTATTACCCTTGCCTTTTGGTTTTAAGGGTTATTGGCTTTTTCTGCTTGCTTTTTTTTTTTTTGCAAGCTTTGTATTCACTGCTTTTTCTTGCTTCAAGAATCATTTTTATGATTTTTCAGATTACCAATAACATGTCTCATGTTTATCATTCTTTCAAGAGCCAACATATTTAAAATTCAAGAACATCAAATTCCAAAGACATATGCACTGTTCAAGCATTCATTCAGAAGGCAAAAGGCATTGCCACCACATGTAATTAATCAGAATTTCTTGTATTAAAAACTCGAAAAATATTGCCTCCTTATCCTAAAGAAAATCTTCTATTTTATTCATGTTTAGTGATGATGAGAAAAATAAATTATAGCTTAATTGGAGATAAAATAACTACTAATTACCACTATAACTACTAAGGTAGAACTCAAATAAGAACAATTATCACAGAGTTAAGGCTAAGATTAGGGCTCAACAACCTTGAGTTTGGGATGTGGATGTTCCTCTATTCTGTGGAATGCTTGGTCCTTCAAGAGATAACTTCTGACGCTTCAGTTCCTTTAAGTCACGCCCTTGTTCTTCTTGTTCCCTGAGCAGTTTGCAGAGCATACTGTTTTGATTTTGCTGTTCTTCCTTTATTTGGTCCATAGATTCTTGCAACTTGGTAACAGATGCTTCAAGCAGTTCCCAATATTCAAATTGAGGGACTTCTGGGAGGAATTCTTGCGCCCTCCTCTTGGTGTGGTCATCTTGCATTTGTTGTTTTTCCATTGTGATTTTAGTGATTGGTTGCTCTACTGAGATATACTCTGTTATTCTCATCTTTACTCCAGCATCTTTGCAGAGCATAGAGATTAAGCTTGGATAAGCCAACCTGGCATCCTTGGAGTTCTTGTTAGCAAGTATGTAAAATTCAGATGGGATCAGTTGATGAACTTCTACTTCTTTTCCCAACATAATGCAATGGATCATTACTGCTCTTTTAACAGTGACTTCAGAATGGTTGCTTGTAGGTAATATAGAACGCCCAATGAAGTCCAGCCAACCTCTGGCGACTGGTTTGAGATCTTCTCTCTTGAGTTGATTTGGGACACCCTTGCTGCTAGTGGTCCACCTGGCTCCAGGGATGCATATATCCTCTAGAATTTTATCCAGGCCCTTGTTTGTTCTCATCATTCTCCTATTGAAGGAGTCTGGATCATCTTTCAGCTGAGGTAGCTTAAAGATCTCCCAGATTTTGTCAGGGTGGATATAAGCAATCTTTCCTCTGACCAAAGTTTGATAGTCATAGAGGGCAGTTCCAGATATTCTCTGCCTGTCTGTTTGCCACAGATTAGCGTAGAATTCCTGAACCATATTCCTTCCCACTTTCGTTTTAGGATTTGCTAGGACTTCCCAGTTCCTGTTTCGAATCTACTCTTGGATCTCCGGATATTCATCTTCTTTCAGATCGAACTTGACTTCCGGGATCACTGATCTTAGACCCATTATTTTGTAGTAATGGTCTGAATGTTCTTTGGTTGAAACCTCCCTTGATTCCAAAGTGGTTTTGGAATGCTTTCTTTCTTGCCTCTTGGAGTGGGTTATTTTCCTTTAGGAGCTATGATCTTAGTGGGTATGGTTTAGTGATCACGGATAAACACACCAAACTTAGAGGTTTGCTTGTCCTCAAGCAAAAGAAAAGAAAGGAGATGGGTAGAAGGAGAGCTTGTGTCGAATGGTGGATGAGAGGGGGGCCGAATGTGGTTTTAAAAAGGGAGGGGGTGGGATTTTCGAAAATATTAAAAAGATAAGATAGAAGATATGATTTAAAATAATATGATATGAAAAGACGTGATTTAAAATTGAAAAGATATGAAAGATATTTGAAAAAGATAAATTTGGATTTTGAAAAGGATAATGTGGAGATTTGAAAAAGATATTGATGAGTTGAAAAGATTTTAGAATGAAAAGAGATAGATTTGTTTTGGAAAATTTGAAAAAGAGTTGGATTGGATTGAAAAAGAATTTGTATTTATGGATTAAGATACATTTGATATTTTTAAAGTAGGGTTTTTAGAAATTAGGGTTCTTAGAAATCAGGGTTTGTAACATGTTTATGCAAGAAATCATGAATTGAAACATGAAAATTAAAATTAAAATGAAAAATATGAAGTAAAAACGAATTTACCTCCTCCCCACCATCCTGGCGTTAAACGCCCAAACACTGCATGTTTTGGGCGTTTAACGCCCAATTGCTACTTCTCCTGGGCGTTCAATGCCCAGCTGCTGCTTCTTTCTGGCGTTGAACGCCAGGAACTCCTTTGTCACTGGGCGTTTTTCTGAACGCCCAGGACGCTGTAAATCTGGCGTTAAACACCCAGAAGGAGCTTCTTTTTGGCGTTCAACGCCCAGAAGATGCTTCTTTCTGGCATTTAACGCCCAGATAGCTATCCTTACTGGCGTTCAACGCCCATTGGATGCTTCTTTTGGGCGTTGAACACCCAATTGTGCCTCTTACTGGCGTTTTCTTGCCAGTGAGCTCTTTTTCTCTGTTTTGTGTGCTGAATTCTTCTGTAACCCTGTAAACTTATACAATTGACTCTTTACAGTGCATCAATGAACTTTATATAAACAAATAAAATCAAGAATAGGGCAAAATGCTAGAGAAAGTGATGCCAATGGCTGGGTTACCTCCCAGCAAGTGCTTCTTTATTGTCTTTAGCTGGACCTTGCTGAGCTTTTTAATCTAGCCTCAACCTTGAGCATTCTTGCTCAACATTACCTTCAAGATAATGCTTGATTCTCTGTCCATTAACAATGAACTTCCTATCAGAGTCAATGTCTTGAAGCTCCACATAACCATATGGTGATACACTTGTAATCACATATGGTCCCCTCCACCGGGACTTCAGTTTCCCGGGGAATAGCCTGAGCCTAGAGTTAAACAACAGAACCTTTTGTCCTGGTTCAAAGATTCTAGAAGATAGCTTACTATCATGCCATCTTTTTTATTTCTCTTTATAAAGCTTGGCATTTTCGAAAGCAGTGAATCTGAATTCCTCTAGCTCATTCAGCTGGAGCAATCTTTTTTCTCCAGCTAGTTTGGCATCAAAGTTTAGGAATCTGGTTGCCCAGTAGGCCTTATGTTCCAGTTCCACGGGCAGGTGACAAGCCTTACCATACACAAGTTGGTACGGAGAGGTCCCTATAGGAGTCTTGAATGCTGTTCTGTAAGCCCACAGAGCATTATCCAAGCTTCGTGCCCAATCCTTTCTACGGGTACTTACAGTCTGTTCCAGGATTCTTTTTAGTTCTCTGTTAGAAACTTCAGCTTGCCCATTTGTCTGTGGATGATATGGAGTCGCCACCTTGTGGCGAATCCCATACCGGACCATGGCGGAGTAAAGCTGTTTGTTGCAGAAGTGAGTGCCCCTATCACTGATTAGTACCCTAGGGACACCAAATCTGTTGAATATATGTTTCTGGAGGAACTTCAGTACTGTTTTAGTATCATTGGTGGGTGTGGCAATGGCCTCTACCCATTTTGATACATAGTCAACTGCCACCAGAATATAAGTGTTTCAGTATGATGGTGGGAAAGGCCCCATGAAATCAATTCCCCATACATCAAACAACTCAATCTCCAAGATTTTTTGTTGAGGCATGGTGTAACTATGAGGCAAATTACCAGCTCTCTGGCAACTGTCACAGTTACGTACAAACTCTCGGGAATCTCTGTAGAGTGTAGGCCAGTAGAAACCACATTGGAGGACCTTGGTGGTTGTTCGCTCACCTCCGAAATGGCCTCTATATTGTGATCCATGACAATGCCATAGGATCCTCTGTGCTTCTTCTCTAGGCACACACCTACGGATTATTCCGTCTGCACATCTCTTAAAGAGATAGGGTTCATCCCACAAGTAGTACTTTGCATCTGAAATTAATTTTTTCTTTTGTTGCCTGCTGTACGCCTTGGGTATGAACCTTGCAGCTTTATAGTTTGCGATGTCTGCAAACCATGGTGTTTCCTGAATGACGAACAAATGCTCATCCGGAAAGGTTTCAGAGATTTCAATAGAGGGAGAGGGCGCCCCTTCTACTGGCTCTATTCGGGACAGATGATCAGCCACTTGGTTTTCTGTCCCTTTTATGTCTCTTATTTCTATATCAAACTCTTGCAGAAGTAATACCCATCTTATAAGCCTGGGTTTTGAATCCTGCTTTGTAAGTAGATATTTAAGAGCAGCATGGTCAGTGTACACAATCACTTTTGATCCTACTAAATATGATCTAAACTTGTCAATGGCATAGACCACTACAAGCAATTCCTTTTCTGTGGTTGTGTAATTTTTCTGGGCATCATTTAAAACATGGCTAGCATAATAAATGACATGCAGATGTTTGTCATGCCTCTGCCCCAGTACTGCACCAATGGCGTGATCACTGGCATCACACATTAATTTGAATGGCAATGTCCAGTCTACTGCAGAGATAACTGGTGCTGTGACCAACTTAGCTTTCAGAGTTTCAAACGCCTGCAGGCACTCTGTGTCAAACACAAATGGCGTGTCAGCAGCTAGCAGATTGCTTAGAGGTTTTGTAATTTTTGAAAAATCCTTTATAAACCTCCTGTAAAATCCTGCATGCCCCAGAAAGCTTCTGATTGCCTTAACATTGGCAGGTGGTGGTAATTTTTCAATTACCTCTATTTTAGCTTGATCCACCTCTATTCCCTTGTTTAAAATTTTATGCCCAAGGACAATCCCTTCAGTCACCATAAAGTGACATTTTTCCCAGTTTAAAACCAGGTTGGTCTCTTGGCATCTTTTCAAAACCAGTGTCAGGTGATCAAGACAAGAGCTGAATGAGTCTCCATATACTGAGAAGTCATCCATGAAGACTTCCAGAAATTTTTTCACCATATCAGAGAAAATAGAGAGCATGCATCTCTGAAAGGTTGCAGGCGCATTACACAGCCCAAAAGGCATCCTTCTATAAGCAAATACTCCAGATGGACATGTGAATGCTGTTTTCTCTTGATCCTGGGGATCTACTGCAATTTGGTTGTAGCCTGAATAGCCATCCAAAAAGCAGTAATAATTATGACCTGCTAGTCTTTCTAGCATTTGGTCTATGAATGGTAAAGGAAAATGATCCTTTCTGGTGGCTGTATTGAGCCTTCTGTAATCAATACACATGCGCCACCCTGTAACTGTTCTGGTAGGAACCAGTTCAATTTTTTCATTATGAACCACTGTCATGCCTCCCTTTTTAGGGATAACTTGAACAGGACTCACCCAGGGGCTATCAGAAATAGGATAAATAATCCCAGCCTCTAGTAATTTAGTGACCTCTTTCTGCACCACTTCCTTCATGGCTGGATTTAGCCGCCTCTGTGGTTGAACCACTGGCTTAGCATCATCCTCCAATAGGATTTTGTGCATGCATCTAGCTGGGCTTATGCCCCTAAGGTCACTTATGGACCACCCAAGAGCTGTGTTGTGTGTCCTTAGCACTTGGATTAGTGCTTCCTCTTCCTTTGGATTTAAAGCAGAGCTTATGATCACTGGAAAAGTATCACCTTCTCCCAGAAATACATATTTCAGGGATGGTGGTAATGGTTTGAGCTCGGGTTTAGGAGGTTTTTCCTCTCCCTGAGGAAATTTCAGAGGCTCTTTCAATTCCTCTGAATCCTCTAGATCAGGCGGAACATCTTCAAAAATGTTTTCCAGCTCTGATTCGAGACTCTCAGCCATGTTGATCTCCTCCACCAGAGAGTCAATAAGATCAACTTTCATGCAGTCTTTTGGTGTGTCTGGATGCTGCATGGCATTGACAGCATTCAACTTAAACTCATCCTCATTGACTCTCAGGGTTATTTCCCCCTGTTGGACGTCAATGAGAGTTCGTCCAGTTTCTAGGAAAGGTCTTCCTAGAATGAGAGTAGCACTCTTGTGCTCCTCCATTTCCAGCACAACAAAGTCAGTGGGAAAGGCGAATGGTCCAACCCTGACAATCATGTCCTCAATCACGCCTGATGGGTATTTAATGGAGCCATCAGCAAGTTGGAGACATATCCGGGTTGGTTTAACTTCTTCAGTTAAACCAAGCTTTCTGATGGTGGATGCAGGTATTAGGTTGATGCTTGCCCCAAGATCACATAAGGCTGTCTTGGTGCAGTTACCCTCTAATATGCATAGTATCAGAAAGCTTCTGGGATCTTTAAGCTTTTCAGGAAAGCTTTTCAGAATGACTGCACTGCATTCTTCAGTGAGGAGAACTCTTTCAGTTTCTCTCCAATCCTTCTTATGACTTAAGATTTCTTTCATGAACTTGGCATAAGAAGGTATTTGCTCAAGTGCCTCTGCAAACGGAATCTTTATTTCAAGAGTCCTGAGATAATCTGCAAAGCGAGCAAATTGCTTATCCTGCTCCTCTTGGCGGAGTTTTTGAGGATAAGGTATCTTGGCTTTATATTTCTCAACCTTGGTTGCTGCAGGTTTATTTCCTACAGAAGTGGTTGAAGAAGTCTTTTTGGAGGGGTTGTCATCAGCACTTATGTGTGCCTGATCCCTCACTGGCATTTGAGTGCCAGGGTTGGAAGCTGGAGTGACATTAGACGCCAACTCCTCATCTGCTCCTGGCGTCTGAACGCCAGAACTGTGCTTCCTTTGGGCGTTCAACGCCAGTTCCTTGCTTGTTTCTGGCGTTGAACGCCAGTCCTGAGCATAGTTTGGGCATTCAGTGCCAGTCTTCCACCCAATCTCTAGCGTTTTAGCGCCAGAATTATTTCTCTCTGGGCTCTTAATGTCCTCAGATGGAATTTGGGTAGTTTGCTCATTTCTTGGCTTGCTGCTGCCTTGAGGTGGGGGATTTAATGTTTTCCCACTTCTCAATTGAACTGCTTGGCATTCTTTTGTTATTTGTTTTGATAGCTACTACTTTGTTTGCTTTAATTGTTCTTCCATATTTATATTAGCCATCCTTGTCTCTTGTAGTCTCTCCTTGAATTCGGCTAACTGTTTTGTTAGAAAATCCAATTGCTGATTGAATTCAGTAGCTTGTTCAGCAGGACTGAGTTTAGTAGTCACTGTTTTAGCCTCTTCTTTCATGGAAGGGTCACTGCTTAGGTACAGATGCTGATTTCTGGCAACTGTATCAATGAGCTCTTGAGCTTCTTCAATTGTCTTTCTCATGTGGATAGATCCACCAGCTGAGTAATCTAGAGAAAGCTGAGCCCTTTTTGTAAGCCCATAATAGAAGATGTCTAACTGAACCCACTCTGAAAACATTTCAGAAGGGCATTTTCTTAGCATCTCTCTGTATCTCTCCCAGGCATCATAAAGAGATTCATTATCTCCTTGTTTAAAGCCTTGGTTGTCCAGCCTTAGCTGTGTCATCCGTTTTGGAGGAAAGTATTGATTCAGGAATTTTTCTGTCAGCTGTTTCCATGTTTTTATGCTAGCCTTAGGTTGGTTATTTAACCACCTCTTAGCTTGGTCTTTTACAGCAAATGGCAACAGTAATAATCTGTAGACATCCTGATCTACTTCCTTATCATGTACTGTGTCAGCAATTTGTAAAAACTGTGTCAGAAACTCTGTAGGTTCTTCCTGTGGAAGACCGGAATACTGGCAACTTTGCTGCACCATGATAATGAGCTGAGGATTCAACTCAAAGCTACTGACTCCAATGGAGGGTATACTGATACTACTCCCATATGAAGCAGTAGTGGGGTTAGCATATGACTCCAGAGTCCTTCTGGACTGTTCATTTCCACTTAGATCCATGATGGAGAAAGGGAGATGATGTAAAATAAAATATATTTTTATTTATTTATTTATTTATTTATTTCGAAAATAAAATAAGTTAAAATAAAATAAATAAAAATAGGTGAAGATTTTCGAAAAATGGAGAGATAAAAAAATGATTAGGAAGTTTTGAAAAAGATAAGATTGAAAGGATTTGATTGGAAAAGATATGATTTGAAAAAAAAAAAGATTTTAAATTTTGAAAAAAAAATCTGAATTTTAAAAGTAAATTTCGAAAATTTGCTTTAAAATAGAGAGAAAAGATATTTTTGAATTTAAAGAGGAAAGAGAAAAACAATAAGATATCACAAGATTCAAAATTTTTAGATCTAATGCTCCTTGTTTTCGAAAATTTTGGAGGGAAAACACCAAGGAACACCAAACTTAAAAATTTTAAGATCAAGATACAAGGAAAACTCAAGAACACTTTGAAGACTCACAAGAACACAAGAACATGAAGAAAGAACACCAAACTTAAAATTTTTAGAAAACCAAACTAAAATTTTCGAAAATTATAGAAAGATTAACAAGAAAACACCAAACTTAAATTTGGCACAAGATCAAGAAAAATTATTTTTGAAAAAGATTTTTAATAAAACCAGTGCCCAATCATCAAGAACATAAACCAATGCTCTAGCCAATTGAGCTGTAAATGTAACACTTGTTTTGAAGAAGTATTTTTAATAACTAAGAAAAAATATATATATATTTTTTTTAAAACTAATGTTTTGAAAAGGCACACGAAAAACAAAAAAAGAAACAGAACAAGAAAAACTAAAAACTAATAAAGAAAAATAATATTTTTGAAAAATTTTTGAAAAGAATATAAAAGACTCTGACCCAAAAGACAAAATTTTCCTAATCTAAGCAACAAGATTCACCGTCAGTTGTTCAAACTCAAACAATCCCCGGCAACGGCGCCAAAAACTTGGTGCACGAAATTGGAAATCACAATTCTTCACAAATTCGCACAACTAACCAGCAAGTGCACTAGGTCGCCCAAGTAATACCTTACGTGAGTAAGGGTCGATAGCACGGAGATTGTTGGCTTGAAGCAAGCTATGGTTATCTTGTAACTCTTAGTCAGGATATAATATCAATAATAATTTTTTAGTTTGAATTGTAAAAAGTAAAAGGGCAGAACATAAATAATACTTGTTATGCAGTAATGGAGAATATGTTGGAGTTTTGGAGATGCTTTGTCCTTTAAATCTCTGCTTTCTCCCTATCTTCTTCTTCACGCATGCACGTCCCTCCGATGGAAAGCTGTGTGTTGGTGGATCACCGTTGTTAATGGCTACTATCCTTCCTCTCAGTGAAAATGGTCCAGATACGCTGTCACCGCATGGCTAATCATCTGTAGGTTCTCGATCATACTGGAATAGGATTTTCTATCCTTTTGCGTCTGTCACTACGCCCAGCACTCGCCCCAAACAATGGAGTTTAGATAGGAACAAGCGTGATTGAATAGAAAACAGAAATACTTGCATTAATTCATCGAGACACAGCAGAGCTCCTCGCCCCCAACAATGGAGTTTAGAGACTCATGCCGTCAAAAAGTACAAAGTTCAGATCTAGAATGTCATCAGATAAAAAATAATTCTCTAAAAGTTGTTTAAATACTAAACTAGTAACCTAGGTTTACAGAAAATGAGTAAACTATGATAGATAGTGCAGAAATCCACTTCTGGGGCCCACTTGGTGTGTGCTGGGTCTGAGACTAAAGCTTCTCACGTGCCTGGGATGTTTTGGGCGTTCAACACCAGGCTGTAACCTGTTTCTGGCGTTGAACTCCATCTTGTAACGTGTTTCTGGCGCTGGACGCCAGACTACAACATGGAACTGGCGTTGTACGCCAGTTTACATCGTCTATCCTTGAGCAAAGTATGGACTATTATATATTGCTGAAAAGCCCTGGATGTCTACTTTCCAACGCAATTAGAAGCGCGTCAATTGGACTTCTGTAGCTCCAGAAATTCCATTCCGAGTGCAGAGAGGTCAGGATCCAACAGCATCAGCAGTCCTTTTTCAGCCTGAATCAGATTTTTGCTCAGCTCCCTCAATTTCAGCCAGAAAATACCTGAAATTATAGAAAAACAAAAAAACTCATAGTAAAGTCTAGAAATATGAATTTTTCCTAGAAACTAATGAAAATAAACTAAAAACTAACTAAAACATACTAAAAACTATATGAAATTAACCCCAAATAGCGTATAAAATATCCGCTCATCAGTAGTTAGTATAAAATTCTTCCACCCAAGAGAGGTTGATTTCCTTTGGTTTCCTCAAGAGAAACTCCCATCCTCGCTGTTCAATGCGGGACAGAGTATAAGGAGCAACCTTGTCCGGCGGAGCTAGTAGATGCTCAGGGTGATAGTTCCTTACGGCTATGGAAGGGAACTTAAGTTCACAGAAGCGGTTGGGGAACCTTGAAGAGTCTCTTGCCGGTTTGCCCTTGTCATTCTCATCAATAGGAGCGGGTGTCTTTCCTTTCTTTGATAAGGGTTTGGCTCCTATTGAAGAACGCGCTTTAGAATTTGATTTTTGGGGTGCCCTCCTTGCGGCCGGTTTCCTTGGAGCTATCTCCTTGCCTTTCTTGGTGGCCATCCTAAAATTGGAGAGAGAGAAGGAAAACATTAAACCCAAGAATCGATTTGACAAAAGACATGCAAGTGAATTGTAATGCCCGTGGTAGATGTAAAAGCAAGGGTCATAACACTTGGCATGGGATGCAAGAGGGAGTAATGCATGCAATGGCATGAGAAGAGTGGTCTCAAGCATCCATAATAAAGAGCAAGTCATATTCAATGAATGTTTAAGTGGTAAGTATCAACTACAAGCACACAAGTTAGGCTCAATGCATTTAAGAGAAAGCAAGTGAATGAGGAAGGAGCAACAATTGAAAAGTACATGGCTAAATTGAGCCAAAATGGGATGTGTGCATTTCCTCGAACACTTGGCGTGCAATAATCAAGCAATGAGCAATTATGAGATACTAAACCAATTCAAAGCCCAAAATGGAACATCAATCATCACATAAACATCACACAATGGTAAAAGAGTGACAAAAGATCTAGTAATGCAAATTAAGCTCAAGTTCAACATCCATGGAGAAATAAAGGAAAAGTAAGCAAACAAAAACAAGAAACATCATCATCAAGTAAAAGAGAAACTAAGTAAGGCAATAAGAAGCATCTAATTAGAAGAAATAATGTAAGGAAAAATGGAAGTAAAGGAATGGAAGAAGCTAAACCTTGATGAGTATGAAAAAGCAAGGTTGAATCTTCTTTTGTGAAGATGAGAGAGAAAATAGGAGAAGTGTAGCGCCACCGGGAAAGGGTGGTTGTCACCGGTGAGTGGCCGGAGAAAATGGTGGTGGGTTGTGGAAGAAAAAGAAGAGAAGAGAAGTGATGGATTGAGAGTAGAAAGAAACTAAAGAAGACAAGGGGTTGAAAGAAAGGAAAACAGGGCAAGGCACGAAGGTCTTAAATTGACTCGCGCAACCGGCGCGCGCGTGCAAGGTGCACTGGCGCGTCGGTGAGAGTGATAGCAGATGGCGCGGATGCGTCAGTGGTGCGCGCGCGCAAGAGAGGTTGTGCCTCAGGCACAAAAGTGGTACAAAGTTAGCACAAGTCTCTGGTTTTTGTACCAGAGTGAGTCAGTGAGGTAGGCGCGCGGGCGCGCACCCTGTGCGGATGCGTGCTTAAGGTGTTTCGCCACTGGCACGGACGCGCACTACGCGCAGACGCGTATGTTCTGGCACAAGGTTGGCCCAATTGTGGCACAACTCTCTGGGTTGAAAGAAAGGAAAACAGGGCAAGGCACGAAGGTCTTAAATTGACTCGCGCAACCGGCGCACGCGCGCAAGTTGCGCTGGCGCGTCGGTGAGAGTGATAGCAGATGGCGCGGGTGCATCAGTGGTGCGCACGCGCAAGAGAGGTTGTGCCTCAGGCACAAAAGTGGCACAAAGTTAGCACAAGTCTCTAGTTTTTGTACCAGAGTGAGTCAGTGAGGTAGGCGCGCGGGCGCGCACCCTATGCGGACGCGTGCTTAAGGTGTTTCGCCACTGGCGCGGACGCGCCCTACGCGCGGACGCGTATGTTCTGGCACAAGATTGGCTCAATTGTGGCACAACTCTTTGGTTTTTGTACCAGAGAAGTCATATTTGCCATTGGCACGCGCGCGCACCGTGCGCTAGCGCGTCGATGGGTAAATTGCAAGAGTGCGCGCGGGCGGCATGTACGCGGACGCGTGAGTGGCTGGCGCGAGTTGGGCATGAAGTGGGCATAACTCTCGGGTAATTGGCCCAAGAGTTGGGAATTGCTACCGGCGCGCGCGCGCACTGTGCGCGGGCGCGTCGGTGCTCTTTTTCAAAGACAAATTGTTGTTTTCTTCACTTTTGCACACCCTATCTACAAGAACACATTTTTTTACCCAATAAAATCAGCAAAACTAACATCCCTATGCACTCAATCAATCAAAAAAAGATCCTAAAATTCACAAGAAACCAAAAATACTAAGAAGATGGTATAAACAAGGAAGATCTTACCATGGTAGGGTGCCTCCCACCAAGCACTTTTCTTTAACGTCCTTAAGTTGGACGGTCCTTTTCTTAAGCTTCTTCTCTTCTTGGTGCGTCCTCTAATATGTACACCTCTAGCTCCCTTGGAGGCTTGCAACCATGATATTTCTTCACCCTATGTCCGTTCACCTTGAAAGTCACTTCACTTTTGGGATCAAATAATTCCACCACTCCATAAGGCTTCATCCCCTTCACCTTGAAAGGTCCTTCCCATCTAGAGCGAAGCTTGCCAGGCATAAATCGGAGCCTTGAGTTGTAGAGAAGGACGTCATCTCCCTCTTGAAAGTCCTTCCTCTGAATGTGATGGTCATGGAATGCTTTAGTCTTTTCTTTGTAGATTCGGGCATTCTCATATGACTCATTCCTCAAGCATTCAAGCTCCTCTAATTATAGCTTCCTAGCTTCATCTGCCTTGGCTAGATCCATGTTGTACTGCTTTACCGCCCAATAGGCTCGATGCTCAATCTCCACCGGAAGGTGGCATGCTGTACCATAGACGATCTGGAAAGGGCTCATCCCTATCAGGGTCTTGTAGGCTGTCCTATATGCCCATAGTGCATCTCCTAACCGGAGGCTCCAATCTTTTCTTTGTGGATTGACCACTTTTTCCAAGATTCTCTTGATTTTCCGGTTGGATACTTCCGCTTGCCCATTTGTTTGTGGATGATAAGTAGTAGCAACCTTATGCGTCACTCCATAGCACTTGAGCAATGCTTCTACTTTCCTGTTACAAAAGTGGGATCCTTGGTCGCTCACGATTGCTCGTGGCGACCCATAACGGCATACAATATGATTTCGTATGAAAGAAACAACGGTATTGGCGTCATCAAGGCGGGTAGGCACGGCCTCTACCCACTTTGACACGTAGTCAACCGCTAACAGAATATACAGATACCCACTAGAGTTGGGAAATGGTCCCATAAAGTCAATGCCCTATACATCAAATATCTCGCAGAACAACATAGGTTGTTGAGGCATTTCATCCCTTTGGGATGCGTTTCCTGACTTCTGCCACTGATGGCAAGACACACATAACCGGTTAGCATCCTTGAATAAGGTTGGCCACCAGAATCCACAATCCAACACCTTTTTAGTGGTCCTTTGTGGGCCAAAGTGGCCACCACATTCGGACGAATGACAAGCTTCTAGAATTGGTTGGAATTCGGATTCCGGGACACACCTTTGGATTACTTGGTCTACGCCTCTCTTCCACATGTGAGGGTCATCCCAAATATAGTATTTAGAATCACTCCTCAACTTGTCTCTTTGGTTTTTCGAAAGGTTGGGAGGGAAGATTCTTGCAACCAAGTAGTTTGCCATTGGGGCAAATCAAGGAAGGCTATCCGACACAGCATGCAAACTATCCAATGGGAATGAGTCATTGATCGAAAATGGATCATTTTTTAAATTCTCAATTCGGCTTAAATGATCCGCAACCAGGTTTTGAGATCCACTCCAGTCCCTAATCTCAATGTCAAATTCTTGCAAAAGCAAGATCCAACGTATGAGTCTAGGCTTTGACTCATTCTTTGTCAATAAGTACTTTAAAGCTGCATGATCCGTGTATACCACTATCTTTGAACCTAGTAAATAAGATCTGAATTTATCTAAAGCATGAACAATGGCTAAGAGTTCTTTTTTGGTAGTGGTATAGTTGGATTGTGCTGCATCTAGTGTCTTAGAAGAGTAAGCAATGACATAAGGGAGTTTACCGTCGCGCTGTGCAAGCGCGGCACCTACAGTATAGTTTGACGCATTACACATTATCTCGAATGGCAACGTCCAATTGGGGCCTCACACAATCGGTGCTATAGTGAGAACTTTCTTTAACTCTTCAAAAGCTTTTACACATTCACTGTCAAACTCAAAATCCACATCTTTTTGGAGTAGGTGCTAAAATGGAAAAGCAATCTTGCTGAAGTCCTTGATAAAGCGCCTGTAAAATCCTGCATGTCCCAAAAACGAGCGGACCTCCCTCACGGATGAAGGGTGAGGCAAAGTAGTAATAACATCGACCTTGGCCGGGTCCACAGAAATGCCTTCACTAGAGACTACATGTCCTAACACTATGCCTTGTCGTACCATAAAGTGACATTTTTCAAAATTTAAGACAAGGTTAGTGTCAACACATCTAGCTAGGACCTTGGCCAAGCTCTCTAAACAACAATTGAATGAGACACCATAAACACTGAAGTCGTCCATAAAAACTTCTAGACAATTCTCCATTAGATCGGAGAAGACACTCGTCATGCACCACTGAAAGGTAGCGGGTGCATTACATAGTCCAAATGGCATCCTTTTATAGGCAAAGGTGCCAAACGGACATATAAACGTGGTCTTCTCCTGATCTTCAGGAACAATATGTATCTGAAATATCCAGTAAATCCATTAAGAAAGCAGTAGTGAGATTTACCTGCCAAGCGGTCTAGCATCTGATCAATGAAAGGTAGGGGGTAATGGTCCTTTCGTGTGGCGGCGTTTAATATTCTGTAGTCAATACATACTCGCCACATATTTTGTACCCTTTTAGTAACCATTTCACCGTCGTCCTTCTTGACCGTTGTGATGCTTGACTTCTTGGGAACAACCTGGACCGGGCTCACCCACTCACTGTCGAAATTTGGGTATATGATGTCCGCATCCAGTAATCGAGTGACCTCTTTCTTCACTACATCAAGGATGGACGGGTTGAGCCTCCTTTGCGGTTGCCTAACCGGCTTGGCTCCATCTTGGAGAAATATCCTATGCATGCACTTGCAGGGGTCAATTCCCACAATATCCGCTAGGCTCCATCCTATCGCTTTCTTGTACTTTCTTAGAACGCCTAGGAGCTTTTCCTCTTCTTCACTTAAGAGCCCACTAGCAATAATGACCGGAAACCCTTGGTTGTCCTCTAAGAAAGCGTATTTCAAATGAGATGGAAGGGGCTTCAGTTCACTTTTTACCTCAAGATGAAGTTCCTTTTCATCAAGCTCATGGGACTCATTCTTGGCAATTTCTTCTTCTTGTTCATCCTTTTGGTCATCCTTTTCCTCAATAGTGGGGTAGCATAACTTGTCATGGTTTTCCTCTTGCACTTCTGCTACCACTTCATCAATTACATCGCATCGGAGCATAGAATGTTCTTCGGGAGGATGTTTCATGGCTTCCTCTAAATTGAACTTGATAGTCTTGTCTCCAACCCCAAAGGAATATATACCGGTGAAGGCATCTAACTTGAATTTGGAGATTTTGAGGAAGGGACTACCAAGTAGAACGGAGGATGAGATTCTATTTTCTGTTGGAGGCATTTCAAGGATGTAGAAGTCGACCGGAAAGACCAAATCCTTAATTGCCACAAGTACATCTTCCGCTATTCCCATCACTGTGATCACACTTTTATCGGCTAAGGCAAACCTCGCCGCCGACTTCTTCAGTGGAGCTAAATTCAACCGCACATAGATAGAAAGCGGCATGATGCTAACACAAGCTCCCAAGTCACACATACAATCATAAAAAGTGTATCCACCAATACAACAAGACACTAAGCATGGTCCCGGGTCACCACATTTTCTTGGAATAGGTTCCATCAAGGAAGAGATTGAACTACCCAAGGATAATGTCTCCAATTCTCCTATCCTATCTTTGTGTGTACACAAGTCTTTCAAAAATTTTGCATACTTTGGATTTTGTTGAATAGCATCGAGGAGCGGTATAGTTACCTCAACCTTTTTGAACACTTGAAGCATGTTCAAATCAAATTCCGGTGTCTTCTTTGCTTTCTTTACCATGGAAGGGAATGGAATAGGAATGGACTCATCCACTATAGCTTTCCTCTTGGGCTCCTTGAGGTTTACTCCTTCTTCCTCATGTCTTTTATCTACCACCTCTTCTTCATGTGGAGCTTCAACAACTACCTCTCTCTTATGAAACTCCTCCATTCCCCTTGGAAGTATCTCCTCTAATGTAGTCCCCGACCTTAGAGTGATGGCGTTGAGACCGCCCCTTGGGTTTGGTTGGGGTTGGGATGGAAGGTTAGAAGAACTTGAGGGTTGGTTGGTGTTGTTGTTGGAATTTGGTGGGTGGTTTGACATGTTCATCTTTGAAAGCAAGTTGGTGTGGTTAGCCAATTGAGTACTCAAGGCATCAAATTGAACCTTGTTGCTTTCATCTCGCTTTTCCATAGCGGCTCTAAGCTCTTCAACCTGATTGTTGGAAGATGGAGGAGTTGGGTTTTGATTTTGTTGTCTATGATGTGGTACTTGGTACTTGGTGTAGTTGTTTTGGTTTTGGTTGGAGTGGCCTTGGTTGGCTTGGTAGTTGGTGTTGTTGTGGTGATATTGGGATGAAGATTGGTTGTTGTTGTGATGAGAAGGAGAGTTGTTCCATCTTTGGTTTTAATTGCTTCCTTGTGCATTATCTCTCCACCCTTGATGTTGACTACCACATTGATGGTAATTGTTTTGACCTTGAGAAGGGTAGGGTGGACGGTTGTTGTAATTCACATTGGCTACCACAAGAGCATGTTCCTCTTGAATTTGATGGCATTGGTCGGTGTAATGTGTGGTGCTAGAGCACAAACCACAAATTCTAGGAGGGCCATCAAGTTGAGCAACTGGAGGTAGGGCTTGGATGGCTTTGATGGAGCACAAACCACAAATTCTTGGTTAAGCTTGATTCGGAAGGGGATGGTTCTACCACACCCTTAAGGGGGTTACTCCTCACTCTTGTGTGTTGTGTAGATTCGGCAACATTCTTTATCAAATCCCAAGCTTCTCCCTCCGTCTTGTTTTTCGAAAGGGAGCCACCACTAGAAGCGGTGAGCAATCTTCTATCCTCCGTACAAAGACCTCCAGTAAAGTAGCTAATGAGCAAGTTAGTGGTCATTCCGTGATGTGGACATGACTCCAATAACTTCTTAAACCGAGACCAATACTCGTACAAACTCTCTTGGTCTCTTTGCATTATGCTCGAAATCTCCTTCCGGATGTAGTCGGTCTTCTCCGATGGAAAGAATTTATCAAGAAACTCTCTTCTCAAGAAATCCCAGTTAGTCACAATCTCATTCGGTAGCGAATAGAACCATGTTTTTGCTTGCGCTTCAAGAGAGAATGGGAAGGCGAAAACCATGATAGCTACCTCATCGGCTCCATGCCTTCGAGCCGTAGAATAAGCAACTTGAAAATCCTTCAAATGTCGGATGGGGTCTTGACCTGGCAACCCATGAAACTTAAGAAGTAGATTTATCAAGCTACTCTTCAACTCAAAGTTTGGATCAAGGTTAGGATACCTTGCTTGCAACGGTTGAAGTATGATATCCGGAGCTCCTTGCTCATGCAAAGTGATCCGGCGTGGCTCCGCCATAAGTGGCTCACCTGTAGGATGCAAAGATGTATTAGTAGTGCCAACAGAAGAATAGGAAGTGACAGACTCCAAGTCACTCTCAGTAACGTCTAGTGATTCGGTGTTTTCCTCAAGAGAGGCCGAAGTACTAGGTGTATAGTCCAACCGCCGCCTAGCTTGCCGAGTGTGTAATAAAGTCCTTTCGATCTCGGGATCAAAATTGGCCAAGCTAGAGTTCGGTTGAGACCGAGTCATCAAACTTGAAAGTCATAGCATAAATGTAAAGGAAATCTAAACTATGGCTAAGTAATTAAAGAAGTAAACTATCTACAATATTCACATATTCACATAACCAATATCAAGGCATATGTTGCAACCATTCTCCGGAAACGGCGCCAAAAATTTGACCGGCTGTCACAGAAGCACCCAAAGATGTATTGATAAAGATTCTCTTCAAGAAAACCGCGTTGTAAGTATAGCTCTACCAACAACAATCCTCGGGGGTCAAATTTAGAAGAGGGATTTGGTTGTCAAAAGTTCAACCCCAATAGAAATAACCGAAGTATTCAAACCTCGGGTCGTCTCACAAGGAATGGGCAATCATGTGCTTCGACATTGGTTAGAAATCCGGGGTTGTGAGTTATGAGCATGAAAATAAATGGAAATCTTAACAAACAAGTAATCTTAAAATGCAACAATTAATTCAATCAACTAAACAAAACATAAGCACTTTAAATGAATAAACAACATTCCACTTGATTCTATTGTGACCCAACAAGAAACTACAACTAGAGCAATTGGTTGAGAAAGTTGGTTTTCAAGTATGAATAATAAAGGTAACTCTTGGCTAGGCTCGGGAATTGGGATCACCATCCTTGTCTAACAACTATACCTTGACAATTATAAGGAACCAAGCTCATTAAGTCTACTCTCAAGTCTTAAGTACGTGATATCTACTCCTAGACTTGAAGTACGTCAAATGGCCCTGATCACATCAAACCATAAGTCCCAACCTACCTACTAATTAGATTAGTAGTGGGTTGGCGTCAATGAGTATCAAATTGACCACCTAGGGCTCCCAAATCATCAAATCCATTAGACCCAATGACTCAAGTTTACCCAATTCCCTTGACTTAGGCCAAGAGTGAAAAAGAACTACTCCATAATCAAAGTAAACAATTCATCAAACACTTGGTAAGCACTAACAAAAGACATGTTCAAAGTAGCAATTAAATTGAGTTCTACAAATACCCACTAACAATTATCAACATGCAATCATACAAACAATAAAGCTAAGCATAGAAATCATCAATGTAACATCAACAAGTCAAGATTCACAACATTCATGAAATGGGTATAAAATGAGAATTGACAAGAATTCATAAACTATCACAAGATATAAGCACAATTGTAACAAGAAATTCAAATTGAACAATTAAGACTAGTAATTAACAAGATTCAAGTCACAAATCAACAAGGAAAGATCAAATTAAAACTAGATCTAGAGAGGAACAAGGCTTTCTCCCTCTAGAATAACCAAAGAACCAAAAACTAACTAAAATTGTGTCCTAGTGTAAAATGAGTGATCCCCCCCTTTTCTCCTAGCATTCTTGGGTCTTTTTCCATGCAGAAGCAGCTTGAAATTGGGCCTAATGAGCCTCAGAAATCGCCAGGCACGATTTCCCTTAATGAGGTCACGTGCAGCCTTCTACGCGTGCGCGCCACGTGCGCGTGCGCGTCGATAAGATTCTCCTGATTTGCGCAGATGCATCCATCCTCGTGCGCCACTTCCAGCCAATCCCATCCACGCTTGCGCGTGGAGTGCGCGAGCGCGCCGATGCTGCTTTTCCAAAGATCTCAATTCTTCATGTTCCTCCCTTTTGTACATGCTTTCTCCCTCTCTTCTAAGTCATTCCTACCCTATAATTCCTGAAATTACTCAACAAATACATCACGACATCGAATGGCAATAGAAGAGGATTAAAATATGGCAATTTTAAGGCAAAATAAGCATGTTTTACATCATAGAGCAATATTGGGAAGTGAACACAAAACCATGCATTTCTTGCGAATAAGTGTGAGAAATATTGATAAAATCCCCCAAAATAAGTACAAGATAAACCACAAAATCAGGGTTTATCAATCAACAGGGGCGTTTAATGCCCAGAAAGGGAAGGTAATACACACGCACGTTCAGGAAACATCTCACCTAGCTAGGCTGACAACCCATCTCTAGGCACTATGGATAATTGATGAACGGATTTTTGATGGTCTAGAATTTCACAAATGAAACCTCGTTGAAAGTATAGTTTCTAAACCAACAAAGAATCCTTTCATACAAAAATTTGGTTGTCATAAGTAACAAACCCCTAAAAATTAATAACCTAAGTATTCAAACCTCGGGTCATCTCTCAAAGGAATTACAGGGAAGTGTTCTTGTTATTGGTTATGGGACAAGTATTTTGGGGTTTTGGATAAAGGACAAGAAAAGTAAATTGTAAGAATTAAACTAATAGCTAATAAAGCTCTTGAGAAGGTATGAGAACTAGAAGTCCTATCCTAGTTATACTTATCAAGTGTGATGAGAATTGTCCATTGCTCCCACTTAGTTAACCTCTAACCATGAAGGAAAGTCAAGTGGATGAACTAACTTGATTCCACAAGTCCTAGCCAAATCATAATGAAAGACTAGCTTTAGTGGCATTCAAGTCAATTAGCAACTTCTAATTATCAATCAATAAAAGAGTTTGATAACTCAAGAGTCACCAATTACTCAACCAAAACCAAGAGGAGAAAAATCTAAATTAAAATCCTACCAAGCATTTTATCAAACACTTGGAAGGCACAAAATAAAAGCATAGAAAAGCAATAAGAGAATATAAATACTAAAACCAACAATTGCAAAATCAATGATAACAAATAATGGAGGCAGTAAAAAACATAAAATACCTCAAATTGCATTAAATAAGAAATTCAATCTAACATGAAGAGTTCATAAACTAAATTGGAGAATAAATAGATCAACAAGACAAGATAGATAAACTAAAGTACTAGAACAAATAAGAGTAAAAGAAAACTAAATTAAAGTATAATAGAAGTCTGAAATTGAAAAGGAAAAAAAACTAAGAACCCTAAAACCTAGAGAGAGGAGAAAGCCTCTCTCTCTCAAGAAAACTACATCTAAAACCTAAAATTATGTGAATAGTTGTATGAATGATTCCCCCACTCTGCAGCCTATAATCTGTGTTTTCGGTCTTGGAACTGGGCCAAAATCAGCCCAGAAATTGCCCCCAGTATTTTCTGATACGTGCATCACGTGGCTCTGTCACGCGTACGCGTCATTCACGCGTATGCGTCGCTGGACTTTTGCAAGGTCACACGTACATGTGATCCACGCGTGCGCGTCACCTAACTGTATGGCAACTATGACAAATTGCATATCATTTTGAAGCCCTGGATGTTAGCTTTCTAATGCAACTAGAACCGCCTCATTCGGACTTTCGTAGCTTAAGTTATGGTCGATTTAGTACGAAGAGGTCAGGGTTGACAGCTTGGCAATTCCTTCAATTTCTTGTATTCCTTCCACTTTTGTATGCTTCCTTTCCATCCTCTAAGCCATTCCTGCCCTATATACCCTGAAATCACTTAACACACATATCAAGGCATCGAATGGTAATAAGAGAGGATTAAAATTAGCAAATTTAGGGCCAAAGAAGCATGTTTTCAATCATAGCACAAAATTAGGAAGGAAAATGTAGAACATGCGAATTCAATGAATAAGTGTGAGAATAATGGATAAAATCCACTAAATTAAGCACAAGATAAATCGTAAAATAGCGGTTTATCAATCTCCCCACACTTAAAAATTAGCATGTCCTCATGCTAAGCTCAAGAGAAACTATAAAAGAGTAAAAAGGAATGGTAGAATGTATGAAATGCAACCTATCTATATGAATGCAACTAAATGTGAAATGCTTCTACCAACTTGGTTAAAAGTAAACAAATCCTTCAGGAAGAAATATGAACTGGATCTCACTAATTCAAATCATAAAATAAGGTACAAGTAAACTTGCAAAAGAAGATAGCTAATGAAAGCCAGGAACAAGGAATCGAGCATCGAACCCTCACTGGAAGTGTATGCACTCTAATTACTTAATTGTTTAAGGTTTGATTCTCTCAATTCTTTACTAACCTTGCTTTCTAAGACTTGCTCTTCTTCTACCAATCAACAGAGATTTAATGCACAAATACACATATCAAGAGGTCTTTTAAGGGTTGTAATAGTCTAAAATCTGAATCCTTAATTAGCCTAAACTTCCCACCTAACTCAAGACAATCCATATAATCACATGCAAAATCTAATTACCCATTAATTATGTTTTTCACATATTCATGCATCCCAATTTTGAGTACAACTCACATGCATTGCTACCAACACTTACTTTGGGGCATTTTGTCCCCTTTTTATTATTTGCTCTTTTTTTTCTTTTCTTTTCTTTTGTTTTTCTCAATGCATATAATTAAATTATTGAATGCAATAATATGTGCTCAACTATTGTTTTGCACATTTTCACAAGAATATATAACACCCAATTCTCAAACCAAATATTGGCAAACCCAACTTCCCCACACTTAAATCATGAATACTCTCACTAGTCTAACCTAACCAAGGATTCAAATTAAGGACATTATTATTTTCCGCTTAGAGTTAGTGATGAGCTAAAGTAAAGAATAAATAGGGTTAAAAGGCTCAACATTGGTTTACAAAGGATAATGAAAAGGTTAAGACCATATGGGTATGTAAGCTCAGTGAAACAAGGCCTCAATCATATAAGTACATGCATACATCAAACAATGGAAATATAGAATTGAGCAAGACAAAGATCACAATTATAGAGAGAACAACACACACCAAAAACAAAGTGTTGGTTGATAAAATGCAACCAATCAAATAAGCTAAAAAATCTCACAGGTTTTGTGTGTTCGAGCTCTAAACCATGTTCCAAAATAATATTTCTTCAAACAAGTTCAATAAAATTTGATTCAAATTAGTGAAATGATATAAAAAGTTTCTTGAAAAAGAAAATTTACTTCAGCCAAGTAGTAGTAGAATATGCACAAAATCAAACAAACATGCAATCAAACATGCAAATGCAACAATGAACTAACAAAGAAAATTAAATATTGGTGTTGAGACAGGAAAGTAACTAACTCACAGAAGTCGGTATCGACCTCCGCACACTTAGAGATTGCACCGTCCTCGGTGCATGCTAAGATATGCAAGTGGACGGGTGGTTACAACTGATGTTTTTCTCCAAAAATTTGCAGATGGACTTGTTTGTTGCCCATTGAAACGTCTTCCGGTTCCCTTCCTGGTGGCCATCCTAAAAGAAGAGAAAAGGGAAGAAAGGTAACCCAAAAATAAAGATAGAAAACAAATAAAGTATGGTTGGGTTAATGCCAAATAATAAGGGTCTCAATCACATGGTAGCTACAACATGCAAGTGAGAAAATAGTAGAAGCAAATGGCATATCAATTGTGCAAAAATTACAACAATGGGGAAGAGATAGTAAGTAATGAAAGACAATATAAATTCATGTCAATGCAAAAGGAATACAGATATCATAAAAGATTAGCATTGACAAATAAATAATATCACCCAACAATGTAAAACAAGTCACTAAGCACCAAAATAATACAAGAAAAGATACAACAGTTGAATAAGAATATTTAACACCAACGGAAAAAATAATAAACTTAGAAAAGAAAATAAAATCATGAACAAAATTAAAATGTACAGAAGAAAAGTATGCAAATGCAGTAAGTAAAAGAAATGGAAAGAGAATATGGATGAGAATGTAAAGAAATGAAGAAGAAGAAGAAGAAAGTAAGAAAGGAGGAAGAAAGAAGGAGAAATGATAAGAGAACAAGAAACGGACGAGACGCGCGCGCATGCATCACGCGTACGCGTGAAAACAAAGATGGCTATGCGACACGTAAGCGTCGTCCACAAAAATACATTCTGACGCGTGAGCATCGGTCACGCGTACACGTGACTACTCGCGCGACTCCAACACCACGGCCGCACAACTCTCTGTTCAATTCACACTTTTACGCCGATTTTCATGCCCACGCGTACGCGTCACTGACGCTTACACGTGGATGGTGAAAAAACACAGGGGACGCGTACGCATGAGGCACGTGTATGCGTGGGGTGGCCTGTGCGCCTGGCACCCTTCCCACACGTCTCCATCTCAACTCTCTGTTCATTTTAGATAAGGAGCGCTTTTGCATGCGACGCGTGCGCGTCATCGTCGCTTACGCGTCGATTGCAGTTTTTTTTTTTAAGATGAAATATAAAGCAAAATAAGGGTAAACATGTAGAATTGGAAATTAACACTGACAAAAATAAAATAAAACTAATAAAATGGAAGATAATACCATGGTGGGTTGTCTCCCATCTAGCACTTTTAGTTAAAGTCCTTAAGTTGGACATTTGGTGAGCTCCTTGTCATGGTGGCTTGTGCTTGAACTCATCTTGAAACTGCCACCAATGCTTGGACTTCCAATAAGTTCTATCAATTCCAAGTGAATTCCCCAAGTTTTGATGGAGTTCTTCACAAGCTTTGAGCTCCCAAAATTGATCCTCTTGTATGCCGGGATCCCAAGTCTTGTTTCTACACGCGTCTTCAAGTTGATCATCATGATTCCATCCGGGTGGTTTAGCCTTGGATTTCTCATGTAAGCACCCGAACATCCTCCTAGACCCATTCAATTTGGTTCTACACCAACCATTGTTATCAAACTTGAGCGTGCAACCATCATGAACCTAGAGTGACACTTCCAACCACCACACAATTCTCCCTTACTCTTCAATCCGCAGAGAGCTCTAAGTTGACCAAACGTTTCAAGCAACCCATACTCAAGTGGAATTAGAAAGCCTAGAGATAAGAGATTTACCCACTTGAATGGTGTAAAGGATGATGGTGACTTAGGAAGGGGGACCTCCCCACACTTTGACAATGCAAGGTCCACTCCCTTGTACTCCTCTTTAAATTCCTCCACCTCTTGACAAGTATCTTCAACTTCAATTCCTTGTTCATCAACTTATTCTTTGGCTATTTCACATCCACTAGGAGAGGATTCAATTGTAGATAGAAACTCATCAATTATTGAATCTATCTCATAATCAACCTCCTCCAAGTCTTCAACCATGACATGCCTTGGAGGTTGTACACCCTCCTCAACATCAAATTCAAACGTCTTGGAAGGAGGCTCTATGACTTGAGATTCCCATGGAGGTTCCGCATCTCCTAAGTCTTCAACCACTTCCTCTTCTTTGATAATTTTGGCTTTCTCCACTTGCTCTAGTACAAAATCTAACTCATCCTTGATAGCTTCCACCACTTTACAACTTTCTTCAATTCCCCTAATTCTTCAACTACTCCTTCATCTTCAAGGGTCTCTCCTACCTCCACTTTTTGGGCCTCCTCTTGCTTCTCTTGAAGTATGGATGCGTGAACCCGGTCCATTACATCCCTAAGACGATCCCTTCTCTCTTGTTCCATGTCAATAGCATAATTGGGATCATGTTGCTCTTGGATTAATAGATATGGGTGAAAAGTAAGTGCACCAGAGCTTGAGGGTTGAGTATTGGGGTTAAAGGATGGATCTACATGGGATATAAGAGCTTGGAGAGTAGAGGTAAGACCGGTGAGAATAGAGGTAAGTGTGGTTTGAAGCTCTCTTTGCCCTTGGCAAATAGCACTAAAGGTATCATCTATGGGAGCTTGGGGTGGATAGGAAGGTTCATTTGTTGGGAGAAAAGGCTCATAATACAGAGGTGGTTCTTCTTGATAAGGGTATGGAGATGGTGTATAATGAGGTGGTGGTTCTGGGTATGGTTCATATGGTTCGTATGGTGGTTGGTGTGGTGGATAAGGGTTAAAAGTCATATGGAAGTGAATGGTGGAAAGGGGCTTGTGAGTATGGTGGTTCAAATCTATGTTGAGGAGGGGGTTCATAGGCATATGGTGGGGCTTGTTGGTAACTACAAGGGGGTCCACTATATCCATTGTCTTGGTATGCACCTTGGAATGGCTCTTGCTCATAGTAAGTTGGTGGAGGTTGTTGCCAAGAGGGTTGATCAAATCCTTGTGGCTCCTCCCATCTCTAATTGTCCCAACCTTGATGCATGTTCTCATTATAGCTTCCATTCCCTACAACCTAATTTGAACCAAACTCATAGCCAAAGGGGTGAGAATTCATAGTAGCAAATAAAAACAAAAGCTAATAGAAAATACGAAATAAAATCCTAAAACTAACAAAAACTAACAAATAAGCAAAAGGCAAATATGTACAATAACCAATAGTAAGGAACACGTTTGTAATTCCCCAGCAACGGTACCATTTTGATGAACGAATTTTTGATGGTCTATAATTTCACAAATGAAACCGCATTGCAAGTATAGTTTCTAAACCAACAAAGAATCCTTTCATACAAAAATTTGGTTGTCACAAGTAACAAACCCCTAAAAATTAATAACCAAAGTATTTAAACCTCGGGTCATCTCTCAAAGGAATTGCAGGGAAGTGTTCTTATTATTGGTTATGGGACAAATATTTTGGGGTTTTGGATAAAGGACAAGAAAAGTAAATTGCAAGAATTAAACTAATAGCTAATAAAGCTCTTGGCAAGGTATGAGAACTAGAAGTCCTATCCTAGTTATACTTATCAAGTGTGATGAGAATTGTCCATTGCTCCCACTTAGTTAACCTCTAACCATGAAGGAAAGTCAAGTGAATGAATTAACTTGATTCCACAAATCCTAGCCAAATCATAATGAAAGACTAGCTTTAGTGGCATTCAAGTCAATTAGCAACTTCTAATTATCAATCAATAAAAGAGTTTGATAACTCAAGAGTCACCAATTACTCAACCAAAACTAAGAGGAGAAAAATCTAAATTAAAATCCTACCAAGCATTTTATCAAACACTTGGAAGGCACAAAATAAAAGCATAGAAAAGTAATAAGAGAATGTAAATACTAAAACCAATAATTGCAAAATCAATGATAACAAATAATGGAGGAAGTAATAAACATGAAATACCTCAAATTGCATTAAATAAGAAATTCAATCTAACATGAAGAGTTCATAAACTAAATTGGAGAATAAATAGATCAACAAGACAAGATAGATAAACTAAAGTACTAGAACAAATAAGAGTAGAAGAAAACTAAATTAAAGTATAATAGAAATCTGAAATTGAAAAGGAAAAAAAACTAAGAACCCTAAAACCTAGAGAGAGGAGAGAGCCTCTCTCTCTCTAGAAAACTACATCTAAAACCTAAAATTATGTGAATGGAAGTTGTATGAATGATTCCCTCACTCTGTAGCCTCTAATCTGTATTTTCGGGCTTGGAACTGGGCCAAAATCAGCCCAGAAATTGCCCTCAGCATTTTCTTATACGTGCAGCACGTGGCTCTGTCACGCGTACACGTCATCCATGCGTACGCGTCGCTGGACTTTTGCAAGGTCATGCATACACGTAATCCACGCGTGCACATCACCTAACTGCATGGCAACTATGGCAAATTGCATATCATTTTGAATCCCCGGATGTTAGCTTTCCAACGCAACTGGAACCGCCTCATTCATACCTCTGTATCTCAAGTTATGGTCGATTTAGTACGAAGAGGTCAGGGTTGATAGCATGGCAATTCCTTCAATTTCTTGTATTCCTTCCACTTTTGCATGCTTCCTTTCCATCCTCTAAGTCATTCCTGCCCTATAAACCCTAAAATCACTTAACACATATATCAAGGCATCAAATTGTAATAAGAGAGGATTAAAATTAGCAAATTTAGGGCCAAAGAAGCATGTTTTCAATAATAGTACAAAATTAGGAAGGAAAATGTAAAACATGCGAATTCAATGAATAAGTGTGAGAATAATGGATAAAATCCACTAAATTAAACACAAGATAAATCGTAAAATTGCGGTTTATCAATAATCACCCTATACCACTCAAGACTCTTAAGTACAAGACCAAGCTACCATATCATCAGAAACTCCGTCAGGCAGAGAAGGATAAGAAATTTGCTAGGTTTTTAGACATCCTCAAGACACTTAAGATCAAGATCCCATTCGTAGAATCCCTTAAACAAATACCTTCCTATGCCAAGTTTATGAAGGACATACTAAGCCACAAAAGGGATTGGAAGGAGGCTGAGATAGTTTTCCTCACCAAGGAATGCAGTGCGGTCATCCAGATGAACCTATTGGAGAAACTACAGGACCCTGGAAGTTTTGTGATACCATGCACTCTTGGAGACACTTGCGCAAGGATATCCCTATGTGATCTTGGAGCAAGCATCAACTGATGACAAGTCATCTTAGCCTAGTTTCACTAGCCTTTTTCTTATGTTTTCATTTGAATTATGCACTTTCTTGAGCCATAAGCAAGCCAATTGGGTAGATTTTCATGCTTCCTTTGATTGAATCAACCATAGATGAATTAATACAATTTCATGAGGTTTTATGCTATAATTGTCACATATTATGAAAGAATGAATATCTCATGATTTTGAGCATAGCTTTGATGTGTTTGGTTGATTGATGATAGGTGAAGAAAGCTTGGAGAAAGGTTGAAGCAAGAAGGAATGGCTAGGAGGAAGAGAGGACAAAAAGTTTGAGCAAAAGTTTGCCTCAAACTTTAGCTCAAACTTTTGGAATAAGTGAAAATGAACCAGGGAGCAAAAAGCTGGACCAAAAGTTTGCCTCAAACTTTTGCACAAACTTTTGGAAAAAAAGCTTGACCAAAAGTTTGCCTCAAACTTTTGCGCAAACTTTTGGGAGAAAAGCTTGAGCCAACGTTTGCCTCAAACTTTTTGGCAAACGTTGGCATCAAAAATCAACACCCTGGAGAGCAAAAGTTTGCGCCAACGTTTGCCTCAAACTTTTTGGCAAACGTTGGCGCCATGAGTGTGCATGAGGGGGCCAACGTTTGAGCAAAAGTTTGACCCCAAACTTTGGCTCAAACGTTGGTAGCAGCAAGGATGGGGTGGCTGATGTGAAAAGTTTGAGTAAAAGTTTGCCTCAAACTTTTATTCAAACTTTTACTCAAGCTTTCATGATTCCAAACCCGGTTCACTTTTGGTTCTCTCCCCAACTCCAAGAGCAATCAACCAAGGCCTCTATCAACCCAATTCCATCAAGAGCAAAGGCCCAATTGAAGGCTTGAAGACCATTTGAAGAAAGTGTATAAATAGCATAGGATTTAAGTTTTTCGGGGAGCTTTCCTTTTAGTTTTCATAGAGAGTTTTCGGAGAGCTTTTGGTGTGGAGTGAATTTTAATTTCTAAGTCTCGGGGAAGGAGAATTGAATTCCCTTCCTCTTAGTTTTTTTGCTTTCAATTTCAATTACAATTGTCTTGGATCTTGGGTTGGAGAATTGAAGGAATTATGTTTCAATCTCATCCTGAGACCTCTCTGTTTCTTTGCTGCACAATTGAATTTAAATTTCTGTTAATTGCTTCTTCATCTACTTTCTCTGCAATTTACATTTCCTTTGCAATTGTTCTTGTTGGATCTAGGAAGGCATTGAGATCTAGACTTGGTTATCTAGTCTCTTGGGTCCTGAGATCTGAATTATCATTTTACATTCTCTGTTTACTGCTCTCAAGCTCATTTACATTTCTGTTTCAAGATCCGATTCAATCCAATTCATCTTCCACTCTTATGTTTGTTGCAATTTTACTTTTTCTTGTTTAATTTCTGCAAATCCAATTCCCTTTACAATTCAAGCCATTTACATTTCTTGCACTTTAAGATTCTGCAATTTACATTTCTTGCGTTCTAAGTTTCTGCCATTTAATTTCTTGTTCTTTAAGATTCAGCACTTTAAATTTCAGTTCTCTTTAATTTCATGCAATTTACCCATTCCCTTTACTTTCTATGCAATTTAAATTCTGCAAATCACAAATCTCTCAACCAAATCTTGATTCGCTTGACTAAATCAACCACTAAACTAAAATTGCTCAATCCTTCAATCCCTGTGGGATCGACCTCACTCCCGTGAGTTATTATTACTTGATGCGACCCGGTGCACTTGCCGGTGAGTTTTGTGTCGGATCGTTTTCCGCACATCAAGTTTTTGGCGCCGTTGCCGGGGATTGATTAGATTGACAATGATTAAGTGAGGTGGAGATCTAGATCAAGCACTTTTACTTTTCTGTTCTTTAATTTTCAATTAACCCACTAACTGTTTGAATTTTTGCTTAAGTTAACTAAAACTTCACTCTAGCAGTAGATTGAAGTGTCACTGGCTTTGTGCGTTTCTTATGTTCTGCTTGTATGTCAGGCACAAGAAGGAACACACCCACCTTTCATGAACAAGACAAAAGAACTCTTATGAGGTTAAGAAGAGCTGAAAGAGGGAAAATATTGTTGGAGAAGAGGAATCCGAAGAAGAATTCCAAGATATGGAGGAACATTCAACCAATCCACCAGGTGGAGCAGACAACAACAATAACAACCCACCCCAGAGGAGAGTTTTGGCCTCCTATACCTTTGCAAATCCTAGACATTGTGGAAGCAGCATCTTAGCTCCAAATGTCAATGCAAACAATTTTGAACTAAAGCCACAACTCATCACTTTGGTTCAAAACAATTGCTCTTTTGGTGGAGGACCACTTGAAGACCCGAACCAACACCTATCCACTTTCTTGAGGATTTGTAACACTGTCAAAACTAATGGTGTGCCTCCTGACAGCTACAAGCTATTGCTATTCCCATTTTCTCTCAGGGACAAGGCCACTCAATGGTTAGAATCTTTTCCAAGAGACAGCATCAACAACTGGGATGATTTCGTAACCAAGTTCCTTGCCAAATTTTACCCACCTCAAAGGATCATAAGGTTGAAGACTGAGGTACAAACATTTACACAAATGGAGGCTGAACCCATCCATGAGGCATGGGAGAGATACAAGGCTCTGATCAGGAAATATCCTCCTAACATGTTCACTGAGTGGGATAAGCTGCAGAATTTCTATGAGGGCTTAACATTGAAATCCCAGGAAGCTTTAGATCATTCAGCTGGAGGTTCTTTGTAACTCATGAAAACTGCAGAGGAAGCTCAAAATCTCATTGATATGGTGGCTAACAACCAATATTTCTTTGCTCATCAAAGAAATCGCCAACCATCACAAAGGAGAGGAGTAATGAAGCTAGAAGGAGTGGACTCAATCTTGGCTCAAAACAAATTAATACAGCAGTAAATTTAACAACAATTTGAGCAAATGACCAAGAGGATTGATAGCCTCCAAGTTGCAACAGTTAACACTAGCCAACCATCAACCACATGGGGACAGAATGAAGAAATTCAAGAGGAGCAACAGCAAGAACAAGTCCAGTACATGTATTCTAGTCCAAATGAAGTCTATGGTGATACTTACAACCCCTCATGGAAGAATCACCCCAACCTCAGATGGGGAGATAGTCACAACCAAAACCAACAACCATGGCAGAGGAACTCAAACCAAAATAATTCAAGAAACAATCAAAACTACAACCAGCAGCAAACTAACCAAAACACTTACAGAAAACCTCAAAACAACTACCCCAACCTCAACCAGTACCAATCCAATAACCAACCCAACAACCAAAATGCCTACCATCCATCACCCGCATCTCACAACCCACCACAAGCATCACCTGAATCTCAAAGACTCACTAACTTGGAGACCTTGATAGACAAAATGTTGAAGCACCAGGAAATGATGACCAAAAACCATGAAGCTTCAATGAAGAACCTAGAGAGGCAGATTGGGCAAATCTCCAAACAGATTTCTATTGAGAGACCTTCAAGCTCACTGCCCAGTGACACAATCCCAAATCTTAAGGAGGAATGCAAGGCAATACAATTAAGGAGTGGGAAAACATTGATGAGCAACAATGACACTACAAAGAAGCAAGCAGAGAGTAGCAAACGGCCAAAAGAAGATGAGGAGCAAACAAAGGAAGATGAAGCCAAGGATCAAGAGGTGATGCCAAGCAAAAGCACTAAGAAACTCAAAGAGAAGGACAACCAACCACACATTTCAAAAGAAGTGACTCAAGGCCAGCATCAAATAGGACAGAGCATCACACCTCCACTGCCATATCCCCAGAGGTTCAACAAAGAGGCTAAGGACCAACATTTTCACAAGTTCCTTGAGACTTTCAAGAAGCTGGAAATCAATATCCCCTTGGCTGAAGCACTTGAGCAAATGCCTCTGTATGCCAAATTTTTGAAGGAGCTTATCAATAAGAAAAGAAGCTGGGATGAGAAAGAAACCATACTGCTTACTGAGGAATGCAGGGCCTTGATTCAAAAAGGGCTTCCTCCTAAGCTTGAGGACCCAGGGAGCTTCTTGCTGCCTTGCACCATTGGGGAATTGACCATCACTAAAGCAATGTGCGATCTAGGAGCAAGTATTAACTTAATACCATCCTCCTTGGTGAAAAAGCTTCGTATAGAGGAAGTTAAACTGGTACAGATGTCTCTAAAACTAGTAGATAAGTCAATGGTATACCCCAGGGGTGTGATTGAAAACCTTTTGGTCAAGGTGGACAATTTCATATACCCTGCTGATTTTGTGGTTCTAGAATCAGATGAGGATGATGGTGACTCTATTATACTGGGAAGGCCATTCTTGGCCACTTCTAGAGCTATCATAGACGTGGAGGAAGGAGAATTAACTCTCAGAATGCATGATAAGAGTGTCACTCTGAAGGTATTACCAGAAGCACAGTTTAGTAATGAGAAGAAAGACTATATGGAAATTGACAAGGGAGAATCACAGTTAAAGGAAGACAGTGACAAGGTGATTCACAGCAACATCCCAAGGCAAAAGATTGTGCAGACTGATGAAGAAGTTCAAGAGAATATTGGAGTATTAGCCACTGAGAAGAGAGATCCCCAAGGTAAGCCTACGGCCAGAGAAGAAAGATCAGCAAAAGAAAGGATGAAACGCAGAAAAAAAACAAAAAGGGGTTGGAAGAACAGGAAGATTCCAACAGAGGGGCTTTCCAAAGGTGACAAAGTGCAACTGGTATATCAACCGCTGGGAACAAGCCAACAGACTGATGACTATTACACTGTCAGCAACATACTCTCATTAGAGCACGCTGAAATTGAACACCAGAGAACAAAAAGGAGGATCACAGTCAGGGGAGACAAGTTGAGGCACTACAAGCACCAACCTCCATAAAAGAAAGCCCCAATGTCAAGCTAGTGACAATAAAAGAGCGCTTGTTGGGAGGCAACCCAACCTGAGGTAGTTTTCTTTTCATAGCTTTTTCAATAAAAATGTTGAATAATTGATATATATTGCAAGGAGCTAAGTTTGGTGTTGCACACCAAAAACAACTTAAGGGAGAATGTAGGATTCTAAGTTTGGTGTTCCACCAAAACCTCATTCAAAAGCACATTCTAACTTCATGCACATTGCTAGTTCCAAGCAATCAAACAGATTATGCAACCACTTAACTGCTTTTTAGTCTTAACTTCATAACCTTTAGCAAGGACACAAGATTTTGCCTAGAGTTAACCTGTTGTATCATGAGAAGTAGCAAGAAATTAAGTTTGGTGTTCCCACACCAAATTAAATCCACAAGCCACACTCAAGTCATGCATACTAACTGGTCATCTAAGGGCTTGAGAAGCAAGCAACTTTTGAGAATTGTGCAGGGAATTCACCACCATTTGAGGACACTATGCATCATAACTCAAAAGGGCACAACAGAAGGAAGGACAAAGGAACTGTAAACCAATAGGTCGTATTTAGACTTAACTCTTGCTGTTGAAAAATGTTTTGACTTATGTTTTGTTAAAGTGTTCATCTAATACAAGCAGAATCACTCTTAAAATAAGTAAGCTAGTTTAAGTGTGTGCTTGTGTGTTTACTTCCACTTGACTAAAAGCATGTTTTGTCCCCTGCATCTTTAATTCAATAAAAGAAATGTTTGAAGGTGAAGTGAGATAGTTCTCTGTTAGATAGAAGTATAATAAAAGTAAGTGGTGGTATGTGTGTGATTGTATAATAGCTCACTTTTAGTGAATAAAAGAACTAGGATATCTCCTTCTAAGTATAAAGTGGCCTACTGTCTATGAATCTCAATCAAATAAAAATCCTTGGTTAGAAAGTAAAAAAAAGAAAGAAAAAAAGGGGAGAAAAAGAAATAGCCAAAGAGTGGCAGAACAAAAGAAAACAAAAAGAAACAAAGCTGGACACCAATAGCTTGAACCTTAGAATATATGCTTGTGGTGTCTTTGTATTAGGGTCTGCTTGGATTAGTAAGCTCTTTGGAGTGCATCAACACTCGGTGACTTGGGTTAACTAACCCGGGATCATCAGCTGAAAGTCCACTATCAAGAGCAACCTAACTACAAGGCATTTAGTAGCCCAAAGAGGTGCTGGGCATCAATGTTTTAAGAAGGAATGTGAGCCAAGTGTCTATAGTGAATAATGTGTCAAGTATAAAGAAAAGAAAATGAACTTGCTACACATGACACTCAAATAAAGCTTATGAACAAAATAATAGCCAAGGATAAAGGAATAATGAGAGGTCATAGCAGTGTGTCACTTGAAGCTTGAAGGAGACTTTCTAGGCTTAAGAGTCAATAAGAAGTGAGTGTTTGCATATCCACATAAAACCCCATGAACTACCAATAATACTTTGCTAGCATGAATATCCTCTTCCATTTCATTCTTTCTTCTCAATAAATCTTTTCTTGCTTGGGGACAAGCAAGCTTTAAGTTTGGTGTTGTGATGACAAGTCATCTTAGCCTAGTTTCACTAGCCTTTTTCTTATGTTTTCATTTGAATTATGCACTTTCTTGAGCCATAAGCAAGCCAATTGGGTAGATTTTCATGCTTCCTTTGATTGAATCAACCATAGATGAACTAATGCAATTTCATGAGGTTTTATGCTATAATTGTCACATATTATGAAAGAATGAATATCTCATGATTTTGAGCATAGCTTTGATGTGTTTGGTTGATTGATGATAGGTGAAGAAAGCTTGGAGAAAGGTTGAAGCAAGAAGGAATGGCTAGGAGGAAGAGAGGACAAAAAGTTTGAGCAAAAGTTTGCCTCAAACTTTAGCTCAAACTTTTGGAATAAGTGAAAATGAACCAGGGAGCAAAAAGCTGGACCAAAAGTTTGCCTCAAACTTTTGCGCAAACTTTTGGAAAAAAAGCTTGACCAAAAGTGTTCCTTAAACTTTTGCGCAAACTTTTGGGAGAAAAGCTTGAGCCAACGTTTGCCTCAAACTTTTTGGCAAACGTTGGCATCAAAAATCAACACCCTGGAGAGCAAAAGTTTGCGCCAACGTTTGCCTCAAACTTTTTGACAAACGTTGGCGCCATGAACAACATACCCTGGAGAGCAAAAGTTTGCGCCAACGTTTGCCTCAAACTTTTTGGCAAACGTTGGCGCCATGAGTGTGCATGAGGGGGCCAACGTTTGAGCAAAAGTTTGACCCCAAACTTTGGCTCAAACGTTGGTAGCAGCAAGGATGGGGTGGCTGATGTGAAAAGTTTGAGTAAAAGTTTGCCTCAAACTTTTACTCAAACTTTTACTCAAGCTTTCATGATTCCAAACCCGGTTCACTTTTGGTTCTCTCCCCAACTCCAAGAGCAATCAACCAAGGCCTCTATCAACCCAATTCCATCAAGAGCAAAGGCCCAATTGAAGGCTTGAAGACCATTTGAAGAAAGTGTATAAATAGCATAGGATTTAAGTTTTTCGGGGAGCTTTCCTTTTAGTTTTCATAGAGAGTTTTCGGAGAGCTTTTGGTGTGGAGTGAATTTTAATTTCTAAGTCTCGGGGAAGGAGAATTGAATTCCCTTCCTCTTAGTTTTTTTGCTTTCAATTTCAATTACAATTGTCTTGGATCTTGGGTTGGAGAATTGAAGGAATTATGTTTCAATCTCATCCTGAGACCTCTCTGTTTCTTTGTTGCACAATTGAATTTAAATTTCTGTTAATTGCTTCTTCATCTACTTTCTCTGCAATTTACATTTCCTTTGCAATTGTTCTTGTTGGATCTAGGAAGGCATTGAGATCTAGACTTGGTTATCTAGTCTCTTGGGTCCTGAGATCTGAATTATCATTTTACATTCTCTGTTTACTGCTCTCAAGCTCATTTACATTTCTGTTTCAAGATCCGATTCAATCCAATTCATCTTCCACTCTTATGTTTGTTGCAATTTTACTTTTTCTTGTTTAATTTCTGCAAATCCAATTCCCAATTCCCTTTACAATTCAAGCCATTTACATTTCTTGCACTTTAAGATTCTGCAATTTACATTTCTTGCGTTCTAAGTTTCTGCCATTTAATTTCTTGTTCTTTAAGATTCAGCACTTTAAATTTCAGTTCTCTTTAATTTCATGCAATTTACCCATTCCCTTTACTTTCTATGCAATTTAAATTCTGCAAATCACAAATCTCTCAACCAAATCTTGATTCGCTTGACTAAATCAACCACTAAACTAAAATTGCTCAATCCTTCAATCCCTGTGGGATCGACCTCACTCCCGTGAGTTATTATTACTTGATGCGACCCGGTGCACTTGCCGGTGAGTTTTGTGTCGGATCATTTTCCGCACATCATCAACCTAATGCCATCATCATTAATGAGGAAGCTCCGGATTCAAGAAGTCAAGCCTACCAACATTTGCCTTCAGCTTGCTGACGGCTCCATCAAGTTCTCATCAGGAGTGGTTGAGGACATGATTCTGAGGATTGGTCCCTTTAAATTTCCCACAGACTTTGTGATACTAGATATGGAAGAGAACAAGAATGCTTCCATCATTCTAGGATGACCTTTTCTGGTTACAGGGAGAACCATCATTGACATTTAGAAAGGGGAAGTGACACTGAGAGTCGATAAGGATGAGTTCGTGCTAAACACTATCAAGGCCATGCAACACCCTTATTCCCCAGAGGAATGCACGAGGATTGATGTCATAGAACCCCTGGTTGAAGAGGTACGTGAGATTGAAAGACTCGAGGAGGAGCTGCATAACATTCTCGAAGAGGCCATGCCTGAACTGGATGCACCGGAAGAGCAGGGGGAGACACTAAACACCCCTAAAGTGGAAGATAGACCTCCTAAAACTCGAGCTTAAGCCTTTGCCACCATCCTTGAAATACGTGTTCTTAGGAGATGGTGACACCTATCCAGTGATCATAAGTTCTACCCTAAAGCAACAGGAAGAAAAAGCACTGGTTCAAGTACTCAAGACCCACAAGACAGCTCTAGGATGGACCATAAGTGACTTAAAAAGGATCAGCCCGATTTGATGTATGCACAAGATCAAACTTGAGGATGCTGCTAAACTTGTTGTGCAACCACAGAGGCGACTAAATCCAGCTATGAAAGTAGTGGTCCAAAAAGAGGTTACAAAACTTTGGGAAGCTAGAATCATATATCCTATTTCAAATAGTCACTGGGTAAGCCCTGTGCAGGTGGTACCAAGAAAGGGGGGATGACAGTTATCCATAATGAAAAGAATGAGCTGATCCCTACAAGAATTGTCATAGGATGGTGTATGTGCATCGATTATAGGATACTCAACAATGCCACAAGAAAGGATCACTTTCCCCTACCTTTTATAGACCAGATGCTGGAGAGACTGGCTGGCCATGCATTCTACTGCTTCTTGGATGGTTATTCAGGCTGCAATCAGATCGCAGAAGATCCTCAAGACTGAGAAAAGGCAGCATTCACATGCCCATATGGGGTATTCACATGCCTATATGCTCTCCATTTTCTTTGATATGGTTGAAAAATTCCTTGAAGTATTCATGGATGACTTCTCTGTCTTTGGTGATTCCTTTGACACTTGCCTTAACCATTTCGCCCTGGTACTGAAATGATGCCAAGAAACAAACCTGGTTTTGAATTGGAAAAAATGTCACTTTATGGTAACTGAAGGTATTATTCTTGGGCATCGAATTTCAAACAAGGGAATAGAGGTTGATCAAGCCAAGGTGGAAGTAATTGAAAAATTACCACCACCTACTAATGTTAAGGCTATCAAAAGTTTCTTAGGACATGCAGGAGTCTACAGGAGGTTCATAAAAGACTTTTCCAAAATTGCAAAACCCCTGTGTAATCTTCTAGCTAATGACACTCCTTTTAATTTTGATGAGGATTACCTACATGCCTTCGAAATTTTAAAAGCAAAACTTGTATCTGCTCCTATCATTTCTGCACCCAATTGGGCCCTACCGTTCAAATTGATGTCCGATGCCAATGATTATGCCATTGGATCAGTTCTGGGACAAAGAAATGATAAGATTTTTCATGTCATTTATTATGCCAGTCACATTCTCAATGACGCACGAAGGAACTACACCACCACAGAAAAGGAACTACTTGCAGTTGTCTATGCCATTGATAAATTCAGATCCTATTTAATTGGGTCTAAGACTATTGTCTATACTGACCATGTTGCTCTTAGTACCTTCAAACCAAGCAGAATCCTAAACCTAGGCTAATCAGATGGGTACTGCTCCTTCAAGAATTCGACGTCAAGATTAGGGACAGAAAGGGATCAAAAAACTAGGTGGCTGATCATTTATCCAGGATTGAACATGTGGAAGGAATGCCACCTCCAATTACTGTTGTATCCGAGACCTTTTCAGATGAGCAACTTTTTGCAATCCAACAGGCACCATGGTTTGCAGACATTGTTAACTATAAAGTCATGAGATTCATCCCAAAGGAATACAGCAAACAACAAGTTTGAAAACTACAACATGATGCTAAGTACTACTTGTGGGACGAACCCTATCTCTTTAAGAGATGCTCGGATGGTATAATTCGATGTTGTGTCTCCGAGGAGGAAACCCAACAAATTCTCTGGCATTGTCACGGTTCTGAGTATGGAGGACATTTTAGAGGAGAGCGAATGGCCACCAAGGTCCTTCAGGGCGGGTTCTACTGGCCAACCCTCTTCAAGGACTCACGGGCATTTGTCCGTAACTGTGATAGATGCCAGCGAGTTGGAAACCTCCCACATAATCATGAAATGCCACAACAAGGAATACTGAAAACTAAGTTGTTTGGTGTATGGGGAATAGATTTCATGGGGCCTTTTCCACCCTCATATTCAAACACATACATCCTGGTGGCAGTAGACTATGTGTCTAAATGGGTGGAGGCAATCGCGTCACCCACTAATGACACCCGAGTGGTGCTAAAATTCCTCCAGAAATACATTTCAGCAGATTTGGTGTAATCTAACGACCCAATTTTCAATATGTCTAGATCATACTGGAAACTGAGCGCTAGCAATTTGTCTTCCTAATTATTATCTATTATTTATCATATGAGCCTGATTCGTTGTTAAAAGTGTAGTTAATTTGCGAGGTATTTTTTTTTTTGAAAACGTTTGGATTAATAAACAGAATCATTCATAATCAACTAACAACTGATAACAGATAAAACAGTTATAAATAATCACACATAAATACATCACAAGTAGCTAACAACATTCAGTGACCCAGCCTTTATCAAAGTATAGACTTTTAGTTAGAACACCCCTAGATATAGCTAGATAATAACTAGAGTAAAGTATCATTTTTGTCCCCAACGTTTGGGGTAAGTTTCAAAGTTGTCCCTAACATTTCAATCGTTCTATTTAAGTCCCTAACGTTTCAAAACTGAGTTAATGTTGTCCTGCCATTAGAGATCCGTTAACAGAATTGACGACGGGATAAAATTGAGACAATTTTGAAACGTTAGGAACTTAAATAGAACGAAAACATTGGGGACAAAAATGATACATAGAAATAAATTTTAATTTTATTCTTCAATAATATCAATTTTTTACTATACATAGTATTCAATTATTTTTTAATCACATCTAAATAAATTACACTTAATCATATTTCTTTCATTTTAAATAAATTATTTTTTTTATAATTTTACTCTTAAAAATTTTTAGTTATCATAAAATGTTTATAAAATGACTAGTATATAAATTTGGAGAAAAGAAAAAAATAATATATATACAATAAAATATAAATTATACATTTTGTCTCTAATGTATCAAAATTCTTTAAAATTATAAAAAAATAAATTTATTTAAAATGAATGTAATGTGATTAAGTGTAATTTATTTATATGCAATTAAAAAACGTTCTGTGTAGCACTGGAAAACGTTCTGCGGTCATACCACTATTTATCTGACTGTCTCAATGTAGCAGATGAGCATACAAATAATTCTGGAGTTGTCTTAATGCAACAAATGAATAAGCAAACATCTCTTGGGTTGCCTCAAGCAACAAATGTACATAAAACAAATATCTCTTTATTGTATTACTCTTTCCTTTGTATCCATATTACTCTTTTTTTTCTTTATCTCTTTACCTTACTCTGCTTACTCTGTTCTCTGTGTTACTTTATTCTGCTCTGATGTCTCTGCTTAACGTATGTATTTTAAAGCTTATGTAAATTTCGGTATGAATAGTTAGCCTGTCCCAAGTATAGGTTCATTAAGTTTATACTGAAACAGTTTAACTTTTCATATAATACATAACCCTAGTCGCAATTCAAGGACTAACTATGTTGCCCTAGTTCGTTCACTACTTTCTGTCTGTTTTTCTGTCATTAAAACTTTACAGACTTTTTCTTTGGTTTTTATCTTTTCTTTAACTTTCTATCTTTCATTTATCTTTGCCTCAATAACATGTTGTTACCACTCCCTAAGTGTTTTATGAAGGTAATTACGAGATTCTTCTCTTAAAGTTGTCTTTCTAAAGATTTTACAGAAACTGCCTTTTCCACATTATTTTATTATTTTTTATTAAAATATTATTTTTAATTAAATATTATTATTTAATATTTTATTATTATTTATTATTTTATCATTAAATTTTCAAAAATTACCGTACTTTAACTTTTAACCTTTAAAATTCACTTTTTACCATCCGTAACTTTTAATATTTCTACTTTAACCACCTTAACTTCTGAAAATTACCAAATAACCCATCAAACACAAAAAAATTACAACCTTGCCCTTTTTAAGATCTAAAATGTGTTATTCAATGTTCTTCATCACACTTAAAGTGTTCTTCATGTTCTTCATAAATTTTTCAGATTCTTTCTCTGTTTTTACCCGTTTTTCAATCTTTTCAGCAACCAATTTTTACCATTATTCATAATAATTTAGCAGCCACTAAAACCCCATCTTTTCTACATTATTTTAACACAAATTGAACCCCAATTTAAGGTCTAGGGTTTCGGTTTCCAGATACACCCAAGAACACAAATTCATAGCTTGAATTTCATCAAATTTCATCAAAATTTTACCAAATTTTCACCAAGAATCAATCATGAATGCAACCAATTTTTAGCACAGCCAAACCATACAAAATTCACACAACTCAAACACAAATAATCAAGATTAATTTCGTCACACCCTACCTGGTTTTGCTGCTCCTAATTCGGTTATGTCCTTAGGTGGTCCTTAAGCACTTTTTCCTCCTAAATCACATCAAGAACAACTTTAAATCCAAAAACCCTCAACTAACCGAATCTTTCTCAGCACATTAGGAAGGGATTTATCACCGTAAACTTGCTGGAAATTAATGTTTCTTGGCCCTCAAGTCAAGTTAAGCATGATTCCTAAGGAAGAACATCAAGAAAACACATGTCTAAGCATGTTTCCTTGAAAACCAAATTCAAAGGGGAAAGGAATAGCCATCTCACCTTATTTCCAGCCTTGATAAGTTACATGGTTATGTAGAGGAAGAAGAAATGATCATTTTGGTGAAATAGGAATTTTGATTTGAGTTTTAGTTCAGAAGAAATCAAGCTTTGAAGATTAAGTGTTCATGAAAGTTTCTCTCTTTTCTCTCTTGTTATTTTCGACCAAAATGAAGAAATGAGACAGCCTTGGAGGTTTTGGGGGGTGTAAGGTGAGTTGTGATTGGTTGGCTTGGAGGTGGATTAAAATAATATTAAAATATCTCTGGTGTACAACTACTAAAACTAGGTGTATCGGAATACTTATAAAAACATCTCTAACAATTATTTTCTGAGCTACTAGCATAAATGACACTAGTAACATATTTATTATGAGAATAAAATATGTATAATAAGGCCTTAGCATTACTAAAGTCATCAGAGAGTGCTGGTGCTAAGCTGCACCAGTAAACTTTGAACCCGGTTAAATCGATTTTTGATTTTTAACTAAGCTACACCAGGTAACCTTATAATATCATTCAAGAAGCTTCTAATACTAATATAATGATAATTATATCCTATTATCTCTCTTCTCTCATTAATCGAGTCCAGTTCATTAAACTGAGATTATTTACGAAAAATAGGATCAAAACTCCAAATCGATATGGTTCAAAAACTAGGTTCTTCATGACTGCATTATCGAGCTTGCCTCAAAAATTTCTAGCTTAAAGAAGACGTAACGACAATGAGGATCGAGATACTTGATGATATATCAGAGGTTCTCCCCTTACTGATCCTCCGGAGGAATCCGTTCTTTCAGAAAAGATCTCGCGTACTCGAAAACCGGGGTTGTTACATTCTACCCTCCTAAAAGAAAATTTTGTCCTCAAAATTTTAGTTACCTGAGAATAGATGCGGGTAATCAGCTTTCATCTTATCTTTCAGTTCCCAAGTGTGCTCTTCTTCTCCTCTTTGTCTCCAAGCTACTTTGACTAAGCGAACAGTTTTGCCTCTTAGCTGTTTATCACTTCTTTCTACGATCTGAACTGGTGATGCTTGATATGTCAAATCGTTTCGTAACTGTACTCTCTCTGGTTGTAAAATTTGACTCTTGTCGGGAATATATTTCTTAAGTTGCAAAACATGAAAAACATCATGAAGGTTTGATAAATAAGGAGGAAGGGCTATTTGATAAGCTACTAGACTGACTCTTTTAAGTGTTTGGAAAGGTTCTATGTATCGTGGGTTAAGCCTTTTAGTCTTAAGGGCTCTATCTATCCCAGTAATCGAAGTTACTTTTAGAAAGACATGGTTTTCCTCACTAAACTCTAAGGGTCTACATCTATTATCGGCATAGCTCTTTTGACGGCTTTGTGCTGTCTGGATCTTCTGACGAATCTCCTTTATCTTCTCAGTAGTTTCTTACACTAAGTCTGGACCTAAGACACTAGCTTCTCCGTCGTCATTCCAACACAATGGTGTCCGGCATCTTCTTCCATAGAGATATTCATATGGTGCCATACCGATACTTTATTGGCAACTGTTATTGTTGACGAATTCGACCAACAGCAAATACTTATCCCAGCTGCTTTGATTGTCTATCATACATGATCGTAACATGTCTTCTAACGTCTGGATTGTCTGCTCTGATTGTCCGTCTATCTGAGGATGGTATGCTATACTCGTGTTCAATTCTGTTCCCAACGCTTTCTAAAAAGCTCCCGAGAATCTAGTAGTAAACCTCGAAACTCGATCTGAGACAATTTACGAAGGTATCCCGTGCAGTCGTACGATTTCTTGAATATATATTCATTCCAGCCTTTCTAAAGTATAATCAACATGAATTGGAAGGAAGTGCGCTGACTTTGTCAACCTGTCCACAATTACCCAGATGGCATCGTGTCCTGTTGAGGTCCTTGCCAATCCCGTGACAAAATCCACAGTAATCTGCTCCTATTTCCATTGTGGTATTTCTAAGGGTTGTAGGGTTCCTGACGGTTTCTGATGTTCCACCTTCACCTTTTGGAAGGTTAAACATTTTCAAGCATAACCAACTGCCTATTTCTTTAAGCCCGGCCACCAGAACATTCGTTTTAAATCTTGATACATCTTTGTCACTCCATGATGCATAGAAAATCTACTTTGGTGAGCTTCAGCAAGAATCTTTTGTCATAATTCTCTAGAGTTAGGCACACAAATTATGTTCTTGTACCTCCATAGGCCACTACGATCCTGTCTCACAGCTTTTTCAGCTCTACAAGCAATGGTGACATCCGGTACGGTGTTATGGAAATCGATCCGGTTCCAGGTACTAGATCAATGCTGAATTCTGATAAACCCATATTTTATGATGTAATTTGTGCTCAAATTGAGTGTTTCTATCAATTCTTCACCCACTTATTCATGTAAATTACATGGTTTTACTATTCCTTCCTTATTTTATGATATATGTGAAAAACATGCTTCCTATACTTTAAAAATATTAATTTTAATTACCCTTTATTACCATTCGATGCTGTGATTTGTGTGTTAAGTATTTTCAGGTTTCATAGGGCAGGAATGGCTTAAAGGACAGAAAAAAAACATACAAAAATGGAAGGAAAATACAAAAAAATGGAGTTTTGAAGAAAAGGCAACGACGCGAACGCATGGACGACGTGAACGCGTGCCTAGTGCGAAATGGCAGCGACACGTACGCGTGGATGACGCGGACGCGTGCCTTGAGCAGAACGCAAATGACGTGCACGCGTGACAGACGCCACGTACAAGAATCTGCAGAAAACGCCCCCAGCGATTTCTGGACCCTTTTTCGGCCCAAATCCAAGTCAGAAACACAGGATATAAACCAAAGAATGAAGGAATCAAATAAGGGAACAACTGAGTGAGAGATACAATATACACAATTTTAGGATTAGATGTAGTTTTTAGAGAGAGAGGTTCTCTCCTCCCTCTTAGGATTAGGATTTAGGATTTCTATTATGTTTAGGCTACTTCTTTTCAATCACAGGTTCAATGTTTTTTTAATTTATTTTCTACTTTTATTTATTCTATTACTTTAATTGTTATTTATCTTTTCAATTTGGCTTATGAACTTCATGTTAAAGTTGATTTTTTTATTTAATATAATTTGAGGTATTTCAGATTTAAGATTTCTTTCTTTTATTTATGTTACTATTGCTTCTAATCTGAAGGCATTTTTATTCGAGTAGATTCTCTTCCCTTTTGGCTTTGGTTAAGTAATTAGTAACACTTGAGTTATCAAACTCAGCTGTTGATTGAAATTGGAATTCTTTGCTGATTAATTTGTACTCCAATAACTCTAGTCTTTCCATAGAAGTTGACTAGGACCTGAGGATCAAATCAATTTCTCCACTTGACTTTCCTTTGTTTAGCAAGGGTTAATTAAAGTGGGAGCAGAATCCAATTCTCATCACACCTAATAAAGATAACTAGGATAGGACCTCAATTTCTCATATCTTTCCAAGAGATTTTATTAATTATTAATTTATTTTTCTTGTTATTTAAATTACTTGTTCCCTATTTCAAAAACCCAAAAATATACTGTTTTACATAACCAATAATAAATCATACCTCCCTGCAATTCCTTAAGAAGACGACCCGAGGTTTGAATACTTCGGTTATAAATTTTATTGGGTTTTGTTACTTGTGACAACCAAAACTTTTGTACGAAAGGAATTCTTGTCGGTCTAGAAGCTATACTTACAACGTGAATTTATTTGTGAAAATTCTAGATCGCGCGAGAGTTTCATTTGTCAAATTCTATCTCTCGCTGAGGAGGAAACTCAGGTATGTCATCCAAGAAAACATCAGGAAATTCCTTCACCATTCAGATTTGTTCTAAGCTTAATTCACTATCATTCGAGCTAGCCACTAACAGAACGTACCCCTCACAATCACTCCCGTCTAAGGTAACTCCTACAGAATTCAGATATAAGGTGTGGGACAGAAATGGTTTAGTACATAGACTATCAGATGGAATAACAGCAGTTATTTTAAAGCAATCAAGGAAAACATGATACTTAGATAACCAATCTAATCCTAAAATAACTTCTAAACCACATAGAGGCCAACAGATTAGATCATGTATAAAAGTCCTATTCCTAATAGCAAGTGGTACTTGCTGGTACATTAAACTGGTCAAAGCATTTTGGAATGCAGGTGTATGAATAATCAAGTGAAAATTTAATTTAAAAAAATATAATCCTAACTCGGGAGCAACAGTTAGAGAAATAAAGAATGCGATGCACCCGAATCATACAGTACAGTTAGAAATCGATTCTTGACATAACACTGACCTTAAATGAGGGCGTCCAATTGCACAACATCGTCAATAGTGATAGAAAACACTCGTCCTTGTTGTTGGGTTTTGACTGGATTTTGAGTAAATCCCTTCGGACAATCCTTGGCAATATGTCCAAGTTCTCCACAAGCATAACAGTTAGGTGATCCAAACTGGCAAGACCTGTTACCATGCTCTTTTCCGTATTGCTTACATGCAGGGTTTATGTAAGCCTGATGGGCTCGTTTACCATTGCCTTGCCTTACTTTACCTCCATTCTTACCCGTACATCGAGCAGTAATGTTACCAACTTGTAGGTTCTTATGCTGTCTTATGCCACGTGCTTTAAAATGCACCCTTCTCCCAGCTGCCTGATGATTGCTAAGACGCCTTGGTGGAAATCCTTGGCGACTCACCTTGGCCACAATCACTTTCTTAATAAATTCATCCACTAACTTGCTCTTGTTGACTAATTCGGCAAAATTACGTATCTCCAGCGGAACTATTGAACTCATCAGATCATCACGAAGGCCTCCTTCAAACTTCAAGCACTTCCATTCTTCGAAGTCATCAGGATTCCCTTGACAGGTCTTAGAAAAATGACACAAGTCAGCAAAATTACGAGCATATTCAACAACAGTCATATCCCTTTGTCTCAGCAGCATAAGCTCTATCTCCTTAGCATCACGCACTGCTCTCGGGAAATATTTCTTGTAGAATTCATCTTTAAAAATATCCCAAGGAATGTCACCTTCATTACATTGTAGCAGTCGCTGTATCCCCTGCCACCAGTACTCAGCTTCTCCCTCGAGCATATAAGTAGCAAACTCCACGTGTTGTCCTTCCGGAACATGCTGCGTTCTCAGTGATCGTTCAATACCTCGAAACCAGTTATCAGCGTCAGTAGCAACGACTGTACCCTTGAACTTAGGCAGATTAACCTTCAGAAAGGTTGCAAGGGTCATAAGTCTTTTAGCATGTCCTAAGTTATTCTCATAATTCCCATTATCTTCTCCGTATTCATTCTCATTCCCATTTCTCATTCCAAGACGTTCAACAGCCCTAGCCGCTGCTACCGCAGCTTCACGCACTACTTTAGCCACATTGTTCATGGTAGCCATAAATGTTTCCTGTTCCCCCTCGTAGTTAACATTAGGAATTCCTTCCCGTACGCCTCGTCTCTGTGAACTCATTGTAGTCCTATTCACACCAAACAATCATTGTTAAGGTGATCAGTCTTAACACTTCAAGTCAAGTGTGAACATTCCCAAAATGAAAATACAGAAACAATCTTGCAACATATATCACTGGAATATCCTACACGAATAAGACACACAACAGAGTATGCAATAAAGCATAGTCAGGCCACTCCCAGGCTCTAATGGGAACAAACTGCTCTGATACCAAATTGTAACGACCCAATTTTCAATATGTCTAGATCATACCGGAAACTAAGCGCTACCAATTTGTCTTCCTAATTATTATCTATTATTTATCATATGAGCTTGATTCGTTCATAAAAGCATAGTTAATTTGCGAGGGATTTTTTTTGAAAATGTTTGGATTAATAGAGGGAATCATTCATAATCAACTCACAACTGATAACAGATAAAACAGTTATAAACAACTACACATAAATACATCACAAGCAGCTAACAACATTCAGTGACCCAGCCTTTTATCAGAGTATAGACTTTTAGTTAGAACACCCCTAGATATAGCTAGATAATAACTATATACATATACATACATACAACATCCCAGGTCCTGACCTATTCAAGAGGTCCCTAAGCTGGCACCTAGGCTAGCCTAGACTCTATACTCACCTAGTCCCTCTAAACTACTAAAGCGAGGGAAAGTACGTTCTAAGTCTTCAAAACTCAAGTCAGTTGGAACGTCATCAAAAGGTAAAACATCATCTGCTACTCCTCTGAACGATCAAACATTGCTATAGGACGTCTCTTTGGTACCTCATCAAGTAGCCACACAACAGGAGTCTCGTACACAGGATTTAGGTTAAAGTTCACGTACAAACGAGGTGCAGACATTGGCTGGTCTCACAGTATATACATATAAACAGAGTATGAGATTCATCCTAGACTCAGAAGACTATCTAGAGCGGAATCCTCTTTGCAGAACCATCATCAACAAACTACGGTAAGGTACTCTTACTTCCATCTGAAGGGGGAAGGGAGAGAGAAAGGGTAAGAACTGGGGAGTTCTTAGTAGGGCCGGGGTTATTAGTTAAGTTCATTAATTCCGTGTTGTTTTGCAGGTAAATAGCATAATACAAAAAGCAGAAAATAGAAGATACAGATAAATAGAGAAGATAGAGAAAACAGATAGCAGAACACAAATAGAAGAATACAAGAAAATAACACAAACACAAAGAATAGAATACACACAAAGAAAGCATACATCCATACAACAAACATAATGGAAGAAATGCACAACCAAGTATGATGCATGTCTAGCCCTAATGCAGGTAATTATCTCATTTGTCGGTTTCTACCCGCTCCCGATATAACCCGAAGCAGCTGAAACAGGTATGGTTTTTCAGTCAGCATAGGTACAGTTCTCACTAACCGACGTATGCGTCATATCGTCTGTAAGCAAACTCTGCCTTACAGGTGGCGGCATTCTAGCCGTCTATGAAATCATTTTCTCTGTAAGCAATCCTTGCGTTACAGGTGCGGCATTCTAGCCGTGTATGAATTAATATCCTCTGCAAGTGATCCCAGGTTATCAGTTACAGGTATAGCTCTCAATAGCTGTGTAGCACTGGAAAACGTTCTGTGGTCATACCACTATTTATCTGACTGTCTCAATGCAGCAGATAAGTATACAAATAATTCTGGAGTTGCCTTAATGCAACAAATGAATAAGCAAACATCTCTTGGGTTGCCTCAAGCAACAAATGTACATAAAACAAATATCTCTTTATTGTATTACTCTTTCCTTTGTATCCATATTACTCTTTTTTTTCTTTATCTCTTTACTTTACTCTGCTTACTCTGTTCTCTGTGTTACTTTATTCTGCTCTGATGTCTCTGCTTAACGTATATATTTTAAAGCTTATGTAAATTTCGGTATGAATAGTTAGCTTGTCCCAAGTATAGGTTCATTAAGTTCATACTGAAACAGTTTAACTTTTCATATAATACATAACCCTAGTCGCAACTCAAGGACTAACTATGTTGCCCTAGTTCATTCCCTACTTTCTGTCTGTTTTTCTGTCATTAAAACTTTACAGACTTTTTCTTTGGTTTTTATCTTTTCTTTAACTTTCTGTCTTTCACTTATCTTTGCCTCACTAACATGTTGTTACCACTCCCTAAGTGTTTTATGAAGGTAATTATGAGATTCTGCGCTTAAAGTTGTCTTTCTAATGTTTTTACAGAAAACTGCCTTTTTTGTATTATTTTATTATTTTTTATTAAAATTATCTTTTTAATTAAATATTATTATTTAATATTTTATTATTATTTATTATTTTATCATTAAATTTTCAAAAATTACCCTACTTTAACTTTTAACCTTTAAAATTTACTTTTTACCACCTGTAACTTTTAATATTTCTACTTTAACCACCCTAACTTCTAAAAATTACCAAATAACCCCTCAAACACCAAAATAATTACAACCTTGCCCTTTTTAAGATCTAATAGTTGTTCTTCAATGTTCTTCATCACACTCAAAGTGTTCTTCATGTTCTTCATAAATTTTTCAGATTTTTTCTCTATTTTTACCCGTTTTTCAATCTTTTCAGCAACCGATTTTTACCATAATTCATAATAATTTAGCAACCACTAAAATCCCATCTTTTCTACATGATTTTAACATAAATTGAACCCCATTTTAAGGTCTAGGGTTTCGGTTTCCAGCTGCACCCAAGAACACAAATTCATAGCTTGAATTTCATCAAATTTCATCAAAATTTCACCAAATTTTCACCAAGAATCAATCATGAATGCAACCAATTTTTAGCATAGACAAACCATATAACATTCACACAACTCAAACACAAATAATCAAGATTAATTTCGTCACACCCTACCTGGTTTTGCTGCTCCTAATTCGGTTATGTCCTTAGGTGGTTCTTAAGCACTTTTTCCTCTTAAACCACATCAAGAACAACTTCAAATCAAAAAACCCTCAACTAACCGAATCTTTCTCAGCATCTTAGGAAGGAATTTATCAACTTAAACTTGCTGGAAATTAACGTTTCTTGGCCCTCAAGTCAAGTTAAGCATGATTCCTAAGGAAGAATATCAAGAAAACACATGTTTAAGCATGTTTCCTTGAAAACCAAATTCAAAGGGGAAAGGAACAGCCATCTCACCTTATTTCCAGCCTTTATAAGTTACATGGTTATGTAGATGAAGAAGAACGGATCATTTTGGTGAAATCAGAATTTTGATTTGAGTTTTAGTTCAGAAGAAATCAAGCTTTGAAGATTAAGTGTTCATGAAAGTTTCTCTCTTTTCTCTCTTGTTATTTTCGGCCAAAATGAATAAATGAGACAGCCTTAGAGGTTTTGGGGGTGTAAGGTGTGTTGTGATTGGTTGGCTTGGAGGTGGATTAAAAATAATATTAAAATATCTCTGGTGTACAACTACTAAAACTAGGTGTATCGGAACACTAATAAAAACATCTCTAAAAATTATTTTCTGAGCTACTAGCATAAATGACACTAGTAACATATTTATTATGAGAATAAAACATGTATAATGAGGCCTTAGCATTCCTAAAGTCATCAAAGAGTGCTGGTGCTAAGCTGCACAAGTAAACTGTGAACCCGGTTAAACCGATTTTCGATTTTTAACTAAAACTAACCAGGTAACCTTATAATATCATTCAAGAAGCTTCTAATACTAATATAATGATAATATTATCCTATTATCTCTCTTTTCTCATTAATCGAGTCCGGTTCATCAAACTGAGATTATTTACGAAAAATAGGATCAAAACTCCAAATCGATACGGTTCAAAAGCTAAGTTCTTCGTGACTGCATTATCGAGCTTGCCTCAAAAAGTTCTAGCTTAAGGAAGACGTAACAACAATGAGAATCGAGATACTTAATGATATATCAGAGGTTCTCCCCTTACTGATCCTCCGGAGGAATCCATTCTTTTAAAAAAGATCTCGCGTACTCGAAAACCGGGGTTGTTACATTCTACCCTCCTAAAAGAAAATTTTGTCCTCAAAATTTCAGTTACCTGAGAATAGATGAGGGTAATCAGCTTTCATCTTATCTTCCAGTTCCCAAGTGTGCTCTTCTTCTCCTCTTTGTCTCTAAGCTACTTTGACTAAACGAACAGTTTTGCCTCTTAGCTGCTTATCACTTCTTTCTAAGTTCTGAACTGGTGATGCTTGATATGTCAAATCGTTTCGTAACTATATTGTCTCTGGTTGTAAAACATGACTCTTGTCGGGAATATATTTCTAAAGTTGCGAGACATGAAAAACATCATGATGGTTTGATAAATAAGGAGGAAGGGCTATTTGATAAGCTACTAGACTGACTCTTTTAAGTGTTTGGAAAGGTTCTATGTATTGTGGGTTAAGCCTTTTAGTCTTAAGGGCTCTACCTATCCCAGTAATCGAACTTACTTTTAGAAAGACATGGTTTCCCTCACTAAACTCTAAGGGTCTACGTCTATTATTGGCATAGCTCTTTTGACGGCTTTGTGCTGTCTGGATCTTCTGACGAATCTCCTTTATCTTCTCAGTAGTTTCTTACACTATGTCTGGACCTAAGACACTAGCTTCTCCGTCGTCATTCCAACACAATGGTGTCCGACATCTTCTTCCATAGAGATCTTCATATGGTGCCATACCGATACTTTATTGGCAACTATTGTTGTTGATGAATTCGACCAACAGCAAATACTTATCCCAGCTGCTTTGGTTGTCTATCATACATGATCGTAACATGTCTTCTAACATCTGGATTGTCTGCTCTGATTGTCCTTCTATCTGAGGATGGTAAGCTATACTCGTGTGTAATTCTGTTCCCAACGCTTTCTAAAAAGCTCCCCAGAATCTAGTAGTAAACCTCGAAACTCGATCTGAGACAATTTACGAAGGTATCCCGTGCAGTCGTATGATTTCTTGAATATATATTCGTTCCAACCTTTCTAAAGTATAGTCAACTCGAATTGGAAGGAAGTGCGCTGACTTTGTCAACCTGTCCACAATTACCCATATGGCATCGTGTCCTGTTGAGGTCCTTGGCAATCCCGTGACAAAATCCATAGTAATCTGCTCGCATTTCCATTTTGGTATTTCTAAGGGTTGCAGGGTTCCTGACGACTTCTGATGTTCCACCTTCACCTTCTGGCAGGTTAAACATTTTGAGGCATAACCAACTACCTCTTTCTTTAAGCCCGGCCACCAGAACATTCATTTCAAATCTTGATACATCTTTGTCACTCTAGGATGCATAGAAAATCTACTTTGGTGAGCTTCAGCAAGAATCTTTTGTCACAATTCTCCAGAGTTAGGCACACAAATTTTGTTCTTGTACCTCCATAGGCCACTACGATCCTATCTCACAGCTTCTTCAACTCTACAAGCAATGGTGACATCCGGTACGGTGCTATGGAAATCGGTCCGGTTCCAGGTACTAGATCAACGCTGAATTCTATCTCTCGCTGAGGAGGAAACTCAGGTATGTCGTCGAAGAAAACATCCGGAAATTCCTTCACCATTCGGATTCGTTCTAAGCTTAATTCACTATCATTCGAATTAGCCGCTAACAGAACGTACCCCTCACAATCACTCCCGTCTAAGGTAACTCTTATAGAATTTAGATATAAGGTGTTGGACAGAAATGGTTTAGTACATAGACTATCAGATGGAATAACAGCAGTTCTTTTAAAGCAATCAAGGAAAACATGATACTTAGATAACCAATCTAATCCTAAAATAACTTCTAAACCACATAGAGGCAAACAGATTATATCATGTATAAAAATCCTATTCCTAATAGCAAGTGGTACTTGCAGGTACATTAAACTGGTCAAAGCAATTTTGGATTGCAGGTGTATGAACAATCAAGTGAAAATTTAATTTAAAGAAATATAATCCTAACTCAGGAGCAACAATTAGAGAAATAAAGAATGCGATGCATCTGAATCATACAGTACAGTTAGAAATCGATTCTTGACATAACGCTGACCTTAAATGAGGGCGTCCGATCGCACAACATCGTCAATAGTGAAAGCAAACACTCGTCCTTGTTGTTGGGTTTTGACTGGATTTCGAGTAAATCCCTTCGAACAATCCTTGGAAATATGTCCAAGTTCTCCACAAGCATAGCAGTTAGGTGATCCAAACTGGCAAGACCTGTTACCATGCTCTTTTCCGTATTGCTTACATGCAGGGTTTATGTAATACCTTGAAACCAGTTATCAGCGTCAGTAGCAACAAGTGTACCCTTGAACTTAGGCGGATTAACCTTCAGAAAGGTTGCAAGGGTCATAGGTCTTTCAGGATGCCCTAAGTTATTCTCATCATTCCCATTATCTTCTCCGTATTCATTCTCATTCCCATTTCTCATTCCAAGACGTTCAACAGCCCTAGCCGCTGCTACCGCATCTTCACGTAATGCTTCAGCCACGTTGTTCATGGTAGCCATAAACATTTCCTGTTCCCTCTCGAAGTTAACATTAGGAATTCTTTCCCGTATGCCTCGTCTCCGTGAACCCATTGTAGTCCTGTTCACACCAAACAATCATTGTTAAGGTGATCAGTCTTAACACTTCAAGTCAAGTGTGAACATTCCCAAAATGAAAATACAGAAACAATCTTGCAACATATATCACTCGGATATCCTATACGCATGAGACACACAATAGAGTATGCAATGAAGCATAGTCAATCCACTCCCCAGGCTCAAATGGGAACGAACTGCTCTGATACCAAATTGTAACAACCCAATTTTCAATATGTCTAGATCATACCGGAAACTAAGCGCTACCAATTTGTCTTCCTAATTATTATCTATTATTTATCATATGAGCCTGATTCGTTGTTAAAAGCATAGTTAATTTGCGAGGTATTTTTTTTGAAAATGTTTGGATTAATAGACGAAATCATTCATAATCAACTCACAACTGATAACAGATAAAACAGTTATAAACAACTACACATAAATACATCACAAGCAGCTAATAACATTCAGTGACCCAGCCTTTTATCAGAGTCTAGACTTTTAGTTAGAACACCCCTAGATATAGCTAGATAATAACTATATACATATACATACATACAACATCCCAGGTCCTGACCTGTTCAAGAGGTCCCTAAGCTGGCACCTAGGCTAGCCTAGACTCTATACTCACCTAGTCCCTCTAAACTACTAAAGCGAGGGAAAGTACGTTCTAAGTCTTCAAAACTCAAGTCAGGTAGAACATCATCAAAAGGTAGAACATCATCTGCTACTCCTCTGCACGATCAAACATTGCTATAGGACGTCTCTTTGGTACCTCATCAAGTAGCCCCACAACTGGAGTCTCGTACACAGGATTTAGGTTAAAGTTCACGTACAAACGGGATGCAGACATTGGCTGGTCTCACAGTATATACATATAAACAGAGAACGAGATTCACCCTAGACTCAGAAGACTATCTAGAGCGGAATCATCTTTGCAGAACCATCATCAACAAACTACGGTAAGGTACTCTTACTTCCATCTGAAGGGGGAAGGGAGAGAGAAGGGGTAAGAACTGGAGAGTTCTTAGTAGGGCCAGGGTTATTATTTAAGTTCATTAATTCCGTGTTGTTTTGCAGGTAAATAGTAGAATACAGAAAGCAGTAAATAGAAGATACAGATAAATAGAGAAGATAGAGAAAACAGATAGCAGAACACAAATAGAAGAATACAAGAAAATAACACAAACACAAAGAATAGAATACACACAAAGAAATCATACATTCATACAACAAACATAATGGAAGAAATGCACAATCAAGTATGATGCATGTCTAGCCTTAATGTAGGTAATTAGCTCATTTGTCGGTTTATACCCGCTCCCGACGTAACCCGAATCAGCTGAAACGGGTATGGTTTTCCAGTCAGCATAGGTACAGTTCTCACTAACCGACGTATGCGTCATATCCTCTGTAAGCAAACTCTGCCTTACAGGTGGCGGCATTCTAGCCGTGTATGAAATCATATCCTCTGTAAGCAATCCTTGCGTTACAGGTGCGACATTCTAGCCGTGTATGAATTAATATCCTATGGAAGTGATCCCAGGTTATCAGTTGCAAGTATAGCTCTCAATAGCTGTGTAGCACTGGAAAACATTCTGCGGTCGTACCACTATTTATCTAACTGTCTCAATGCAGCAGATGAGCATACAAATAATTCTGGAGTTGCCTTAATGCAACAAATGAATAAGCAAACATCTCTTGGGTTGCCTCAAGCAACAAATGTACATAAAACAAATATCTCTTTATTGTATTACTCTTTCCTTTGTATCTATATTACTCTTTTTTTTTCTTTATCTCTTTACTTTACTCTGCTTACTCTGTTCTCTGTGTTACTTTATTCTGCTCTGATGTCTCTGCTTAACGTATGTATTTTAAAGCTTATGTAAATTTTCGGTATGAATAGTTAGTCTGTCCCAAGTATAGGTTCATTAAGTTTATACTGAAACAGTTTAACTTTTCATATAATACACAACCCTAGTCGTAACTCAAGGACTAACTATGTTGCCCTTGTTCGTTCACTACTTTCTGTCTGTTTTTCTGTCATTAAAACTTTACAAACTTTTTCTTTGGTTTTTATCTTTTCTTTAACTTTCTATCTTTCATTTATCTTTGCCTCACTAACATGTTGTTTCCACTCCCTAAGTGTTTTATGAAGGTAATTACGAGATTCTGCGCTTAAAGTTGTCTTTCTAAAGTTCTTACAGAAAACTGCCTTTTCCACATTGTTTTATTATTTTGTATTCAAATATTATTTTTAATTAAATATTATTATTTAATATTTTATTATTTTTATTATTTTATCATTAAATTTTCCCTACTTTAACTTTTAACCTTTAAAATTCACTTTTAACTACCCGTAACTTTTAATATTTCTACTTTAACCACCCTAACTTCTGAAAATTACCAAATAACCCCTCAAACACCAAAATAATTACAACCTTGTCCTTTTTAAGATCTAAAAGGTGTTCTTCAATGTTCTTCATCACACTCAAAGTGTTTTTCATGTTCTTCATAAATTTTTCAAATTCTTTCTTTGTTTTTACCCATTTTTCAATCTTTTCAGCAACTGATTTTTACCATAATTCATAATAATTTAGCAGCCACTAAAACCCCATCTTTTCTACATGATTTTAACACAAATTGAATCCCAATTTAAGGTCTAGGGTTTCGGTTTCCAGCTGTACCCAAGAACACAAATTCATAGCTTGAATTTTATCAAATTTCATCAAAATTTCACCAAGAATCAATCATGAATGCAACCAATTTTTAGCACAGAAAAATCATACAAAATTCACACAACTCAAACACAAATAATCAAGATTAATTTTGTCACACCCTACTTGGTTTTGCTGCTCCTAATTCGGTTATGTCCTTAGGTGGTCCTTAAGCACTTTTTCCTCCTAAATCACATCAAGAATAACTTTAAATCCAAAAACCCTCAACTAACCAAATCTTTCTCAGCATCTTAGGAAGGGATTTCTCACTTTAAACTTGCTAGAAATTAACGTTTCTTGGCTCTCAAGTCAAGTTAAGCATGATTCCTAAGGAAGAACATCAAGAAAACACATGTTTAAGCATGTTTCCTTGAAAACCGAATTCAAAGGGGAAAGGAACAGCCATCTCACCTTATTTCCAGCCTTGGTAAGTTACATCATTATGTAGATGAAGAAGAAAGGATCATTTTGGTGAAATCGTAATTTTGATTTGAGTTTTAGTTCAGAAGAAATCAAGATTTGAAGATTAAGTGTTCATCAAAGTTTCTCTCTTTTCTCTCTTGTTATTTTCGGCCAAAATTTAGAAATGAGACAGCCTTGGAGATTTTGGGAGTGTAAGGTGAGTTGTGATTGGTTGGCTTGGAGGTGGATTAAAATAATATTAAAATATCTCTGGTGTACAACTACTAAAACTAGGTATATCGGAACACTTATAAAAACATCTCTAAAAATTATTTTCTGAGCTACTAGCATAAATGACACTAGTAACATATTTATGATGAGAATAAAACATGTATAATGAGGCCTTAGCATTGCTAAAGTCATCAGAGAGTGCTGGTGCTAAACTGCACCAGTAAACTGTGAACCCGGTTAAACCGATTTTCGATTTTTAGCTAAAACTAACCAGGTAACCTTATAATATCATTCAAGAAGCTTCTAATACTAATATAATGATAATATTATCCTATTATCTCTCTTCTCTCATGAATCGAGTCCGGTTCATCAAACTGAGATTATTTACGAAAAATAGGATCAAAACTTCAAATTGATACGGTTCAAAAACTAGGTTCTTTGTGACTGCATTATTGAGCTTGCCTAAAAAGTTCTAGCTTAAAGAAGACGTAACAACAATGAGGATCGAGATACTTGATGATATATCAGAGGTTCTCCCCTTACTGATCCTCCGGAGGAATCCGTTCTTTCAGAAAAGATCTCGCGTACTCGAAAACCGGGGTTGTTACATGTAACATCCTAACTATCAAAAGTCACCCTTCTGGCTATGCCACTCTGATAGCTCGGGTATTACGACGACTCTTAAAATATTTAGTACTAAAATATGAGCCTGTTTAAAACTGAAACTGAATATTCAAAACATAGATCCATATGTTACAATACAGATTACAATGCTTACCCAATACTATATATATATATATATATATATATATATATTTATATATATATATATATATATATATATATATATATATATATATATATATATATCCATCATACCAATATACAAACTTCACATATCAAAACTCCTATCCCTCTGGCAAAAATTTCTAAAAATAAAGGCAAGGGAACAATAATACCTAAGAGAATACAAAATAATATCGAATAAACAGAAAATGAATATAACTCTTCTAAAGCTTCATCGTCCATATCTTGAAAAGGGAAAAACTTGTAGGGAAGTGAGAACATCGTCCTCGAAAGGGTTCTCACTATAGGGTCACAGAATTGCTATAATAAGATACGAAAATAAGACCGTTTTTAAAGTGCAGTGATTAATAAATGCCTTATGCACCTATTCAAAACTAAAGATTTAATATTCAAAATCCGATATCCTTTTTGAAAGGGAAAAATTGTTAATTTCTCATAAATCTGAAAGCCTTTTTAAAAGTTTTTCCTAGACAGCATGAATGACCAAATTGTTCCAGGCATATGTTCATTAAGTCTATGTTGAACCAGTTTAGTTTTTCATACTTTTCTAAAACAAAAACTCAAATCAAACATGGCCTTCGGCCCATCTCCTAATCAACCACGACCCTAGGCCCAAACAAATCAATCCATATCCAATTCACCACAGATTCAACCAATTTCAGTCACAAACACAGGTAGAAGGTTCAAGCACAATCAAGGACTGGGAGAAGGGTCCTTCTCGGAGACCATTGACGAGTCCCATTATTACCGCCTCAGTAGGCAGGTCTTGAATTTCCAAGCATGCTTTGTTAAATCTCTCCATGTAATCTCGCAGGGGTTCTCTGACCTCCTGTTTCACTCTGAGTAGGCTACGAGCATGCTTGACCTTGTCTTTCTTGATCGAAAATTGGGTAAGGAATTTGCGCAAGAGATCGTCGAAACTAGATACCAATCTTGGGGGCAGGCTATCCAATTACTTCATAGCAGCTTTAGTCAATGTTGTCGGAAAAGCCTTGCAGTGAGTAGCATCCGAGGCGTCTGCTAAGTACATCCGACTTTTGAAATTGCTGAGGTGGTGTTTCGGGTCGGTTGTTCCATCATACAGGTTCATGTCAGGGATTTTAAAGTTTCTGGAAACTTTAGCCCGCATGATGTCCTCCGTAAATGGGTTTTCTCCCCCTAGGGGGCTATCTTCCCTAGCAGTACGACCCTCCTTATTGCGAAGGTTAGATTCTAGTTTTGAGAGCTTCTCTTCCAACTCTCTTCGCCTTTTGATCTCTCCAAGCTTCTCTCTACTTCACGCTGTCGCTCTAACTCCTGTTCCAGCTACTCAAGCCGGCCCTGATGTCTTTGTAGCCATCCCATGAGGTCAACATCATAACGCTGCCTTTCCCCTTCAGAGAGGCAGACTTCGGACGGGATTCTCCTTTGGTTGTCGGAGGGGCCCTCCCTATGCGGCTCCTCCTTTCTTGGCTAGGGTATTACTAAGGCTTGGTCGTCGTTGACCATGTCTTGATATTCCTAGTCTGACTCGGACGCAGTGTGTCCGTCTTCACATTGATCGTCTACCATGGAACGTTGATTCCCAGGTCCCCGGCAACGGAGCCAATGTTTCGGGTGTTACCTGAAATTAGGTCGACTTTGGGATTGTATGTGAGGCCCAAATCCTCAATGCAACGTACTCCGACTTGTCCCACGTCTTGTGGTTGTCGTCTGAGTTGTTTGCGAGAAGGTAGGGGGTGGTACCTGCAAGACACTCCGATGCCTAAGTCAGCAAAGGGTTAAGCAGGTTTTCGTGTATTGGAACTTAAGTTTACCTGAGTGTATCAGTGTATTTATAGGGTACGAACCAATAACCACCGTTGAAGTAGTTCCATTTCTGATGGTGGATAACTGTCCCTTTATCTTAGGGTTGTTGAGATCTCCCTTCTAGAAGTGGGTGAGAGATTCTTGGAGGCAGTTACTCACTTAGTTACGTGTGAGCTACCTGTGTTAATCTGTTCCGACCTCTTAGAAAAGATCGGGTGCGTGGACGAGGCCGTCATACTGGATTGGGCTTTTTAACCATATTGGGCCTGACTTATATTTTGGGCCAGAGTATGAACACTAACCCTAGGCAAACCAAGTAGAAAATTCATAGAAATATTAATCCATGTATGAGTAAGAATATGCAAAGGAATGCACAACATATTCGAGAAAGCTTGAGATTCAACTTTCTTACATGCAATAAAATCATAATAAAATCCATCAATACTCATATGATTATGAGGCCAACAAAAATATATTCCACTATGGCACTTAAAATCAATATTCTCACAAGTAACAAATATGGAGCAAAAATCAAATATAGTTGTATAAAAATTATTCATATAATCAAATGCTAAGAATTTAGGAGTAAGAGTTGTGATTAAATTGAGCAACTCATTAGCAATCACATTATCATTACCTTGTCCTAGAACATATGAAAAATAATCCAACAAATTAGTCTACTTTACATGCCTTTTGTTTAAGATCCTTGAACTATCAAATGCAAAATGTACAATACCTTGTCATATGTTGAATACTTGAGACACGTTTCATATAACTGCTAACCAAAGTTGGAAATTAGTTGTCTTTTTTTTTTCATTGATATCAATGTCTCCATAATTTACCAATAAATCTGAAAAACCTTAAAAAATTGGCATAAAAATACTACGCAATTCATGGTTAGGCATATGAGAAACCAAACTCCGTAGAATTCAATATCACTAATGCACTCTTGTCTAAGCTGAAACTTTCTAGATCTCTCTTACAAGTGGGTTTATTGCTATGAATTTCTTTATTTCTCATCGAATCATCTATCTCACTATTCTCTTATTTTTTCTCAAAACTCTCGCTCTCACTCAAACATTGATTCTTTTTACTCAAACACTCACTCTCTTTCTCAGTTTCTTATTCTCTCAAATTCTTTTCTTTTCTCTCTTGATTTTCAAATTGCTCACATTCTAAGGACCCATTTGAGAAATTTTGCACTTTTGGTTCCTCCAAATACACATCCATTTACAGAATACTCAATAAATTCTTTTGTTATTGGCTTTGAAGAAGAATTAAAGATAAAATTAGAAGAACTCATCTTCTTATCTCAATTTATAAGATTCTTCTTGAAATCTACACCCTTGAATTTTGTTTTATCCTCAAACTTTGCTCCTTTAGAAACCCTTATAGCATTGGAGTCCGAAGAGAGCCAAGTTGCAATAAATTATTGCAGCTACTCCACCTCAATGGCCAAATTGACTAAATCCTCCATAGTTGCATAATGGTAAAGTTTGACCTTATCTGCAATTTCTTTGTTTATTCCAATAAGAAAGCACCTCATAAGAATTTCAGGACCCTTTTTAATATTAGCTTTCGTCATCAATTTCTATTCACGACTTCTGCATAAAATTGGTCTCCAAATATATATATATAGTCTCAATTTGGTATAATACTCAATTTGGTCCTTAAATTTGCACGAAAACCTCAATTTAGTCTTTAAAATTTTAATTACCTCTATTTAATATGCACTCCTAAAATGATGCTATTTTGTTTTTTGCGCTTTAATAGCCCAAAAACACCCTTGCTTTAGTGTTTATTGAAACGTTTTTCTCAACATACATTAAGAGATAAAAATGCAAGAATAGAAATAAAGAGTTAGGGTATTGTAATGAAGGCCCATCAAATTCTACGTTATAAAAATATGTATCTAACGGTTCATGAGAAGTTTCAAGAACATTTCTCATTAACATGCCACAACATCATTTGAACTAGTTTCTTTGAATATGCATACTTTACATAGAAAAGTTTTTGTGCTTACATGTTGCAAAAGAATATCTGCACAAATGAAGAAAAGCACCACTATAAGGGACCCTTAAATGGAACCATACACATTGTTGCTGGCAGTGCTAGGGTTCAACATTTACTTCCCTCGAGACAAAAATGGAGTATCTTTAGAGATTACGACTACGGGTTTATAAAACTAACAGCATTCGATCACTCAAATTTGTTCGAGTACAAAAAGAGCAGAGATGGGGAGGTTTACGACTCCTTCAAAATATCGCGTGATTATAGAGACAACTTGGCCTGCACCGTGACAGTTGCCCAAGTCTAACAATGGCATCTTGATTGATGATTATGGTCAAAGCTTCAATGTATGAATAGGTTCAGAGCTGTTGAATTTTACCCTGGAAGCACTTTCTTGTACTTAAAGTAGAATAAGAATGAGAAATACAATGATGCACAAGTGATTCCGGTAACTATCAAAACCCAATGGAAACCAGATGGATAGTCAAAAACTGTGGTTTCAAAGTTCATCCCAAACACTGCTGTCACAGCAGCAAATACTGCTGCTACCAATGTAGCTGCAGTAAGAAGCAATTCAAACTGTATTAGGCGGTTTTGAATATTGCCCTGCAATATGAGTGAAAAATAAGACACCCTGGTTTACACCATTTACACAGAATTTGAAAAAAAAAAGGAGTGGATAGCAGAATATTGTAGGTTGATAATCTTACCAACTTTATATTGATAAAATCTTCTGTGTCATCAATGTATTCTTTAAGCTGGAATATCAGGGGCAGAAAAAGATTAACGTCAGCAGAAAGCACATCACTGAAAATAATATAACCATATGCTGCTTTGAAATAGATTGAAATTTAAGCAAAAAGTCATCATGCCTTCTCATCGTTACCAAAAATCAAAGGCAGACATTACACAAGACAACAGTTGATTAGCAGAAATCTTGTCATAGCTAACCAGTTTTATGATCAAGTTATATAATAAATACCATGATATCCAATATATGATACTGTAGGCCACAAGGAAAGTAGGTGAACTTTAATACTATAGCTGAGTGAATCAGCTTTCTCATACCGACGACAATGAGTTAAGCGTATTATCAATGACGATAAAGTATGCTTCAAGCAACATTTCCAGTGGTTGAATCCTTTCTCCATTATCAGAAGAACCCATTGAACTACCATGTTTGCCTGAATTTCCAATGATGCTGAAAGCCCTTGGCAACATTGGGATCCCACTAATTGACCGCTCTGGTGAATTAGGAGCTGACTTTGAAATCTCTTTACCACTACTTGATGTAAGAGTGTGAAGACAATCATTAAGAGGGTACATATCTGAGCTTCTCCTTTTCTCAGTAAGGCACATCTCAGCCATATCACCATCATCATCCATGAGATGTTCTATTTCGTCACGTACCTGGAAATTACACAAATTACTAGTTGCAGATGTTTAAAAGGATAGAATAATAACACAAATAATCAAGGATGGGGATTCTACATTTATCAACCTTCTGAACTCGTTGAGTCAAAGCAAGGAGATGACCTTTGAATCTTCGAACACGTTCTAAATTCAGAGTACTGATAGACGATGCTAATTCATCTAGCACAGGATATATTTCCATTTCCAACTCTTTTACCTATCAAATAAAAAACCTTCTTAATAATACAAGGGTATCAGGTTTAATATTTCCTAAATTTCAGGGAGCTTAATGTAAGTTTTAAACATATAGGGGAGCTGGGTATTGGTTAGGTTACACTCACCTTCCCTGAGGATTGGTAAAATTCAATATAATTTACTCTCACCATAATTCAAAAAATAAATAACAGCATTGATAAAGTTATTCCTAGTTTGAAGCTACTGAATTTTACACTAAAACAGCGTATACCCATTTCAACTTAAATTCCATTGATCAAATCCATAAAGTGAGATTATTATGTTATACGGGAGCATGGACAGCAAATGCAACATTGACCCTTTTCTCATGTAAAACAAGCACTAATAAAGTAGAAAATGATGCAGGACAAAGGAATGTCAATTATAAGTATGTGCACCTAGCTACTGCAAATTGATGATGATGACAGTATTGTACCTAAGTAGTGCTTGTCTAGCAGCTTTCTTCTATTTTGTTTGTGCCTTGGAACCACACTAAAGAAACTGCCTTGTGATTCAGGTCACAGGTTAAGATCTTTAAATAGTCTCGTTGTAAGTGGAGGTAAAACCATATAGATCTACATTCCCCAGAACCCACAGAGTGAGTTTTGTGCACTAAGCCACCCTTTTTACTTATGCCTTTTCATTTCTTCCGAACTTAATTTTAGAAACAAAGAATTTAGCCTTTTCAGAAGGCCTTTCATTGGACTCTGCGTAATGCAGGATGTTTTGACATCGGGTTATCCTTTTAGAATTTTCTGTTATATAGAAAGGGGTTTAATGGCTGCAATAAAGGAGATGCATTTTCTAATTAATAACAGAACTTTTCTTCTATTTTTCATGGATGTTAATTGAAAGCCATCCCTCTTGTGTCTGTGTGTGGCCAAATTAATTCCAGGGCTTTACCCGCTTGAGAGTGAATGGAGGAAACAATTGTTGGCAGTTGAAACAATGTAACCACCATTAAGTTATCTGAAACTTGCAGGCAAATATATAATACAGTCGATGAAATTCAATCAAATAATATTTTACAATAAATCATATCTTCTACTATAATTACCGGCAATCATTGCAATTTCAATGTTAAATAAAAACGAAGATATATACTGTCACAGACAAGAATGTGAAGGGTTCCGCAAGAGGATTATTGATTGAGCCATACCTGAGCATCTAAAGATGTGCATGTCAACTCCAGAGCCATTTCCAACGCTCTAAACTCAAAAGGCAGACCATCTGTTCAAAAATGGCAAATCTGATAAGAAATTATGTGCAGTGTCTGTCTACCTTGGGGAAAAGGGGGGGGGGGGGGGATCTTTCACAGAATTAATTTTGGGTTTTGTTGTGGTGGTTTCCATTTTGCTGGAGGGTTAGTTACAATACCAGGGAACTGTAGCAAACTAAAAAATTGCTTTTAAGAAAGAAATGACAATAGCTAGTTAGCAACCAAGGGATGAAAAGGTATCATACTTTACAACAACAAAAAGGAAGCATTGTCGGCTAGGTGAAATTATAGAGATCAAATGGCAGAGATCTACTATCATAAGCCATAAAAATTAGACAAACCAATACAATAAAAATCTTTCAATCAAGTAAACTTTCTAATTGATACCGCAATAGAACTTCAAACTCACATCATTTGGTGTCTTTCCCTCCTTTTTTTTATTTTATTTTACCGATTCCAATTAAGTGCTAAACAGGAGTTAAGTATGCTAATTGCTAACTGATCATATCATACAAAGATATCAGATATTTTTAGATGCCTTGCTCCAGGAACCCTTTGCAACCATCTTTAACCCTTACTAATCTAACAAAAAAATCGGCAGAAACAACTGGAATCCTTACCAGCTTTTTCTTTCTGAAGCCGATTGCATAATTCTGACCTATACTGACCAACACTACCATCCAATGAATTCATCAGGATGACCTCATCAGCAGTAATTATACAACGGATTTGCTCAAGGTTTACAACAATAGCCTTCTCCCGTCCTAATATGGTAGAAGGATAAATGAACATTGGATCCAATAGTCTAAGATCTCTGGAAGGCAAAGAACAATGTCTCATAATGGTAGCCTTGTCAAGTGTTACGGTCTGAGTACCCCCATCCTGACCAATTTTTATCCAAGAGCGAGTTCCATGACCTCTCTTCTTCAGGCCTATGATACCAGTCCCGCAATTCCCTTGGCCGTTGAGCTGAGACCTCCCTCCACCATCATCATGAGATAATGCAGATTCTTGTGGAGTGGAAGAATAATACTGGCCTTGTGCTTCCTCCATTGCATCATACCTTTCTCAATCGCTGTGCTGATACAGTATTTTTCTTTTTCCTTTTCTAAGCTGGGGTTGTCTTCACTAGTATTATGTAAAAATTATGCAATACAGAAAACGATTTTCCACCACATCTTTGAGATACTGGTGATAGCTAGAAATAGAAACCGTGTCTACCACCTGATATGATCCATACTTGGAGCACTTCTCAAATTAAAAGCCTAAGATAGAAAAATTGTTAGTCAGTTTGACAAGCATAAATCCCCGTAGAAAAACTACCGAAATAAGAAACCATAGAAAATGGGAATATAAACCGGAAGATAGAAAATAATAAGAGATAAATTTTGATGAGAGTATAATACTAACAGTACTTAGTTATTACTTATTACCAATATTTGATGCGCCTACATGGCTACATCTTTAAATGCAATACATGCCCTGTTATTAAGATCAACCCGATACATAACTGAATTTCAAGTATTTTCCTCAACACATTAAAGCTCAAATTAGCGGAGCAAGCTAACATTAACAAAGAACCCATATTAATTCCCCTGAGGAGGAACCATAGCAAATTAGCAATCAGGTTAACCGCTTTAACCTGATTCATTATAAAAAATCAGATGTTTCAATTCTCCAATCTTTGAAGTAAATCTCATGCTAAAAAACCCAACGCTAACCGCTCTAATAATTTCCCCGAGTCTCAAACAAGATTTCATCATCTTTAGTAATTGTAGCTACCAACGCAATAAAGAATGATTTCTATCAAACAATACGCAAAAGCAGAAAATAATTGGAATTGAAATTGTAAAATATTCTCAAAAATTTAATAAACGAAAATGAAAAAAAAAAATTACGGTTTATTGTGCAGTTACCAGAACTACAGAATTGGTAGGAGTGCATATTGTGGAGAGTGTTTGGTAGATGGTAGTGCGGTTAAGGTAATTGAAGGAAGAGGGTTTTCAGGGGTTGTACGGTGGAATATCAATGTTATAGAAGTGCATTATGAATCGAAGATTTTTACAAATTACGGGATATTTCTAGGGATTTTTCATTTAAATAAATAAAACTAACGGCTCAACAGAGGCACCAGAAAAAAAACAGAAGCACTAACCGTTGTATTTTTATTGTTTTAAAGAAATTAATTTTATTTTTTATTAATATATTATTTATTTTTTAAATTTATTAAATAAATATTTTTTTTATTTTAATATTAACGTGATCTTATTTATATCATATTTTTAAATTAAAATTATTATAAAAAAATATTTTAAATGTTAAATTATAAAAACACACAATAAAGAGGTAATACAAAATTATCATAGTTTAAAGTTCTAGGTATATATAAGGTGAAATATTCGATAAAGTAGATTTTTATTCTCAATCATGCTGAAATATATAAAGAGTATTTTCAGAATGATAATGCTTCTGTTGTATTTTTTAAAAAACTTTGAATATGGTCTATTAATTTATAATATTTTTAAATTAATTTTTTAAATTTGTTACAACAAATTATTGATATAACGAAGATTTTGTTTATTAAAATTGCGAAAATATTTTAAAAAATTAGTTTATTCATCGTACTTTATTTTGTTATTTTTTGTAATTTAATTCTCACTGCTTTTCTATTGTTTTTTAAAAAATTAATATTATTTTTTGTTAATATATTATTTATTTTTAAAATTTATTAGATAAATATTTTTTATTATTTTAATATTAACGTGATCTTATTTATATATTTTTTTTACTTTAAAATTACTATAAAAAACTTTTAAAATCTTAAATTATAAAAGCACACAATAAAGAGGTTTATATATTATCAGAAAAATATAGTTCAAAAAATAATGATAATAATATTATCGCGATTCAAAAATAGTATATATAAACTAAAATACATGTTAGTTATTTACAAAAAATAATTTTATTTAAATGTCATGGATATTCATATTTGTCTTCATTTATTTTAATGGTAGGCTAAAATATGGATTTAAATCTAAAGAGGCCTCATTTTCTTATAAATAGTAAAAAAACAAAAGAAATGAGAATGTTTATCTTTTTTTGTTTTTAAATATCAAACTATAAGAATAATTAATAAACAAAATAGGAGAATATATAAATTTTGTATCTCAAAAAAATCTTTCATAATTCATCGTACATACATCTCCTTATCAATAACTTCTTGAGTCTTGAAAATTTGTCACATTTATTGACTATAAAAATAACTATATAAACGATTTAAGAATATTCAATTAAATTGATTCTTTATTATAGCGACAAATTTAATTAATTCAATTAAAACATGTAGAATTGAGATATTTCGTTTTACACTGAATTTTTTGAAAAGACAAAAAAAAATGACATTAATCTTTGTTTATGTAGGACAAAATATAAATTAAATGGCATTACATCTGATTTATTAGGAATTTATATTTAATAACAGTTACCTGCAATGATATTGTTTGTCACCAAAATAAGCTAGTTGTGCTCTTCTGAGTTTATGGCTAAAAAAAAAAGTTAAATTTTTAACATGAAAATCTTTTTATTATTTTGTTTGTGATTTAAATACTATCCATAAAAAGTAGTTACTTAAGTGAAACAATATATAAAGAGTGATAGAAAACTTTTAGATTTATCGTTATGGTTTATTTCTTATTAATCCTCACTTAATATACTCAAATTTAATAGCTTTGATGGTGGTAAATTTTTGTAATTAGTTAAAAAATTTCAACTTTCTTTTTCTCTCTCTGTCTCTCTCTACGATTTTGGACAAATTCAGCTTTATTAGTAAAACGTTTTATAAGTTTAGAATATTTTTAACTTCTTATATAATAATTAGGCTTAATAAATTACCAAAATTCAAACCTATTCTCTTGAACTACTTCTTGATGATCATATAATTGGAATCGTTTAAAGGGGAGATCTTTAGACCCTAAAATTTTTAAAATAAAAAAATACAATAAAATAAATTAAAAAAACCTAATAAAATAAAATGGTTTAAAAAATAGAATATTTATAGGAAAAACAATAAATTAAAACTTACGTGGTCCATGAGATAGAAAAATAAAGAGAAGAAAATAATCATTAAGGTTGAAACAATAAAAAATGTATAAAACAGTTCTTATCTTACCACATTTAAATATTATATGTCTATCTAATAATCAATAAAAATAATATTATTTAATGTAAAATAGATTAAAAATAAAAAGAGATTAACAAAATCAATTATCAAATTTCTTATCTTAGGTCACCAGATTATTTGAAAAATCAATTAACAAAGTTCTTATATTGCTACATTTATTGTGTTATATGTTGAACTAATAATCAATAAAAAAATAATATTATCCAATGTAAAATAGATTATAAATAAAAAAAGAAATTAACAAAATATGCGTGAAAATTTTTTATTCTACCATTGGTAGGTGTAGATTTTTTTATATCTTTTATATGTTAATCATGTGACAAACGAATAATATTAAATTAATTAATTTTTTTGTAATATAATTTAGAAAATTAATAAATGTCAAATCAAGTACTCTATATAATTAAATATCAAATTCAATACTCTACATAATTAATAGTTAAGATAGTTTAGGAAATTAACATATTAATATTTTTAAACGAACTTTGTTGTGTCTTATATATATATATATATATGCCAATAAAATAAATTAACTAATATTCAAAACAAATAATATTGTAATAGACAAAATTAATAATTTAATTTAGTTTCAAAGTAAATATTTATGTACTCAAATATCAAATATAATACTCTACATAATCAGTATTTTAGAAAATAAAAAAAATTATTACAAAGCAATTTAAAAAGAAAAAATAAGTTAACAAAATATTTATGGGACTTTTTTCATTCAATCGTTAATAGATAAAAACATATAAAAAAAAATACGTATCAAATAAAAAAACCGTTTTCTTTCTACATCAAATTGATAAGATAAAAAAATTTGTTTCTTTTTACATTAAATTGATAAAAAAAAGACATAATACTATTTTTACACGTAAAAAGTTTAGAATAAATTAAAAAGACAGGAGAATTACTGAGAATATAGATTAGATTAGTAAATTAAAGAGAAAAAAAAATCTAAGTGGATGTTATGCGTGTGAAAGCAGTAACGGCTGCAATGCAAAATCGACCAAAATTTGTAACTGAAGGCAATGCCAGATGATGGAGGCCAAGGTATTGAAGAAAGAAGAAGAACGAACAGCAACAAAATACAGAAAAGTAAAAACCAAACTAACATAGAATTAAATAATAAAGTATGAAGATGGTGAAGAATGTGAAAATATTGATATTCATTTTTATCTGCATTTTTTTGAAAATTTGTTATTATAGTTATAGGAGTAACAAAATGGTTTTTATTTTAGTGGAAAGTTATTGGATTTTTCGAAACAAAAAGACATATAAAAAAAATAAAAACACATACCAAATAAAAAAATCGTTTTCTTTCTACATCAAATTGATAAGATAAAAAAATTTGTTTCTTTTTACATTAAATTGATAAAAAAATACATAATACTATTTTTATACGTAAAAAGTTTAGAATAAATTAAAAAGATAGGAGAATTACTGAGAATATAGATTAGATAAGTAAATTAAAGAGAAAAAAATCTAAGTGGATGTTATGCGTGTGAAAACAGTAACGGCTGCAATGCAAAATCATCCAAAATTTGCAACTGAAGACAATGGAAGATGATTGAGGCCAAGGTATTGAAGAAAGGAGAAGAACGAACAGCAAAAAAAAATATAGAAAAGTAGAAACCAAACTAACATAGAATTAAACAATAAAGCATGAAGATGGTGAAGAATGTGAAAATATTGATATTCATTTTTGTCTGCATTTTTTTGAAAATGTGTTATTATAGTTATAGGAGTAACAAAACGGTTTTTATTTTAGTGGGAAGTTATTGGATTTTTCAAAACAAATTTTTTGACTATTTTGTCCTTATAATTTGCTTTATGAAATGGTTTGTTATAAGGTTAATATAGTCTAAAAAAATTGGACACCAAAATAATAGTCAATCTTATGTAAAATAGATTACAAATAAAAAAAAGAAATTAACAAAATATATGCATGAAAATTTTTTATTGTACCATTGGTAGGTGTAGATTTTTTTGTATCTTTTATATGTTAATCATGTAACAAACGAATATATTAAATTAATTAATTTTTTTATAATATAATTTCAAAAATTAATAAATGTTAAATCAAGTACTCTGTATAATATCAAATTCAATACTCTACATAATTAATAGTTTAGAAAATTAATATATTAATGTTTTTAAGAAAACTTTCTGGCGTCTTTTATATATATATATATATATATATGCCAATAAAATAAATTAGCCAATATTCAAAACAAATAATATTGTAATAGACAAAATTAATAATTTAATTTACTTTCAAAGTAAATATTTATGTACTAAAATATCAAATATAATACTCTATATAATCAATATTTTAGAGAATAATACAGAAAAGTAGAAACCAAACTAACATAGAATTAAACAATAAAGCATGAAGATGGTGAAGAATGTGAAAATATTGATATTCATTTTTGTCTACATTTTTTTGGAAATGTGTTATTATAGTTATTGGAGTAACAAAACGATTTTTATTTTAGTGGGAAGTTATTAGATTTTTCAAAACAAATATTATGACTATTTTATCCTTATAATTTGCTTTATGAAATGGTTTGTTATAAGGTTAATATAGTCTAAAAAAATTGGACACCAAAGTCATAGTCAACCTTTTGTATTGGCTTTATATATTGTTATAGATAATTTGCTTTATGAAATGATTTGTTATAAGGTTAATATAGTCTAAAAAAATTGGACACCAAAGTCATAGTCAACCTTTTGTATTGGCTTTATATATTGTTATAGATAAAAGTAATAATTATGGAAATAAATAATTTAAAAAATATTTACCGATTTGCGTTTTCCAATCATATCTCGTTTACACGGTAAACGAGATATCACACGTCAGCTGCAACGTGGCTATCTCATTTACACTGTAAATAAGATATATATATATATATATTGTTTATAGTGTAAACGAGATAGACAATGTTCATCTCGTTTACATGGAGTAGAGTCCCAGCAGCTATAAATGGATGTGTAAGCCTTGGCATTCTTCACAAACTTTTCCTATCCTTTTTATGTCTCATATTTATCACAAATACAAGGCATTAATGGCCAGTGATAGTCCATACATAGTTGTGCTTGTTTATCCCAATTGTCGTATGAGAAACGACGATAATGGAGTGACATTTGAGTGTGAGGATCCAATATTGTTTCGCACTCAGCGTGTGGAGACGTTGTCCGGTTTGAGGAGTTTGATATTGAACAAGCTCGGTGGTACAGAAGCAAGGGAAATCAGAAGGGTGACATATAGGTTGTTGGCTCCCATGGGTGGAGGAGTCTTCCGGTTTCGACTATTTCGACTTCTAGGAGATGAGCATATGCGAGTGATGTTCGACATCCATGGGAGGATCATGGTGGAACAACTAATGGAGTTTTCTGTAGAGGTAGGACACAGTGGCGGTGGTCCTTCCATACACTCGACCTATGTGCAGGATAACCGACCCCTCGCACCACCGCCCATTCATGTCGCCGTTCCAGTGGATAAGGCAGAGGAGGGCAAGGAGGAGTCGGACGAGGATTACGTGGCGGACAGTGGCGACACTGACTTGTCCGATAGTGAGGATGAGGATGAGTGTGTTCCTGAGACACCTGTTCCGACCGTGCCCCGCATGTCTTGCCTCCACCTCTTCTAATACCGGCGCTTTCATCAATTCTGTCACATTATCACAGTCTGGATCTGGACGTGATACAAGGATTTATATCGGTTCGGAATTCCACAAAATAATTCCGTTGTTAGTATAGTCCAAACCAATAGACAATCCTCAAATCAAATTAAATTTGGTTTTGTCACAAGTATAAACCCCAATGAAAATTAACCGAAGTATTTAGACTCCAGATCGTCTCACAAGGAATTACAATGAAGTGGTCAATTATTGGCTATGAAAATGTAAGGGGTTTGATTGATAAAAGTGGCAATAAAATAAATGACAAAAATGTAAATTAAGCAAGTATTTAAAGAAGACAAGTAATAAAGAGAAGCAATTAATAAAGAGAGACATTCATGGCAAGGGTTGAGAATATAGGCTTTCTATCCTAGTCATTAATCACAACAATACTTAACAAGAATTTATCTTATTTCGTCATCCCCAATGTTGGAAGAAGGTGTGGATTATCTTCCATTAGAGAAAGTCAAACAAGACTAGGTAATCTCAAGTCAAAATTCCTAATCAACTCACTAATTGAATTAGCAAGGGATTAGAGTCATTGAAAATGATTTTAACTAACAACTCTAGATCACCAATCTAAATTGGGAATTAATGACTCAAGATTACCCAATTACTCTCCTAGATCTAAGATGAAAATATCCTAAGAACCCTAATTCTAGAGAGAAGAGGGAGCTTCTCTCTCTAGAAACTAAGCTACATGATGCCAAAACTCTAAAACAATTGCTCTCCCCTTGCTTGGGCTTCAATTCAGCATGAAATACACTCAGAAACAAGTTGGATTTGGGCCTGGGCAACTCAGAAATTGCCCCCAGCATTTTGCCTTTAAGTGGGTCACGTGCGAGTAACGGCGAGTACGCGCCATATGCGCATGCGCGTCGTTTGGCTATTTTTCTCATCCGCGTGTACGCGCCATGTACGCGTACGCGTCGCTATGCGATGCCACTTCTGCGCGCGCGTGCCTTGTACGCTTGCGCGCCCATTGAAGCATTCTCAATCTTTGTTTCTTCATGCATTCTCCATTTTGTATGCTTTTCTCCTCATTTCTTCCATCCGATACTTGCCTTATGAACCTGAAATCACTCAACAAACACATCAAGGCATCGAATGGAATTTAAGTAAACTAAAATCACCAATTTAAGGGCCCAAAAAGCATGTTTTCACATTTAAGCATAATTTAAGGGAGAATTACAAAACCATGCTATTTCATTGGATAAATGTGAGAAAAGGTGATAAAATCTCCCAAAATAAGTACAAGATAAACTACAAAATTGGGGTTTATCAAATTTCCCCACACTTAAATCAAGCATGTCCTCATGCTAAGAATAAAGAAGGACAAGAAAAAGGGTATGAACATTTATTCAATGCAAAGAAACTATATGCACCAATCTATATAAATGCAACTAAATGCAAGATTCTACCTACTTGGTCAAAAGTAAGTCAATCTCCAAGAGCATGTATGAGCAAGTAGGGCTAAGATCATATGATGATTCATGAATCCTACCAAGTTAAATATCAAAATAAAGTAAGTCAATCTTTTTCTCTTTTTTTCTTTTATATATATATATATATATATATATATATATATATATATATGTTCTTTTTCTTTTTCTTTAATATTTTTTTCTAAAGTATATACAAACGTATCAATGCATATGGTTTTACATATAGTGCATGAATATGTACCCAATTCCCAAAAATCTTCAACAAAAATACAAAATACACTTTTACCTCAACCAATGTCCCAAGTTTTTCATACCCAATTAATACACACCCTCACTAGTCTATGCTAATCAAAGATCCAAATTAAGGACATTTATTATTTTTTGCTTATGGGTAGTGATGTGCTACAATTAAGAACAAAAGGGATTAAATAGGCTCAAATTTGGCTAACAATGGTTGATGAAAGGTAGGCTATTTGGGTAAGTGAGCTAAATGAAATGATGGCCTCAATCATATAAATGCATGTATACGTAGAATAATGGACATAAAGAATCAAACAAATCAAAGATTACAATCATAGAAAAAGAATAATGCACACAAGAATGGAAAGTAAGTGGTTATAAGATGTAACCACACAATTGGGCTCAAAACTCACATGCTTGTGTTCTTAGCTCAAAAACCATGTTCCAAAATACATTCTTCAAGCAAGTTCACACAAAATTTTTTTTTGAATTGGTAGGGTGCCCTAAAACAATTTTTCTTGGAAAAGAAATCATCACTCTAACCAAGTAGTCTTAACATAAAAAGAAGTGGTAAAATATGTACAAGTTCTAACTAACATGCACCCTAACATGCAATGCAACAACTAACTACAAAAGAAATTAAGAATTGGTGTTGAAAAGGAAGTTGTTACCCATGGAAGTCGGTCGGATGACCTCCCCACACTTGAAGATTGCACCGTCCTCGGTGCATGCAAAGAAGAGAAATGTGGATGGGTTGCTACAATTGATGAGATCCTTTAAAAGATTGTGCGGATGAACTTGTTTGTTGCCCCATTTGAAGCTTATCATTTCCTTTCCTTCTTGGTGGCCAACCTAAAAAGAAAGAAAAAGAAAGACAAGTAAGCCCATAACAAAGATATCAAACCAAATAGAACATAGGCGAGAGCTAATGCCAAATAAGAGTAAGGTTCTCACTACATGTTAGCTACGCATGTGAGTGAGAAAGCAATATAGGCAAAGGGCATATCAACTAATACTTGATGCAAGAACAAAGTTAAAGCATGAAGAACACTTAGGAGCATCAAGTTTAAATAGGAATTGACACAAACAAAATTAGTGGTAAGTATGAAAGCATTTGGTCCCATCCCAACTCAATGACAACAATGTATAAAAACAAGGGATCATGAATTAGGAAGGACTAAAGTACTAATCTTGTGTGTAGAGCAAACATTACAATTAATGTCAAATAAGTCACAAAGCACCAAGATTAATCAAGAAATTCTCAACAATTGAATATAAGAATCCAACACCATTATTAAAACAATAACTTAGAAAAGAAAACAAGAACAAGTTATTAAAACAAAATTAAAATGCAATGGGTGATAATATGCAAATGCAACATATAGAAGAAAATGAAAATGAGAAAAATAAAAAGTGGAATTTTGAAAAGAAAAGAAGAAGGGAAAGAAAGTAAGAAAGAAGGAGAAAGAAAAAGGAAGAAACTAGAAGGAAAAGAAGAGAAGAAGGGAGAAAGAAAACAGGGCAGAACAGGGGAAAAACAGGGCGCGGAGGGTGACGCGGACGCGCACAGTATGCGTACGCGTGCTTGATGAAGTTGGCGACCGACGTGGATGCGTCACGTACGCTTGCGGGTCAAGTCGCGGGCACAGAATAGGCACAACTTTGGCACAACTCTCTGGTTTTTGTACCAGGAGTGTGAGATGCACCACTGACGCGCGCGCACAGCACGCTCGCGCGCGGATGCTCTTTTTTTTTTAAGATGCTTAAAATAAAAACAGGGTACTCTCCTAATCTACAAGCATTCTAAAACAATCAAAAATCAAATTTAACAACAAATCTTTTTGGTTTTTGAGAAATTTTCAAATACACTAAAAACAAAACTTATACTACAAGCAAAACACTACTCAACAACAACTAAGCTACAACTTAAGGCACAAATCTAATCAAATAAACTAACAACCAAAATATTAAATCAAGAGTATACAAAGAAGAAAAGTACCTAACAATGGCAACCCAATTCATCCATTGATTATATTTACAAGAGAATGGAAAGAGTTTACCATGGTGGGGTGTCTCCCACCTAGCACTTTTAGTTTAAGTCCTTAAGTTGGACATTTGGTGGGGGTCCTTGCTAGGGTGGTTTATGATTGAATTCATCCTTGAATCCCCACCATTGTTTGCATCTCCAATGTCCACCGGGATCCCAAATTTGGCGCACAAGGCCATCAAGTAAGCTTAGGTAGATGACAAGGCCCCAAGAGTATTGAATGTTGAAATGGATTCCGGGGTACCAAACCTTGTTCTTGCACCCATCTTCTTGTTGACTACCATAGTTAAGTTTGGGTGACAAGGCTTGTGAATTCTCAATTGAGCATCCAAATATTCTCCTAGACCCATGCAAATTGGTTCTACACCAACCATCGCTATTCAACTTCGAGCATGCAACCATCATGAACTTAGAGTGATGTTTCCAACCACTACACAACTTTCTCCTACTCTTAATTCCACAAAGAGCTCTAAGTTGTCCATCATTTTCAATCAAACCATATTCAAGTGAGAAAGTAAAGCTTAGGGATAAGAATTTTACCCACTTAAATGTTGTGTTGGATGATGGTAACTTAGGAAAGGGGACCTCCCCACACTTAGACAATAGGTCTACTCCCTTTGTGCTCATTCTTGACTACCTCCACCTCTTGGCAAGCTTCTTCAACTTCAATCCCTTGCCCACCAACTTCTTCTACACATTCTTCATTGGTGGAGCTTGCTTCTTGCTCAACCTCTTCCTCTTGGTAGCTTCCTTCCAATTCAATATCTTCTTCATTGCTTACCAAGGGTATGGGAGGTGAGGTATCTTCTTCCTTAGATAGGAATTCTTTAATGATTGAATCCATCTCTTGATCAACCTCTTCAAGATCTTCAATTGTGGTATGTGTTGGAGGTTGTACACCCTCCTCAACATCAATGTCAAGCTTCTTGGAAGAGGGCTCTATAACTATACGCTCCCATGGGCTTCCAACATCTCCTAGGTCTTCAACCACTTCTTCCGGCTCAATTGTCTTAACTTCCTCCCCTTGTGACAATTCTTGCTTTAACTCCTCTTCTCCACCTTGAAGCACCAAACTCACTCCCCCACTATGCTTCTTGATTGCTTCTCCACATTTAACAATGGAAGTTCCTTGATCGCATAGGCTTAGGCGGGAGGAGACCATATTGCGAACGGCTTCCGCTATGGTAGCTATCTTGGCTTCTAACTCCTTGAACTCCTTTTGGTTCTCTTCTTGCCTTCGAATGTAAGAACTAACACATTCTTGGAGAGAATCATCCATTAGAAGTGGTGGAGGAAGAGAAGGTTCATTGTTTGGGAGGGAGGATTCATAATTGGAAGTTGGTTCATCGTAGTAAGGGTATGGAGGTGGTGTATATTGAGGTGGTTCTTGAGAGTAATTATGTTGGAATGGTGGTGGTTCTATGTATGGTTCATATGGCTCATAAGGTGGTCGGTATGGTGGATAAGGATTAGGGTCATAATGAGGTGTTTGGTGGTAGGGGGCTTGTGAGTAAGGTGGTTCAAAGTTAGGTTGAGGGGGTGGTTCATAGGTATGTGGTGGTGGTTGTTGACAATTACAATAAGGGTCACCACATCCGTTAGATTGATATGCATTAGGATTGGAATTATACCTATAAGAGACCGAAGGTTGTGGTTGCCAAGAAGGTTGATCAATCCCTTGAGGCTCCTCCCATCTTTGATTGTTCCATCCTTGATGCATGTTACCATTGTAGTTCCCATTCCCTACAACATAATTTGAGCCAAACTCATAGCCAAAGTGAGGATGAGAATTCATAAGAGCAAATAAAAACAAAAATTAACAAAAATGAGAACAAAGTCCTAAACCTAACAAAAACTAACAAACAAACAAAAGGCAAACATATTCACATATTCACAATAGCCAATAACATAGCACCATTGCAATTCCCCGGCAGCGACGCCATTAATTTAATACAAGGATTTATACCGGTTCGGAATTCCACAAAATAATTCCGTTGTTAGTATAGTCCAAACCAATAGACAATCCTCAAATCAAATTAAATTTAGTTTTGTCACAAGTACAAACCCCAATGAAAATTAACCGAAGTATTTAGACTCCGGGTCGTCTCACAAGGAATTACAATGAAATGGTCAATTATTGGCTATGAAAATGCAAGGGAGTTTGATTGATAAAAGTGGCAATAAAATAAATGACAAGAAAAGTAAATTAAGCAAGTATTTAAAGAAGACAAGTAATAAAGAGAAGCAATTAATAAAGAGAGACATTCATGGCAAGGGTTAAGAATATAGGCTTTCTATCCTAGTCATTAATCACAACAATACTTAACAAGAATTTATCTTATTTCGTCATCCCCAATGTTAGAAGAAGGTGTAGGTTATCTTCCATTAGAGAAAGTCAAACAAGACTAGTTAATCTCAAGTAAAAATTCTTAATCAACTCACTAATTGAATTAGCAAGGAATTATAGTCATTGAAAATGATTTTAACTAACAACTCTAGATCACCAATCTAAATTGGGCATTAATGACTCAAGATTGCCCAATTACTCTTCCCAAGCCAAGAATGCTCAAAATCTACTCTAAAATCCAACCAAGCATTTTGTCAAACACACTTGGAAGGCATAAAAGGAAAGCATAGTAAAAATGCAAGAATAATAAATCTACCAACTACCAATTGTAAGGAAAGTAAATCAATAACTCAAATCATCAATAAAAGAACATCAAACATTAATTTTCATTAAATGTAAACAAAATCCAATATGAGTATTCATAAACATAAAAGAGACATAAAAGTAAAATTGACAAGAGAACTAAGAAGAATAGAGTAGTAGAAACAAGAAATTATAAAGGAAACAAGATGAGAACATGAAAATTGACCTAGATCTAAGATGGAAATATCCTAAGAACCCTAATTCTAGAGAGAAGAGGGAGCTTCTCTCTCTAGAAACTAAGCTACATGATGCCAAAACTCCAAAACAATTTCTCCCCCTTGCTTGGGCTTCAATTCTGCATGAAATACACTCAGAAACAAGTTGGATTTGGGCCTGGGCAGCTCAGAAATCGCCCCCAGCATTTTTCCTTTAAGTGGGTCACGTGCGAGTAATGACGCGTACGCGCCATATGCGCGTGCGCATCGTTTGGCCATTTTTCTCATCCGCGCGTACGCGCCATGTACGCGTACGCATCGCTATGCGATACCACTTCTGCGCGCGCGCGCCTTGTACGATTGTGCGCCCATTGAAGCATTCCCAATCTTTGTTTCTTCAAGCATTCTCCACTTTGTATGCTTTTCTCCTCATTTCTTCCATTCGATACTTGCCTTATGAACCTGAAATCACTCAACAAGCACATCAAGGCATCAAATGGAATTAAAGTGAACTAAAATCACCAATTTAAGGGCCCAAAAAGTATGTTTTCACATTTAAGCATAATTTAAGGGAGAATTACAAAACCATGCTATTTCATTGGATAAATGTGAGAAAATGTGATAAAATCTCCCCAAAATAAGCACAAGATAAACCACAAAATTGGGGTTTATTAGGATGCCATGCATGAGAGGACTCCGTTTCTAGACACGGGTGAAGAGGATTACAACCTAGACGGCAGTGTAGTGTTTTGGGTCGGCCACAAGTTTAGAAGCCGAGAGGCAGTGCTTCAGGGTGTGAAGAACTACAGTATTCGGAGGAGTACGGAGTATTGGGTGATCGAATCGGACCGGTTAAAGTACCATGTGCAGTGCCGCCAAGCTGAGAATGGGTGTCAATGGAGCCTCCGTGTGGCCCTTCGGCAGAACCTCGGATATTGGTAATTTAAGTTTACTTGTGCTTTTCATTACCTCTATAAGATATACGAAGTAGGTGTACGACATGGCTGAAGCAATCCTGTTTTGTTGTGTTCAGGGAGGTTCGGAGGGTGGGTGGAGTGCATATAAAGAGATAATAATAAATTTTAACCTATAAAGAGATAATAATAAATTTTTGTACTCTACTTAAGAACAGAGTACTACTACTACTTAGGAACATACTACTATGTGTCTACTCTACAGATGTCTCTAAATTACTTATGTCGGTAAGCAAATCCTAATTAAGTCATACCAATCTTACACAAGAAAATATTGTTCTAAATTCATGATACAGTCCAGTCCCTAAAGCATTTTACTCAGTGCTTGTCACTACGAGACTACCCTAACAATGTCCATATACTTAGCTTAACCAAACAGAATGCAACTAACCTCGAAGTCGGCTGCCTCCGACATAATGCGACGTCTCGTTTAGTCTGTTGATGTCCCCGTCGTTCCCCGCCTGGCGTGCCATAACCGTATCGTACTCAAATATGGTAGGAAAGAATAAAAAGAGGGAGAAAGAGTTTGACTAAGTCAAAATGGAGTCCAGGAACAGTCTGTAAACGACTTATACTTATAGGTGTCGGTCGTCCTTATCTCGTTTACAGTGTAAACGAGATAGCCACATTGCAGCTGACGTGTCATATCTCGTTTACAGTGTAAACGAGATATGACTGGGAACGCAAACCGGTAAATATTTTTTAAATTATTTATTTTCGTAATTATTACTTTTGTTTTATTTATTTAAATAAAAAATCCTATTTCTAGAATGATTAATAGATAATTTTTGAAAAAAAAGAGAAAAAAATAGTACGATATATATATAATAAAATATAAATTATATTTTTTTGTTTATAATATATTAATTTTTAATGTTTAATTTAAATAAATGTTATTTTTAATTTTAAAATATATTTTAATTTTATCTATCAATAATATTAATTTTTTATGGTAGATAACTATTCAATTTTTTTTAATTGTATCTAGATAAATTACTTTTAATCACATTACTTTTATTCTAAATAAATTTATTTTTTAATATTATTCTTAATTATTAATTACATTACTTTTATTCTAAGTAAATTTATTTTTTATTAAAAAATTAAAAAATAAATTAAATGATTATCTATCTTAAAAAAATTGAAATTATTGAAGAAAAATTAAAATTTATTAAAAAGTTATAAATAAATTTTAATTAAATTAAACATTAAAAAAGTTCAGTATATTAGAGACAAAAAGATATAATTTATATTTTATTGGATATGTATATGCTCTTTTGTTTCCTTTCCTGAAAGTTTATATACTAGTTATTCTATAAATATGAATAAAAATATTAAATTCGTAATGCAATTCATTCCGCTAAAATTCATTATCAATTTACTTGATTTGATAATTCTTCTAAGAGTAATATACCATTGTTGTCTCCAACGTTTTGTCCTATTTAAGTTCCTAACGTTTTAAAATCGTCTCAATTGTGTCCTACCGTCAATTCTATTAACAGATCACTAGCTAACGGCAGGATAATATTGAGACGATTTTGAAACATTAGAGACTTAAATGGGATGATTTAAACGTAGGGACAACTTTGAGACTTATTTCAAAGGTTGGGGACAAAAACGATACATTACTCTTTTTTATTTTAATAAACTAGCGACTCAACAGGCACTACTGTATCTCTTTAGCTGCTTTTCTATTATTTTTAAAAAATAAATTTTATATTTTTTAAATTGTAAATTTAATCTTAATAAATAAAATATAAAAATAAAAATTTTATAAGTTATTTAACATTTAGAATGTATGAAATAATAAATAAATTTAAATTAAATAAAATATGATTAATAAATTTTTGTTACATTGTTAAAATAGGAAACAAAAATATAAAATTAAGATAAAAATTTATAAAATAGTTATTTATGAATAAATATTTTTAAATTTATTTAACTTCTCAACCCTATTAAATTTATAGGATATATGAAAATTTATATCCAAGGTATAACACCCTTACTAACAGAATGTCACGCTTCAGATGCGTCATTTTGATAGAGGGGTATTACAACGTCTCTCGTATATTTAGTAATAGGGTATGAGCCTTTACGCGTAAATCTATTTATGGTTTCAAAAAAAAAACTTAAAAACTTTTCCAACAAAACAAATAACACTTTTTCACGTACTTAATGTTAATAATACATTATAATAGTACATACAAAACCAATTACAAAACATACCCCTCTAAATAAAATTCTAATTAACAAGGCGAAGGGAAAATGCATTCTAACAACTCAACTTGTAAATATACTCTCCTATGCTCCTGTATCTCTGCACTAAACTTTCGCACCTGTAGCTGAGAGGGATGGAAATAGGGGGTAAGAATTGGGGAGTTCTTAGTAGAGTTGTGGGTAGATAATTAAATTCGTATTATCACAGTTCATTCATTCGCAGTCCGACACAAGGAGCTAGAACCATAACCAGTCATAGAAGTTCAAATTTACAAGCAATGAAAATCACAAACACACTCAAGCGATCACAAACAATTCACAACACCGAACCAAATGCAAGCAAACAAGGATGATGCATGTCTATTCCTATCGCAGGTAATGAACTCATTTGTCGGTTTTGACCCGCACCCGACACAATCCAACTCGCAAGTCGGATAAGGCATTCCAACGGTATAACCTCTGCAAGTTTCTATTTCTTGCAGGCGTTGATTCTCCAGCTGAAGAATGTGACCCTTTCTCCTGGAAGTCATTCCATATTTACGGGCGTCTCTGCATAATCATTCACATACAAAGCCCACGGCTTAACATTTTCACATCGGCACCATAACTATTCACTTTCCGTCACCTTCTCTTGACCTTTCAATAATTCTCATAATCACACGAGTCGATTTATCTTTTCTCTTTCATTAAGGGCCAAGCACATCTTTATACAACTTCTCCTAAGTATTTTATGAAAAGAGAATCAAAAGATTCTTATATTAGTTCTATATTTCTGAACTTTTAAGGATGCTTTTCTTTATTCTTCCCTGTTCTGTCCTTCAGAAAAATTCTATTGTTACTAAATAATAATAATAATAATAATAATAATAATAATAATAATAATAATAATAATAATAATGACTTCCTTTAAAATGATTTAAATAAGCTAATATTAATATGTAAAGCTTTGCTTGAAAACTCAGCTCCTTTGAACAATAACTCCAAAATTTTTGTTAATTACATTTTAAACCACAAGCTTTAAAATATTTTATTTCTAATCCAACATTTTTATAAAATCATACTTTGAATCTCATTAAATTTCATATTTTTATAAAAGTAATCCTGAACTTTTATAAAATATCTATTTTATCCCTATACTTTATTTATTACCCAAAATACCCAAAAAACTCATATAATTACAAATTTAACCTCAATATTTCTATAAAAAATACAATTATACCTGATGAGCGGATATTTTATATGCTTTTTGGTATTATTTTCATATAGTTTTCATTATGCTTTGTTTATGTTTTATTAAGTTTCCATAGGTTTTAGTGCGAAATTCACATTTTTTTATTCTACTTTGAGTTTATGTGTTTTATGGTGATTTGAGGTATTTTTTGGCTAAAATTGAGGAGTTGAGCAAAAGCCTGATTCAGAGACAGAGAAAGGACTGCAGATGCTGTCAGGATCTGACCTCCGTGCACTCGAAGGAGCTTTTCTGGAGCTACAAAAGTCCGAATGGCGCGCTCTCAACGGCTATGGAAAGCTAACATCCAGGGATGTTCAGAAATATATGATAGTTTATACTTTGCTTTGGAAATGAAGGCCTAAAACGGGCATTCAACGCCAGCCACCAGCCCCATTCCTGGCGTCCAGTGCCCACAGGGGAGCAGCTGGCGTCCAACGCCTAAGATGGAGTCCCTAGCCAGCGTTTAACACCCCTAAGGGGTACTAGCTCATGGGAGTCACTCAAGCTCAGCCCAAACACTCACCAAGTGGTCTCCAGAAGTGGATTTTCGCACTACAAGACTAGTTTATCTTATTTTCTGTAATTCCGAGTTATTAGATTAGTATATATAGAAGAAGATCACCCATGTTTAGGATCTTATACCTCATCTTTGCCCATTCGAACCTTTCATTATTATTTTCTGTACAGTATGAGTCACTAACCTCCTAAGGTTAAGGTTAGGAGCTCTGTTGAGTTACATGGATCAATAATATTACTGTTCTAATTCAATATGTCTGATTCTATTCTCTTATGCAACTTCATTCTTCATCTTATGAATTGAGGGTGACCTGTGACAATCACCCTTGTTCTACATGGGTTCCGTGCGATCCTTGACCCGGATAGCGTTGAACTAAAGCTAGAGATTGAATTGCAGATTCCAATAGAGCATCTGAGCAACTTTGGATATGTGACATAAAATCCCGTTGACTATGGGTGCGTGAGATCTCTGTGGTGCTAAGGCTAGAGTCAGAGAAGTAGCACTTTCTGATCTGGAAGATCTGCCTTGTCTGCGGCACCTTGAGTAGGATCACGAAGGGGAGTGGATTGCTTAGAGGTTTATCTTCTGCTACAGTGAGAAACCTAGAGGTGGAATGATGAGAGGACATAAGTCACTTCAACATGGTGGATTGCTGCAGTAGAGGAGTGATAAACCACTATTTTATGGTTTATATCGTGCTTAATTGTATGGTTTTATCAATTCTTTACCCACTTATTCATATGATTGGCATGCATTTATATTTCCTTCCTAAAATTATTACATGATTGAATATTTGCTTCCTAAAGACTTTTAATTATGTATTTTAACTCTCCTTCATTCCATTAGATGCCGTGATCTGTGTGTTAAGTGTTTCAGGCTTTATAGGGCATGAATGAGTTGGAGATTGGAAAGGAAGCTTGCAAAAATGGAAGGAACACAAGAAAATGAGGAGATGACCAGCGAGAAGTGACGCGGCCGCATTGCTCACGTGACCGCGCGAAAGAGAGAAAATCGCAATGATGCGGCCGCATGGCTCACGCGACCGCGCGGATTGGAATAGCACAAGTGACGTGGAGGCGTGGATGACGCGCTCGCGTGGCAGGGCAAAACGCCGAATGACGCGGCCGCATGAATGACGCGATCGCTTGACGTGCGCGATCTGCATAATCTGTAGAATTCGCTGGGGGCGATTTTGGGCCCTGTTTTGACCCAGTTCTCGGCCCAGAAAAGCAGACTAGAGCCAGAGAACATGCAGAGACCGAGAACAACATTCATTCTACACAATTTTTAGTTTTTAGATCTAGTTTTACTCCTCCTCTAGGTTTTCTCTACACACATTCATAGTTCTTAGGATTTTATTTCTATTGCTTTTTGCATTGGGATATTGAGAAGAGTTATTACCTCATCAAGACTTTGTCATTCTAGTTCGTTTTCTTTACTTGGCTTTTACTCTTCCATGTCCTTTAATTTACTCAATTTTACTATTGAATTATTTTTAGAATTTATTAATACAAGAATTACTTTTATTTTTAATTGATTTCTTTGATTTTTATTTATCATGTCTTTCTTTAATTCCCTTTCCCATGTTATGAATTCTACATTCACAATGAGCGAGTAGTTCCCTAACTTGATGGGAAGTTGATTGAAAGGAACCCTTGAGTCAGAATGCTCAAAAAGAAAAATTGTAATTGGGTTTATTGTTGGATTGCCCTCTAGTCATTGACACCAATCCCTTTTAATTGAGTGGGTTGGAACTTGTGAATAGAAGTAGCATTCTAACTTGTTTGACTTTCCCTTACCTAGTAAGGGATAACTAAATAGGACAACCTTCAATTGTCAATTAATCTTGAGAATACTCCAACAAGAATAGGGCTTCCAGCTAATCTACCCCCAGTCAAGGCTTTTATTTAAATTACATAAATTCTCTAATTTAATTTCCTGTTATTCAATTCAAACCATTTTGAAAACATCTGATTAATAAAATAGCACACCTTTCTGCAACTCGTTGGGAGACGACCTGGGATTCATACTCCCAGTATTTTAATTTTAATTTTAATTTTTGTGATACCCTTCTAAATTGATAAGCGGATTTCTGGTTGGTTAAGAACTATACTTGCAACGCATATCTTATAACAATTCTTGACTCGCCAATTTCCGCTACGTCAATTTTTGGCGCCGTTGTCGGGGAGTTGCAATAGAGTGCTAAAGTTATTAATTGGAATTTATTTATTTGCACTTTATTTTATCCTGCTACTATGAGCTGCTTGTTTCTTTCGTTAGATGACGCGTTCACTTCCTGATCCAAGCTTGCCAGTATTCGATCCTGAGATTGAAAGAACTATTTCACGTATAAGGCAAGCTCAGCATCGGTTAGTCCTCTCTGAGGGCGGATCCGAAATGTCACTTGAGAAAGAAACTAGCCCCCGTTCTACTGATTCGGTTGATTTACGTGCAGGTGACATGGCAGCAGCTAGAAGAGTTACTATCCAGGAGGCTGGAGCCCCTGATTTTTCAATGCAACCATTTCAAGTGCATCACCCAGCGGTGGCTATAGACTTTGAAATAAAGACTGTACTGCTCAATTTGATGCCCAAGTTTCATAGCTTACCTGCTCAAGAGCCTATCAAGCACCTGAGAGATTTTCAAGCAGCCTGTTCTACTGTCAGGCGTGATGGTGCAAATGAAACTTCAATTTTGTTGAAAGCCTTCCCGTTTTCTCTTGAGGGAAAGGCAAGAGAGTGGTACTACACTCAACCCGCAGCAACTGTATCTGACTGGGATACACTTAGAAGAGAATTTTTGAAAAAGTTCTTTCCAGCTGAAGTTACTGATAAACTGAGGAAAGACATTTCCATGATTGTTCAGGACGAATCCGAGACTCTCTATGAATACTGGGAGCGCTTCAATAATCTTCTGGAAGCATGCCCCCACCATATGATTGACAAGATAGTATTACTCGGTTACGTCACACAGGGCATGAGGCCCCAAGATAAGACCACATTGGAAAGTGCTAGCAATGGGTCTATGAAAAAGTACAAGACTACTGATGAGGCATGGCAATTGATCAGCGACTTAGCTGAATCTACTCAGAATCACAGGCAGAAACAAGGCCGTTCAAAAGCCGTTGCAGAAGTATCCTCTAGCAGAGAGACTGCTGCTCTAACTCAGAGTATCTGTGAAATGACCAACTTGCTGAAGCAGATGCAATTGAATCAACAACAAGTTCAGTAAGCTCAACCTTCTCCACCACAGCAAAGCCAACAGTTAGTCCCACAAAGAGTTTGCGGAGTCTGTGCTGATTATAGCCATTATACTGATGAATGTCCGTAGCTCCAACAGGAAGACAAACACCGTGGCAGCCACTCATAACTTTTATGACCGCCCCAACCAAGGGTACAATCAAGGTGGCAATTACAGCCATGGATGGCAGGATAATTCTAACCAGAATTGGAGGGACAACAACAATAGAGGAGGCTGAGACAATTAGGAAAATCAGAGGTGGAATAATAACAACAACAGGCAGCAGAACCAGAACCAGCCTTACAGAGCACCTCACCTGAGGCAATCCCAAGGACCACAGAATACCCAACAGCAGACCTCTCAAATTACTTATCCTTCTTCATCTTCTAATGACGACTTACTACCATCTATTGATCGGAGACAACAGACCATGGAAAATAACCTTTATGCTACACTAAATGGTCTGAACTCTACTTTGCAAGCTCTTGTCTCACAGATTGGATCAATGAATAACTCCAATAACCAGTCTTTGAGCTCCAGTGGAATCCTCTCTCAACCATTACCCAATCCAAAGGGTGGCATTAATGCCATCACCCTAAGGTCCGGAACCACACTGTAGGAGAGGAATCAGGAGGAGCCAAGCCCACTAGAACACGCCTCAGCTGAAGAGGTAGTGGAAATAGAAGATGTTGAAGAGGAAGAGGACGTACAGGACATGGCTGAAAGAGAAGAAGTTCAACCACAGGAGAAAGCACCAAAGGGCGCAGACACTGCAGAAGACACCACTCCCATTCCATTTTCACAACTTGCAAGGAAGCCTAGGAAGTAGCTGGAACCTAATCCCAAAATGGTAGAGATATTCAAAAAGGTTGAGGTAACTATTCCTCTTTTTGATGTTATTCAACAGGTACCTAAATATGCAAAGTTTCTAAAAGATTTATGTATACATAAAGACAAAATTAATGAATTAGAAACTATTCCTTTAGGTAGTTCCATATCTGCTTTAATGGGAGGTTTACCTGAAAAGTGTAGTGACCCAGGTCCATGTATGGTTAATTGTACTATTGGTGGTGTAGTATTTTCTGATTGCATGTGTGATTTAGGAGCATGTGTGAGTATAATGCCTTTGTCTATATATGATATTTCGAGGCTCCCTCCCTTAAAAAAGTTGGCAGCTCATTTTGTGTTAGCAGATAAAAGCATTATTACAGTGGCTGGAGTTGCTGAAGATGTATTAGTGGGCATTAAGGGGCTCACATTTCCCATTGATTTTTATATCCTGGAGATGCCCCAAAATGACTCAGAGAAGCCATCATCAATCCTACTCGGAAGACCATTCCTGAAGACCTCGAAGTTCAAATTAGATGCTTTTTCAGGAACATACTCTTTTGAAATAGATGGCCGAGTAGTAATCTTCAATCTGAATGGAGTTATGAAGCATCTGCCGGAGGATCATTCTATCCTCCAGTGTGACATCATAGATGAAACCGTGGCTGAAGTTCACCAGGAGGAATTTAAAGAGAAGTACATAGGACAAGGTCCAAGTGTGGGGACATTCTCAGAGGACAATGACAGTGCTTTACCATTGTTACCAGCTCCAGACAACCCAGAGCCTGACCATGATCAGAAGTTAGAATTAAAACCCCTTCCTCCACACCTCAAATATGCTTACCTTGAAGACGAGTAGAAGTTTCCAGTTATCATTGCAAGGGAACTCACTTCTCAACAGGAAGAGCAGTTACTTAGTGTGCTGAGGAGGCACAAGAAGGTAATTAGTTGGAGTTTGGCAGACATAGTAGGCATCAACCCTCAAGTTTGTGAGCATAGGATATTTTTAGAAGAAGGAGCAAGACCTGTTCGTCAACCCCAGAGAAGACTGAACCCCACTATCTTAGAAGTTGTCAAGAAGGAAGTGACCAGACTACTGGAGGCAGATATCATCTACCCCATTTCAGACAGTGAATGGGTAAGCCCAGTACAAGTGGTGCCCAAGAAGTTTGGAGTCACTACAGTGAAGAATGAGCATGGAGATCTTATGGCAACCAGAGTTCAGAATGCCTGGAGGGTCTGCATTGACTACAGACACCTCAACCAGGCCACTCGTAAGGATCACTATCCTCTTCCATTCATTGATCAAATGCTGAATCGCCTGTCAGGTAAATCACATTATTGTTTTTTAGATGGTTACAAAGATTATTTCCAGATTCATATAGCTCCTGAGGATCAGGAAAAGACCACTTTTACATGTCCTTTTGGGACTTATGCTTACAAGAGAATGCCCTTTGGCTTGTGCAATGCACCAGCTACCTTCCAAAGGTGCATGATGAGTCTTTTCTCTGATCTTATTGAGGACTGTATGGAAGTTTTTATGGATGATTTTAGTGTATATGGCGATTCCTTTAACCTTTGCTTAGATGGATTATCTAGAGTATTAGATAGATGTGTTAGTACAAACCTTGTATTAAATTTTGAAAAATGTCACTTTATGGTAAAATAAGGTATTGTACTAGGACATGTTGTGTCTATTACTGGCATTTCTGTAGATCCAGCAAAGGTGGATGTTATTTCTAGTTTACCTTACCCCTCCTCTGTGAGGGAAGTCCGTTCGTTCCTTGGCCATGCAGGTTTTTACAGGAGATTCATTAAGGACTTCAGTAAGGTAGCACTTCCCTTATCCAGACTATTGCAGAAGGATATTGAGTTCGAGTTCAGTGAGGATTGCAAACAAGCGTTTGATAAGCTGAAGACCGCCCTGACTCAAGCTCCAATTGTGAGAGGACCATACTGGAGCTAGCCGTTTGAAATAATGTGCGACGCCTCCAACCATGCAGTAGGAGCAGCACTGGCTCAGCGTGAAGGTAAGGACCCCTTTGTTATTGCTTATACGTCTAAAACTTTAGATGCCGCTCAGTCCAATTACACTACTACTGAGAAAGAGCTTCTTGCTATTGTTTTTGCTCTGGATAAATTCGAGCCTATTTACTTGGTACGAAGGTAGTAGTGTACTCAGACCACGCAGCTCTAAAGTATCTATTAGCTAAAAAGGAGTCCAAACCAAGGCTTATATGTTGGATACTGCTATTACAAGAATTTGATTTGGAAATTAAGGATAGGAGTGGTAACCAAAATTTAGTGGCAGACCACTTGAGTCGCCTTGAGCACATTACAGATGACCCCACTCCTATAGCTGATAATTTCCCATTTGATAAACTGCAAGCAGTATCTGAGGTAGTCCCTTGGTGTGCACTTGTAGCTAATTATCTAGTTAGCCGCACCTTTCCTCCAAACTTTTCTAAGCATCAAAGAGACAAGCTGAAAAGCGAGTCTAAATGTTATATATGGGATGACCCATATTTATGGAGATGTGGCGCTATCCAGGTAATTAGACGGTGTATGCCTCAATCAGAATTCCAGTCCATCTTAGAGGCCTGTCACTCATCTGAGAGTGGAGGACATTTTGGCCCTCAAAGAACAGCTAGAAAAATCTTAGACTGTGGATTCTGGTGGCCTACTCTTTTTAGAGACGCTGCTGAATTTTGTAGATCTTGTTTCCCATGCCAAAAATTTGGTAATATATCCAAGAGGGATGAGATGCCTCAACAAATTATGCTTTTCTGTGAAATTTTTGATGTTTGGGGCATTGACTTCATGGGTCCATTTCCAAATTCTAATGGTTATTTTTATATATTGTTAGCTGTGGATTACGTTTCCAATGGGGTGGAAGCAATTCCTACCCGCACTGATGATGCTAACACTGTTGTTTCCTTTGTGAAAAACCACATTATTTGTCGCTTTGGATCACCACGAGCAATCGTGAGCGATCAAGGCACCCATTTTTGTAACAGGAGACTAACAGGATTAATGAAGAAGCATGGGATAATTTATAAGGTTGCAACAGCCTACCATCCTCAGACTAATGGGCAAGCCGAGGTGTTAAACAGAGAGATAAAGCGTATCTTGCAGATGATAGTCAAACCTCATAGAAGAGACTGGAGCACCAGGCTATAAGATGCACTCTGGACATACAGAACAGCATACAAAACACCCATTGGGATGAGTCCTTTTCGCTTAGTTTATGGAAAAGCTTGTCATCTCCCTGTTGAAGTAGAGCATAAAGCCTTTTGGGCAGTAAACGAGTGCAACATGGGAATTGAGAAAGCCAGAGCTGAAAGGAAGTTGCAACTGCAAGAACTGGAAAGCCTTCGCCTAGAAGCTTATGAGAACTCAAGACTATACAAGGAGAAGATGAAGGCTGTACATGATCAGCACATCAAGAGAAAAGAGTTCCAACCTGGGGATTTAGTCCTCCTTTACAAATCTCGACTGAGGCTCATGCCAGGCAAGTTGAGATCAAGATGGGAAGGTCCATACAGAGTCGAGAAGGCCGAACCGTACGGAGTTTTTCACCTAAGCCACCCTTCAAGCTCTGAACTTATCAAAGTTAATGGACAACGTTTAAAGCTGTACCCTGGAGAGAGGATGAAGAAAAATAAGGAGCTCGAGATCTTCCTCTTGGAAGATCCCCACATAGCCGAAGACTGAGCTAGTGGAGCGTCCAACTTACGGACGTTAAAGCAAAGTGCTAGGTGGGAGACAACCTACCATGGTATGATCGTTCTTTTCTTTATTCTTAGTTTTCCTATTCAATAACTGTTCTCTTTATTAGTACATTTTGTGCATCTGCATTTATATACTTTTATTTAAAAAAAAAAATTTCACGCGACGCGACTGCATCATTGACGCGTCCGCGTCGCAGAATTGGAGAAAATAATAAAACGAATAGAGAGTCACGCGAGAGCGTGGCTGGAGGCGTGCTGGTGCACGAAATTGTGATCCCTGGTAATGGCTCCCAAAAACTTGGTGCTCTAATCTTAATTCATAATTTGTCACAACTTCGATACAACTAAACCAGCAAGTGCACTGGGTCGTCCAAGTAATAAAACCTTACGTGAGTAAGGGTCGATCCCACGGAGATTGTTGGTATGAAGCAAGCTATGGTCATCTTGTAAATCTCAGTCAGGCGGATATCAAATGGTTATGGAGTTTTCGAATAATAATAATAAATAAACAGAAAATAAAGATAGAAATACTTATGTAAATTATTGGTGAGAATTTCAGATAAGCGTATAGAGATGCTTTCGTTCCTCTGATCTCTGCTTTCCTGTTGTCTTCATCCAATCCATCCTACTCCTTTCCATGGTAAGCTTTATATAGGGCATCACCATTGTCAATGGCTACATCCCATCCTCTCTGTGAAAAAGGTCCAAATGCTCTGTCACGGCACGGCTAATCATCTGGAGGTTCTCGATCATACTGGAATAGGATTCACCCTCCTTTTGCGTCTGTCACTACGCCCAGCACTCGCGAGTTTGAAGTTCGTCACAGCTATCCCTTTCCGGATCCTACTCGGAATACCACAGACAAGGTTTAGACTTTCCGGATCTCAGGAATGGCCATCCATAGGTTCTAACTTATACCACGAGACACTAATAACTCGGACTCGGTCCCCTGTATTAGATATCCAAGAGATATCCATTCAATCTAAGGTAGAACGGAAGTGGTTGTCAGGCACGCGTTCATGGGGGAATGATGATGACTGTCATGATCATCACATTCACAGTGAAGTGCGAATGAATATCTTAGAAGCGGAATAAGTTGAATTGAATAGAAAAACAGTAGTACTTTGCATTAATCTTTGAGGGACAGCAGAGCTCCACACCTTAATCTATGGAGTGCAGAAACTCTACCATTGAAAAATACATAAGTGATAATGGAGTTCATTGGTCTCGGTCCCAGAGGGGAACCGGAGTAACCAAGACTCTGAATACAATGATAAAAAGTTCTATTTATACTAAACTAGTTACTAGGGTTTACAGAAGTAAGTAATTGATGCATAAATCCACTTCCAGGGCCCATTTGGTGTGTGCTTGGGTTGAGCTTGAAGTTCACACGTGGAGAGACTTCTTTTGGAGTTGAACGCCGAGTTGTAACGTGTTTTTGGCGTTCAACTCTGGTTCGTGACGTGTTTCTGGCGTTTAACTCCAGACTGCAGCGTAGAACTGGCGTTCAACGCCCTTTTGCATCGTCTAAACTCAGGCAACGTATGAACTGTTATATATTTCTGGAAAGCCCTGGATGTCTACTTTCCAACGCCATTGAGAGCGAGCCATTTGGAGTTCTGTAGCTCCAGAAAATCCACTTTGAGTGCAGGGAGGTCAGAATCCAATAGCATCAGCAGTCCTTCTTATATAAAAAGAAGAGAATATACTATAAATTCCAAACTATCAATGAAACATAGCTCCAATCAGATGAGCGGGACTTGTAGCTTTTTGCCTCTTGAATAGTTTTGGCATCTCACTTTATCCATTGAGGTTCAGAATGATTGACATCTATAGGAACTCAGAGTTCAGATAGTGTTATTGACTCTCCTAGTTCAGTATGTTGATTCTTGAACACAGCTACTTTATGAGTCTTGGCCGTGGACCTAAGCACTTTGTTTTCCAGTATTACCACCGGATACATAAATGCCACAGACACATAACTGGGTGAACCTTTTCAGATTGTGACTCAGCTTTGCTAAAGTCCCCAATTAGAGGTGTCCAGGGTTCTTAAGCACACTCTTTTTTTTGCTTTGGACCTTGACTTTAACCGCTCAGTCTCAAGTTTTCACTTGACACCTTCACGCCACAAGCACATGGTTAGGGACAACTTGGTTTAGCCGCTTAGGCCAGGATTTTATTCCTTTAGGCCCTCCTATCCACTGATGCTCAAAGCCTTGGGATCCTTTTTATTTACCCTTGCCTTTTGGTTTTAAGGGTTATTGGCTTTTTGCTCTTGCCTTTTGGTTTTAAGAGCTTTTGGCTTTTTCTGCTTGCTTTTTCTTTTTCTATTTTTTTCTTTTTTTTCTGCAAGCTTTGTATTCACTGCTTTTTCTTGCTTCAAGAATCATTTTTATGATTTTCAGATTATCAAATAACATTTCTCCTGTTCATCATTCTTTCAAGAGCCAACATATTTAACATTCTTAAACAACAACTTCAAAAGACATATGCACTGTTCAAGCATACATTCAGAAAACAAAAAAGTGTTGCCACCACATCAAAATAATTAAACTAGTTTCAAAGATGAATTCAAAACCATGTACTTCTTGTTCTTTTGTTTTTAAAACATTTTTCATTTAAGAGAGGTGATGGATTCATATTCACTACTTTAAGGCATAGACACTTGAATACTAATGATCATGTAATAAGACACAAATATAGATAAACATTTAACATAAAAATGAAAAATAGAAAATTTAAGAACAAGGAATGAGTCCACCTTAGTGATGGTGGCGTTTTCTTCTTGAGAAACCAATGATGTCCTTGAGCTCTTCTATGTCTCTTCGTTGTCTTTGTTGCTCCTCCCTCATTGCTCTTTGATCTTCTCTAATTTCATGAAGGATGATGGAGTGCTCTTGATGTTCCACCCTTAGTTGCTCCCAATAATTGTGTGGAGGAAAATGTATCCCCTGAGGTATCTCAGGGATCTCTTGATTTGCAGTCAAATGTTCTACCACTGAGCTATAGACCCTTGAGATGAATCTTTCCATCTCCTATGACTTGGAGGTGGAAGCTTTTGTCTTCCATTTCCTCTTTTTAGAGGTTTCTCTGGCCTTAGGTGCCATCAATGGTTATAGAAAAACAAAAAAGTAATGCTTTTTCCACACCAAACTTAGAATGTTGCTCGCCCTCGAGCAAAAGAAGAAAGAATAGTAGAAGAAGAAGATGATATGGAGGAGATGGAGGAATGTGTGTGGTAAATAGGATGACTGTGAATGGAGAGAGAGAGGGTGATATAGGATTATGAGGAGGGAAGGTGAGTAGAGGTATGTAGGGATCCTGTGGGGTCCACAGATCCTGAGGTGTCAAGAAATTGCATCCCTGCACCAATTAGGCATGTAAAATGCCTTTGCATGCAATTCTGGCGTTTAAACGCCGAATTGATGCTTGTTCTGGGCGTTCAACGCCCAGATGTAGCATGTTTTTGGCATTGAACGCCAGTTCTATGCTTGTTTCTGGCGTTCAGTGCCAGCTTTCCTCAGTGTGCATTTCTGGCGTCTGAACGCCAGGATGCTGCTTGTTTTGGGCGTTCAACGCCAGATCCATGCTCTGTTCTGGCGTTGAACGCCAGCCAGATGCTTCTTACTGACATTTAAACGCCAGTAAGTCCTTCCTCCAGGGTGTGATTTTTCTTCTGCTGTTTTTTATTCTGATTTTAATTTTTTGATTTATTTTGTGACTCCACATGATCATGAACCTAATAAAACATGAAAGAATAATAAAAATAAAAAATAAAATTAGATAAATAAAAATTGGGTTGCCTCCCAACAAGCGCTTCTTTAATGTCAATAGCTTGACAGTGGGCTCTCATGGAGCCCCACAGATGTTCAGAGCATTGTTGAAACTTCCCAACACCAAACTTAGAGTTTGATTGTGGGGGCTCTATATGACTCTGTTTTGAGAGAAGCTTACTGTGCCTCTTTTCCATGTTTACAGAAGGATGACCTTGAGTTTTAAACACAAGGGAGTCCTCATTCAATTGAAGGACTAGTTCACCTCTGTCAACATCAATCACAGCTCTTGCTGTGGCTAGGAAGGGTTTTCCAAGGATGATGGATTCATCCTCATCCTTCCCAGTATCTAGGATTATGAAATCAGCAGGGATGTAAAGGTCTTCAACCTTTACTAACACGTCCTCTACCTGACCATAAGCCTCTTTTCTTGAATTGTCTGCCATCTCTAATGAGATTCTAGCAGCTTGTACCTCAAAGATTCCCAATTTCTCCATTACAGAAAGTGGCATGAGGTTTATCCCTGACCCAAGGTCACATAGAGTCTTCTCAAAGGTCATAGTGCCTATGGTGCAAGGTATTAGGAACTTTTCAGGATCCTGTTTCTTCTGAGGCAATCTCAGTTGATCCAATGCATTTAGTTCATTGGTGAACAGGGGAGGTTCATCTCCCCAAGTCTCATTACCAAATAACTTGGCCTTCAGCTTCATGATTGCACCAAGGAACTTGGCAACTTGCTCTTCAGTAACATCCTCATTCTCTTCTGAAGAGGAATACTCATCAGAGCTCATGAAGGGCGTAAGGAGGTTTAATGGAATCTCTATGGTCTCTAGATGAGCCTCAGAGTCCTTTGGTTCCTCAAAGGGAAACTCCTTGTTGATCACTGGACGCCCCAGGAGGTATTCCTCCTTAGGATTCACGTCCTCCTCCTCTTTTGTGGGTTCGGCCATGATGGTCAATTCAATGGCATTGCACTCTCTTTTTGGATTTTCTTCTGTATTGCTTGGGAGAGTACTAGGAGGGGTTTCAGTGATTCTTTTACTCAGCTGGCCCACTTGTGCTTCCAAATTTCTAATGGAGGATCTTGTTTCATTCATGAAACTCACAGTGGCCTTATATAGACCAGAGACTAAATTTGCTAAGCTAGATGGATTCTGCTCAGAATTCTCTGTCTGTTGCTGAGTGGATGATGGAAAAGGCTTGCTATTGTTGAACCTATTTCTTCCACCATTATTAAAGCCTTGTTGAGGCTTTTTTTGATCCTTCCATGAGAGATTTGGGTGATTTATAAGTGTTTCCATAGGGTTCACCCATGTAATTCACCTCTGCTATTGCAGGGTTCTCAGGATTATAAGCTTCTTCCTCAGAAGATGCCTCTTGAGTACTGTTGGATGCAGCTTACATTCCATTCAGACTCTGAGAAATCATATTGACTTGCTGAGTCAATATTTTATTCTGAGCCAATATAGCATTCAGAGTATCAATTTCAAGAACTCCCTTCTTCTGAGGCATCCCATTACTCACAGGATTCCTCTCAGAAGTGTACATGAACTGGTTATTAGCAACCATGTTAATGAGTTCTTGAGCTTCTGCAGGTGTTTTCTTTAGGTGAATGGATCCACCTGCAGAAGTATCCAATGACATCTTAGCTAATTCAGACAGACCATCATAGAATATATCCAGGATGGTCCATTCTGAAAGCATGTCAGAAGGACACTTTTTGGTCAGTTGCTTGTATCTCTCCCAAGCTTCATAGAGGGATTCACTTTCTTTTTGTTGGAAGGTTTGAACATCCACTCTAAGCTTACTAAGCTTTTGAGGAGGAAAGAACTTGGCTAAGAAAGCCGTGACCAGCTTATCCCAAGAGTTCAGGCTATCTTTAGGTTGAGAATCCAACCATATTCTAGCTCTGTCTCTCACAACAAACGGGAAAAGCATGAGCTTGTAGACTTCAGGATCTACTCCATTAGTTTTAACAGTATCACATATCTGCAAAAATTTAGTTAAGAACTGAAAAGGATCTTCAGATGAAAGTCCATGAAACTTGCAGTTTTGTTGCATTAGAGAAACTAGTTGAGGCTTAAGCTCAAAATTGTTTGCTCCAATGGTAGGGATAGAGATGCTTCTTCCATGTAAATTGGAATTTGGTGCAGTAAAGTCACCAAGCATCCTCCTTGCATTATTATTATTTTCGGCTGCCATCTCCTCTTCCTGTTCGAAAATATCTGTAAGGTTATCTCTGGATTGTTGTAATTTAGCTTCTCTTAGTTTCCTCTTCAGAGTCCTATCAGGTTCAGGGTCTGCTTCAACAAGAATGTTCTTGTCCTTGCTCCTGCTCATATGAAAAAGAAGGGAACAGAAAATAATAATAGGGATCCTTTTTACCACAGTATAGAGGTTCCCTTGTTGTTAGTAGAAGAAGAAAGGGAATAAGAGTGAAGAAGAATGGATAATCCAAACACAAGGGTAAGGATAGGAGCAGTGATTTGAGATGAAGAGAAGTGTTAGTAAATGAATAAATAAATAGAAGGAGATGGGGGAGAGAGAATTTCGAAAATTAAATTTTGAAAAAGAGTTAATGATTTTCGAAAATTAAGATAAAATTAAAATTAAATTTAAAAATTGAAACAATTAATCAATTAAAAAGAATTTTTGAAAAAGAGGGAGGTATTTTCGAAAATTAGAGGGGGATAGTTAGTTAGGTAGTTTTGAAAGAGATAAGAAACAAACAAAAAGTTAATTAGTTAGTTGAAACAAATTTTGAAAATCAATTTTTAAAAGATAAGAAGATAAGAAGTTAGAAAAGATATTTGAAAAAGATATGATATGAAAAGGTATGATTAAAAAGATATGATTTTGAAAAAGATAAGATAAAAAGATATTTTTGAAAAGATATGATTGAAATTAGTTTTGAAAAAGATTTGATTTTTAAAATCACAATTAATGACTTGATTCACAAGAAATCACAAGATATAATTCTAGAACTTAAAGTTTGAATCAAAACATTAATTGTTGATGATATTTTTGAAAATATGATATAAAATTAAGAAAAAGATTTTTGAAAAATATTTTTAAAATTTTCGAAAAATAAGAAAAATGAAAAAGATTTGATTTTTGAAAATGATTTTGAAAATGATAAGATTTTTAAATTGAAAATTTGATTTGACTCATAAGAAACAACTAAATTTAAAAAAAGTTTTGAAAAAGTCAACTCAAATTTTCGAATTTATGAGAAGAAAAAGGGGAAGATAATTTTTTGATTTTTGACTTTTTAATGATGAAAGAGAAAAACACAAAATTGACTCAATGCATGAAAATTTTGGATTAAAACATGTGATGCATGCAAGAACACTTTGAATGTCAAGATGAATATCAAGAACATTTTGAAGATTAAGATGAACATCAAGACTTATTTTTGAAAATTTTTAATGAAAGAAAAACATGCAAGACACCAAACTTAGAAATTTTTCATGTATAGACACTATGAATGCAAGAATGCATATGAAAAACAAGAAAAGACACAAAATAAGAAAATATGAAGATCAAACAAGAAGACTAGCCAAGAACAACTTGAAGATCATGAAGAACACTATGAATGCATGAATTTTCGAAAAATGCATAAAATATTTTTAGAAAAAAATGCAATTGACACCAAACTTAAAAATTGACTCAAGACTCAAACAAGAAACACAAAATATTTTTGATTTTATGATTTTATTAATTTTTTTGTATTTTTCGAAAATTATTTGAAAAAGAAAATAAGGATTTCAAAAATTTTAATATGAATTCCAGGAGTCTTGCACTTCTTAGTCTAAAGCTTCTGTCCAGGAATTAAACATGACTCACTAGCTAGCCAAGCTTTCAGTGAAAGCTCCGGTCTAAAACACTAGACATGGCCAATAGCCAGCTAAGCTTCATAATACAAATCAATCATACAACAACAAATTTTATTAGCAACAACTAGCTTGCTCTTGTGATGATGGTTTGGAAGCCTTAGTCCAAATGAATTTAGACATGGCTTTACAGCCAGCCAGGCTTCAACATGCTTCATGAAACACTAGAATTCATTCTTAAAAATTCTGAAGAAAAATATATTTTATTTTATATTATATATATTTTTTTCGAATATTAATTGGGAAAAACGAAAAAGAAGAAAATATTTTTGAAAAATTTTTGAAAACTTTTTGAAAATAAAATAAGAAGAAAATTACCCAATATGAGCAACACGATGAACCGTCAGTTGTCCAAACTCGAACAATCCCCGGCAACGGCACCAAAAACTTGGTGCATGAAATTATGATCCCTGGTAATGGCTTCCAAAAACTTGGTGCTCTAATCTTAATTCATAATTTGTCACAACTTCGATACAACTAACCAGCAAGTGCACTGGGTCGTCCAAGTAATAAAACCTTACGTGAGTAAGGGTCGATCCCACGGAGATTGTTGGTATGAAGCAAGCTATGGTCATCTTGTAAATCTCAGTCAGGCGGATATCAAATGGTTATGGAGTTTTCGAATAATAATAATAAATAAACAGAAAATAAAGATAGAAATACTTATGTAAATTATTAGTGAAAATTTCAGATAAGCGTATAGAGATGCTTTCGTTCCTCTGATCTCTGCTTTCCTGCTGTCTTCATCCAATCCATCCTACTCCTTTCCATGGCAAGCTTTATATAGGGCATCACCGTTGTCAATGGCTACATCCCATCCTCTCTGTGAAAAAGGTCCAAATGCTCTGTCAAGGCACGGCTAATCATCTGGAGGTTCTCGATCATACTGGAATAGGATTCACCCTCCTTTTGCGTCTGTCACTACGCCCAGCACTCACGAGTTTGAAGTTCATCACAGCCATCCCTTCCCGGATTCTACTCAGAATACCACAGACAAGGTTTAGACTTTTTGGATCTCAGGAATGGCCATCCATCGGTTCTAACTTATACCACGAAGACACTAATAACTCGGACTCGGTCCCCTGTATTAGATATCCAAGAGATATCCATTCAATCTAAGGTAGAACGGAAGTGGTTGTCAGGCACGCTGATGACAAGTCATCCTAGCCTATTTTAGCTAGCCTTTTTCTTTTGTTTTCATTAGAATTATGCACTTTCTTGAGCTACAAGCAAGCTAATTGAGTAGATTTTCATGTTTCCCTTGATTGAACCAACCATATATGAATTCATGCCATTTCATGAGGTTTTATGCTATATTTGTTGCATATTATGAAAGAATGAATATCTCATGATTTTGAGCATAGCTTTGATGAGTTTGGTTGATTAATGATAGGTGAAGAAAGCTTGGAGAAAGGTTGAAGCAAAGAGGAATGGCTAGGAGTGAAGAGAGGATAATGGGAGAAGTGAAATTGAACCAGGAAGCAAGAAGTTAGCCCCAACGTTAGCCCCCTAACTTGGAGGCTAACGTTGGAACTTGAAATTCCTTCCCTGGCCATCCCACGTTTACGCCAACGTTAGCCCCCTAACTTGGAGGCTAACGTTGCCACATGAACATTCAAGGAAGAGGAAAAAGTTAGCCCCAACGTTAGCCCCTAACTTGGAGGCTAACGTTGGAACTTGAGAGTTTCTCCCCTGGGCACCAACGTTTGCGCCAACGTTAGCCCCCTAACTTGGAGGCTAACGTTGGCACATGAATTACAAAGGGGAAGGGCCAACGTTTGCGCCAACGTTAGCCCCCTAACTTGGAGGCTAACGTTGGCACCGCTAGCATATAAGCAAGGCCAACGTTAGGGTCAAAGTTAGACCCCTAACGTTGGCACCAACGTGCATACCAGTAAATTTTGCTTGCTGCTATGAAAAGTTGGAGCCAAAGTTAGACCCCTAACTTTGGCTCAAACTTTTGGTCCAACTTTGGCTAACCTCAAACCCGGTTCAATTGGTTCACTTTGGTTCTTCTCCAAACTTCAAGAGCAATCAACCAAGGCCTCTTTCAACCCAATTCCACCAAGAGCAAAGGCCCAAGTCAAGGCTTGAAGATCATTTGAAGAAAGTGTATAAATAGGATAGAATTTAAGTTCTTGGGAGAGCTTTCCTTTTAGAATTTTCATAATAGTTTTGGGGAGAGCTTTTGAACTTGAGTGAACTTTAATTTCTTGTTTACATTGCTTTCAATTTCATTTTACATTTGTCTTGGATCTTGGATTGGAGAATTGAAGAAATTCTGTTTCAATCTCAATCTTGGATCTCTCTGTTTCTTTACTGTTAATTGAATTTAATTTCCGGTTCATTGCTCTTCATCTATTCTCTTTGCAATTTACAATTCTCTTGTAATTGTTCTTGTTGGATCTAGGAAGGCATTGAGATCTAGACTTGGCTTTCTAGTCTCTGGGTCCTGAGATCTAAATTTCCCATTTCAATTCCCTGTTTACTACTTTCTATGTTCATTTACTTTTCTGCTTCATATCCGGTTCAATCCCAATTCCCTTTCCCTCTTCTGTTTGATGCAATTTAATTTTTCCTTGTTTAATTTCTGTAAATCCACATCCCAATCCCCTTTACATTTCAAGCAATTTACATTCCTTGCACTTTAAGATTCCGCAATTTACATTTCTTACACTTTAAGTTTCTGCCATTTAATTTCTTGTTCTTTAAGTTTCAGCAATTTATTTCTTGTTCTCTTTACTTCAATGCAATTTAATTCTGCAAGTCACAAAACCATCAACCAAATCTTGATTCGCTTGACTAAATCAACCACTAAACTAAAATTGCTCAATCCTTCAATCCCTGTGGGATCGACCTCACTCCCGTGAGTTTTTATTACTTGATACGACCCGGTACACTTGCCGGTTAGTTTTGGGTGTTTTGGGAGAGATTTATATTTCCTCCAAAATATCTCATCAAGTTTTTGGCGCCGTTGCCGGGGATTGATTAGATTGACAATGATTAAGTGAGGTGGTAATCTAGATCAAGCACTTTTTCTTTAATTTTGATTAACCCACTAACTGTTTGATTTTTTGCTTAAACTAACTAACACTTCAATCTGGCAGTAAATTGAAGTGTCACTGGTTTTGTGTATTCCTCATGCTCTGCTTGTATGTCAGGTACAAGAAGAACCATACTCAATTTTCATGAACAAGACGAAAGAACTCTCAGGAGGTTAAGAAGAGCTGAAAGAGGGAAAAATATTGTTGGAGAAGAGGAATCAGACGAAGAATTCCAAGAGATGGAGGAATATTTAACCAATCCACCAGGTGGAGAAGACAACAACAATGGCAACCCACCCCAGAGGAGAGTTTTGGCTTCCTACACCTTTGCAAATCCTAGACATTGTGGGAGCAGCATCTTGGCTCCAAATGTCAATGCTAACAACTTTGAACTCAAGCCACAACTCATCACTTTGGTTCAGAATAATTGCTCTTTTGGTGGAGGACCACTTGAGGACCCACACCAACATTTATCCACTTTCTTGAGGATATGCAACACTGTCAAAACTAATAGAGTGCCCCCTGACAGCTACAAGCTGATGCTATTCCCATTTTCTCTCAGGGACAAGGCCACTCAATGGTTAGAATCTTTTCCAAGAGACAGCATCAGCAACTGGGATGATTTGGTAACTAAATTCCTTGCCAAATTTTATCCACCTCAAAGGATTATAAGGTTAAAGGCTGAGGTGCAAACATTTACACAAATGGAGGCCGAACCCATCTATGAGGCATGGGAGAGGTACAAGGCTCTGATCAGGAAATGTCCCCCTGCTATGTTTAATGAGTGGGAGAAGCTTCAAAACTTCTATGAAGGCTTAACACTGAAATCTTAGGAAGCTTTGGATCATTCAGCTGGAGGGTCCTTGCAACTCATGAAAACTGCAGAAGAGGCTCAAGAACTCATTGATATGGTGTCCAACAACCAATATTTCTTTGCTCATCAAAGAGGCCGCCAACCATCACAAAGGAGAGGAGTAATGGAGCTAGAAGGAGTGGATTCAATCCTGGCTCAAAACAAGATGATGCAGCAACAAATTCAGCAATAATTTGAGCAAATCGCCAAGAGGATTGATAGTCTCCAAGTTGCAGCAGTCAACACTAGCCAACCATCAACCACATGGGGACAGAGTGAAGAAACTCAAGAAGAACAACAACAAGAGCAAGTACAGTATATGCACAACCAAGGACCAAATGAAGTGTATGGTGATACATACAATCCATCCTGGAAGAACCACCCAAACCTCAGATGGGGAGATAACCATGCCCAAAACCAACAACCATGGGAGAGGAACTCAAACCAACACAACCCAAGAAGCAACCAAAATCACAACTAGCAGCAGACTAACCAAAACCCCTACAGAAAACCTCAAAACTACTACCCCAACATCAACCAATACCAATCTAATAACCAACCAACCAACCAAAATGCCTACCATCCACCACCCACATCTCATAACCCACCTCAAATATCACCTGAAGCCTAAAGAATCACTCACTTGGAGGCCATGATAGACAAAATGTTGAAACACCAAGAAATGGTAGCCAAGAATCAGGAAACCTCTATGAAGAGCCTAGAGAGACAGATGGGGCAACTCTCTAAGCAAGTATCTATTGAGAGACCTTCAAACTCACTGCCCAGTGACACAATTCCAAATCCCAAGGAAGAATGCAAGGCAATACAATTAAGGAGTGGGAGAGCATTGATAAGCAACAATGACATTGCAAGGAAGCAAGCAGAGAACACCAAAGAACCAATGGAGGCTGAGAAGCAAGTTGTGATGCCAAACAAAAGCACTGAGAAACCTAAAGAGAAGGACAACAAGCCACATAGCCCGAAGGAAGTAGCTCAGGGACAGCAGCAAATAGGAAAAAGCATCACACCTCCACTGCCATATCCCCAGAGGTTTAACAAAGAGGTTAAAGACCAACATTTTCACAAATTCCTTGAGATTTTTATGAAGCTGGAAATCAATATTCCCTTGGCTGAAGCACTTGAGCAAATGCCTCTATATTCCAAGTTTCTAAAGGATCTTATCAACAAGAAAAGAAGTTGGCTTGAAAGGGAAACCATACTACTCACCGAGGAATGTAGTGTTGTAATTCAACGGGGTATTCCACCAAAACTTAAGGATCCAGGAAGCTTTGTAGTCTCATGCACTATTGGTAAGATAATTCTCAACAAGGCTCTCTGTGACCTGGGTGCCAGCATCAATTTAATGCCTCTCTCAATGATGAGAAAACTTGCCATAGAAGAGCTTAAACCCACCAGGATGTCACTAGTCATGGCTGACAGATCAACCAAGACACCCAATGGAATTGTGGAGAATCTGTTGGTGAAGGTTGGGGAGTTTATTTTCCCAGCAGACTTTGTAATTTTGGACACTGAAGAAGAAGGAAATGACTCAATCATTTTGGGAAGGCCATTTCTACACACAGCAAGGGCCATCATTGATGTAGAAAAAGGAGAAATGACCTTCAGGGTCCATAATGAACAAATGATCATAAATGTGTTCAAATCAGTGCAAAACGCTCCTGAGCAAGAGGATTACGTAAGAGTGGATATGATAGACAGTTTGGTGGAAGAAACAGTGGAAGAAAATTTTCAAGAGCAAGAAGGAAATCAAGGGGCAACAGAGGAACAAGTGGCTGAGACCTTCACTGAGCAAGATGAAAGACAAGATAGCAATAAAGATGTGCGAAAACAAGAACTGAAACCTTTACCCACCCATCTCAAATATGCATTCCTTGGCACATCGGAGAGCTTCCCAGTAATCATTAATTCATCCCTGACTAAGAAGGAAGAAGGAGAACTTCTTGACGTACTCAAAGCTCATAAGGATGCTTTAGGATGGACCATTGATGACCTGAAGGGAATCAGCCCTGCAGTATGTATGCATAAGATCCTCTTGGAAGATAATTCCAAACCAGTGGTTCAACCGCAAAGAAGGCTAAATCCTACAATGAAGGAAGTTGTCCAGAAGGAAGTAATGAAGTTGTGGAATGCAGGGATAATCTTCCCAATATCTGACAGCCCATGGGTAAGTCCGGTTCAAGTTGTGCCAAAGAAGGGAGGGATGACGGTCATCACTAATGAGAAGAATGAGTTAATCCCTACTAGAACAGTGACTGGGTGGAGGATGTGCATAGACTATAGAAGATTGAATGATGCCACCAGGAAGGATCATTTTCCTCTCCCATTCATTGATCAGATGCTGGAAAGGTTAGCCGGCCATGCCTATTACTGCTTTTTGGACGGATATTCTGGGTATAATCAAATCGTGGTGGACCCCAAGGACCAAGAGAAAACTGCCTTTACATGTCCATTTGGAGTTTTTGCATACAGGAGGATGCCTTTTGGGCTCTGCAACGCCCCTGCCACATTTCAAAGGTGTATGCTCTCCATTTTTTCTGATATGGTCGAAAAATTTTTAGAAGTCTTCATGGATGACTTCTCTTTTTTTGGTGATAATTTCAATGCTTGCCTAAACCATTTAACTCTTGTCTTGAAACGGTGCCAAGAAACTAATTTGGTTTTAAACTGGGAGAAATGCCATTTCATGGTACCCGAAGGGATTGTTCTTGGCCATAAGTTTCAAGAAAAGGGATAGAGGTTGATAAAGCAAAGGTTGAGATTATAGAAAAACTCCCTCCACCAATTAATGTGAAATCTGTTAGAAGTTTCTTGGGGCATGCCGGATTTTACAGAAGGTTTATCAAGGACTTTTCAAAAATAGCCAAACCTTTAAGTAATCTGTTAATGCTTGATACCCCTTTTGTTTTTGATGAAAACTGCCAGCATGCATTTGAAACGTTAAAAAATAAACTCACAACAGCACCAATCATCACACCTCCAGATTGGGAATTACCTTTTGAACTCATGTGTGATGCAAGTGACATTGCAATTGGTGCTGTACTTGGGCAAAAGAAGGGAAATTTGCATCATGTCATATATTATGCAAGTAAAGTGTTGAATGAGGCCCAAAGAAATTACACTACAACAGAAAAAGAGTTGCTAGCTGTAGTCTATGCATTTGATAAGTTTAGATCATATCTGATAGGATCAAAAGTTGTGGTTTACACTGATCATGCTGCACTTAAGTATTTGATGTCAAAACAGGATGCTAAACCAAGACTCATCAGGTGGATACTGCTACTATAAGAATTTGACATTGAGATAAGAGATAGGAAGGGCACTGAAAATCAGGTCGCTGATCATCTGTCAAGGCTACCACATGAAACAAGTCAAAAAGCATCCCAGCCCATAAATGAAAGCTTCCCAGATGAGCACCTTCTGCAGATCCAGCAAGCACCTTGGTTTGCTGACATAGCAAATTACAAAGTGGGAAGGAAGATACCGCAAGAATTCTCTAAGCAACAAGTGAAAAAGTTGATCAACGAAGCAAGGAAATTTTCATGGGATGAACCCTTCTTATTCAAGAGATGCTCTGATGGAGTGATCAGAAGGTGTATTCCTGAAAGTGAAGTGAAGGACATCTTGTGGCATTGTCATGGTTCAGCTTATGGTGGACACTTTGGCCCAGAAAAAACAGCCGCAAAAATACTGCAGAGTGGCTTCTATTGGCCAACTATCTTCAAGGATGCCAGAGAATATGTACACCAATGTAATGAATGCCAGAAAGTAGGAGGATTAACAAGAAGGAATGAGATGCCTCAAAACTTTATCTTAGAATTAGAATTGTTTGATCTATGGGGAATTGATTTCATGGGGCCTTTTCCTCCTTCCTATTCTTTTAGATACATCATGGTAGCAGTGGAGTATGTCTCAAAGTGGGTGGAAGCCATAGCCACAACCACCTGTGATGCACAGATCGTCCTCCAATTCCTTAAAAAGCACATCTTCACTAGGTATGTAGTACCCAAAGGTCTTATTAGTGATGGTGGTAGTCACTTTTGCAACAAACAAATGGAGAAACTCCTTCACAAATATGGTGTAATTCACAAAGTAGCCACACCTTACCATCCTCAGACTAATGGCCAAGCTAAACTTGCAAATAGAGAATTAAAAAAGATCCTAGAGAAAACAGTGGGAATCACAAGAAAAGATTGGGCTAGAAAGCTAGAGGATGCATTGTGGGCTTATAGGACAGCTTTTAAAACTCCTATTGGCAAATCACCCTTTCAGCTATTGTATGGCAAATCCTGCCATCTCCCTGTAGAGCTTGAACACAGAGCTTTTTGGGCCACTAAACTCCTCAACCTTGATCCCCAAGCTGCAGGAGAAAAAAGGTTGTTACAACTAAATGAGTTGGATGAATTTAGACTAGAAGCTTATGAAAGTGCGAAGATATACAAGGAGAAAGCTAAGAAGTGGCATGACAAGAAGATCACAAAGAAGGAATTCAAGCCAGGACAGCGAGTGCTCCTGTATAATTCGAGGCTTAAAATTTTCCCTGGCAAACTGAAGTCTAAATGGACTGGCCCATACTTGGTGACAAAGGTTTTTCCCTATGGGAGTATTGAACTGATAGATGAGGCAACAAAGAATCAATTCACAACAAATGGTCACAGAGCAAAGCTGTATTTGGGAGGACAATTGGATAAGGAAAAAGAGGTTCAACACTTCCAGCCCTCTTAAAAAGAATTGAAAGATGTCAAGCTAGTGACAATAAAAGAGCGCTTGTTGGGAGGCAACCTAACCGGAGGTAGTTTTCTTTTCATAACTTTTTCAATAAGAGTGTTGGATAACTGCTATGTATTGCAAGATGCTAAGTTTGGTGTTCCACCAAAAATTCATTCTAACTTCCTGCACATTGCTAGCTCCAAGCAATCAAACAGATTATTCAACAACTTAACTATTTTTGTTTAGTCCCAGTATCTTAACCTTTAGCAAGGACACAAAAGTTTGCCCAGAGTTAACCTGTTGAATCAGAAGAAGTAGCAAGGAATTAAGTGGGAATTAACCACCAATTGAAGGTCCCATGCATAAAGACTCAAAAAGGGGGCACAACAGAAAGGGGAACAAAAGAAATGCACACCAATAGGTTGTATCTATACTTAACCTTTACTGTTGGGAAATATTTTTGATTGATGTCTTGATAAAGTGTTCATTTAGTTCAAACAAATTTAAACTTCCCTTAGAACAAATAAAACTAGTCTATGTGTATGCTTGTGTATTCACTTTCACTTGACAAGAAGCATGTGTTGTCCCCTGCATCTTTAAATTCAATAAAAGAACAGTTTGAATGTGAAGTAAAATAGTCTCTGTTAGTTAGAAGTAGAATAAAAGTAAGTGGTGGTATGTGTGTGATTGTATAATAGCTCATTTTTAGAGAATAAAGAGCTAGGATATCTCCTTATAAGTAAAGAAGTGGCCTACTGTCTAGGAATCTCAATTGAATTAAATTCCTTGGTTAGAAAGAAAAAAACAAAAAGAAGGAAAGAAGAAAAAGATAGCCAAAAAGTGGCAAAACAAAAGAAAAACAAAAAGAAACAAAGCTGGACACCAATAGCTTGAACCTTAAAATATATGCCTGTGATGTCTTTGTACTAGGATCTGCTTGGATTAGTAAGCTCTTAGGAGTGCCTCAACACTTGGTGACTTGGGTTAACTAACCCGGGATCATCAGCTGAAAGTCCACTATCAAGAGCAACCTAACTACAAGGCATTTAGTAGCCCAAAGAGGTGCTGGGCATCAATGTTTTAAGAAGGAATGTGAGCCAAGTGTCTATGGTGAATAATGTGTCAAGTATAAAGAAAAGAAAATGAACTTGCTACACATGACACTCAAAGAAAGCTTATGAACAAAGTAATAGCCAAGGATAAAAGAATAATGAGAGGTCATAGCAGTATGTCACTTGAAGCTTGAAGGAGACTTTCTAGGCCTAGGAGTCAATAAGAAGTGAGTATTTGCATATCCACACAAAACCCCATGAACTATCAATAATACTCTGCTAGCATGAACATCATCTTCTATTTTATTCTTTCTTCTCAATAAATCTTTTCTTGCTTGGGGACAAGCAAGCTTTAAGTTTGGTGTTGTGATGACAAGTCATCCTAGCCTATTTTAGCTAGTCTTTTTCTTTTGTTTTCATTAGAATTATGCACTTTCTTGAGCTACAAGCAAGCTAATTGAGTAGATTTTCATGTTTCCCTTGATTGAACCAACCATATATGAATTCATGCCATTTCATGAGGTTTTATGCTATATTTGTTGCATATTATGAAAGAATGAATATCTCATGATTTTGAGCATAGCTTTGATGAGTTTGGTTGATTAATGATAGGTGAAGAAAGCTTGGAGAAAGGTTGAAGCAAAGAGGAATGGCTAGGAGTGAAGAGAGGATAATGGGAGAAGTGAAATTGAACCAGGAAGCAAGAAGTTAGCCCCAACGTTAGCCCCCTAACTTGGAGGCTAACGTTGGAACTTGAAATTCCTTCCCTGGCCATCCCACGTTTGCGCCAACGTTAGCCCCCTAACTTGGAGGCTAACGTTGGCACATGAACATTCAAGGAAGAGGCAAAAGTTAGCCCCAACGTTAGCCCCCTAACTTGGAGGCTAACGTTGGAACTTGAGAGTTTCTCCCCTGGGCACCAACGTTTGCGCCAACGTTAGCCCCCTAACTTGGAGGCTAACGTTGGCACATGAATTACAAAGGGGAAGGGCCAACGTTTGCGCCAACGTTAGCCCCCTAACTTGGAGGCTAACGTTGGCACCACTAGCATATAAGCAAGGCCAACGTTAGGGTCAAAGTTAGACCCCTAACGTTGGCACCAACGTGCATACCAGTAAATTTTGCTTGCTGCTATGAAAAGTTGGAGCCAAAGTTAGACCCCTAACTTTGACTCAAACTTTTGGTCCAACTTTGGCTAACCTCAAACCCGGTTCAATTGGTTCACTTTGGTTCTTCTCTAAACTTCAAGAGCAATCAACCAAGGCCTCTTTCAACCCAATTCCACCAAGAGCAAAGGCCCAACTCAAGGCTTGAAGATCATTTGAAGAAAGTGTATAAATAGGATAGAATTTAAGTTCTTGGGAGAGCTTTCCTTTTAGAATTTTCATAATAGTTTTGGGGAGAGCTTTTGAACTTGAGTGAACTTTAATTTCTTGTTTTCATTGCTTTCAATTTCATTTTACATTTGTCTTGGATCTTGGATTGGAGAATTGAAGAAATTCTATTTCAATCTCAATCTTAGATCTCTCTGTTTCTTTACTGTTAATTGAATTTAATTTCCGGTTCATTGCTCTTCATCTATTCTCTTTGCAATTTACAATTCTCTTGCAATTGTTCTTGTTGGATCTAGGAAGGCATTGAGATCTAGACTTGGCTTTCTAGTCTCTGGGTCCAGAGATCTAAATTTCCCATTTTAATTCCCTGTTTACTGCTTTCTATGTTCATTTACTTTTCTGCTTCATATCCGGTTCAATCCCAATTCCCTTTCCCTCTTCTGTTTGATGCAATTTAATTTTTCCTTGTTTAATTTCTGTAAATCCACATCCCAATCCCCTTTACATTTCAAGCAATTTACATTCCTTGCACTTTAAGATTCCGCAATTTACATTTCTTACACTTTAAGTTTCTGCCATTTAATTTCTTGTTCTTTAAGTTTCAGCAATTTATTTCTTGTTCTCTTTACTTCAATGCAATTTAATTCTGCAAGTCACAAAACCATCAACCAAATCTTGATTCGCTTGACTAAATCAACCACTAAACTAAAATTGCTCAATCCTTCAATCCCTGTGGGATCGACCTCACTCCCGTGAGTTTTTATTACTTGATACGACCCGGTACACTTGCCGGTTAGTTTTGGGTGTTTTGGGAGAGATTTATATTTCCTCCAAAATATCTCATCAAGTTTTTGGCGCCGTTGCCGGGGATTGATTAGATTGACAATGATTAAGTGAGGTGGTAATCTAGATCAAGCACTTTTTCTTTAATTTTGATTAACCCACTAACTGTTTGATTTTTTGCTTAAACTAACTAACACTTCAATCTGGCAGTAAATTGAAGTGTCACTGGTTTTGTGTATTCCTCATGCTCTGCTTGTATGTCAGGTACAAGAAGAACCATACTCAATTTTCATGAACAAGACGAAAGAACTCTCAGGAGGTTAAGAAGAGCTGAAAGAGGGAAAAATATTGTTGGAGAAGAGGAATCAGACGAAGAATTCCAAGAGATGGAGGAACATTTAACCAATCCACCAGGTGGAGAAGACAACAACAATGGCAACCCACCCCAGAGGAGAGTTTTGGCTTCCTACACCTTTGCAAATCCTAGACATTGTGGGAGCAGCATCTTGGCTCCAAATGTCAATGCTAACAACTTTGAACTCAAGCCACAACTCATCACTTTGGTTCAGAATAATTGCTCTTTTGGTGGAGGACCACTTGAGGACCCACACCAACATTTATCCACTTTCTTGAGGATATGCAATACTGTCAAAACTAATGGAGTGCCCCCTGACAGCTACAAGCTGATGCTATTCCCATTTTCTCTCAGGGACAAGGCCACTCAATGGTTAGAATCTTTTCGAAGAGACAGCATCAACAACTGGGATGATTTGGTAACTAAATTCCTTGCCAAATTTTATCCACCTCAAAGGATTATAAGGTTAAAGGCTGAGGTGCAAACATTTACACAAATGGAGGCCGAACCCATCTATGAGGCATGGGAGAGGTACAAGGCTCTGATCAGGAAATGTCCCCCTGCTATGTTTAATGAGTAGGAGAAGCTTCAAAACTTCTATGAAGGCTTAACACTGAAATCTCAGGAAGCTTTGGATCATTCAGCTGGAGGGTCCTTGCAACTCATGAAAACTGCAGAAGAGGCTCAAGAACTCATTGATATGGTGTCCAACAACCAATATTTCTTTGCTCATCAAAGAGGCCGCCAACCATCACAAAGGAGAGGAGTAATGGAGCTAGAAGGAGTGGATTCAATCCTGGCTCAAAACAAGATGATGCAGCAGCAAATTCAGCAATAATTTGAGCAAATGGCCAAGAGGATTGATAGTCTCCAAGTTGCAGCAGTCAACACTAGCCAACCATCAACCACATGGGGACAGAGTGAAGAAACTCAAGAAGAACAACAACAAGAGCAAGTACAGTATATGCACAACCAAGGACCAAATGAAGTGTATGGTGATACATACAATCCATCCTGGAAGAACCACCCAAACCTCAGATGGGGAGATAACCATGCCCAAAACCAACAACCATGGGAGAGGAACTCAAACCAACACAACCCAAGAAGCAACCAAAATCACAACCAGTAGCAGACTAACCAAAACCCCTACAGAAAACCTCAAAACTACTACCCCAACATCAACCAATACCAATCTAATAACCAACCAACCACCCAAAATGCCTACCATCCACCACCCACATCTCATAACCCACCTCAAATATCACCTGAAGCCCAAAGAATCACTCACTTGGAGGCCATGATAGACAAAATGTTGAAACACCAAGAAATGGTAGCCAAGAATCAGGAAACCTCTATGAAGAGCCTAGAGAGACAGATGGGGCAACTCTCCAAGCAAGTATCTATTGAGAGACCTTCAAAATCACTGCCCAGTGACACAATTCCAAATCCCAAGGAAGAATGCAAGGCAATACAATTAAGGAGTGGGAGAGCATTGATAAGCAACAATGACATTGCAAGGAAGCAAGCAGAGAACACCAAAGAACCAATGGAGGCTGAGAAGCAAGTTGTGATGCCAAACAAAAGCACTGAGAAACCTAAAGAGAAGGACAACAAGCCACATAGCCCGAAGGAAGTAGCTCAGGGACAGTAGCAAATAGGAAAAAGCATCACACCTCCACTGCCATATCCCCAGAGGTTTAACAAAGAGGTTAAAGACCAACATTTTCACAAATTCCTTGAGATTTTTAAGAAGCTGGAAATCAATATTCCCTTGGCTGAAGCACTTGAGCAAATGCCTCTATATTCCAAGTTTCTAAAGGATCTTATCAACAAGAAAAGAAGTTGGCTTGAAAGGGAAACCATACTACTCACCGAGGAACGTAGTGCTGTAATTCAACGGGGTATTCCACCAAAACTTAAGGATCCAGGAAGCTTTGTAGTCTCATGCACTATTGGTAAGATAATTCTCAACAAGGCTCTCTGTGACCTGGGTGCCAGCATCAATTTAATGCCTCTCTCGATGATGAGAAAACTTGCCATAGAAGAGCTTAAACCCACCAGGATGTCACTAGTCATGGCTGACAGATCAACCAAGACACCCAATGGAATTGTGGAGAATCTGTTGGTGAAGGTTGGGGAGTTTATTTTCCCAGCAGACTTTGTAATTTTGGACACTGAAGAAGAAGGAAATGACTCAATCATTTTGGGAAGGCCATTTCTACACACAGCAAGGGCCATCATTGATGTAGAAAAAGGAGAAATGACCTTCAGGGTCCATAATGAACAAATGATCATAAATGTGTTCAAATCAGTGCAAAACGCTCCTGAGCAAGAGGATTACGTAAGAGTGGATATGATAGACAGTTTGGTGGAAGAAACAGTGGAAGAAAATTTTCAAGAGCAAGAAGGAAATCAAGGGGCAACAGAGGAACAAGTGGCTGAGACCTTCACTGAGCAAGATGAAAGACAAGATAGCAATAAAGATGTGCGAAAACAAGAACTGAAACCTTTACCCACCCATCTCAAATATGCATTCCTTGGCACATCGGAGAGCTTCCCAATAATCATTAATTCATCCCTGACTAAGAAGGAAGAAGGAGAACTTCTTGACGTACTCAAAGCTCATAAGGATGCTTTAGGATGGACCATTGATGACCTGAAGGGAATCAGCCCTGCAGTATGTATGCATAAGATCCTCTTGGAAGATAATTCCAAACCAGTGGTTCAACCGCAAAGAAGGCTAAATCCTACAATGAAGGAAGTTGTCCAGAAGGAAGTAATGAAGTTGTGGAATGCAGGGATAATCTTCCCAATATCTGACAGCCCATGGGTAAGTCCGGTTCAAGTTGTGCCAAAGAAGGGAGGGATGACGGTCATCACTAATGAGAAGAATGAGTTAATCCCTACTAGAACAGTGACTGGGTGGAGGATGTGCATAGACTATAGAAGATTGAATGATGCCACCAGGAAGGATCATTTTCCTCTCCCATTCATTGATCAGATGCTGGAAAGGTTAGCCGGCCATGCCTATTACTGCTTTTTGGACGGATATTCTGGGTATAATCAAATCGTGGTGGACCCCAAGGACCAAGAGAAAACTGCCTTTACATGTCCATTTGGAGTTTTTGCATACAGGAGGATGCCTTTTGGGCTCTGCAACGCCCCTGCCACATTTCAAAGGTGTATGCTCTCCATTTTTTCTGATATGGTCGAAAAATTTTTAGAAGTCTTCATGGATGACTTCTCTGTTTTTGGTGATAATTTCAATGCTTGCCTAAACCATTTAACTCTTGTCTTGAAACGGTGCCAAGAAACTAATTTGGTTTTAAACTGGAAGAAATGCCATTTCATGGTACCCGAAGGGATTGTTCTTGGCCATAAAGTTTCAAGAAAAGGGATAGAGGTTGATAAAGCAAAGGTTGAGATTATAGAAAAACTCCCTCCACCAATTAATGTGAAATCTGTTAGAAGTTTCTTGGGGGCATGCCGGATTTTACAGAAGGTTTATCAAGGACTTTTCAAAAATAGCCAAACCTTTAAGTAATCTGTTAATGCTTGATACCCCTTTTGTTTTTGATGAAAACTGCCAGCATGCATTTGAAACGTTAAAAAATAAACTCACAACAGCATCAATCATCACACCTCCAGATTGGGAATTACCTTTTGAACTCATGTGTGATGCAAGTGACATTGCAATTGGTGCTGTACTTGGGCAAAAGAAGGGAAATTTGCATCATGTGATATATTATGCAAGTAAAGTGTTGAATGAAGCCCAAAGAAATTACACTACAACAGAAAAAGAGTTGCTAGCTGTAGTCTATGCATTTGATAAGTTTAGATCATATCTGATAGGATCAAAAGTTGTGGTTTACACTGATCATGCTGCACTTAAGTATTTGATGTCAAAACAGGATGCTAAACCAAGACTCATCAGGTGGATACTGCTACTACAAGAATTTGACATTGAGATAAGAGATAGGAAGGGCACTGAAAATCAGGTCGCTGATCATCTGTCAAGGCTACCACATGAAACAAGTCAAAAAGCATCCCAGTCCATAAATGAAAGCTTCCCAGATGAGCACCTTCTGCAGATCCAGCAAGCACCTTGGTTTGCTGACATAGCAAATTACAAAGTGGGAAGGAAGATACCGCAAGAATTCTCTAAGCAACAAGTGAAAAAGTTGATCAACGAAGCAAGGAAATTTTCATGGGATGAACCCTTCTTATTCAAGAGATGCTCTGATGGAGTGATCAGAAGGTGTATTCCTGAAAGTGAAGTGAAGGACATCTTGTGGCATTGTCATGGTTCAGCTTATGGTGGACACTTTGGCCCAGAAAAAACAGCCGCAAAAATACTGCAGAGTGGCTTCTATTGGCCAACTATCTTCAAGGATGCCAGAGAATATGTACACCAATGTAATGAATGCCAGAAAGCAGGAGGATTAACAAGAAGGAATGAGATGCCTCAAAACTTTATCTTAGAATTAGAATTGTTCGATCTATGGGGAATTGATTTCATGGGGCCTTTTCCTCCTTCCTATTCTTTTAGATACATCCTGGTAGCAGTGGAGTATGTCTCAAAGTGGGTGGAAGCCATAGCCACAACCACCTGTGATGCACAGATCGTCCTCCAATTCCTTAAAAAGCACATCTTCACTAGGTATGGAGTACCCAAAGGTCTTATTAGTGATGGTGGTAGTCACTTTTGCAACAAACAAATGGAGAAACTCCTTCACAAATATGGTGTAATTCACAAAGTAGCCACACCTTACCATCCTCAGACTAATGGCCAAGCTAAACTTGCAAATAGAGAATTAAAAAAGATCCTAGAGAAAACAGTGGGAATCACAAGAAAAGATTGGGCTAGAAAGCTAGAGGATGCATTGTGGGCTTATAGGACAGCTTTTAAAACTCCTATTGGCAAATCACCCTTTCAGCTATTGTATGGCAAATCCTGCCATCTCCCTGTAGAGCTTGAACACAGAGCTTTTTGGGCCACTAAACTCCTCAACCTTGATCCCCAAGCTGCAGGAGAAAAAAGGTTGTTACAACTAAATGAGTTGGATGAATTTAGACTAGAAGCTTATGAAAGTGCGAAGATATACAAGGAGAAAGCTAAGAAGTGGCATGACAAGAAGATCACAAAGAAGGAATTCAAGCCAGGACAGCGAGTGCTCCTGTATAATTCGAGGCTTAAAATTTTCCCTGGCAAACTGAAGTCTAAATGGACTGGCCCATACTTGGTGACAAAGGTTTTTCCCTATGGGAGTATTGAACTGATAGATGAGGCAACAAAGAATCAATTCACAACAAATGGTCACAGAGCAAAGCTGTATTTGGGAGGACAATTGGATAAGGAAAAAGAGGTTCAACACCTCCAGCCCTCTTAAAAAGAATTGAAAGATGTCAAGCTAGTGACAATAAAAGAGCGCTTGTTGGGAGGCAACCCAACCGGAGGTAGTTTTCTTTTCATAACTTTTTCAATAAGAGTGTTAGATAACTGCTATGTATTGCAAGATGCTAAGTTTGGTGTTCCACCAAAAATTCATTCTAACTTCCTTCACATTGCTAGCTCCAAGCAATCAAACAGATTATTCAACAACTTAACTATTTTTGTTTAGTCCCAGTATCTTAACCTTTAGCAAGGACACAAAAGTTTGCCCAGAGTTAACCTGTTGAATCAGAAGAAGTAGCAAGGAATTAAGTGGGAATTAACCACCAATTGAAGGTCCCATGCATAAAGACTCAAAAAGGGGGCACAACAGAAAGGGGAACAAAAGAAATGCACACCAATAGGTTGTATCTATACTTAACCTTTACTGTTGGGAAATATTTTTGATTGATGTCTTGATAAAGTGTTCATTTAGTTCAAACAAATTTAAACTTCCCTTAGAACAAATAAAACTAGTCTATGTGTATGCTTGTGTATTCACTTTCACTTGACAAGAAGCATGTGTTGTCCCCTGCATCTTTAAATTCAATAAAAGAACAGTTTGAATGTGAAGTAAAATAGTCTCTGTTAGTTAGAAGTAGAATAAAAGTAAGTGGTGGTATGTGTGTGATTGTATAATAGCTCATTTTTAGAGAATAAAGAGCTAGGATATCTCCTTATAAGTAAAGAAGTGGCTTACTGTCTAGGAATCTCAATTGAATTAAATTCCTTGGTTAGAAAGAAAAAAACAAAAAGAAGGAAAGAAGAAAAAGATAGCCAAAAAGTGGCAAAACAAAAGAAAAACAAAAAGAAACAAAGCTGGACACCAATAGCTTGAACCTTAAAATATATGCCTGTGATGTCTTTGTACTAGGATCTGCTTGGATTAGTAAGCTCTTAGGAGTGCCTCAACACTTGGTGACTTGGGTTAACTAACCCGGGATCATCAGCTGAAAGTCCACTATCAAGAGCAACCTAACTACAAGGCATTTAGTAGCCCAAAGAGGTGCTGGGCATCAATGTTTTAAGAAGGAATGTGAGCCAAGTGTCTATGGTGAATAATGTGTCAAGTATAAAGAAAAGAAAATGAACTTGCTACACATGACACTCAAAGAAAGCTTATGAACAAAGTAATAGCCAAGGATAAAAGAATAATGAGAGGTCATAGCAGTATGTCACTTGAAGCTTGAAGGAGACTTTCTAGGCCTAGGAGTCAATAAGAAGTGAGTATTTGCATATCCACACAAAACCCCATGAACTATCAATAATACTCTGCTAGCATGAACATCATCTTCTATTTCATTCTTTCTTCTCAATAAATCTTTTCTTGCTTGGGGACAAGCAAGCTTTAAGTTTGGTGTTGTGATGACAAGTCATCCTAGCCTATTTTAGCTAGTCTTTTTCTTTTGTTTTCATTAGAATTATGCACTTTCTTGAGCTACAAGCAAGCTAATTGAGTAGATTTTCATGTTTCCCTTGATTGAACCAACCATATATGAATTCATGCCATTTCATGAGGTTTTATGCTATATTTGTTGCATATTATGAAAGAATGAATATCTCATGATTTTGAGCATAGCTTTGATGAGTTTGGTTGATTAATGATAGGTGAAGAAAGCTTGGAGAAAGGTTGAAGCAAAGAGGAATGGCTAGGAGTGAAGAGAGGATAATGGGAGAAGTGAAATTGAACCAGGAAGCAAGAAGTTAGCCCCAACGTTAGCCCCCTAACTTGGAGGCTAACGTTGGAACTTGAAATTCCTTCCCTGGCCATCCCACGTTTGCGCCAACGTTAGCCCCCTAACTTGGAGGCTAACGTTGGCACATGAACATTCAAGGAAGAGGCAAAAGTTAGCCCCAACGTTAGCCCCCTAACTTGGAGGCTAACGTTGGAACTTGAGAGTTTCTCCCATGGGCACCAACGTTTGCGCCAACGTTAGCCCCCTAACTTGGAGGCTAACGTTGGCACATGAATTACAAAGGGGAAGGGCCAACGTTTGCGCCAACGTTAGCCCCCTAACTTGGAGGCTAACGTTGGCACCACTAGCATATAAGCAAGGCCAACGTTAGGGTCAAAGTTAGACCCCTAACGTTGGCACCAACGTGCATACCAGTAAATTTTGCTTGCTGCTATGAAAAGTTGGAGCCAAAGTTAGACCCCTAACTTTGACTCAAACTTTTGGTCCAACTTTGGCTAACCTCAAACCCGGTTCAATTGGTTCACTTTGGTTCTTCTCCAAACTTCAAGAGCAATCAACCAAGGCCTCTTTCAACCCAATTCCACCAAGAGCAAAGGCCCAACTCAAGGCTTGAAGATCATTTGAAGAAAGTGTATAAATAGGATAAAATTTAAGTTCTTGGGAGAGCTTTTCTTTTAGAATTTTCATAATAGTTTTGGGGAGAGCTTTTGAACTTGAGTGAACTTTAATTTCTTGTTTTCATTGCTTTCAATTTCATTTTACATTTGTCTTGGATCTTGGATTGGAGAATTGAAGAAATTCTGTTTCAATCTCAATCTTGGATCTCTCTGTTTCTTTACTGTTAATTGAATTTAATTTCCGATTCATTGCTCTTCATCTATTCTCTTTGCAATTTACAATTCTCTTGCAATTGTTCTTGTTGGATCTAGGAAGGCATTGAGATCTAGACTTGGCTTTCTAGTCTCTGGGTCCTGAGATCTAAATTTTCCATTTCAATTCCCTGTTTACTGCTTTCTATGTTCATTTACTTTTCTGCTTCATATCCGGTTCAATCCTAATTCCCTTTCCCTCTTCTGTTTGATGCAATTTAATTTTTCCTTGTTTAATTTCTGTAAATCCACATCCCAATCCCCTTTACATTTCAAGCAATTTACATTCCTTGCACTTTAAGATTCCGCAATTTACATTTCTTGCACTTTAAGTTTCTGCCATTTAATTTCTTGTTCTTTAAGTTTCAGCAATTTATTTCTTGTTCTCTTTACTTCAATGCAATTTAATTCTGCAAGTCACAAAACCATCAATCAAATCTTGATTCGCTTGACTAAATCAACCACTAAACTAAAATTGCTCAATCCTTCAATCCCTGTGGGATCGACCTCACTCCCGTGAGTTTTTATTACTTGATACGACCCGGTACACTTGCCGGTTAGTTTTGGGTGTTTTGGGAGAGATTTATATTTCCTCCAAAATATCTCATCACACGCGTTCATGGGGGAATGATGATGACTGTCACGATCATCACATTCACAGTGAAGTGCGAATGAATATCTTAGAAGCGGAATAAGTTGAATTGAATCGAAAAATAGTAGTACTTTGCATTAATCTTTGAGGGACAGCAGAGCTCCACACCTTAATCTATGGAGTGTAGAAACTCTACCGTTGAAAAATACATAAGTGATAACGGAGTTCATTGGTCTCGGCCCCAGAGGGGAACCGGAGTAACCAAGACTCTGAATACAATGATAAAAAGTTCTATTTATACTAAACTAGTTACTAGGGTTTACAGAAGTAAGTAATTGATGCATAAATCCACTTCCGGGGCCCACTTGGTGTGTGCTTGGGTTGAGCTTGAAGTTTACACGTGTAGAGGCTTCTTTTGGAGTTGAACGCCAAGTTGTAACGTGTTTTTGGCGTTCAACTCTGGTTCGTGACGTTTTTCTGGCGTTTAACTCCAGACTGCAGCGTAGAACTGGCGTTCAACGCCCTTTTGCATCGTCTAAACTCGGGCAAAGTATGGACTATTATATATTTCTGGAAAGCCCTGGATGTCTACTTTCCAACGCCATTGAGAGTGAGCCATTTGAAGTTCTGTAGCTCCAGAAAATCCACTTTGAGTGCAGGGAGGTCAGAATCTAACAGCATCAGCAGTCCTTCTTCAACCTCTGAATCTGATTTTTGCTCAAGTCCCTCAATTTCAGCCAGAAAATACCTGAAATCACAGAAAAACACACAAACTCATAGTAAAGTCCAGAAATATGAATTTAACATAAAAACTAATAAAACATCCCTAAAAGTAACTAGATCCTACTAAAAACATACTAAAAACAATGCCAAAAACCGTATAAATTATCCGCTCATCACGTGCCCATGGCACAAATCGCCCCACGCGATCGCGTCGCTGACGCGTCCGCGTCGGGTGAGAACATTGGCCTCTCACGCGACCGCGTCACTCACGTGGCGCGTGCCCTAGAATTCAACGTGAAAAGGGTGCAGACCGAAAGTTGTGCTAGAGTGGTGCTGGATTGCCGCTGAACGCACAATTCTTCCCACGAGGACGCATGGCTCACGCGTCTGCGTCATATCCTTCTAATGGACACTCACGCGATCGCATGCCCCACGCGATCGCGTCACCCAACATTTGGCGTAATAAGAGTTTGAACAGAGAGTTGTGCAAGTGCGAGGCTGCCTTCGCGCCAGTAGCATAAAACGGGTCACGCGACCGCGTGATTGACGCGACCACGTCAATTAGTATAAGTGCAAGTTGCACGACCGCGTCACTTGCGTCGCACAGCTTCCCTGATTTTCCAATTATCTTATCTTTCTTTTTCCCAAATCCTATTTTCTCTTTTGTCTCCTTATTTCTTCCTTCTTCCTTCTTCTTTCTTTCTCACTTTCTACTCTTTCTCTCTCTCATCCCTATTAACAAGGTTTTCTTTTCTTCTTCCCCCCTTACTTTTCTACTATTCTTCTTATTTTTATATGTTATCTTCTTTTCTTTTCTTTTTACTTTCATTATCCATATTTTCTTTTTCTTTCTTTTTCCTTTTTACTTGGTGTTGGAAATTTATTTGAGTCATTATTTCTCATTATATGCTTGTGGATTATTGTAAAATTGTTTGGCAATTATATATTACCTTTTTAAAGGCTTGCTTGCATGTTCACTTTAATACTTTCTATACCTTATTTACCATGCATGCTATGTGTTTGTGAAAAAGCCCATATGGCATCATGCATTTTTCTACATTATTCTATTCTACTATTCAATGCTTGCTTTTCACAAATTGCCTTTACTATTGTATTAATTGAATTTAATTGTCAATACAAACGTGGTGCTAGTTTGTTACGAGTGATAACACATTCAACTAATTAAATGCTTGATCTATGCTACTCATGCCTTTGCCTGCATGCCAATAAACCCCTTGCATTTAATTATCCTCCAATGCACTTGCTATATTTCCATTGATGAACTTTTCACATGTAGTCATGACCATGTGTTAACAACATCCTCTTTACCGTGCATTGTTTATCACTTATACAACCCTCTTCCTTGCTCTATCTCTTTGAATTTACGTTACGTTCTTTTTTTCCCCTTTTCAGGATGGCCACCAAGAAAGGAAAAGAGAAAGCTACTCCCAAACCACCAGCAAGAAGAGGAACAAAAAGAGCATTAGTGGCAGAGCCCTCTTCAACTGCGGTTAAACCTTCAACAAAAAGAACTAAGAGGATTATAAAGGTTGATGATAAAGAAAAAGCCTTCCCAGCAAAGGACACTGCGCGATTTCCCAATCGCTACTGTGAGCAGATGTTCCCCATCCTGGCAGAAAGGAGTTTCAACAACGAATACCTTCTTCTCCTCCCAAACCATATTGCTACCTTTGTTGAGCCGCAAATTGCACAAAGACAATGGGGTTTCCTACAGAGACAGCCGAGGCAGGTCAATCTTTCTTGGGTAGTCGAGTTCTACTCCAACTTCCACCTGCCAACCCTGCAGTCTGTCTTTGTCCGTCAGAAGCAAGTCCCCATTACAGAAGAGGCCATTCAAAAAGCTCTAGGTCTTCCCCCTATTCCAGAAGGATTGGACGCCTTTCAAGAAGCCGCACTCAAGCTCAGATGTACCAATTTGACTGGGAGCCATTCTCAGAGTTATCGCACTACCTGGCAGCCGTTGGATCTATGGATACCATCGTACCCGCCCTAAGGGAATATCGGCTTCAGTACTTACCTTGGAGGCTTGTGTATGGGCACAGATCATGTCCCATTACGTCTTTCTGAGCACTCACGAGTCCTCCTTCACTGCGGACATGGCAGTTCTACTATGGTGCATCCTTACAGACCAACCTCTGAACCTTCCAAGACACATCCGGAATGCCATGTGACACGTACAAATTGCGGGCAACTTACCTCTTCCCGCCTTGGTCTCAGATCTTGTCTCAGCAGCCGGAATTTCCTACAGAGCTGGGGACACCAAAGCCATACTCCCACGGGATGATCAGTATGTTCCTAACGGGAAATACATCAGACCTCCACCAGCCGCCACAAGCCATCCTACAAAACCGGTTGAAGATATTCCTTCTTCAACTCCACAAGCACCTACAACAGACCAACTGCTCCATCAGATACTCGAAATGTTGGATCGGCAGGAACACAAAGCTAAGATGAGAGAGCGCCGTAACAAGCGCCGATTCACATACCTCAAGGAGCTAATTATGGGAAAATTCAAGGACTCAGACACCCCGACTCCACTTCCTTTACCAGCACAGGAAGCCATGATGGTCCCGACTGTGGAGATACTGCTACCAGCCCACCTTTGTTCCTGACAGATGGCACCGAGGACGGTGCAAAACCTTAAGTGTGGGGAGGTCGGTCAGTACCTGACTTCCGGAGGTAATTTCTCTTCCCTAAACACCAATAAATTAGGATATTTAGTTAGTTTTTCTTTTGTAGAATAGGATAAATTGCATAGTAATAAGTTAGTTGCATGCATGTTCTACTTGATTGAAAAGACAATAATTTTTCCTCTAAGACCCTATTTTCGGAACAAAATTTCACTAACTTTAATTAAAACTCTTATGTTAAATTTGCTTGAAGTTGTATTTGGAACATGATTTTTGAGCTAAAAGAACACACAACCTGTGAGATTTGATCCTTTATGCATGGTTACATTATTTAACCATAATTATTTTATTCTTGTGTTTTTACTTCTCTAGGATTGTAATCTATATTTTGTTCCATTCTATATGTCCAATGCTTATTATATTTATATGTTTGCATATGATTGAGGCCATTAATTGTTTAGCTCACTTATCCAAATTAAACCTACCCTTTCAATTACCTTTGTTAGCCACTTTGAGCCTTTAAATCCCATTTGTTTTATATTTTACCACATTACTAGCCTTAAGTAGAAAAAACCATTATATATCCCAAATTGAATCTTTAGTTAGCTTAAGATAGAATTGTGTGTGCTAATTAAGTATGGAAAATTGTGAGAACAAAAGATAATAAGGGAATGTGTCATGATAATATAATGGGAATTTGGATACCTACTCATGTGAAACTATAAGAATTAAAAATCTATGTGCATTGATAAGCTATGTTTATTTTTATGTTTATGTTAAAAAAAACCAAAAATATTCAATAAATAAATAAGGGGACAAAATTACCCCAATGCTAAGTTAAGAATTCAAAGATCAATGCATGTATGATAAAATTAAAATAAAAAGTTGATACACGAGTATGGAATATGAAAGGAAAATTCTGGGTAGCTAGGTATGAATTCTAAAGCTATAAAGAATATATATAGGTTATGTTAAAGCTTAGGTTAATTAAAGATTCAGTTTATAAGCTTACTTAGCCACATATGTATCCTTACCATTACCTTGGCCCCATTACAACCTTGAAAAGACCTCATGATGTTTGCATTGGTATATTAAATGTTGTCGATTGGTTAGGAGAAGAACAAAAATTAGAGAGCATGATTAGAGAAGGATAGAGTGATTGCCCTATACACTAGATAGATTAGAGCGTACATACATCATCAGTGAGGGTTCAATGCTTAAAATTCTATGTTCCCTGCTTTCATGAGCTACCTTCTTGCATTTTTATCTGTTCTTACTATATAAGAATTGAATTAGTGGAATTTGATTTGTAATTGTTTTGAAGAGCTTATTTACTATTGATCAAGTAGACAATAATCATATAGTTGCATTCACATATATAGGTTGCATTGCATTGCATGAGTTTTACATGTTCCTACTCATTTATTTTATCTCCTTCAACTAAGCATGAGGACATGCTAATGTTTAAGTGTGGGGAGGTTGATAAACCACTATTTTATGGTTTATATTGTGCTTAATTGTATGGTTTTATCAATTCTTTATCCACTTATTCATATGATTGGCATGCATTTATATTTCCTTCCTAAAATTATTACATGATTGAATATTTGCTTCCTAAAGACTTTTAATTATATATTTTAACTCTCCTTTATTCCATTAGATGCCGTGATCTGTGTGTTAAGTGTTTCAGGCTTTATAGGGCATGAATGAGTTGGAGATTGGAAAGGAAGCTTGCAAAAATAGAAGGAACACAAGAAATTGAGGAGATGACCAGCGAGAAGTGATGCGGCCGCATGGCTCACGCGACCGCACGGATTGGAATAGCACAAGTGACGCGGAGGCGTGGATGACGCGCTCGCGTGGCAGGGCAAAACGCCGAATGACGCGGCCGCATGAATGACGCGATCGCGTGACGTGCGCGATCTGCATAATCTGCAGAATTCGCTGGGGGCAATTTTGGGCCCTGTTTTGACCCAGTTCTCGGCCCAGAAAAGCAGACTAGAGCCAGAGAACATGCAGAGACCGAGAACAACATTCATTCTACACAATTTTTAGTTTTTTAGATCTAGTTTTACTCCTCCTCTAGGTTTTCTCTACACACATTCATAGTTCTTAGGATTTTATTTCTATTGCTTTTTGCATTGGGATATTGAGAAGAGTTATTACCTCATCAAGACTTCGTCATTCTAGTTCGTTTTCTTTACTTGGCTCTTACTCTTCCATGTCCTTTAATTTACTCAATTTTACTATTGAATTATTTTTAGAATTTATTAATACAAGAATTACTTTTATTTTTAATTGATTTCTTTGATTTTTATTTATCATGTCTTTCTTTAATTCCCTTTCCCATGTTATGAATTCTACATTCACAATGAGCGAGTAGTTCCCTAACTTGATGGGGAGTTGATTGAAAGGAACCCTTGAGTCGGAATGCTCAAAAAGAAAAATTGTAATTGGGTTTATTGTTGGATTGCCCTCTAGTCACTGACACCAATCCCTTTTAATTGAGTGGATTGGAACTTGTGAATAGAAGTAGCATTCCAACTTGTTTGACTTTCCCTTACCTAGTAAGGGATAACTAAACATGACAACCTTCAATTCTCAATTAATCTTGAGAGTACTCCAACAAGAATAGGGCTTCCAGCTAATCTACTCCCAGTCAAAGCTTTTATTTAAATTACATAAATTCTCTAATTTAATTTCCTGTTATTCAATTCAAACCATTTTGAAAACATCTGATTAATAAAATAGCACACCTTTCTGCAACTCGTTGGGAGACGACCTGGGATTCATACTCCCAGTATTTTAATTTTAATTTTTGTGATACCCTTCTAAATTGATAAGTGGATTTCTGGTTGGTTAAGAACTATACTTGCAACGCATATCTTATAACAATTCTTGACTCGCCAATTTTCGCCACGTCAAGGAGGTTAACTTGATGAGAGGACATGAGTTAACCACTTACGGCTGCCATTGAAGGAATCAGAAGGTTGTTGAAGAAGACGGTAAGAAAAGTTAATTCGGAAAGACAAAGCATCTCCGAAGCCTCAACCATTCTCATATCGTTGAATTCTCGTCTATCTAGTAACGTTTTATTTATTTATATGTTTTATGCATTTTTCCGTGACAAACTATATTTTCTGTTCGCCTAACTAAGATCTGCAAGGTGTCCACTGCTTGCTCAAACCAACAATCTTTATGGGATCAACCCTCACTCACCTGAGGTATTACTTGGACGACCCAGTATACTTGCCGGTCTATCTGTGCGAATTCTCTGGAGCCAGTTTTGTGCACCATATTTTTGGTGCTGTTGCCGGGGATTGTTCGGATTTGACAAACTACCAGATTATCTTGTTGCTTAGATTAGGTTCTTTTTACTTTTGTTTTAAGTCTTTTGTTTTCTTTTCAAAAATTTTCAAAACCTTTTGTTTTTCTTTATTAATCTTTATCTTTTTTTTGAGTCTGTTGTTCTTGTTCTTATTAAAGTTTCGAACTTTCTTGTTTTCTTTTCAAAAATAGTGTCTTTTGTTTGAGTCTTGTGTCAATTCTTAAGTTTGGCGTCCTTTGTGTGTTCTTTAGTTTTTTCAAATTTTCGAAAATTGTTCTTAGTGTTCTTCTTGGTATTCAAGTTGTTCTTGTTTCTTTTCTTGTTTTGATCTTAAAATTTTTAAGTTTGGTGTCTTTTGGGGTCTTTCTTTAAAAATTTTGAAAAGTTGGTACTCTTTTATCTAAAAATTTTAAGTTTGGTGTCTTTTGGTTGTTTTTCTCTTTCTTCATTAATTAAAAAAATATATTTTTATCTTTATTCAAAATATTTTTGAAAATTTAAAAAAAATATTTCAAATTTTAATTTCAATTCAATATCTTATCTTATCTTAATTTCAAATTTCAAATTTCAAATTTCAAATTTTATCTTTTTAAAATCTTTTCAAATCTTTTCTTTTAATTTAATTCTTTCTTATCTTATCTTTCTTTTAAAATTTTAAAATTGAAATCTTTATCTTATCTTTTGTTATCTTTCTTTAAAATTCAAATCATTATCTTATCTTATCTTAATTTTAAATTTCAAAATCAAATCTTTTCAAAAAATCAAATCTTTTTTTCAAATCTTTATCTTATCTTGTTTTAATTTCAAATTTCAAAATCAAATCTTTTTCAAATCTTATCTTATTTTAAAATCTTTCTTAATTAGTTACTTGTTTTCTCTTTCTTCTTTTTCAAAACTTCCTAACTAATTCCTCTCTCTTCTATTTTAGAAAACTTCCCTTCTATTTCTCTCTCTTCTTTTTCCGAAATTCATCATTTAGTTTTCAAATCTTTTTAGTTAATTAGCTTTTATTTTCGAATTCAATTAATAAATAAAATAAAAACAAAAATATTTTAATTCTAGTTTCTCTTTTCACTTCTTAATTTTCGAAATCTTTACCCCCTTTTATTCGAATTCTTCTTCTCTTCTCTCTATCTTCATTCTTCTTTCTTCTTTACATCTCATAGGGAGTCCTTTATTCTTTGACATAGAGCTCCCATTCTTCTTCTTTCTTGTCTTCTTTTTCTTATTTATGAGCAGGAATAGGGATAAAGTCTCTTTGATCTTGTTGCTAAATCTGAGAGGACCCTAAGGAAGCGTTTGCAACAAGTTAAAGCACAACACTCCGGAGGAAACCTCACAGAGCTATTCGAACAAGAAGTTGAAAACACAGATATGGCAGTCAAACCAAATAATGGAGGAGATGCAAAGAACGTTCTTGGTGACTTCATTGCACCAACTTCTGACCTCTATGGCAGAAACATCTCTATACCTGCCATTAGAGCTAATAACTTTGAGCTAAAGCCTCAATTAGTCTCTCTAATGCAACAGAATTGCAAGTTCCATGGACTTCCACTGGAAGATCCACATTAGTTCCTATCCAAATTTTTGCAAATCTGTGACACTGTTAGGACCAATGAAGTGGATCCTGAGGTCAATAGACTTATGCTTTTCTCTTTTGCTGTTAGAGACTGATCTAGGATATGGTTGGATTCTTAACCTAAGGAAAGCCTAGACTCTTGGAAAAAGTTAGTCAATGCTTTCTTGGTCAAGTTCTTTCTACCTCAAAAGATGAGCAAGCTCAGGATGGAAGTTCAAACCTTCAGACAAAAAGAGGGTGAATCCCTCTATGAAGCTTGGAAAAGATACAAGCAGCTGATCAGGAGGTGTCCTCTTGACATGCTCTCAGAATGGTCTATCCTAAGAATCTTCTAAGATGATCTATCTGAGATATCCAAGATGTCTTTAGATCATTCTACTGGTGGATCACTCCACTTAAAGAAGATGCCTGCAAAGGCATAGGAACTCATTGAAATAGTTGCAAACATCCAATTCATGTACACTTCTGAGAGAAACCATGTGAACAATGGCATAGCTCAGAAGAAAAGAGTTCTGGAAGTTGAAACTCTGAATACCATATTGGCTCAGAACAAGATCTTGACCCAATAGGTCAATATGATCTCTCAGTATTTGACTGGATCACAAGCTGCAACTGGCAACACTCAAGAAGCCTCCAATGAAGAAGAAGCTTATGATTCAGATCAACCTACAATGGAAGAGGTGAATTACATGGGAGAATCCTATGAAAACACCTATAATCAATCATGGAGGAATCATTGACGTTAGGATTTTTGCCAGTAAAGAATTTCATAAAAACAGTCGTGTTGTAGATATAGTCTCTAAACTGACAAAAATCCCTTCGTACAAATGTTTTGGTTGTCACAAGTAACAAACCCCTTTAAAATTGATAACCGAGTATTTAAACCTCGGGTCGTCTTCTCAAGGAATTGCAGGGAGGTGTTCTTATTATTGGTTATGAGTCTTGTAAATTAGGGGTTTTGAAAGTAAGGAAGCAGTATGTTGAATGATAAGAAAAATAAATAATAATAATAAAATAAACTCTTGGCAAGGTATTAGAAATTGGAAGTCCAGACTTAGTTATCCTTATCAATAATAATGAAAGTTGAATCTTAATTCCACTTAGTCAACCTTTACTAAAGTAAAGGAAAGTCAAGGGATTAATTAGTTTGATCTTCGAATCCTATTTATTTCCTAAGAAAAGATTGGGATTATTGAAGTTCAATTCAATTGGCAAGATAACAATTATCAATTATGCTGTTGAATTGGATAACTCCTGAGTTACTAATTTCTTAACCAAAACCAAGAATGTAAAAAGCTAAATATAAATCATAAATCTGAAAATACCTCAATTGCATTAATAAAGAAAATCATAACATGAAAGCCATAAGCCAATTATTCAAAAGATAAATATCAATTAAAGTACTAAGGTGAATAAAAATGGAAAGGAAATTAAACACAAAAGAACATTAAACCTGGGATCGAGAGTCACTCCTAAAACTAAGAGAAGTCCTAAATCCTAATCCTAAGAGAGAGAGAGGAGAGAACCTCTCTCTCTAAAACTACATCTAAAACATGAAAAGTGAATTATGAGAGCCTCCTTATGAATGGATGCATTCCTCCACTTTATAGCCTCTAATCTATGTTTTCTGGGCCGAGAACTGGGTCAGAAACAGCCCAGAATTCGCTGGTCTCGAATTCAACCACGCTGGAATTCCGTCACTGCGATGCGGCCGTATGGAGCACGCGGTCGCGTCGCCTAGCGTCAGGGAAACTACAACATATTATATATCAAATCGAAGCCCCGGACGTTAGCTTTCCAACGCAACTAGAACTGCATCGTTTGGACCTCTGTAGCTCAAGTTATGACTGTTTGAATGCGAAGAGGTCAGGCTGACAGCTTTGCAGTTTCTTCAACTTCTTGTATTCCTTCCACTTTTACATGCTTCCTTTCCATCCTCTAAACCATTCCTGCCCTGTAATCTCTGAAATCACTTAACACACATATCAAGGCATCTAATGGTAATAAGAGGGGATTAATAATAAGCAAATATAAGATCAAAGAAGCATGTTTTCAATCAAAACACATAATTAGGAAGGAAATATAAAACCATGCAAATAGTATTAATAAGTGTGTAAAGAGTTAATAAAAACCACTCAATTGAGTACAAGATAAACTATAAAATAGTGGTTTATCAACCTCCCCATACTTAAACAATAGCATGTCCTCATGCTAAGCTCAAGAGAAACTATAAAGGTGAAGAGGAATGATAGAATGTATGAAATGCAACCTACCTATATGAATGCAACTACATGCAAAATGTTTCTACCTACTTGGTTAAGAGTAAATAAGTTCTCCAAGACAAATACAAACCAATTTCCACTAATTCAAATCATACAATAAAAAGCAAGTAAACTTGTAAGAAGACAGCTCATGAAAGCAGGGAACATAGAATTTAAGCGTTGAACCCTCACTGGAAGTGTATATTACTCTGATCTCTCAAGTGTATAGGGTAATTCACTCTAGTCTTCTCTAATAATGCTTTCTAAAACTTTGTTCTTCATCTAACCAATCAACAAATATTTAGCATACAAATGCAAACATCATGAGGTCTTTTCAAGGTTGTAATGGGGCTAAGGTAAAGGTAAGGATATATATATGGCTAAGTGAGCTATAATTTAAATCTTTGACTAACCTAAGTTCTCACCTAACATACATACACTCTATATAACTTTAAAATCATACCTAGCTACCCATAATTCCCACTTTTGTATGATTCCCATACTCATGTACCAAAATTTGATATTTCTTTACTTTTGTCACATGTGCATTGATATTTTCATTAACTTAGCATTGGGGTAATTTTGTCCCCTTATTTATTTATTTATATTATATATATATATATATATATATATATATATTTTTTTTTTCTTTTCTCTTTTTCTCTCTTTTTTTTTAACATAAAAGCAAACATAACTTATCAATGCACATGGATTTTTCATTATTTTTCTATTTTGGTTTTTCATGAGTAGGTTCCCAAATTCCCAATATTCAAATAAATTAGAAACATGATACATTCCCTTATTAACCCATGTTCCCACAGTTTCCCCACACTTAGTTGATGCACAATCTTTATCTTAAGCTAACCAAAGATTCAATTGGGATATTACTTTTGTTTTTCTGCTTAAGGCTAGTGATGTGGTAAAATAGAACAGAAGGGGATTAAAAGGCTCAAAGTGGCTAACAAGGGTGATTTAAAGGGTAGGCTTATTTGGGATAAGTGAGCTAATAACAAATAATGGCCTCAATCATATGCAAGCATGTAAATAGACTAAATAATGGACATATAGATTGGAACAAAATATAGATTACAATCATAGAGAAGAAAACACACAAGAATAAAAATTTATGGTTAAATAATGTAACCATGTAAATAAGCTCAAAATCTCACAGGTTGTGTGTTTTTTAGCTCAAAAATCATGTTCCAAATACAATTTCTGATAAGTTTAACACAAAAATTTTGATTTTAAATTAGTGAAAATTTTTCAAAAATAGGGTCTTTAAAAAGAAACTTATTATTTCTCAACCAAGCAATAGCTAAATGCATAAAATCAAACAAACATGCAATTAAATATGCAGATGCAATAATGAACAAACAAAGAAAATAAAACAATGGTGTTGAAAAGAAAATACTAACCCATGGAGATCGGTATCGACCTCCCCACACTTAAAGATTGCGCCGTCCTCGGTGCATGTTAAGATGTACAAGTGGATGGGCTTCTCCAACTGATGCTTTTCTCCAAAGATTTGTGCAGATGGACTTGTCTATCTCCCCATGTAAACGTCTTCTGGTTCTCTTTCTGGTGGCCATCCTGAAAGAAAAAGGGAAGAAAGGTAACCCAATAATAGAGATAAGAAAATAAATGAAGTATGGTTGGGTTAATGCCAATTGGTAAGGGTCTCAATTACATGGAAGCTTCAACATGTACGTGAGAAAACAAATAAAAGCACATGGCAATTCAAGAATGCAATAATTTGCAACAATAGGGAAGAGAGTGTGGGTAAGGAGAGGTAATGTAAATTCATGTCAATGCAAAAAGTAATACAGGTATAAAAGATATAATATAACCTATCCAGAATAAAATAAGTCACTAAGCACCCAAAAATAATTCAAGGGAAGATGCAACAGTTAAATATGAAAATTAACACCAAAGGAAAAATAATTAATTTTAGAAAAGAAAATAAAAATATGCACAAAATTAAGATGCAATGAATGAAATATGCAAATAAACTAAGTAAAATAAAATGGAGGTGAAAGAAAATAAGAAAAGAAGAAGAAAGAAATAAGAAAAGATAAAAAAATAAGGATTATAGAAGAAAAGATAAGAAAATTGGCTGATCTGGATATTTTGTGCGCCGCTTGTGACGCGGACGCGTGAGTGACGCAGTCGCGTGGTGTGCAAGAAGGTCAGGTGACGCGGACGCATGGGTCACACGATCGTGTGGCCTGTTTTGTGCGATTGGCGCGAGTGCAGCCTCGCGGTCGCGCAACTCTCTGTTCGAAACTCTTTTTGCCAAAATTCTGGGTGACGCGATCGCGTGGTCAACGTGATCGCGTGAGTGGCCTTTCTTTTAAAAATGACGCAGACGCGTGGGGCACGCGTTCACGTGGTAGGGCTTGGGCTTCCAGCACGAGTCCAGCCCAAGTCCAGCTCAACTTTCTGCCATACACCCTTTTTACGCCGATTTCAGGTAACGGGCCACGTGGGTGACGCGGTCGCGTGGGAGGCTATTTTTCCAAATGACGCGGTCACGTGGAGTCAATTTGTGCTAATGGCGCGCCTCCAGCCACGCTTTCGCGTGACTCTCTGTTCAACCTCATTTTCTTCCGAACGCACATACGACGCGGACGCGTCGGTGACGCTGTCGCGTCGCGTGCAAAAATCCCTTTTTTTTTTTATAATCTGAAAAAAATGCAGAATGCAGTGTTAATATGAATATGATGCAAAACTCCAGGTTCAATATAAAATAAAATAAAACTCAAAAACAAACAAAACTAAATAAAAATGAAAAAGGAACGATCATACCACGGTGGGTTGTCTCCCACCTAGCACTTTTAGTTAAAGTCCTTAAGTTGGACATTGGATGAGCTTCCTGTGTTATGGTGGCTTGTGCTTGTACTGATCCAGGAATCTCCACCAATGTTTGTGATTCCAATGGCCTCCGGGATCCCAAACTAGGCGCAGAAAGCCTTCAAGTAAGTTAAAGCAAGTGACAAGGCCCCAAGAGTGCTGATTTCTAGATTGAATTCCGGGGTCCCAGACCTTGCCTTTGCACCCATCTTCTTGTTGATCATCATCATTTTTCCACTTGGGTGGTGAACAGTCGGAATTCTCACTGAGACATCCAAACAGCTTCTTAGACCCATTCAGTTGAGCTTTATACCAACCTTTGCGTTTAAACTTAAAGCTTCCAACCATAATGAACCTTGCAGGATAATTCTTACCACTGGCCATCTTCCTCTTACTCTTAATGCTACAAAGAGCTCTAAGTTGACCATCCGTCTCCAGTAGCCCATATTCAAGTGGGATTAGAAAGCTAAGGGATATGAATTTTACCCACTTGAATGTTGTGAAGGATGATGGCAACTTAGGGGGAGGTGTTTTTAATGAAATTGCAAGCTCCACTCCCTTGTGCTCTTCTCTGATAATTACCACCTCTTTGCAAGCTTCTTCAATTTCAACCTCTTCCTCTTGGTAGCTTTCTTCCAATTCAATCTCCTCTTCATTACTTTCCAAGGGCATGGGAGGTTGTGCTTCTTCTTCTTGAATCTCCATCTCTTGATCAACCTCTTCCAAGTCTTCAACTGTGATATGCCTTGGAGGTTGTACACCCTCCTCAGCATCAATTTCAAACGTCTTGAAAGGGGGTTCTATGACTGGACTTTCCCATGGAGGTTCTGCATCTCCTAAGTCTTCAACCACTTCTTCTTCTTCAATAATTCCGGCTTCCTCTACTTGTTCCAGTACAAAGTCATGTTCCGTACTGTTCACTGGAGTTTCTAGTATCTCTTTCATGCTACGTTCTTCATTAGATTGTCCACATGAAGCCATGGGGGTTCCTTGAGTGTCTGAACATCGGGAAGCTAATTGAATTATTGCTTGCTCCAATTGACGAATGGTTGCATGAAATCGATCCACTGTTTTCTTGAAACGATCCTTTGTCTCTTGATGCACTCGGTTTTCATAAATAGGATCATAGTGCTCTTGGATTGATGGATATAGAGATGGTGAATATTGAAGTGGTGGTTCTTGTGAGTAATTGGGTTGGAATTGGGGTGGTTCTATATATGGTTCATATGGCTCATAAGGTGGTTGGTATGGTGGTTGAGGGTTAGGGTCATATGGAGGTAAATGGTGTAGAGAAGCTTGTGAGTGTGGTGTTTCGAGGTTATATTGAAAGGATGGTTTATATGCACAGGGTGGGGCTTGTTGGTAGTTATAAGGTTATCCACCATATCTTTCAGCTGGGTATACACGGTAGAATGGTCTTTGTCCAGGATATCTCGGAGGGTGTTGCTGCCTAAAGGGTTGATTAGATCCTCTTGGCTCCATCCATCCTTGATTGGTCTGACCTTGATGCATAATCCTGCTGTAACTTCTATTTCCTTCAACAAAGTTAGAACCAAACTCAAAGCGAGAGGGGTGAGAATTCATGGTAGCAAATGAAAAATGAAAAGGAAAAACAGAAATAAATAAACAAGTAAAAGAAAAATATTTACAATAACCAATAATAAGGCACACGTTAGCAGTTCCCCAGCAACGGCGCCAATTTGACGTTAGGATTTTTGCCAGTAAAGAATTTCATAAAAACAGTCGCGTTGTAGATATAGTCTCTAAACTGACAAAAATCCCTTTCGTACAAACGTTTTGGTTGTCACAAGTAACAAACCCCTTTAAAATTGATAACCGAGTATTTAAACCTCGGGTCGTCTTCTCAAGGAATTGCAGGGAGGTGTTCTTATTATTGGTTATGAGTCTTGTAAATTGGGGGTTTTGAAAGTAAGGAAGCAGTATGTTGAATGATAAGAAAAATAAATAATAATAATAAAATAAACTCTTGGCAATTTATTAGAAATTGGAAGTCCAGACTTAGTTATCCTTATCAATAATAATGAAAGTTGAATCTTAATTCCACTTAGTCAACCTTTACTAAAGTAAAGGAAAGTCAAGGGATTAATTAGTTTGATCTTCGAATCCTATTTATTTCCTAAGAAAAGATTGGGATTATTGAAGTTCAATTCAATTGGCAAGATAACAATTATCAATTATGCTGTTGAATTGGATAACTCCTGAGTTACTGATTTCTTAACCAAAACCAAGAATGTAAAAAGCTAAATATAAATCACAAATCTGAAAATACCTCAATTGCATTAATAAAGAAAATCATAACATGAAAGCCATAAGCCAATTATTCAAAAGATAAATATCAATTAAAGTACTAAGGTGAATAAAAATGGAAACGAAATTAAACAGAAAAGAACATTAAACCTGAGATCGAGAGTCACTCCTAAAACTAAGAGAAGTCCTAAATCCTAATCCTAAGAGAGAGAGAGGAGAGAACCTCTCTCTCTAAAACTACATCTAAAACATGAAAAGTGAATTATGAGAGCCTCCTTATGAATGGATGCATTCCTCCACTTTATAGCCTCTAATCTATGTTTTCTGGGCCGAGAACTAGGTCAGAAACAGCCCAGAATTCGTTGGTCTCGAATTCAACCACGCTGGAATTCTGTCACTGTGACGCGGCCGCATGGAGCACGCGGTTGCGTTGCCTAGCGTCAGGAAAACTATAGCATATTATATATCAAATCGAAGCCCTGGACGTTAGCTTTCCAATGCAACTAGAACCGCATCGTTTGGATTTCTGTAGCTCAAGTTATGACTGTTTGAATGCAAAGAGGTCAGGCTAACAGCTTTGCAGTTTCTTCAACTTCCTGTATTCCTTCCACTTTTGCATGCTTCCTTTCCATCCTCTAAACCATTCCTGCCCTGTAATCTCTGAAATCACTTAACACACATATCAAGGCATCTAATGGTAATAAGAGAGGATTAATAATAAGCAAATATAAGATCAAAGAAGCATGTTTTCAATCAAAACACATAATTAGGAAGGAAATATAAAACCATGCAAATAGTATGAATAAGTGGGTAAAGAGTTAATAAAAACCACTCAATTGAGTACAAAATAAACCATAAAATAGTGGTGTATCAATCATCCTAACCTTTCATGGAAGGATCAATAGAAGCCTCAGCAAAGCTTCAACAATAATCAAGTTGGAAGAAACCAAAATAGGTTCAACAACAGACCACCATTTCCATCTTCTCAAGAACATATAGAGACTCCTAGGAAGATCCTTTTTGACTTATTCACTATAGTCTCCAACCTATCTAACACCACTCATAGTTTCATAACTGAAACAAGGTCCCCCATCAGAAATCTGGAGGTACAAGTTGGTCAATTGAGTAAGAGAATTCCTGAGACTCCTCCTAACACTCTTCCTAGCAACACTGAAGTAAACCCAAGAGAAGAGTGCAAGGCCATCACTGCAGAAGTGAAGGCCAAATCTGAAGAGCCATCATTGGCGTTGAACGCCAGTATGGAGGTCCTTACTGGGCGTTCATGATTCCAGGGCATCTTGGCTAGCTTTACAAGCCATTTTGAGTATGTTTAGGTTAGTTTCATGCATTTTCTTAGGCAATAAGCAAGTATTTGGATGAGTTTTGCATACATGTCTTGATTCAATCAAACATTGTGAATTATAAACATTTTCATGAGAATAATGCAATAATTAATTGATGCAATGAATGATGCATTATCTTATGATTAGAACAAGGCTTTGATGCAATTGTTTGGTTGATTTTAGGCAAGGAAGAAGCAGAGACAAAGTGGCGTTAGTGGCCAATTTAATGCCACTAATGCCAGTAACAACATGGCTAAGAGATAGCTTGGTGGCGTTAGTGGCCACGTTAGTGCCACTAACGCCAGCGATGCCAAGGTTGCAAGAGAGGAGTGGCGTTAGTGGCAACATTAGTGCCACTAACGCCGGTGCTAACGTGGAGAAGGCAAGCTTGTGGAGTTAGTGGTGGCGTTAATGTCATTAACATCATCGATGGTGTGAAGCAAAGGCAAAGTAGTGCCGTTAGTAGCCGCATTAGTGCCACTAACGGCGGTACTAACGGTGGCTGAGGCAAGGTGTGGCGTTAGTGGCCAAGTTAGTGCCACTAATGCCAGAAGTAACGTGATTCCAAATGGGTTGTAGCATTAGTGACCACGTTGTTGTTACTAACGTCTTTAAACCATGCAACTAAACATGACGTTACTCACACTAACGGCCTAACTAACGTGACTACTGCCTCAACTAAACCCTTCCAGAATGTTGAGCAAATCCCAATGAGTTTGTTAACTGCTTCAACTAAGTCCAAGGGCCCATATCCAGATACTTGAAGACTCAACTGAGGATCAGAGAATTAGTATATATAGGAGTAGTTTTGAAATAGAAAAGGGGATTGGGAATCCAGGAATCCGGAATTGTAAACACTCACTACTTTTCTCTGCACTTAGTTTACTTTCTGATGCATTTTAATTCCCTTTTCCATTTCCCAGAGCTATGATCAACTAAACCCCACTTTATTGGGGGAGGGAGCTCTGTTGCAATTCAATGGATCAATAATAATTCTTATTGTTCTTCTTTTATTCATTCTCTTTGATTTGCTTGAAAGCTTTCGATCTTCATCCAATTGTACAATTATCTCGGAAGAGAAATTGTTCATACTTAGATTCCCTCGGAACCTTGGAAGAGGAATGAGGGAATCATGCTAGAAAGGCTTTCTCATGTTGGAATCGATTGGAGGTTGGACGGATATAGTGACATATAATCCTCCCGATGCTTTGATCTAGAAAAACATGTGGTATAATCAGTGATCGTACTTCATCTCTTCCCATGAGCAATTAGATCAAGAAATTGGGCAATTGTTCAAGCTTAGAGAGATTGAATTGCCAAGGAATTGGGATTCAATCACCTAAGATTGCCCAGAGATCAATGAGTTGCATGGATTGAGGAAGAGATAAGAATGAACTTGATTCGGAGAATGCAACATCTCCTGAACCCAATGAGCTTCCTCATTCTTATCTTCCCATTTTCTATATTTTGTTTACTTTGATGTTCATCACCCCACTCCCATTTAATTTCTTGCTGTTTACTTTCTGCAATTTATATTTAGCAACCTACATTCCAGCAGTTTAATTCAGCTATTTACCTTTCTGTCATTTACATTTCTTGCTATTTACGTTTCCCTCCATTTAGATTTCTGTAAATCTCAATTCAATTATGTTTAGTTCGACTAGACCATCCCTCTGATTAAATTTGCTCAACCAATCAATCCCTGTAGGATTCGATCTCACTCTATTGTGAGTTTTTACTTGACGGCAAATTCGGTTTACTTGCCGAAGGGCGTTTGTAGAGATACAAAATCCAACGCATCAAGTTTATGGCACTGTTGCTGGGGATTGATTTTGCATTGACAATGATTAAATCAAGGGATAACTAGATTGAACAATTTTCTTTTCTTTTGTTAATTAGTTTAATTTCAGTATGTTTCCTTTAATTTTCAGCAATTTTAATTACTTTTCATTTTATATTTACATACTTGCACACTAATCCACTAACTATTTGACAATTTATACCAGCCACTCTAACCACACTCTTTTTACAAGGGTGGATTCCTTTACTGTGCTCTTTTGTGTGTTGCTATCTTGTGTATGACAGGTAGAAGAATAGAGGCATCAACCTCTTTTGAGTATGAACCTGAGAGGACCTTCCTTAGAAGAAGGAGAGAAGCAAGAGGTAAATGAGTTATTGGTTTAGTAGAGGAAGAAGAGGAAGAAGATTTGGATCAAAACATGGATGCTGAAATACCACAGAATCAGAATCATGGAGAGGGTGTTGGGAACTATGCTCTTCCACAAGAAAAAAGGGTTCTAGGCTCTTTCATTAACCCCAATCCAGGGAATTATGGAAGTAGCATTCTGAAACCAACCATTCATGCCAACAACTTTGAGCTAAAACCTCAGCTCATCACTCTGGTTCAGAACAATTGCTCATTTGGAGGAAGTGCCCAAGAAGACCCCAACCAACATCTATCTACATTCCTGAGAATCTGTGACACTGTGAAAGCCAATGGTGTTCACCCTGACACCTATAGATTGCTAACAAAGTTCTACCCTCCACAGAGGATAATCAATTTGAGAACAGAGGTGCAAACCTTCAGACAACTAGATGAAAAAACTTTATATGAAGCCTGGGAAAGGTATAAAGAGCTAACAAGAAGATGTCCCCCTGATATGTTCAACGAGTGAGAACAACTGCACATTTTTTATGAAGGTCTTTCTAGAGAAGCAAAGAAGGCCCTGGACCACTCTTCAGGAGGCTCTCTCAATACCAACAAGTCCATAGAAGAGGCCATAGATATCATTGAAACTGTGGCTAACAATGAGTACTTCTATGCCTCAGATCGGAGCACTAATAGAGGAGTGATAGAGTTAAGCCACATGGATGCATTGCTAGCTCAGAACAAACTGATTACCAACCAATTGGTAGAACTCACCAAGAAGATGGAGAGAACTCAGGTTGCAGCAGTTAACACTCAACCACCAGCTCAAGAAGAGGGTAAACACAGAGGAAGGATGCGATTGGGAACAAGCCAATTATGTTGGAAACTCATCAAGACAACCCTATGATCCCTACTCTAAAACCTACAATCCTAGTTGGAAGAACCACTTAAACTTTGGGTGAGAAAGCCAGCAAAGCCAAACTCAAGACCATAGGCCTCAAAACTCCAACCATTACAATAATTCCAATTATTAACACTCCAACCAAAGACCATATCAAGCCCCACATAACACTTCCTTCCAGCCTCCCTATCAAGCACATAATGGCCATCCTCAACCTCCAATTTCCAACCCAATTTCACACCCCCCTTGAGGAAAAGTTATCAAGAATAGAGAACCTACTGGGAAAGATTTTGGAGGTGTCTAAGGATAACAATGCTTTAAAGGAGGAAGTAAGATCCACTCTGCAAAACCAAGGAGCTGCCATCAAGAAGCTTGAATCCCAAGTAGGATATCTCTCTCAGCAAATTCCTAAACCCACAGATAGCTTCCCAAGTGACATTGAGAAGAATCTAAGAGGAGAAACAAAGAACCTGAAATGGAAAGAATGTAAGGTAATCACTTTAAGAAGTGAGAAGACCTTGGAAGAAGAAGCCATCAGGCTAACATAGCACAACGAAAGACCCCCAAAAGAGAAATTGGAAGGGCCAAAACAAGGAAATAACCCTGCATCAAGGGAGGATCCAATGAAGAAGGAAGTCTTGAAACCTTATGTGCCACAAGCACCATATCCTCAAAGGCTCAAGGGTGGTGACAAAGAGAAGAAGTATTCTAGGTTTCTAGACATATTCAAATCTCTCCGTATCAACATTCCCTTCATTGAAGCCTTCCAACAAATGCCTTCATATATCAAATTCATGAAAGAGTTGCTGATTAAGAAGAATCCCTTGAAGAGTGGACAGACAGTAGTGATGACTAAAGAGTGCAGTGCCCTTATCTACAAGGACTACCCACAAAGAAGAAGGACCCAGGAAGTTTCTATATCCCTTGTGCTATAGGGGATACAATAATTGACAGAGGGTTCTGTGATCTTGGAGTGAGTATAAATTGATGCCCCTGTCTCTCATGAGGAAGCTGCAAATCAATGAGTTTAAACCCACAAACATAATCCTTCAGTTGGCTAACAAAACCCACAAACAAGCACTAGGAGTGATGGAAAATGTGCTGGTAAAGGTAGGGAGGTACTTCCTCCCTACAGACTTTGTCATTCTTGAGATGAAAGAAAGTTATCTTCATCCAATCATTCTGGGGAGACCATTCTTAGCTACAGCCAAAGCACTCATCGATGTTGAGAAAGGGGAGCTGATGTTGAGAATACATGACGAACAACTGACCTTCCACGTCTTCAAACCCTCACATGATTCAGAACAAGAGAATAGAGGCCTGAAGGATGATCATGAGGCTTTTGGAGGAAACAAGTGATGAACCACAAGCAGAGCCTCTGAAGGCACCTTTGGTGGAAAAATAGGAAATACAAGTGGTACAACAATCTAAAAGACTCAAGGAGGAACTAGAACCATAAAATTCGAAAAGAACAATCAGGAAGGATCCTTCTAAAACAAAAATCACTGAAGCACCACTTGAAGGAGAAAAGAGGTGTGAGAAGAAGGTGCCAAGAGGGTAGAGAAACAAAGAAAATCCCTACAGAGCACTTCTCTCCAGGGGACAGAGTGATATCAATCCAACAACCACTAATCCCACCTCATTTTCCTATAATCCCATCTCAGCTGCCTCAAGTGTACACAATCAATAGAGTCTTCTCCTTGGAGCAAGTAAAAATTCTCAAAGAAGAAAGTGGAGATAGATTCACCATGAGAGGAGAAGACCTGAGACATTACTAACCTCCCTGACAAGGGACAACCGTCAAGTTAATAACGTTAAAGCAGCGCTTCATGGGAGGCAACCCATGCTCTATACCCTTTTGAGTTTATGCTTTGATAGTAGATAATAAAGTATTCCTCATGATAATTAAAAATAAAATTAAAAATGACAAGAATTTAATTGAATTCTTGCATAAAACATATAGTGGACAACAAGTTTGGTGTGCAAGGCACCTAGGATGATTCATAAGGCTCATAATATGTATATCTTAGGAGTTTAATCAACTTCCTTACACCACATGACCAAACACTAAGTTTGGTGTTCACAAATGTTACATGCCTACTTACAAGAAGTCACACTATCTTTTTTTTTAATTCATGAGGAATACTTAGTTTCTTGTTATTTGGTCAATTGATGAAAATTTTAAAGTTAGTTGTTACATTTCATTTTTTTGCCGCCACCAATTGAATTTATTTTTGTTTGTTGTTTTGAATAGGAAAATGGAGGAGGAGATTGATGGAGATGACAATTCAAGGAAGGGAGGGTTCGACTACTCTATGAAGGGCTAGTCACATGTCCTTGAAAATTGTTCCTTGGAAAGCACAACCTTGCATACATTGGTTTGTTGAGTGTGTCATAGCTTCCATCCTTGATGACCGAACCCAACCACTTCATAAAGTGGTAATCCTTGTCTCTATGCCACTTTACATACACACCATCCATTTTCATCATGCAATGATAATTTCCACCCTTCATTTACCACCACCTTTCAATATAAATAGCCCCCACTCTATGTGACCAAACCCATACTCACTTCCACATTTCAGTTCTTGTTTCCATTTCATTGCAAGCTACTTCCTATATCTCTTGCCTTCGGTCACCTCCCCTCAATTACACCTCCACATCTTTTTCTTATAGCTAGCACTCTTGATCACTCATCTATCTTCCTTCTCAAGCCACATCCTCAACTCACCACACTTACTATACTTGCCACCATCCTCTATATCTCATCATCTATTCAGCCCCTAAAGCCAATCAATAGATCATCATCGAGCTTCAAGAGAAGAAAGGGGAAGGAGCCTATGAATCAACACCCCTTTGATGAAAGAAAATTCAGATCCTTGCACCATACATTACAATTCGGGTGGATGGATGATAAGGAGATAGTGCACGAGCTGGCCTTCCAATTCAAGAAGAATGAATGCCCTGAAATAAGGGAGAAGATTGGAAGGAGAAGGTGGGAACTCCTTGTTGATCCGGTTACAAAAGTGAGTGCAACTCTTGTTAGAGAATTCTATACAAACGCAGTTCGAGAAGACAAGACTGATGACTCTTACAAGAGCTATGTAAAAGGGGTGGTGGTTGATTTTAGTCCACTTTCCATCATGAGGGTGCTCAAGCTACAAGCCATACCATTTGAGGAAGCAAGTTACCAATCAAGAATAAATAGTGATCCTAATTGTTACAAAATTGTGAACGATATTTGTGTCTTAGGGGCTGACTGGGTGAGGAATTCCAAAGGAGCACCAAGGTTCACTAGAAGAGGAGACCTTATTCTGGAAGCCAAAGGATGGTTCGAGATAGTAAGGAGGTCCATTCTTTCTAGCTCGAACAATTCAGAAGTTAACATCAACAAAGCAACTATGGTGCACTGTATAATGAGAGGAGGAGAAATCAAGGTTCATGAAATCATAGCAAAAGGTATTCAAGACATGGCCGAGAAGAATGACCCTGATGCTTGGCTTGGCTATCCTAGCACCATTTTTTATTTGTGTGAAAAAGCTAAGGTGGTGTTTGAGAATGAAGACACCCAATGGGTGACAGTTGGTAAACCAATCACCCCTCAACGAATGCATTATGTTGCACCTGCTCAAGTTCAAAGAAGGCCTCAAAGAAGGAAGAGAGTGCTTCAACAAGAAGCACAACAAGAAGAGCAGCACACTTCAGCCACCTTGGATGTGAGCCAAATCCAAGAAGCCGTTGATGGTTTATCAAGAAAATATTTGGAAAGTCAAGAACAACAAAGGCACTTCCAATTCCAACTAATGAATCAACAAAGGGAGTTGCACAAGCAACTAATAGAGCAACAACAAGAGCATTACTCCCAACTTTCTCAAGCCATCAACCAAGTAACCGAAAGGCAAGTTCATCAAGAAAGGCGTATGCAAGAGCTCAACCAACACCAATTGGCTCAAATGAAAGCATTCAATGAGTTCAATGTCCTTAATGAAGAGAGACACATAAATAAAACTGATTATGACATGAATGCTCAGGCTAAGCTCAATTACTTGGCTGGGTATATGCCCAATTTTAACCCAGTAATCCCGAATTATGATGTAGTTTACGAGGAGCTAAAAGAGAAGGAAGAGGGAAGAGCAATGCGCGATAAAGAGGCATTGAGAAAGAGGATGGAGAAGGTTGAATTTTGGAAGAGGCTGAATGAAAAACAAAAAGAGAAAGGTGATACAAGCAACCAGGAGGGAAGTCAAGAAGAAGTGAAGAAAAAGAAGGGAAAGCGAACCAAAGAGTAAAAGGTGGTGCAGTTCCCTTTTCATTAAGCTTTAAATAAGGAAGTGCATGTATGAAACAGAACATGCCTCCACATAAGTCTATGTTTAAATTTAAGTCATTTGCATTATCTTGTTTTCTTTAGGTTTGTTTTGGCTTACTAGTTTAAGTGACCATATCATTTCACCTTGCTTAGTGTATGTCTTGTTTCCTAAGCTTTAATAAATGAAAATGTAAGAAAATGTTGTGAAACAGAAGAGTAAAAGTCCAAGTTTGCAGAATAAAGTCCTAGTTATGTAATGGTAACTGCTTAACTAACTAGTGGTTCACCAATAAGGTTGAAAGTTAGGATATCTTTTGAAATATGAGCTTATTGAGTATTCTATGAGACTTAGATGAATAAAAAGATCTTGGGAAGAAAAAGAAAATGAAAAAAAGAAAGAAAAGAGCAAGCAATAAAGCTAGGCACTAATAGTTTGAATCCTGAGATATCTGTCTGTGGTATTTTTTGTGCAAGGATATGCTTGGATGATTAGGTTCTAAGGAGTACTTCATCACTTGATAACTTGGGTTAACTAACTCGGGATTATCAACCGAAAGTCCACTATCAAGAGCAACCTTGTCACAAAATATTTAGTAACCCAAAAAGATGCTGGGCACTAAGGTCTCACGAATGAATAACAAGCCATGTGCCTGTAGTATGTATGTGTCGAGGAGAGGCTTGAGTAAGTAAGTCCTCAGGGGGTGTTTCAACACCTAGCACCTTGAACCAACTGGTTCGGGAGTGTTGGATGAAAGCTTATCATAAAGAGTTGCCTTAACACAGAGCACTTAGATAAATAAAGAAATAAGCCTCTGGTAAAGAGAAAAAGAAGACAAAAACAAAGCTAAGATAAGGATCAAGAATAAGAGTCTTATAGAAGGCAATAGAATGAGTATTTAAGAGCATATTATGGCCTAGAAACCAACAAGAATATGAACCTAAGTTGTCATGCATGAAACTCCATGAACCAGGATTTGAATCTCTCAATAAGGACTCATATCTCTTTGTGTTTTCATTCATTCTTCTTATGTTTCATCACTAGTTTGGCAACAAAAAATATTTAAGTTTGGTGTTGTGATGTCAGGGCATCCTGGCTAGTTTTACAAGCCATTTTGAGTATGTTTAGGTTAGTTTCATGCATTTTCTTAGGCAATAAGCAAGTATTTGGATGAGTTATGCATACATATCTTGATACAATCAAACATTATGAATTATAAATATTTTCATGAGAATAATGCAAGAATTAATTGATGCAATGAATGATGCATTATCTTATGATTAGAGCACGACTTTGATGCAATTGTTTGGTTGATTTCAGGCAAGGAAGAAGCAGAGAAAAAGTGGCATTAGTGGCCAAGTTAATGCCACTAACGCCAGTAACAACGTGGCTAAAGGATGGCTTGGTGGCGTTAGTGGCCACGTTAGTGCCACTAATGCCAGGACTAACATGGAGAACTCAAGCAAAAGTGGCGTTAGTGGTGGCGTTACTCACCCACTAACGTCAGCGATGCCAAGGTTGCAAGAGATGAGTGGTGTTAGTGGCAACATTAGTGCCACTAACACTAGTGCTAACGTGGAGAAGGCAAGCTTTTAGTGTTAGTGGTGGCGTTAATGCCATTAACGTCATCGATAGTGTAAAGCAAAGGCAAAGTGGTGCCATTAGTGGCCGCGTTAGTGCCACTAATGGCAGTACTAATGGTGGCTGAGGCAAAGTGTGGCGTTAGTGGCCACGTTAGTGCCATTAACACCAAGAGTAACGTGATTCCAAATGGGTTGCAGCGTTAGTTACCACGTTGGTGTTACTAACGTCTTCGAACCATGCAACTAAACATGACGTTACTTACACTAACGGCCTAACTAACGTGACTACTGCCTCAACTAAACCCTTCCAAAAAGCTGAGCAAAGCCCAATGAGTTTGTTAACTACTTCAACTAAGGCCAAGGGGTCACATCCAGATAGTTGAAGCCTCAATTGAGGATCAGAGAATTAGTATATATAGGAGTAGTTTTGAACTAGAAAAGGGAATTGGGAATCCGGAATTGTAAACACTCACTACTTTTCTCTGCACTTAGTTTACTTTCTGATGCATTTTACATTCCCTTTTCCATTTCCCAGAGCTATGATCAACTAAACCCCACTTCATTGGGGGAGGGAGCTCTGTTGTAATTCAATGGATCAATAATAGTTCTTATTGTTCTTCTTCTATTCATTCTCTTTGATTTGCTTGAAAGCTTTCGATCTTCATCCAATTGTGCAATTATCTCGAAAGAGAAATTGTTCATACTTGGATTCCCTCGGCACCTTGGAAGAGGAATGAGGGAATCATGCTAGAAAGACTTTCTCATGTTGGAATAGATTGGGGGTTTGTCAGATATAGTGACATATAATCCTCCTGATGCTTTGATCTTGAAAAACATGTGGTATAATCAGTGATCGTACTTCATCTCTTCCCATGAGCAATTAGATCAAGGAATTGGGCAATTGTTCAAGCTTAGAGAGATTGAATTGGAAAGGAATTGGGATTCAATCACCTAAGATTGCCAAGAGATCAATAAGTTGCATGGATTAGGGAAGAGATGAGAATGAACTTGATTCGGAGAATGCAACATCTCCTGAACCCAATGAGCTTCCCCATTCTTATCTTCCCATTCTCTATACTCTATTTACTTTGATGTTCATCACCACACTCCCATTTAATTTCTTTCTGTTTACTTTCTGCAATTTAATTTAGCAATTTACATTCCAGTAGTTTAATTCAGCTATTTACCTTTTCCGTCATTTACATTTCTTGCTATTTACGTTTCCCGCCATTTAAATTTCTGCAAATCTCAATTTAATTCTATTTAGTTCGACTAGACCATCCCTCTGATTAAAGTTGCTCAACCAATCAATCCCTGTGGGATTCGATCTCACTCTATTGTGAGTTTTTACTTGATGAAAAATTTGGTATACTTGCCAAAGGGAGTTTGTAGAGATACAAAATTCCATGCATCAGTTCAATGCCCACAAAAGCACCATTCTTGGCATTGAACGCCAGTAAAGAAGACCTTACTGGGCGTTCAACGCCTAACAAACCACCATCACTGGCGTTGAACACCAGTAAGGAAGGCCTTATTGGGCGTTCAACGCCCAACGAACCACCATCACTGGCGTTGAACGCCAGTAAGGAAGGCCTTACTAGGCGTTCAATGCCCAAAGAAGCATCACATCTGACATTGAATGCCAGTGAAGGTATCCATGATGGACGTTCAATGCCCAAAGAAACACAAGTCCTGGTGTTGAACGACACGATAGGGATAGTTGGCAACCTTTAGCCCTCTGAGAACTTCCCTATTAAAGAACTGAAGGAACCAAAGGTTCATGAGGAGCCCATTGAAGTTCCCTTGAATGCTTGGTTAAAGATCATAGAATCTGTAGAGTACTTCTCCTCTGATGAGGAAGAGGAAAATAGGGAAGAGCAAGTTGCTCGGTACCTAGGAATTCTGATGAAGCTGAATGCCAAGCTATTTGGCACAGAGACATTAGAGGAAGAACCTCCAGTGCTCACCAAGGAACTCAATGCCTTGGTTCAGCAAAAGTTACCTCAGAAGAAGCCGGATCTCGGACGCTTCTTAATCCTTGCACCATAGGTACCATGACCTTTGATAAGGCTCTGTGTGACCTAGGGTCAAGCATAATCCTCATGCCTCTCTCTGTAATAGAGAGGCTGAGAATCTTTGAGGTACAAGCTGCAAGAATCTCACTAGAGATGGCAGACAAGTCCATGAAAAAGGCTTATGGACTGGTAGAGGATGCTTGGTGAAGGTTGAAGACCTTTACATCCCTGCTGACTTCATAATCCTGGATACTAGGTAAGAAGAGGATGAATCCATCATCCTTGGAAGACCCTTCCTAACTACAGCCGAGGCTGTGATTGATGTAGACAGAGGAGAATTAGTCCTGTATTTAGATGAGGACTATCTTGTGTTCAAGGTTCATAAACTTCATTCTACCTCAGCTGAAGGAAGCACCATTCATAAACATGAAGTGCTTCAACCACTCCTCTCAGTACAGAGCTTAATAGAGCCCCCAGACACCAATTCTAAGTTTGGTGTTGGGCAACCACCATCAAGCTCTGAAAACAAGGGTAGTAAGAAGAAAGTGCCTAAAGGCTGAAGGGGTAAGAAAATCCCCACTGAAGGCCTCTCACCTGGCATGAGAGTTGTCTTCACTGACAAGCCTATCATTCCATATACAGTGAACAGGATCTTGTCTCTGGAACATGTAGAACTCATCCACGAGAGCACAGGCAAGAAGTTCACTGTAAGGGGCAAAATTCTGAGCCCCTATCCATCTCCATAAGGAGCTAACCGTCAAGCTAGTGACGATAAAGAAGTACTTTTTGGGAGGTACCACAACCATAATTAAAGTTATTTATGTTTTTTTATTAAGTTTATTTCAGTTATATCAGTTTAATTTTCATATTTGTTTAAGTTTATAATCATGTGCAGTAGTTAGAACAGAAATAGAAATAGTTAGAGCTGGAAACAGAACGCCCTGGAGCAGAGACCTTGCTGGCGTTGAACACCAACCTGGGAGCACATTGCTGGCATTGAACGCCAGCCAGGGAGTACACTGCTGGCATTGAACACCAGTCAGGAAGCCTGAAGTTGGCATTGAATGCCAGTCAGGGGGCAGAACCTGGGCGTTCAACGCCCCAACAGAAGCACAGACCTGGCTTTGAATGCCAGGAAGAAGGTCCCTCAAGGGCGTTCAACGCCCAATGAGAGGCACATAGTTGGCGTTGAACGCTAGCCAGGAGCAAGAGCTGGGCGTTCAACATCCACAAGGGGGGCAGGAAACTCGAATTCCCTAGCCTCCAAAGACCAGTGGATCCTACAGAATCTCCACCTACCCCACCTTCTTCGCACTCTTACTTTCACTCTTCCCCACACACTCTTTCCTATAAACCCTAACCCAATCACATCCATATCACTTCCCAAAACCATAATAACTCTCACCAACCCCCACCCACTTCAAATTCAAAATTTTCCACCCAATTCCCACCCATTCATTCAAACCCTACCCTATCCCACTCCTATAAATATCCCTTCTTCCTACCATTCATAAACACATCATTCATACACTAAAGCCCACTTGGCCAAATCCTCCTCTCCTCCTTTCTCTACCAATTCTCTTCTTCTTCTACTCTTTTCTTCATATTTTGCTCGAGGACGAGCATAGCTTTTAAGTTTGGTGTTGGAAAGGCCTTGCTTTTTGCTTTCCCTTCACACTTATAGCACCTAAAGTCGGAGAATCCTCTAGAAAAACGAAAGGGAAAGTAGTTGCTTCTACCTCCGAATCTTGGGAGATGGAGATATTCATCACCAAAGCTCATTAAGACCACTTCTATGAAGTAGTGGCAAAGAAAAGGGTGATTCCTGAAGTCCCCTTTACGCTAAAAAAGAATGAGTACCTGGAGATCCGAAGAGAAATCTGGAGGAGAGGCTGGGAAGTCCTAACCAATCCTATCCCAGAAGTTGGGATCTTGATGGTACAAGAGTTCTATGCCAATGCATGGGTCACGAAAAACCATGATACAAGCGTGAACCCAAGTCCCGAAAATTGGTATACCATGGTCCGAAGGCATCTCTTATATTGCAGGCCAAAGAGCATAAGGTTGGTGTTCCATTTGCCAATGATGCAAGGAAAACCACATACTTACATTAGGAGAGTCAATTTTGACCAGAGGCTAGACCAAGTCCTTTCAGACATTTGTGTGGAAAGAGCTCAGTAGAAGAGGGATGCTCAAGGCAAGCCTATCCAACTGAGAAGGCTTGACCTCAAGCCCGTAGCTAGAGGATGGTTGATGAATCCATATTTGATGATAAATTTTGGATTCATTCGAGTGGATTTCATCATATAAACCCACATTTTTTCATCCAAATAACATACCTTTGTGTTCTCTCCCGAAGTTGAGCTTAATTATGAAAACATGCTATTTTGTGCTTAATTTAATCAATCTTATCCCACTTTCATGCCATTTGATGCCTTGATAGTTTTGATGAATGATTTCAGGTATAATAGGTAGGAATGACTTGATAAGAGTGGAAGAAAAGCATGCAATTGGGAGAAAACATGAAGAAAATAAAGGAGAAGCACACACTAGAGTGTGCGTACGCACAACCTACTATGCATACGCACAAGAAGCACAACAGCATGTGTGCACGCACACGATAACATGTGCGCATGCACAAGTGAAAGACCAACAAGTGTGCGTATCTTGTGCGTACGCACAGGCTCCGGCACGTGACTCATTTACTGCAAAACGCTGGGGGCGATTTCTGGGCCTCCAACGCCCAGTTTTGGACTTTCTGAAGCTAATTGAGTGCTATATCAAAGTGGCATCGCTTCATATCAAGGGGAGAACAATTAGGGTAGATTAGAAACATGCTTTAGATCATATTCTAGAGAGAGAAGCTCTCCCTTCTCTCTAGAATTAGGATAGATTAGGTTAGATCTCTCTTAGATTTAGGTCTAATTATTGTTTTCATTTAGTTTACCTTGCCATTTATTGTTATTGCACCTTTGTTCTTTACTTCTACTTGTTATTTCCTTTCTTTTGTTCTTTTATGTTTATGACACTTTGTTATTTTTAATTTCAATTAATACAATTCATGTTTTATGTTTCTCATTGTTCAATTTAGTTGTTATTATTGTTTTTTTTGCAATTGGTAGTTGTAGAATTTATTATTTTTCATTATTTACCATGCTTTCCTTTTATGCCTTCCAAGTGTTTGATAAAATATTTGGTTGGATTTTTGTCTAGTTTTTCACACTCTTGGTTGGGAAATTGGGTAATTAGGTGAATTTGAGTTGTGGATGTCTATTCTACATTGTGTTAGGATTGTTAGTTGATTTGGTTTCCACTAACTCTAAGCCTTCCATTAATAGAGTTGGCTAGGACTTGTGAATTGAAATAAATTATGCCCTTTTGACTAATTCTCAATTTTGGATTGACTAATTGGGATTAATTCTACACAATTACCATGTTTGTGGTCCATAACTAGGATAGGAATCCTTAATTCCCCAATTCTTGCCAAGAGCCCTTTTTTCCATTTAATTCCATTTTCATTGTTTTTACTTGCTTCCCATTTAATTACTTGCCATTTTAATTTCTTGCCTCTTATAATCAAAACCCCCAAATCCCCCATAGCAAATAATTGAGCATTCCATTGTAACTCCTAGGGAAGACACCCGGGATTTAAAACTCCCAGTTATTTTGTGTTGAATTGTGACATCTTTGAATTTAAAATTTGATTGATGGCCAATTTTTGGGTTCGGACTATACTTGCAATGGAGAAATTCTATTTTGAGAGAAATTCCAAACCTATGCTTTAGGCTAACTCTATCAAATTTTTGGCGCCGTTGCTGGGGAGTTGCAATGGTGTTATATTATTGGCTGTTGTGAATATGTTAATATGTGAATATCAAGCATTATTGGAATCTCCAAGATGAATATAAGCACAAGTCTCCTTGATAAGAGATCTTCATAAGTCCAACTTAAGGACAATAAACCAAAGTGCTAGGTGGGAGACACCCCACCATGCTAACATTGTTCTAACTCTTCTCTTTTTGTTTATATTTTGACTTAGTTGCTTTTTGTTATGATTGGTTGACTTAGGAGTAGTTTAATCTTTGAGTTAGATAGGTTAATTTGCATATGAGTCATGAAATTTTGAATGTTTGTATGTTTGGGGTTGAGATTTTTATTGAGTTAAGGTTGAATACCCTAGATTTTGAAGAAATTTTTTTTTTGGAAAACCAGGGCACTATGCGTGCACACACCCTTGTGCGTACGCATACAATGCCTATATTTCGCGACCTGTGCGTGCGCACCCCTCTGTGCGCGTGCACACTAGTCTGCGCGTCCTCTGTTCAGAGTGCTCGCACACCTTGTGCGTGGGCGATCCCCTATTTTTCTTGCACTTTGTGCGCGCGCACCTGCTTGTGCGTACGCACATAAAGCCGTTTTCGCGCACTTTGTGCGAGGACACAACCCTGTGCATTTGCAAACCACCTTGTGCACTCTCTACTGAGAGTGCTGGCAAAGCCTGTGTGTGTGAACCCCTATACATTTTTGTTCCTGTGCATGTGCACGGACCTATGTGCGCACGCACACATGACCCTTTCCTAAAAAAAAAAGTTTTCTGTGCGTGCGCGCACAGGTCTGTGCGCGCGCACAGGTCTGTGCGCGCGCACACATCTTGATTCCCTCTCTGTTCAGAGCATTCGCACACCTTTATGCGAGTGCACACCTTCTATTTTTCACCCTTTGTGCATACGCACACACATGTGTGCGTACGCACAAGTGCTGTTTTTGGCAAAAAAATTTTGATTGCACTTTTCTTTAAGCCCTAACGCACTTCCACCTACCTCCACCATTCTCTTCTCCCCCTTTTACCTTATTTTCTGCTTATCCTAGTTTGTTTTATTCATATCTCATTTTGATTTTAGTAATTTTATTAAGTTTGGTTTAGTTATTTATTAATTGAATAAGTTGCAAGTGTCTGATGGATGTTGAATGGGTTGCTTCTTGTTTGAAATTTGATGAATATGTGCACTAAGCATTAAGTCCTTATTTGATTGCCTAAATGAATTGTGAGTTTGATTCATATGTTGTAGCTACCATAAGCAATAGACTATATCCTTGTTTGGCATCTTAATCATGAATTGTGCACTTTTACTTTAGTGAATTGTATTGAATTACTTGTTCATTATGGTTTTAAAATCAATACAAGCATATTACAAAGCACTTGTTTGTTTTTAATGCTTTGCATTTGTTTGAGTGACTTAGCTTGATTCTTATCAAGCTTATCATTTTTTGCAACAAGTATCTTTACCATGTGACTTTTTCATTATGCTTCATGATGAATAAGTTTTCTGTTCATTATTGGATTGGTTATTATTTATTGTGCTTCTATATCAATTTTTCGCTTTCACATGCACAATTTCAATATCCAATATCAAGTACTAAATTCATTTTAGTTGTGGTTACCTAGGTTTTCTTGTGCCTTATCTTTTGCTTATCTTCAGTTGCAAACTAGGCCACTTAATTGAGGAACACATGCTTTTTCTTTTGATTATGTGCTTGTTGTTCTACCTAGCCAATGTGTTGTGTTCTAAACTGTGCACACTTAGAATACACACATTGTCTTCTATAATACCACACTCATATGAACTCTTCCTCAATTGTTGTTTATTTGTTTTATACAGTAGCCCGAGCCCCGGTGCCCACCAGCTGAAGGTGGAGCCTCACATCTCTTCACCCCCGGATTGTGTGCATGCACGGAGGACCGTGCAACGTTTAAGTGTGGGGGAGGATCCGCAACTTTGGAACGTAAATTTTCTCTTCCTAAACACTTTGCATCATTTTCTTGTTTCGATAGCTATGTTTTTGTGAATATTTGTTTAGTATTTTAGTATATTGCACTTTGCTTAATTGCTTGTAGATATCTTAGCTTTCTTATAGTTTTATTGTAGTAAATATTTGCATTTGCATGGTAGAGTAGAGTAAATAATTTTGGTAAAACAACAAAGAATTTTCAAGAAATCCCTTTTAGGGAATGCCATTGATTGAATTTGAAAATTTATTTTTCAACTTGCTTGAAGAATTCTTTTTATGGAACATAGAAAAGTGCTTGAACAAAACACCTAGTGAGATTTGAGCTTTAATTGGATGGTTGCACATTTTTCAACCATAATTTTTATTCTTGTGTGCTATACTCCTTTCATGATTGTGATCTTAGATTTGCTTTAATCTATATGTCCTATATTTGATGTTTTGAATGCATTTAGTATGATTGAGGCCATTTTTGAAATTGAACTCACTAACCCATATGGCCAACCCTTACATCTACCTTTGTAAACCACTTTTGAGCCTTTAATTACCCTTTGTTCTAATTTTAAGCACATCATTTGCCCTAAGCGAAAAACCAATAATATCCATGAATTGTATCTTTGATTATCTTGGATTGAGTGTGTGTGTTAATCAAGTGTGGGGGGGGGGGGATTTGTGGGAAACATTGATAGAAAGTTACTTTGGGTTTTCATTGAGAAATTTTAGAAAAATAGTTAAACACTCATGCATTCATTACTTGAAACATATGCATCTCTTTTTGTTGATAAAAGAAAAAATTTTGATGTACATACTTTGTTTATAAAAAAGAAAAGAAAAGAAAAGAAAAGAAAAGGAATGAATGATAATAATAATAATAATAATAATAATGAAAATAAAGGATGCATATGTTTGTATTTTAGAAAGAAAATGCATGAGTGAATATGAGAAAGGGGATAAATGGGAAGTTAGGTTGTTTTTTATGTATACATAGGGTGATATAGGATTAGGTGGACAATTGAGCTAATCAAAGATCTAATTCACTAAGTCCACTTAACCATATTAATCTTACCAAAACCCTAGCCCCATTATAACCCTTCAAAGACCTTATGATATTTGTGTTCATGCATCAAGTATTTGTTGATTGTTAGATGACTAGCAAATCCTAAAAGAACATGATTAAAGGAAAATTGAGTGGTTAAGCCCTAAACACTGAGCGATTAGAGTGTATACACATTTGGTGAGGGGTTCGATCGCTCAATTCTATGCTTCCGTCTCTTCTCTTGTATCTTCTTGCAAGTTGCTTGTTAGTTTTTGAAAATTTCAAATCAATTCTTTGGATATTGATCACATTGCATTAATTCTTTGCCTTGACCCCTAAGGCTTGCTTTAGACTGATTGGAAGTCCATTGTTTGTTTTTGCCAAATCAATAGAAAACTATAGTATAGGTAGAAGTAGTTAGCATTTAGCATATTCGCATGCATGTAGGTAGTTGCATTGAATAAATTGCTTGCCCTTTTACCCTTCTCCTTTGATTATAATTAGCATGAGGACATGCTATTGTTTAAGTGTGGGGGAATTGATGAATCCATATTTGACAATAAATTTTGGATTGATTCGACTGAATTTTATCATATAAACCCACATTTATTCATCCAAATAGCATACTTTTGCGTTCTCTCCCTAAGTTGAGCTTAATTGTGTAAACATGCTATTTTGCTCTTAATTTAATCAATTTTATCCCACTTTCATGCCATTAGATGCCTTGATGATTTTAATGAATGATTTCACGTATAATAGGTAGGAATGGCTTGATAAGAGTGGAAGAAAAGCATGCAATTAGGAGAAAACATGAAGAAAACAAAGGAGAAGCACACATTGGAGTGTGTATACGCAGTACGCACAGGCCCCGACACGTGACTCATTTACTGCAAAATGCTAGGGGCGATTTCTGGGCCTCAAAAGCCCAGTTTTGGACTTTCTGAAGCTGATTGAGTGCTATATCAAAGGGGCATCGCTTCATATCAAGTGGAGAGCAATTAGGGTAGATTAGAAACATGCTTTAGATCATATTCTAGAGAGAGAAGCTCTCCCTTCTCTCTAGAATTAGGGTAGATTAAGTTAGATCTCTCTAAGATTTAGGTTTAATTCTTGTTTTCATTTAGTTTTCCTTGCCATTTATTATTGCACCTTTGTTCTTTACTTCTAGTTGTTATTTCCTCTGTTTTATTCTTTTATGTTTATGACACTTTGTTATTTTTAATTTCAATTAATGCAATTCATGTTTTATGTTTCTCATTGTTCAATTTAGTTGTTATTAATTTTTTCTTGCAATTAATAGTTATAGAATTTATTATTTCTCATTATTTTACGATGCTTTCCTTTTATGCCTTCCAAGTATTTGATAAAATGCTTGGTTAAATTTTTGTCTAGTTTTTCACACTCTTGGTTGGAAAATTGGGTAATTAGGTGAACTTGAGTTGTGGATGTCCATTCTACATTGTGTTAGGATTGTCAGTTGATTTGGTTTCCACTAACTCTAAGCCTTCCATTAATAGAGTTGGCTAGGACTTGTGGATTGAAATCAATTATTCCTTTTGACTAATTCTCGATGTTTGGATTGACTAATTGGGATTAATTCTACACAATTGCCATATTTTTGGTCCATAACTAGAACTATCCTTAATTCCCAAATTCTCGCCAAGAGCCTTTTTTGCCATTTAATTTCCATTTTTATTGCTTTTACTTGCTTTCCATTTAATTACTTGCCATTTTAATTTCTTGCCTCTTATAATTAAAACTCCCAAATCCCCATAGCCAATAATTGAGCATTCCATTGTAACTCCTAGGGAAGACGACCCGGGACTTAAAACTCCCGGTTATTTTGTGTTGAATTGTGACATCTTTGAATTTAGAATTTGAGTGATGACCAATTGTTGGGTTCGGACTATACTTGTAAAGGAGAAATTCTATTTTGAGAGAAATTCCAAACCTATGCTTTAGGCCAACTCTATCAATGGTTGAAATTTATCCAACGCTCTATTATCCCTACTAGAAATCGGTCAGAAGTGACCATTGACAGAACCATTGACGAATGGATTTTTGCCAGTAAAGAATTTCACAAAAGTAATCACGTTGTAAGTATATTTTCTAAACTAACAAAGAATCCTTTCATACAAAAATTTGGTTGTCACAAGTAACAAACCCAATAAAAATAATAAACCGAAGTATTCAAACCTCGGGTCGTCTCTCAAGGAATTGCAGGAAGGTGTAGTTATTATTGGTTATGAGATTGTATCTTTTTGGGTTTTTGAATTAGGGGACAAGGAAATAAAATGGCAAGAAATTAAATTAATAACTAAGAAAACTCTTGGTAAGGTATGAGAACTGGACGTCCTATCCTAGTTATCCTTATCAATTGTGATGAGAATTGTTCATTGCTCCCACTTAGTTAACCCCTAACAATGAAGGAAAGTCAAGTGGACTAATCAATTTGATTCCTCAAGTCCTAGTCAAGTCCTAAGGAAAGACTAGCTTTAGAGGGATCCAAATCAACCAGCAAATTCCAATTATCAATCAACAAGGAGTTTGATAACTCAAGTGTCTCCAATTACTCAACCAAAGCCAAGAATATAAAAAGCTAATTTAAAACCCTCCCAAGCATTTTGTCAAAATACTTGGAAGGCATAACACATAAGCATAGAAAAGTAATAAAGGATAATAATTTCCAAATAACCAATTGCAAGCATTAATAACATAAATAGAAGAAAGCAATCATAAATATGAAATACCTCAAATTGCATTAAATAAGAAATCAAGTCTAACATTAGAATTCATGAACCAAATTCGGAAAATAAATAAATTTACAAGAACTAGAGTAGTAGAATAATTAAAAGTAGAAGAGAAACTAAATTAAAGAAACATTGAACCTGGAATTGAGAAGAAATAAACCTAAACTAAGAGAGAGGAGAGAGTCTCTCTCTCTAGAAAACTACATCTAAAACCTAAAATCGTGTGAATTGATGAATGAATGAATGTTGTTGTGATTCCCCATTCTGCAGCCTCTATTCTGTGGTTTTGGGCTTGGACTTGGGCCAAAAAGGAGCCCAGAAATCTCCCCCAACGCTTTCAGCAAATTTTTGCACGTGGCGCATGTCACGCGTACGCGTAGGTCACGCGTGCGCGTCGTTTGGCGAAATTCCTTGTCACACGTACGCGTCAGTTATGCGTACGCGTCGTTCGTCTTTTGCGCTAGGCACGCATACACGTCACCCATGTGTGCGCGTCGCTGCCTGTTTCTCAAAACTTCATTTTTGCACGTTCCTTCCACTTTTGCATGTTTTCTTTCCATCCTCCGAGCCATTCCTGTCCTATAGAGTTTGAAAACACTTAACACACAGATCACGGCATCAAATGGTAATAAAGGATAATTAAAATTGACAGTTTAAAGGCCTAGGAAACATGTTTTCAACTATATCACAAAATTAGGAAGGAATTATAAAATGATGCAAATTATATGAATAAGTGAGCAAAGAATTGATAAAAACCACTCAAATTAGCACAAGATAAACCATAAAATAGTGATTTATCAATCTCCCCACACTTAAACATTAGCATGTCCTCATACTAAATTCAAGAGAACCAAAAGAGTGGAGGCAGAATGGTGGAACTCATGCAATGCAATCTATTTAGATGTAAGCTACCTACCTACATGAATCATGCAATTCTAATTACTATCTACATATATATATATATATATATATATATATATATATATATATATATATAAGCATACATGTGGTTAAATTGAGTCAAATTTCAAGGAATCATATATGCATAACCAAGGACTAAATCAAAACACATTCGCAATTGAGTTGAGTCAATCAAAAGAGTTCACAAACTTGCAAGACAAGCAATGATCAAACATGGACATATGGAGATGAGCCATTGAACCCTCACGGGATTTGTATATGCACTCTAATCACTCAGTGTTTGGGGTTTAGACACTCAAATCTCCTCTAATCATGCTTTCTAAAAATTTGTTCTTCATTTAACCAATCAACAAATATTTAGTATACCAATGCAAACATCATGAGGTCTTTTCAAGGTTGTAATGGGGCTAAGGTAAAGGTGAGGATATATGTATGGCCAAGTGAGTTAAAATATGAATCTTTGATTAACCTAAGCTTTCACCTAACATACACACACTCTATGTACTTCTAAAATCATGCCTAGCTATCCAAAATTTCCACTTTTGTATCACATACTCATGTACCAAATTATCTTAAATCTTGTCACATATGCATTGATCTTTTATTAAACTTAACACTGGGATAATTTTGTCCCTTTATTTATTTAGTTACTTACATTGTTGACTTTTTTTTGAACGTAAAAGTAAGCATAACATATCAATGCACATGGATTTTTAATTTTTCTGGTCTCACATGAGTATGCATCCAAATTCCCAATATCTTGTCAATTCAACACTTTCTTATCAACCCACGTTCCCACGGTTCCCCACACTTAATTGATACACAATCTCTATCTTAAGCTAACCAAAGAATCAATTTGGGGTAATTAATTTATTTTTCTGCTTAAGGCTAGTGATATGGTAAAATACAGAATAAATGAGGATTAAAAGGCTCAAAGTGGTAAACAAGGTGATTGAAAAGGTAGGCTATTTAGGGTGAGTGAGCTTATAACAAATGATGGCCTCAATCATATGCAAGCATGTGAATACACTAAACAATGGACATATAGAATAAAACAAAGAAAAGATTGCAATCATAGAGAAGAAAACACACAAGAATAAAATATTATGGTTAAATAGTGTAACCATGTAATTAACCTCAAATCTCACGGGTTGTGTGTTCTTTTGGCTTAAAAACTATATTCCAATTATATATAACTTGCAAGTTACCAAAAGGGTTTTAACTCAATTAAATGTGAATCTTAAATGCTTTTCCTAAAAATAAATATATTCCTTGAGGATTTCATCAATTGACCAACATTTATTATAGATATATGTATACTAAATAGATTGTTGTGATTATGAAAAACCCAAAATTTCTAGTTTACTCCCTATTGTCAATCAAATCAATTTCTCATATGCTAAAATGGGTAAAATAAACTTAATAATCCATATTTTTCTATATCACAACTAACAGACTAAGAGTGCAATTCAAGCTAAATATCTAAGATACATACAGCTCAAAGTGCAAAATGTAACAAAGTAGAAATAAACAGAAGTACAGTAAAAATAGAAATGTGCAAGTACTAAAAGAAAAAGGAAAATAAAAGAAAATAAAGCAAAATACAAAATAAAGCAAAATAGGATAAAAATAAAAAGTCTGAAATAGTTCACCAAAATAGAATCCGCCAGAGATGGCGACCTCCCCACACTTATATCATAGCATCGTCCTCGATGCTCTAGTCAAGCCGGGTGTGAAGGGTCATCGCCTATGGAAGTGTGTGTTGCTGGCTCAGTGGGCTCTGGCTGTGTAAGGGCCTGAGGCTCTGCAGGCTGCTCAATTTGAGGCTCTTCCTGCTGTGCCTGCGGCTGGATCTCCTCCTATGCATTCTTCTCCTACTCATCCTCCTCCTCCTCAAAGTGCTCTGATGGTGTGTCAGGCTCGGAGGGGATGTCAGTATGTCCCGACCTAATCATCAGCTTCAGATGCTCATAGCGTCGCTTACTGCAATGCTCAGACCGCTCATAACACCGCTGGTTGCGGCGCTCCATCTGATCCAGGCGCTCAAAGAGGTGGTGCACTAGATGGTAGACTGGCTGGGAAGTGGGAGATGGTGCTGTGGATGCGGGAGGTGCAGCTGGCATTGAAGGTGCTGCGGAGGATGTGGCCGCATCAGTAGAGGTAGTAAGAGAAGGTGGTCTGTGGCCCAGAGCTTCAAACCGCTTGCCATGTGGAATAATCTTTTTGCGGTCGGCAACCGGTGGCTTCTCATCCTCAAGCTCCCAAGACACCTTAGCTTGGCGGGCCATCTCGGTAATCAGATAGGGAAATGGCAGGGTGCCTCAAACATGAACCCTAGCCATGTACATCCTGATGAACCGTGGAAGGTATAGTTCCTTGCCTTCCATAACGCACCAAATGAGGAGGATGATAGCAGCCGGCACCTCTGACTCATGAGTGCTAGGCATAACATAATTACTCAGTATTTGCTGCCATAGCCTAGCCTCATCATTAAGATAGATAATCTTGATGCCCTTTGGAGTTACTGTCGACTTACCCATAGCCCAGGGAACAGTAGGATCAATGGCTATGGTGCGCCTCACAGCATCCCAATCAAAGCTCATAAACCTAAGGGACTCCTCAGCCTTCTGATAACCATCTGGCTCATTTGATTTAGGCTGAAATGGAGGATATCTTCTATGGCCTCCTCAGTAACCAAGATCTATTTTTCTTTTAGCTGTACTGCATCCAGAGTTGTTTTGTAATAGTTGCAGTAGAATTCAAGGACCCAAGATGCGTTCACCTCTGTCAGATTCCTCTCTAGAAAGAACCAACCTTTCTATTAGATTTGCTCTGCAGTGTACTTCTATAATTCAGGTGGTATCTGAGAGTCTTTTCCAAATAGAGGTGCCTGATGAGCGGATATTTTATACGCTTTTTGGGGATAATTTCATATAGTTTAGAGTATGTTCTAGTTAGTTTTTAGTTTATTTCCAGTAGTTTTTAGGAAAAATTCATATTTCTGGACTTTACTATGAGTTGTGTGTTTTTCTGTAATTTCAGGTATTTTTCTGGCTGAAATTGAAGGAGCTGAGCAAAAATCTGATTTAGGCTGAAAAAGGACTGCTGATGCTGTTGGATTCTGACCTCCCTGCACTCAAAGTGGATTTTCTGGAGCTACAGAACTCGAAATGGTGCGCTTCCAATTGCGTTGGAAAGTAGACATCCAGGGATTTCCAGCAATGTATAATAGTCCATACTTTGCACAAGAATAGACGATGTAAACTGGCGTTCAACGCCAGTCCTCTGCCCAATTCTGGCGTCCAGCGCCAGAAAAGGATAAAAAACTGGAGTTGAACGCCCAAACTGGCACAAAAGCTGGCGTTCAACTCCACAAATGGCCTCTGCACGTGAATTGCTTAAAGTCTCAGCCCCAGCACACACCAAGTGGGCCCCAGCACACCAAATGGGCCCCAGAAGTGGATCTCTGCATCATCCATCATAGTCCACTCATATTTTGTAACCCTAGGCTACTGGTTTAGTATTTAAACAACTTTTAGAGACTTATTTTGTATCTCATGACATTTCAGATCTAAACTTTGTATTCTCTGACGGCATGAGTCTCTAAACCCCATTGTTGGGGGTGAGGAGCTCTGCTGTGTCTCAATGAATTAATGCAAGTATTCCTATTTTCCATTCAAACACGCTTGTTCCTATCTAAGATGTTCATTCGCGCTTAACTGTGATGAAGGTGATGATCTGTGACATTCATCACCTTCCTCAAACCATGAACGTGTGCCTGACAACCACCTCCGTTCTATATCCGATTGAATGAGTATCTCTTAGATTCTTTAATCAGAATCTCCGTGGTATAAGCTAGAACTGATGGCAGCATTCATGAGAATCTGGAAAGTCTAAACCTTGTCTGCGGTATTCCGAGTAGGATTCAAGGATTGAATGACTGTGACGAGCTTCAAACTCCTGAAGGCTGGGCGTTAGTGACAGATGCAAAAGGATAGTAAATCCTATTCCAACCGGATCGAGAACCAACCGGTGATTAGCCGTGCTGTGACAGAGCGCGTGAGCGTAGTTTTCACAGGAAGGATGGAAGGTAGCCATTGACAACGGTGATCCACCAACACACAGCTTGCCATAGGAGGACGTGCGTGCGTGAATCAGAAGATAGAGGAAAGCAGAGATTCAGAAGACAAAGCATCTCCAAAACTCCAACATATTCTCCATTACTATACAACAAGTAACTTTTAATTTATGCTCTACTGGTTATTCATAATTCAACTGATAAACATAATTGACTCCCTGACTAAGATTTACAAGATAACCATAGATTGCTTCAAACCAACAATCTCTGTGGGATTCGACCCTTACTCACGTAAGGTATTACTTGGACGACCCAGTGCACTTGCTGGTTAGTTGTGCGAAGTTGTAAGAGAGTAATGTGAACAGTAACATTACAATTTCGTGCACCAAGTTTTTGGCGCCGTTGCCGGGGATTGTTCGTGTTTGAACAACTGACGGATTATTTTGTTGCTTAGATTAGGAAAAATTTTCTCTTTTTTGGTTTAGAGTCTTTTATTATTTATCCCTTGTTAAAACACTTTAAATTTATAGCTCAGTTAATTAGAACGTGGTGTTTATGTTCATGGTAATTGGCTATCATATTTTTCAAAACCTTTTTCAAAAATAATTTTTTTATTAAATCCTGTGCCAAACTTTAAGTTTGGTGTTTTCAAAAATAATCTTTCTTAAAATTTCTTTTTAAGGTCCCATAACTCATTTGGCTAGAACATTAATTTGATTGGGTTAGAATCTTTTATACTCTTTTCAAAACCTTCTTTTTTCAAAAATATTTTTTCTATTAAATCTTGTGCCAAACTTTAAGTTTGGTGTTTTCTTGTTGATTCCCCTTTGATTTTCGAAAATTTTGGTTTGGTTTTCTAAAAATTTTAAGTTTGGTGTTCTTCCTTCATGTTCTTGTGTTCTTGTGAGTCTTCAAAGTGTTCTTGAGTTTTCCTTGTGTCTTGATCTTAAAATTTTTAAGTTTGGTGTTCCTTGGTGTTTTCCCTCCAAATTTTTCGAAAACAAGGAGCATTAGATCTAAAAATTTTAAATCTTGTACTATCTTATTGTTTTTCTCTCTCCTCACTAAATTCAAAAATATCTTTTCAAAATATCTCTTCTAACTTCCTAACTTCTTATCTTTTCAAATTTGTTTCAACTAACTAACTAACTTTTTGTTTGTTTCTTAACTTTTCAAAACTACCTAACTAACTCTCTCTCTCTAATTTTCGAAAATATCTTCCCTCTTTTTCAAAAATTTTGTTTTTTTTAACTAATTATTTTTAATTTTTTCTTTTTTACGAAAAAAAAATTAAAAAAAAAATAAAAAATAAAAACATTTTCAAAATTCAAATTCTTTTTAGTTATTTTATTTTATTTAAGTATTTACTTCTTATAAAATAAAATAAATAAAAAGGTAAATCAGTCCAAGTTATATCCATAGAGATTCATCATGGACATAAGTGGAAATGAACAGTCCAGGAGGACTCTGGGGTCATATTCTAACCCCTCTACTGCTTCATATGGGAGTAGCATATGCATACCCTCCATTGGAGTTAGTAGCTTTGAGTTGAATCCTCAGCTCATTATCATGGTGCAGCAAAGTTGCCAATATTCCGGTCTTCCACAGGAAGAACCTACAGAGTTTCTGGCACAGTTTCTACAGATTGCTGACACAGTACATGATAAGGAAATAGATCAGGATGTCTATAGACTATTACTGTTTCCATTTGCTGTAAAAGATCAAGCTAAGAGGTGGTTAAATAACCAACCTAAGGCCAGCATAAGAACATGGAAACAGCTGACAGAAAAATTCCTGAATCAATATTTCCCTCCAAAAAGGATGACACAGCTAAGGCTGGACATCCAAGGCTTTAAACAAGGAGATAATGAATCTCTTTATGATGCCTGGGAGAGATACAGAGAGATGCTATGAAAATGCCCCTCTGAAATGTTTTCAGAGTGGGTTCAGTTAGACATCTTCTACTATGGCTTGCAGAAGGAGCTCAGATGTCTTTAGATTACTCAGCTGGTGGATCTATCCATATGAGAAAGACAATCGAAGAGGCTCAAGAGCTCATTGATACAGTTGCCAGGAATCAGCATCTGTATCTAAGCAGCAACCCTTCCATGAATGAAGAGGTTAAAACAGTAACTGCTGAATTCAGTACTGTAAAACAAGCTGCTGAATTCAATCAGCAATTAGATTTTCTAACAAAGCAGCTAGCTGAATTCAAAGACAGGTTACAGGAGACAAGGATAGCTAATATACATATGGAAGAACAGTTTAAGCAAACAAAGCAGCAGCTATCAAAGCAAATAGCAGAAGAATGCCAAGCAGTTCAATTAAGAAGTGGGAAAACATTAAATACCCCACCTCAAGGCATCAAAAATTCAAGAACTGAGCGACCCACCAAAGATTCCCCTGAGGACAGTAAGAGCCCAGGGAAAAATAATTCTAGCACTAAAACGCCAGAAAATGGGTGGAAGGCTGGCACTGAACGCCCAAACCATGCCCAAAACTGGCGTTCAGCGCCAGAAACAAGGTAGGATTGGCGTTCAGCGCCAGGAACAGGCAGTGAGCTGACGTCTAACGTCACTCCAGCTTCTGACTCTGGCATTCAATTGCCAGTGAGGGATCAGACACACACAAGTGCTGATAACAACCCCTCTAAAAAGGCTTCTTTAACCACTAAGGTTGAGGAATATAAAGCCAAGATACCTTATCCTCAAAAACTCCGGAAAGAGGAGCAGGATAAGCAATTTGCTCGCTTTGCAGATTATCTAAGGACTCTTGAAATAAAGATTCCATTTGCAGAGGCACTTGAGCAAATACCTTCTTATGCCAAGTTCATGAAAGAGATCTTGAGTCATAAAAAGGAGTGGAGAGAAACAGAAAGAGTTCTCCTCACTGAAGAATGCAGTGCAGTCATTCTGAAAAGCTTTCCTGAAAAGCTTAAAGACCCTGGGAGTTTTCTGATACCATGCATATCAGAAGGTGATTGCACCAAGACAGCTCTATGCGATCTTGGGGCGAGCATCAACCTGATACCTGCATCCACTATCAGGAAGCTTGGCTTAACTGAAGAAGTTAAACCAACCCGGATATGTCTCCAACTTGCTGATGGTTCCACTAAATACCCATCAGGCGTGATTGAGGACATGATTGTCAAAGTTGGGCCATTCGCCTTTCCCACTGACTTTGTTGTGCTGGAAATGGAGGAGCACAAGAGTGCTACTCTCATTCTAGGAAGACCCTTCCTAGCAACTGGACGATCCCTCATTGACGTCCAGCAGGGGGAAATAACCCTGAGAGTCAACGATGACGAGTTCAAGTTGAACGCTGTCAAAGCCATGCAGCATCCAGACACATCAACAGACTGCATGAAAGTTGACCTTATTGACTCTTTGGTAGAAGAGATCAACATGGCTGAGAGTCTCGAATCAGAGTTGGAAAACATCTTTAAAGATGTTCAGCCTGATTTGGAGGATTCAGGGGACATGAAAGAGCCTCTGAACTTTCTTCTGAAAGAGGAAAAACCTCCTAAACCAGAGCTCAAGCCACTGCCACCATCCTTGAAATATGCATTTCTAGGAGAAGGTGACACCTTTCCAGTGATCATAAGCTCTGCTTTAAATTCACAGGAAGAGGAAGCACTTATTCAAGTGCTAAGGACACACAAGACAGCTCTTGGGTGGTCCATAGGTGACCTTAAGGGCATAAGCTCAGCTAGATGCATGCACAAAATCCTACTGGAGGATAATGCCAAACCAGTGGTTCAACCACAGAGGCGGCTAAATCCAGCCATGAAAGAAGTGGTGCAGAAAGAGGTCACCAAACTACTAGAGGCTGGGATTATTTATCCCATTTCTGATAGCCCCTGGGTGAGCCCTGTTCAAGTCGTCCCAAAAAAGGGAGGCATGACAGTGATTCATAATGAAAAAAATGAACTGGTTCCTACAAGAACAGTTACAGGGTGGCGCATGTGTATTGACTACAGAAGGCTCAATACAGCCACCAGAAAGGATCATTTTCCTTTACCATTCATAGACCAGATGCTAGAGAGACTAGCAGGTCATGATTATTACTGCTTTTTGGATGGCTACTCAGGCTATAACCAGATTGCAGTAGATCCCCAGGATCAAGAGAAAACAACATTCACATGTCCATCCGGAGTGTTTGCTTATAGAAGGATGCCCTTTGGGCTATGCAATGCACCTGCAACCTTCCAGAGATGCATGCTCTCTATTTTCTCTGATATGGTGGAAAAATTTCTGGAAGTCTTCATGGATGACTTCTCAGTATATGGAGACTCATTCAGCTCCTGTCTTGATCACCTGAAACTTGTTCTGAAAAGATGCCAAGAAACCAACCTAGTTTTAAACTGGGAAAAGTGTCACTTCATGGTGACTGAAGGAATTGTTCTTGGGCATAAGATCTCAAACAAGGGAATAGAGGTGGATCAAGCAAAAATAGAGGTAATTGAAAAATTACCACCACCTGCCAATGTTAAGGCAATCAGAAGCTTTCTAGGGCATGCAGGATTCTATAGGAGGTTTATAAAGGATTTTTCAAAAATCGCAAAACCTCTAAGCAATCTGATAGCTGCTGACACGCCATTTGTGTTTGACACAGCATGCCTGCAGGCGTTTGAAACGCTGAAAGCTAAGCTGGTCTCAGCACCAGTCATTTCTGCACCAGACTGGACATTGCCATTTGAGTTAATGTGTGATGCCAGTGATCATGCCATTGGTGCAGTATTGGGACAGAGGCATGACAAGCTTCTGCATGTCATTTATTATGCCAGTCGCGTTCTAAATGATGCCCAGAAAAATTACACAACCACAGAAAAAGAACTACTTGCAGTGGTTTACGCCATTGACAAGTTCAGATCATACTTAGTAGGATCAAAAGTGATTGTGTATACTGACCATGCTGCTCTTAAATATCTACTCACCAAGCAGGATTCAAAACCCAGGCTCATCAGATGGGTATTGCTTCTGCAAGAGTTTGATATAGAAATAAGAGACAGAAAAGGGACAGAGAACCAAGTGGCTGATCATCTGTCCCGGATAGAGCCAGTGGAAGGGACGTCCCTCCCCTTTCTTGAGATCTCTGAGACGTTCCCTAATGAGCATCTATTTGCCATTCAGGAAGCACCATGGTTTGCCGATATTGCAAACTATAAAGCTGCAAGGTTCATACCCAAGGAGTACAATAGAATACAAAAAAAGAAACTAATTACTGATGCAAAGTACTACTTGTGGGATGAGCCCTATCTCTTTAAGAGATGTGCAGACGGAATTATCCGTAGGTGTGTCCCCAGAGAGGAAGCACAGAGAATCCTATGGCATTGCCATGGATCTCAATATGGAGGCCATTTCGGAGGTGAGCGAACAGCCACCAAGGTCCTCCAATGTGGCTTCTATTGGCCCACACTCTATAAAGATTCCCGAGAGTTTGTACGTAATTGTGACAGTTGCCAAAGAGCTGGTAATCTGCCTCATGGTTACGCCATGCCTCAACAAGGAATCTTGGAAATAGAGTTGTTTGATCTATGGGGAATTGACTTCATGGGACCTTTCCCACCATCATACTCAAACACTTATATTCTGGTGGCAGTTGACTATGTATCAAAATGGGTTGAGGCTATTGCCACACCCACCAATGATACTAAAACAGTGCTGAAGTTCCTCCAGAAACATATCTTTAGCAGGTTTGGTGTCCCTAGAGTGTTAATCAGTGATGGGGGCACTCACTTCTGCAATAAACAGCTTTACTCTGCCATGGTTCGGTATGGAATTCGCCACAGAGTGGCCACTCCATATCATCTACAAACCAACGGGCAAGCTGAAGTCTCTAACAGAGAATTAAAGAGAATCCTAGAACGGACAGTAAATACCCGTAGAAAGGATTGGGCAAGGAGCTTGGATGATGCTCTGTGGGCTTACAGAACAGCATTCAAGACCCCTATAGGGACCTCTCCATACCAACTCGTGTATGGTAAGGCATGCCACTTGCCCGTGGAACTGGAACATAAGGCCTACTGGGCAACCAGATTCCTAAACTTAGATGCCAAATTAGCAGGAGAAAAACGATTGCTCCAGCTAAATGAGCTAGAGGAATTCAGATTCACAGCTTTCGAAAATGCCAAGCTTTATAAAGAAAAATAAAAAAAATGGCATGACAGAAAGCTGTCATCTAGAATCTTTGAACCAGAACAGAAGGTCCTTTTGTTTAACTCTAGACTCAGGCTATTCCCCGGGAAACTGAAATCCCGGTGGAGAGGACCATACGTGATTACAAGTGTGTCACCATATGGTTATGTGGAGCTTCAAGATATTGATTCTGATAAGAAGTTCATTGTCAATGGACAGAGAATCAAGCATTATCTTGAAGGCAACATTGAGCAAGAATGCTCAAGGCTGAAGCTAGATTAAAAGCTCAGCAAGGTCCAGCTAAAGACAATAAAGAAGCGCTTGCTGGGAGGCAACCCAGCCATGGGGCAACAATCCTCTAAGCATTTTGCCCTATTTTTATTTGTTTATATAAAGTTCACTGACACTAAGGTAAAGAATCATTTGCATAAGTTTACAGGGTTACAGAAGGAATCTACACACAAAACAGAGATAGGGAGCTTACTGGCAAGAAAACGCCAGTGAAGGCCATTTTGGGCGCTGAACGCCAGTAAGGATAGCTATCTGGCGTTCAACGCCAGAAAAGGGCAACAACTGGGCGTTGAACGCCCAGGATAGCAGCATTTGGGCGTTGAACGCCCAAAACAGGCAGTGTTTGGGCGTTCAAACGCCAGGATGGTGGGGAGGAGCTCTCCTTCTACCCATCTCCTTCTTTTTCTTTTGCTTGAGGACAAGAAAAGCTCTAAGTTTGGTGTGCTTATCCGTGATCACTAAGATCATGGCCCCTAAAAGAACAACCCACTCCAAGAGGAGCAAGGGCGTGATTTAAAGGAACTGAAGCGCCAGAAATTCTCTCTTGAAGGACCAAGCACCTCACAGACTAGAGGAACATCCACTTCCCAAACCTCAAGGTTGTTGAGTTCTAATCTTAGCCTTAACTCTGTGATAACTGTTCTTATTTTAATTTTACCTTAGGAGTCATATAGTAGTAATTAGTATCCATTTTGATTTTATCTCCAAGTAAGCTATAGTTTATTTTTCTCATCATCAGCAAACATGAATAAAGTAGTAGATCTTTTGAATAAGAAGCAATAAAATTTCGAGTTTTAATAAGAGAAATTCTAATTAGTTAAATGTGGTGGCAATGCTTTCTGTCTTCTGAATGAATGCTTGAACAGTGCATATATCTTTTGAATTTGTTGTTTAAGACTGTTCAATATGTTGGCTCTTGAAAGAATGATGACTAGGAGACATGTTATTTGATAATCTGAAAAATCATAAAAATGATTCTTGAAGCAAGAAAAAGCAGCAAAGAACAAAGCTTGCAGAAAAAAAAAATAAATAGGCGAAAGAAAAAAAAATTAGAAAGAAAAAGAAAAAGCAAGCAGAAAAAGCCAAAAGCTCTTAAAACCAAGAGGCAAGAGCAAATAAGCCAATAACCCTTAAAACCAAAAGGCAAGGGCAAATAAAAAGGATCCCAAGGCTTTGAGCATCAGTGGATAGAAGGGCCCAAAGGAATAAAATCCTGGTCTAAGCGACTAAACCAAGTTGTCCCTAACCATGTGCTTGTGGCGTGTAGGTATCAAGTGAAAACTTGAGACTGAGCGGTTAAAGTCAAGGTCCAAAGCAAAAAAAAAAAGAGTGTGCTTAAGAACCCTGGACACCTCTAATTGGGGACTTTAGCAAAGCTGAGTCACAATCTGAAAAGGTTCACCCATTTAAGTGTCTGTGGCATTTATGTATCCGGTAGTAATACTGGAAAACAAAGTGCTTAGGGCCACGGCCAAGACTCATAAAGAAGCTGTGTTCAAGAATCATCACACTGAACTAAGAGAATCAATAACACTATCGGAATTCTGAGTTCCTATAGATGCCAATCACTCTGAGCTTCAATGGATAAAGCGAGATGCCAAAACTGTTCAGAAGCAAAAAGCTACTAGTCCCGCTCATCTAATTAGAATCTGAGCTTCAATCAAAAACTCTGAGATATTATTGCTTCTCAACCTATTAGTCTTCTATTTTATTTGTCTAGTTGCTTGAGGACAAGCAACAGTTTAAGTTTGGTGTTGTGATGAGCGGATATTTTATACGCTTTTTGGGGATAATTTCATATAGTTTAGAGTATGTTCTAGTTAGTTTTTAGTTTATTTCCAGTAGTTTTTAGGAAAAATTCATATTTCTGGACTTTACTATGAGTTGTGTGTTTTTCTATAATTTCAGGTATTTTTCTGGCTGAAATTGAAGGAGCTGAGCAAAAATCTGATTTAGGCTGAAAAAGGATTGCTGATGCTGTTGGATTCTGACCTCCCTGCACTCAAAGTGGATTTTCTGGAGCTACAGAACTCGAAATGGCGCGCTTCCAATTGCGTTGGAAAGTAGACATCCAGGCCTTTCCAGCAATGTATAATAGTCCATACTTTGCCCAAGAATAGACGACGTAAACTGGCGTTCAACGCCAGTCCTCTGCCCAATTCTGGCGTCCAGCGCCAGAAAAGGATAAAAAACTGGAGTTGAACGCCCAAACTGGCACAAAAGCTGGCGTTCAACTCCACAAATGGCCTCTTCACGTGAATTGCTTAAAGTCTCAGCCCCAGCACACACCAAATGGGCCCCAGCACACCAAATGGGCCCCAGAAGTGGATCTCTGCATCATCCATCATAGTCCACTCATATTTTGTAACCCTAGGCTACTGGTTTAGTATTTAAACAACTTTTAGAGACTTATTTTGTATCTCATGACATTTCAGATCTAAACTTTGTATTCTCTGACGGCATGAGTCTCTAAACCCCATTGTTGGGGGTGAGGAGCTCTGCTGTGTCTCAATGAATTAATACAACTATTCCTGTTTTCCATTCAAACACGCTTGTTCCTATCTAAGATGTTCATTCGCGCTTAACTGTGATGAAGGTGATGATCTGTGACATTCATCACCTTCCTCAAACCATGAACGTGTGCCTGACAACCACCTCCGTTCTATATCCGATTGAATGAGTATCTCTTAGATTCTTTAATCAGAATCTCCGTGGTATAAGCTAGAACTGATGGCAGCATTCATGAGAATCCGGAAAGTCTAAACCTTGTCTGCGGTATTCCGAGTAGGATTCAAGGATTGAATGACTGTGACGAGCTTCAAACTCCTGAAGGCTGGGCGTTAGTGACAGATGCAAAAGGATAGTAAATCCTATTCCAACCGGATCGAGAACCAACCGGTGATTAGCCGTGCTGTGACAGAGCGCGTGAGCGTAGTTTTCACTGGAAGGATGGAAGGTAGCCATTGACAACGGTGATCCACCAACACACAGCTTGCCATAGGAGGACGTGCGTGCGTGAATCAGAAGACAGAGGAAAGCAGAGATTCAGAAGACAAAGCATCTCCAAAACTCCAACATATTCTCCATTACTATACAACAAGTAACTTTTAATTTATGCTCTACTAGTTATTCATAATTCAACTGATAAACATAATTGACTCCCTGACTAAGATTTACAAGATAACCATAGATTGCTTCAAACCAACAATCTCTGTGGGATTCGACCCTTACTCACGTAAGGTATTACTTGGACGACCCAGTGCACTTGCTGGTTAGTTGTGCGAAGTTGTAAGAGAGTAATGTGAACAGTAACATTACAATTTCGTGCACCAGTGCCTCTTTTCTGCAAAGACCAAAAATTTTAGTTCACATTAGAGGTTTGCAAATTTAACTGGGTCAGAAGCAGGCACTAGTTGATCTTCCTTTTCCTGTGGAGTGAAGCTCTTCTCACGCCAGGATTCATCTCCTAGAATATCTGACAGAGTGACAGATGACTGTCCTCTTTTCCTCTTACCCGTGCTGGCTTTAGCCTTGCCTTTCCCTTTCGGATGAGACATCCTAAAAATTAGAAATTCCAGGATTCAATTTATCAAACTAAAGCAGAGAAACAGAAAGGCAAACAGTATGCAAGAAATATAAGCAGTAGGTGGGCAAAAGAGGAATGAAAGCCAAAGCATGAAGTGAGTCAGAAAGATATAGAATATTGGACTAAATGCAAGGTAGGATTCAAAGAAATCAATCAGAAATCACAATCCAAGAATCTATTAAATGAAATTCAGAATGCTTGTTTGTCGAGAAACAACAATAAACATGCCTTGAAAGGGGTTGAAAAGAGTTAGTGTAAAACTAAGAAAAAAGTTAGAAAGTCAATGAATTCAAGATTTAGAAAGGTAAGTTAAAATTAGTGGCATGGTACTGTAGTTCCTAGCTAAAAGAAATTCACAAGGTGTAAGAACAAGCAAGCTCATGTTCAAGCAAAGAATGCAGATTATTGATGATAAATCAGTTAGTAAAGAAAGCACAAAGAGAAATAAAATCATCAACAATGAAATTCAATTAAGAAGGGAACCAATTGGAATGGAAATGCCAGCCCAGCATCTCATGAAATGGCTTTGGTGTAAACCAAGTTAATTGCAATGTCAAAAGCACTAAAGTCAATTCATGAGCGGAGGTTAAGTAAAACAGTTTTTCAGAAAAATTGGGCAGCATTCCGGCAGTAAAAGGAACATTTCTGAAAAAAAAAACAGCAGAATCAAAAAGCCAGATGAATTCTGTAAGTGTCAGGTAGCATGAAGAACAAGAAATCAAACAAATCAGGCAGCATAAAGCAAAGCAAAGCAGTTGGCTAGTCCTAAACTCAATCAAGCAGTTTGGATTTCCTAAGAATTCATTAAACATTAAAAACACGAAAACTATATGTAAATTCATAAGAATCTAGCAATTGAGTCAATCAAAACAGCAAGAGGCAGTCATATGCAACCAGCCTTGCCTCATCAAATTCAGCAAGTAAGCAATAATAAGGGATATGGATGCAAGGAATTTAGCTCACTGAATCAACAATAAAGAGCAAATTGCAACAAGAATGCATCAGCAATAACAACTCAGATTTGAATTCCATTAAAATCATACATCAAGAATCCAATATCAAGGAACCAAATTGACTCAGATAGGAGCTCAGCAAATTCAGAAAATACTCAGCAACAATAAGAAACCAGCTTAGCACAAAAGCAAACAATGAAATATGAACATAGTAGCACTAACAATTCAGCATAGGGCAGAGCATTAGCACAAACAGAGATGAATTAACCATTTCAGTCAGCAAGAACGGAGCAGTTATCATACCTAAATCCACTAACCACAACCTAACTACCTAACCACCTAAAATCTACTAAAACACGCATCTCTAACTATCCTAAATTGAACAAAATTTAAATTACGCTAACTGACTTAATTGAACGAAAAGGAATGCAGAGGAAGACATGGGAAACCTGGAAGGGGTTTAGGGGTGGTGCAAAGTGCTGTCGGCGTCGAGGTGGTGGCTCACGGTTGTGCAGTGGTACCCGCGGCAGTGCATGGTGAGGCGCGGGAAGGTGAGAGGGAGAAAAAGAGAAGAGGAAGGGAGGGGCAGTGGCGGCGGTTGGGGTCGCCGGACGGAGCAGTGATGGGATGTGGGTGGTGGTGAGGGTGCCAATGGAGGGTGGAGGGAAGAGAAAGGGACGTTGGAGAAGAGAGGAGAAAAGGCACGCGAGGAAGGCTAGGGTTCTCGCGTCAGGGGGGTTATTAAAATTTAAATCCACGCATACGCGTGGATCACGCTTGGGCGTGGACGAGAGAAAAATGCGTCCACGCATACGCGTCGTAGACGTGAACGCGTGAAATGGGATAAATGAAGATGACGCGCACATGTGAAGCACGCGTACGCATCGACCAAAATTACGCTAAACGCACGCTTCCAGCGTCGTTTTGGCGCAACTCTATGTTCAGATTGAAGGGGGCTAAGATTTTGCATGCGACGCGTGCGCATCGCGGACGCCCACGCGTGGTGTGCGAGAGTTGACATTGACGCGTACGTGTCGAGGACACGTACGCGTGACTTGAATTGGGCTTAGAGCACACCGGCCGCATGATTCCATCACAACTTTCTGTTCGTTGGATGGAAACGCCGAAGTGATATCGACGCCACGCGTGGGTTGGCGCAAAAATTTTTTTTTTTTTTGCAAAATGCAGAATGCAAAATACAGATGATTATGCAAATTATATGAATGAAAAAATAAGATAATATAAAACTAAGAATAAAAAGAGATGAGTATACCATGGTGGGTTGTCTCCCACCCAGCACTTTTAGTTCAAGTCCTTAAGTTGGACATTTGGTGAGCCTCTTTGTTATGGTGGCTTGTGCTTGAACTCATCCTGGAATTGCCACCAGCGCTTGGACTTCCAATAAGCTCTATCAATTCCAGGTACATTCCCCAAGCTTTGATGGAGTTCTTCACAAGCTTTGAGCTCCCAAAGTTGATCCTCTTGTATGCCGAATCCCAAATCTTGTTTCTGCACCCGTCTTGAAGTAGATCACCATTTTCCCAACTGGGTGGCAAGCAGTCCAAATTCTCAATGTAGTACCAAACTCTTCTTTTAGATCAAACAAAATTATCACCAGTTGAGCCTTTATATCTAACTCTTGAAATATCAACCTTGATGAGCCTTGATTTGCAACTCCAACCACTAAACGTCCTTCTCTTACGCTTAATGCCACAAAGCCTCCTAAGTTGGCCATCCGTTTCAAGAATACCATATTCAAGTGGGACAGTAAAGCGAATAGAGATAAGTCTTACCCACTCAAATGAAGGAGTAGATGGCCACCTAGGTAGAGAAGTCTCCAACGTTCTTGACAAAGTGTACTCAACTCCCGTCCACCCTTTCCAAAGGATTTTCACTTCCACATCATTCTCAGACTCAATCAGAGGAGGGTCTTCATGTTCAAGGAGTTCAATTGCAGATGTGGATTCACCACCAGGAAGACTTGATTCATGATCCTCATCACCAAGGAAACTTGCTTCTTGGTCTATCTCATCCAAGTCTTCATAGGGAATATGCCATGGAGGTTGTGCACTAGCCTCCTTGACATCAATTTCAATCTTCTTGGAGGAATACTCTGCAACTCTAGATTCCCATGGAGGTTCAGCGTCTCCTAAGTCTTCAACCACTTCTTCCTCTTCAACTAGTATGACTTCCTCCACTTGTTCCAGTACAAAATCACGTTCCTCATTGTCCACCGGAGTTTCTAGTGTCTCCTTCATGCTATGCTCTTCTAATGATCCTCCACATGTAACCATGGGAGTGCTTTGAGTATCGAAGCACAGAGAGGCTAAATTACCTACTACCTCGGTCAAGGTAGCTACGAACTCTTGTGTTGTCCTTTGCATCTCTCTTTGCCCTTGAAGAAGAACACTTAGAGTGTCATTCATTGGAGCTTGGGATGGATATGAGAGTTTATTATTTGGGAGGGAAGGTTCATGATATGAGGGTGGTTCATCATAATAAGGATGTGGTAGCTCAACACTCTCCATCTTTTCTACTTGTTGCACAATACACTTCAATTCCTTGTTCTCAAGTTGAGGTTCTTTAACCACGAGAGCTTTGGGTGCTATTCAGCTTATTGCTCGGTCCAATTGATGAAGGGTTGCTTGAAATCGATCCACTGTTTCCTAGAGACGATCCTTTGATTCTTGTTCTGCTTGGATTGCATGATTAGGATCATATGGCTCTTGGGTTGATGGATATGGACATGGTGTATATGGAGGTGGTGGTTCTTGGGAGTAATTGGGTTGAAATTGGGGTGGTTCTATATATGGTTCATATGGCTCATAAGGTGGTTGATATGGTGGATATGTGTTAGGATTATATGCGGGTGTTTGGTAGTAGGGGGCTTGTGAGTTTGGTGGTTCAAACCTATGTTGAGGAGGGGGGTCATAGGCATATGGTGGGACTTGTTAGTAACTACAAGGGGGTCCACCATATCCATCGTCTTGGTACGCACCCTGGAATGGCTCTTGACCATAGTAAATTGGTGGAGGTTGTTGATTGTCACGAATAGGTCCACCATAGCTATTGTCTTGGTATGCATCATAGAATGGTTGTTGGTTATAGCGCATTGGAGGGGGTTGTTGCCAAGATGGTTGATCAAATCCTTGTGGATCCTCCCATCTTTGATTGTCCCAACCTTGATGCCTGTTCTCATCATAGCGTCCATTCCCTGCAACATAATTTGAACTAAACTCGTAGCCGAATAGGTGAGAATTTATAGTAGCAAATAAAAATAAAAACTAATAAGAATGAGCAACTAAGTCCTAAAACTAACAAAAACTAACAAATAAGCAGAAAGAAAATATTTACAATAACCAATAATAAGGCACACGTTTGCAATTCCCCGGCAACGGCGCCATTTTGACAAACGGATTTTTGCCAGTAAGGAATTTCACAAAAGTAATCATGTTGTAAGTATAGTTTATAAACCAACAAAGAATCCTTTCATACAAAAATTTGGTTGTCACAAGTAAAAAACCCAATAAAAATAATAAACCGAAGTATTCAAACCTCCGGTCGTCTCTCAAGGAATTGCAGGGAGGTGTAGTTATTATTGGTTATGAGATTGTATCTTTTTGGGTTTTTGAATTACGGGACAAGGAAATAAAATGGCAAGAAATTAAATTAATAACTAAGAAAACTCTTGGCAAGGTATGAGAACTGGACGTCCTATCCTCGTTATCCTTATCAATTGTGATGAGAATTGTTCATTGCTCCCACTTAGTTAATGCCTAAAAATGAAGAAAAGTCAAGTGGACTAATCAATTTGATTCCTCAAGTCCTAGTCAACTCCTAAGGAAAGACTAGCTTTAGAGGGATCCAAATCAACCAGCAAATTTCAATTATCAATCAACAAGGAGTTTGATAACTCAAGTGTCTCCAATTACTCAACCAAAGCCAAGAATATAAAAAGCTAATTTAAAACCCTCCCAAGCATTTTGTCAAACACTTGGAAGGCATAACACATAAGCAAAGAAAAGTAATAAAGGATAATAATTTCCAAATAACCAATTGCAAGCATTAATAACATAAATAGAAGAAAGCAATCATAAATATGAAATACCTCAAATTGCATTAAATAAGAAATCAAGTCTAACATTAGAATTCATGAACCAAATTCGAAAAAAAAATAAATCAACAAGAGAAGATAAACTAGAGTAGTAGAATAATTAAAAGTAGAAGAGAAACTAAATGAAAGGAACATTGAACCTGGAATTGAGAAGAAATAAACCTAAACTAAGAGAGAGGAGAGAGCCTCTCTCTAGAAAACTACATCTAAAACCTAAAATTGTGTGAATTGATGAATGAATGAATGTTTTTGTGATTCCCCCATTCTGCAGCATCTATTCTGTGTTTTTGGGCTTGGACTTGGGCCAAAAAGGAGCCCAGAAATCACCCCCAGTGCTTTCAGCAAATTTCTGCACGTGGCGCATGACACGCGTACGCGTAGGTTACGCGTGCACGTCGTTTGGCAAAATTCCTTGTCACGCGTACGCGTCAGTCACGCGTACGCGTCGCTCGTCTTTTGCGCTAGGCACGCGTATGCGTCACCCATGCGTGCGCGTCGCTGCTAGTTTCTCAAAACTTCATTTTCGCACGTTCCTTCCACTTTTTCATGTTTCCTTTCCATCCTCCGAGCCATTCCTTCCCTATAGAGCCTGAAAACACTTAACACGCTGATCACAGCATCAAATGGTAATAAAGGATAATTAAAATTGACAGTTTAAAGGCCTAGGAAACATGTTTTCAACTATATCACAGAATTAGGAAGAAATTGTAAAATCATGCAAATTATATGAATAAGTGAGCAAAGAATTGACAAAAACCACTCAAATTAGCACAAGATAAACCATAAAATGGTGGTTTATCAGCCATCATGATTCATTGCATCATGATTGGAAGTAAGGTGGAGTTACATGAGGTAATACCTCAAGAGTTGTACAAGAAAGCTGAAAAGCCTTCCCCCTTAGAAAGGTTGGCATTCTCCCTCCTTATTTATCTCAATGCAATTTAGCTGAAATTGTCATAGAAGGAGACATTCCTATTGAGGAGGACAAGCCCATCACTAAGAAGAGGATGGAGCAAATTAGAGAGCCAGCAGATGGACCACAGCAAGAGCATATGGAGCTGCCTCAACAAGAAATCCTTGAGATGCCTCAAGGGATGCATTTTCCTTCCCAAGGCTATTAGGACCAATTGGACATTTCTCTAGGAGAATTGAGCTCCAGCATAGATCAACTAAGGATGGGATATCAAGAGAACTCCACCATCCTCTATGACATAAGAGAAGATCAAAGAGCCATGAGGGAAGAATAAAGAGTTATGAGGGAAGAACAACAGAGGCAGGGGATTGACATAGAGGAAATTAAGCACTCCATTGGATCCTCGAGAAGGAGTAGTGGCCGCCATCACTAAGGTGAATTCGTTCCCTTTACTCCCCTGTTGCCTATGTTATTTTTCTGTTTTCCATGTATTTTGTTCTATTGTCTGTTTCTAGTGCATGATCATCTTTATTTATGTCTTAAAAGTATGAAATATTCCATGCATCTCTCACCTTGCTTAAAAGAAAATTTTAATTGAAAAAGAAGAAAGATGCATGAATTTCGAGTTATATATTAAGAATAGTTCAATTATTTGATGTGGTGGCATTGCTTTTATTTTCTGAATGTATGAATGAACAGTGCATGTTTGATATTGGAATAAAAAATGTTGGCACTTGAAAGAATGATGATAAAAGTGAAGTATTATTGGTGATCCAAAAAATCCAAAAATTGATTCTTGAAGCAAGAAAAAGCAGCAAAAAGCCTATATATATATGCGAAAAAAAAGCAAGAAGAAAAAGAAAAAGCCAGTAGCTCTTTAAACCAAAAGGCAAGAGCAAAAAGCCAATAGCTCTTTAAACCAAAAAACAAGAGTAAGGATCCAAGGCTTTGAGCATCAATGATTAGGAGGGCCTAAAAGAAATAAAACCTTGGCCTAAACAGTTCAAGTGAGCTACTTCCCTAACTATATGCTTGTGCTTTGAAGGTGTCAAGTGAAAAACTTGAGACTGAGCAGTTAAAGTCATGGTCTAAAGTAAATAGTGTGCTTAATAACTCTGGACACCACTAGTTGAGGATTCTAGCAAAGCTGAATCACAATCCTAAGGGGTTCACCCAGTTAAAGTGTTTGTGGCATTTATGTATCTGGTGGTAATACTGGAAAACAAAGTGCTTAGGGTCATGACCAAGACTTTAAAAAAGATGTGTTCAAGAATAAAAAAAAACTTAACTAGGAGAATCAATAATATCATCTGGATTCTGATTTCCTAAAGATGCCAATCATTTTGAGCTTCAATGGAAAGTGAGATGCCAAAACTATTCAGAAGCAAAAAGCTACTAGTCCCGCTCATCTAATTGAAACTGAGCTTCATTGAGAACTCTGAGATTTGTTGTATCCTTCTCTTCTTTTTATCCTACTTTGTTTTTCGTTGCTTGGGGACAAGCAATAGTTTAAGTTTAGTGTTCTGATGAGCGGATATTTTATACACTTTTTGGCATTATTTTCATATAGTTTTTATTATGCTTTGTTTAAGTTTTATTAAGTTTTTCATAGATTTTAGTGCAAAATTCACATTTTTGTATTCTACTTTGAGTTTGTGTGTTTTATGGTAATTTCAGGTATTTTATGACTGAAATTGAGGAGCTTGAGCAAAAGTCTGATTCAGAGACAGAGAAAGGACTACAAATGCTGTCAGGATTTGACCTTCGTGCACTCGAAGGAGCTTTTCTAGAGTTACAGAAGTTCAAATAGCGCGATCTCAACGGCTATGGAAAGCTAACATCCAGGGCTTTCAAAAAATATATGATAGTCTATACTTTTCTTTGGAAATGTAGGCCCAAAACTGGCGTTAGCCACCAGCCCCATTCTTGGCATCCAGCGCCCACAGGGGAGCAGCTGGCGTCCAACGCCCAGGATGGAGTCCCTAGCCAGCGTTCAACACAAGAAGTGAATTTTCGCACTACAAGACTAGCTTGTGGGAGATGCTCAAGCTCAACCCAAACACTTTCCAAGTGGGCCCCAAAAGTGCATTTTCGCACTACAAGACTAGTTTATCTTATTTTCTGTAATCCTAAGTTATTAGATTAGTATATATAGGAGAAGATCACCTAAGTTTAGGATTTTCTACCTCATCTTTGCCCATTCGAATCTTTCATTATTATTTTCTGTACAGTATGAGTCACTAACCTCCTAAGATTAAAGTTAGGAGCTCTGCTGAGTTTCATGAATCAACAATATTACTGTTCTAATTCAATATGTCTAATTCTATTCTCCTATAAAACCTCATTCTTCATCTTATGAATTGAGGGTGACCCGTGACAATCACCCTTGTTCTACATGGGTTCCGTGTGATTCCTGACCCAGACAGTGTTGAACTAAAGCTAGAGATTGCATTATGGATTCCAATAGAGCATCTGAGCAACTTTAATATGTGACATGAAATCCCGTTGACTATGGGTGTGTGAGGTCTCTTTGGTGCTAAGGCTAGAGTTAGAGAAGCAGTACTTTTTGATTCGAAAGATCTGCCTTGTCTGTGACACCTTGAGCAGGATCACGAAGGAGAGTGGATTGCTTAGAGCTTCATCTTCTGGTACAGTGAGAAACCTAGAGGTGGCTTGATGAGAGGACATGAGCCACTTCAACATGATGGATTGCTACAGTGGAAGAGGTTAACTTGATGAGAGGAGATGAGTTAACCACTTACGGCTACCATTGAAGGAATCAGAAGGTTATTGAAGAAGACAGTAAGAAAAGTTAATTCAGAAAGACAAAGCATCTCTGAAGCCTCAACCGTTCTCATACCGTTGAATTCCCGTCTATCTAGTGACGTTTTATTTATTTATATATTTTATGCATTTTCCGTGACAAACTATATTTTCTATCCGCCTAACTAAGATCGGCAGGGTGTCCACTGCTTGCTCAAACCAACAATCTCCGTGGGATCGACCCTCACTTACCTGAGGTATTACTTGGACGACCCTGTATACTTGCCGGTCTATCTGTGCGAATTCTGCGGAGCCAGCTTCCTGCACTAATACCCTTCAAAATAAAATTTACTAACTGAATTCTTCTCCTTCTAAAAAATAAAACATTACTTCAATTTTTTTAATCAAAATACTAACTTGAGATTTTATCCGTTTTCGAGTGTTTCTGTCACCAATTTTTCGTAACTTTTAATATAATCACTCGGCCATTAAGCCTTACCAATTTTGTTCAAAAACTAACACAATGACAGCCCCAAATCAGCCTCATCATCGCGGTTTGGGCAACACCAAAATGACCGAACCACAAGCTTAATCACATACAACAATATATCAACGAAATTCAATATAAATTCAATTAAACTCCATCAATAATCAATCACAACAACCATTCATTTATTCAACACACATTTAATCGGTGAGATTTTACCAAAACTTACCACCGTACAAAATCAAATCAACGAAAACTCCTGAGAAGTTTTTAATCGAGCTGCTGAAGAAGAAAATGTTAGAAATCGTCTGTGCCTCCTAGAACTCTAGTTGGCCGAACTCAAGGGGAAGGGAAGCTACGTCAGCATTAAATTCAACCAAACAAAAGTTACGCCAAGGTGTAGAGGAGGAAGATACGAACACTTTTATCGGATTATATTTTTCATTGGATTTACGGATCACAAGAAATCAAGCTCGGAAAGGTTGAGGTTCCATGGCTTTCTTTCTCTCTTTCTCATGACATTCTCTTTCTTTTCCAAAGAAAAAGGTTCGGTCATGGATGGAGAAGAATGATTAACGGTGGTTAATTAGTGTTAAGGTAACACATGGGGGCTTATGTGTCAAGATTATATATATATGTATATATGCATATGAACCATGTTTCATTTCTTCCTTTTATTCCCCCAATGGCTTTAGCCATTTTTCTTTTCCCTTTATTCCCTTAATGGAAAGTCACACTGACATTACCCAGGCACAAGTCCCAGATATAAGCACATTGATTTGAAAGTCATACTGTATGCGTCTGGAAAGCCATATTTGGGACTTGTGCCTGGTGAATGTCGGGAGCGGGTAGGCAACCGACACATGAGCTCATAGCCTGCTTAGGACAGACATGCATCATATTATTTGTGCATTTGTATTTGATTATGTTTGATTGTTTTATTTCTTTGTGATTGTGCCGTTTGTCTTGTTGTGACTTGCTTGTGTGTTGAACTGAATTTCTTGCTTGTACTATTAGCTTGTGAATGTATTAAAGTGATTAAGAATGGACGTTTTGATTGAGAGTTAATTATGTGGCTGAGATATGGTTAATATGACTATTTTTATATTTAAAATATGTTGTGAGATTAGAGATTTTAAAAGAGGTAATTAATTAGCTAAAGTAAAACCAAGAGTACTTTTCAAATGTTTGATAAAAACATAGATTCCTTGGGTATGTTAATTATTTGCATTTTATTCATTACTTTTACGGCATTCCCATTCCCTACTGAGAACGTGTGGTTTGTTCTCCACCCCAAAATCTTCCACCCTTTCAGTGCCACAGGTCCGAAGACTCAGTTTGAAGTTGCGGGCGATTATTAGTCTTATTCGAGTTAAGTTTATGTGTTGAGTTGCTTTCATAGAATTCCCTTGTCTTTGTTATTTAAGATTTTATTTTATACAGAGAGATATAAATTGTATCTGAGTTTCATTTGAATTATTTTGTATAATATTTATTATTATTAATAATTATGTGATTATTATTACTTGATGATTTTTTATTTATGATTTTAAAAACAAAAACAAAATTTTTCGGCATTTTCTATAAAACTGAAACACGATATCGAACTAAAGACTCAATATTAAATAGTAAATAAAGAAAACAGGTTAGTAACTCCTTACTTTTGGTACGATCATGATGTGCTAAAAGTTAGGGTGTTACACTTCGTACTTGTAGTTGAAAGGAATGGAAATAGGGGATAAGAACTGGGGAGTTCTTAATAGGGTTGTGGGTAGATAATTAAATTCGTATTATCACAGTTTCGTCATTCGCAGCCCGACATTGGAAGCCAGAACAATAACAGTCATAGAAGTTCAAATAAACAAGTAATGAAAATCACAAACACACTCAAGCGATTACAAACAATTCACAATACCAAACCAAATGCAAAATATGCAACCAAGGATGATGCATGTCTATTCTTATTGCAGGTAATAAGTTCATTTTTCAGTTTCAACCCGCACCCGATGCAATCCAATTCGCAAGTCAGATAAGGCATTCCAGCGACATAACCTCTGCAAGTTTCTACTTCATGTAGGCCATGATTCTCCAGCTGAAGTATGTCGAACATGACCTCTACAAGTAGTTGCAAGTGCTGATTCTCCAGCTAAAGCATGCGACCCTTTCTCCTAGAAGCCATTCCATATTTACGGGCATCTCCGCACAATCATTCACATACAAAGCCCACATTTTAACATTTTCACATCGGCACCATAACTATTCACTTTACGTCACCCTCTCGTGACCTTTCAATCATTCTCATAATCACACATGCCGATTTATCTTTTCTCTTTCATTAAGGGTCAAGCCTATCTTTATACAACATCCCCTAAGTATTTTATAGAAAGGGAATCAAAAGATTCTTATATTAGTTCTATATTTCTGAAGCTTTTAAGGGTGCTTTTCTTTACTTCTCTCTGTTCTGTCCTTCGGAAAAATATTATTATTACTAAATAATAATAATAATAATAATAATAATAATAATAATAATAATAATAATAATAATAATAATAATAATAATAATAATAAAAACTAGCATCTCAACAGGCACTATCGTCCCTGTTTAGTCGTTTTTCTATTGTTTTTAAGAGATTAATTTTTAATTTATAATTTTGTTTTTAAAATTATAAATTTGATAAAATAATTTAAACATTAAAAATAAAAAAATTTACAAACACAAATAAAAATTTTATAAGTTATTTAACTTTTAGAATGTATAAAATTTATAAATTTAAATTAAATAAGATATTAAACAAATTTATTATGTTATTATTACCTGTAACAAAATTAAAATAAAGATTTAGAAACATTATTAACAACTAACTATTTATAAACACTATTAACTTTATTTATTTTTAATAATATTTAATTTGAAGCAGAGATAAAAATTTATATTTAAAATACTCTTTATCTTTATACATAATTCTAATTGATAAAAAATGTTTTTTAATTTTATATTTAATTTTTAAATATTCTTTAATTTTATTTTTTTAAATTATTAATTTATATTTTTATTATATCCTTTCACTATATCAAACACTATTCTTTCTCTTACTATATATTATTCTCTATACACATATCTGTCATTGTTTCATCGTCACTATTATATTACCTTGTTCTCCTTCCTGGCTTTTTTTTTTCCTTCTCGTTCTACCTTCTCTTCACTCGATCGTTATTAATTATCACCAAGCAAGTATCATTATCATAACTTTTACTCTTGTCTATTACTTTGATTTATAACTATCTATTCTGTTAACTTTTATATGTTGTTGAAGTTTGCTAAAAGAAAAGTATTTAAAACTTTTGCCCAAATTATCAAAATTTGATGTCAGTAATCCAAAAAATAATATCAAAATATATTATTTTCAACTAAAATAATAAAAAAGTATATAATTGTAAATTTTTTAACTAATAATTATAAATTTAAGTTGTAGTTTAATATAGTACCTTGGAACAGAAGATAACATTGCAATCCACATTTGACTGCTACTATATAAGTTTCACATTTATTTTATTGTATACATTAATTAAACTATACTTTATTATTTTATTTTACATTTTTTGAAATAATGTCATCGTATTATAAGGTGAGATTAATTTTCATAATCTAATACGAATCTTCTTATCTTTTCGTTCGTCATTGAATTTTATCCATAAAAAATAGTTACTTAAAGTGAAATACTATATAAAGAGAGACAGAAAACTATTAGATTTATCGTTCTGGTTTGCTTCTTAATCCTCACTTAATACACTCAAATTTAATAGCTTTCATAGCGGTGATTCTTTGTAATTAGTTAGAAAGTTTTAACTTTTTCTTTCTCTCTCTATCTCTCTACGATTTTGAACAAACTCAATTTTATTATTAAATAGTTTTTTAAGTTGATAATATTTTTAACTTTCTATATAATAAGTATCTTTTAAATTATCTAATACATAAAAGTTATATCTTTTCATTTATCTTGATATTTAAAAGTTAAAGTTAAATAATATTAGTTCTTTTATTAAGCACAAAAATAAACATTAAGTCTAAATAATATTAATTCTTTTATTAAGGTAGAGAAACTCCATAAAAGGGTAATATTAAGTCTCGTGTTCTAATATATGAGAACATGTACTGTTTATTATATTATATATTATCTTTGTACCACAAATCAAAAGGTGAAAATATATATCTTTCTTTTGTTACATTTTTTTCCTGTCTAAATTTGCTTGTATATTATTAACTTATTTCTATTATTTATACAATATTTTTTCTGGTAGTTGTCCATTAATAAAGATTGAATTAACAATTCTATTTATTGTATTTCAATTAGACTCAATAAATTATCAAAATTTAAATCTTTTCTCTTCAACTACTTCTTGATCATATGTTGGAATCATTTAAGCAGAAGATCTTTAGACCTTAAACTAATTCTCTTCAACTACTTCTTCAACTAATTCTCATTTCTTTCTTTTATTCCCCCAATGGCTTCGGCCAATTTTCTTTTCCCTTTGTTCCCTTAGGGTGTGTGTGGTTAGGGAAATATTAGAGTATTCCTAGGAATGTTTAGATGGGAATATCTTATTTCCATGTTTGTTTTAAAGTTTAAAAAATTATTGCCAGGTAACTTCTATTCCCGGGAATCAAAATCCCACCAATTTTATTCCCATCTCTCCCTGGTTATCTTTAATTTCAATGGGAATGGAATATGTATAACAAAGTAAAAAGACCAAAATACCCTTGTTAGTCCTAACTCTTTTTTTCAGATTTTTCACTTCTCATTTCACAAAAAATCAAACCCTAGCAGAGCTCCACCTCCATGAAAACCAAACCCTAGTGAATTTTTTCCCCAAATTCATGGAGATTCCACTGGCATCAACCCCGCCTCACCGCCGATCTGAATTCGTACGACCACTGCGCTCATTATTCTAGAAGGAAGATTCACTTCGATCGTTCACATTCATATTCATCATCACAACTCACCTCCGTTCGTGTTTGTGTTTGTGTTTGCGTTCGTGTTCGTGCTCGTGCTCGTGCTCGCGTTTAGTCTCTCTCCTCCGTCTGAGCTTGGTTGCTTGTGCATCTCTCGCCTCCGCGTCTGCTCGAGTTATGCTTTCTGTTCATGTCGTTTCCCTCGCCTCTCTCCCTCCTCGCATCTTCCTGTTCCTATTTATCTTTTTCAAGCACAGGGTTTGTTCTAGGTTTGAAATATTATTAATTTAATTTGTTGTTGAAATACAATACAACAACAAATTTAGATTTCAAGAACATTGAAGGAGTTTTTTTATGGGTTCTCAGTTTTTCATTCCAAGTCTAAATTTAAACATGGCATATTAGAGTAGAATTATTATTCAAAGAGTATAAATTATTCTTATTTATTAATTTGATTGTTAAAAAACTAAAACAATTCCTACATTGCATACTCCTTTGGCTTGATTTTGTTCAGATTAAGATGTTTAATCTTGCGTTTTTTTGTTCGGATTATTCCTTTTCAAATTGATGATATATGGATTACGGTTCAATTAGATTATGTAGATTATGGAATTATTATTGATTCATGCTTTCTTGATTATGATTTCTTGGTCTCTGTAAGCTGAAGAAAAAGACATACATTGGTTTGTAATCTCTGATTATGACAAGTTCCAACTAGTTTTCCTGACATATGTTGGTTTGGCTCTGTTTTTGTACTTGATATAAGAACAAAAAGTATTAAAAGTATATAGTGTACCTGTTAGAATCCTCTAAGCTGTTCTCCAAAATTTAAGGGGGAGCCATTGTTGTTGTTAGTTTTAATATGATGTGTCACTGATCTATCACTTGCTTTTGACTCTATCAGTTATATATAACCTATGTATGGCTCAATATAAAGCCAAGATTTCCCTCAAAGACATGATCCCTTTCATTCTTGTCATCTATGACTTGCTCCATTTCCTCTATTAGGTGATGGAGCTTCATTATCCTTATTCTCTTCTCTAAGTAATTGGCAAAGCACCTCTTCATATGGTACCTACTCTGCCTCAATGCATCCGGCATGTTCTCTGTTATGGAATTCGTGCGCTTCAACTTTGGTGCTGAGGAAGAAGCAGCAGCCATTTCTGAAAAGGTTCTTGATCACAAAACAATAGCTTGTCTTCAGGTTCGTGTCAGCTCTTTGTTATTTGCTTTTCATTTACCACTAAAACTCTGCTTGTTGACTATTTGGTATTTATGTTAAAAAAAGTAGAGGGTAGATTCGAGATTCACATGTACATAATTGATAAAGAAGAAAAAGAAAATGGGGGCAGGGAGGGGAAATTACATGTGACAAAAAAAGAGGGACTTAAGAAATAATTAAATCATTGAGAAGAGAGTTGAAGGAGAAGGGTGTGTGAATTGAAATAGGGTTGCATTATGGCCACAATTGGCTTTTACCTCCATTAGTATGCAGACATTACTTATACTTAAAAATTAGCAACTAAAAGGTAGGTTGTGTTGGAAATAAATTTTATGACGATGATTTAATTTATTTTTATGTTATTTTATATGGTTAATTGTTTAAATTTTTTTAGGCTGCATGTTTCTTCAAAACACGTTATCTAACAAATTGATTTCACATTTTTGAAACCAAATTCAGTTGGCAGATGCAAAGGATGTGGTGGAAGGCATTCAAGATGTGGAAGGTGTTAGTTTTCCTATATTAACTCCAAACCTCAAAGTAAGATATATACGATTTAAAAATTGTTATTACCATCATATAATCAGCCATTTGATTGGTTTGAACTCTGTTTATTTTATTTCTCAAATAACTTGCTGAACTTTGTGGTTTGAATTTTGTTTATTTTTTTTTGCAGAACACTATGATTTGATTCTGTTTATTTTATTTCTCAAATAAATTGTTGCTTCAACTTGGTGGGTGCTTTTCTCCATATATATGCATGCTCGATTGATTGTTCTCCAGCATACCATTCATGATGGAGATGTTCCAGTCTATGAGTGACATCAGACTATCAGATATGGAAGTGGATCCATGATGTGAGGGTTATCGTTGGTTAGAAATTTTAACAAAATAATTCCGTTGCAAGTATAGTCCAAACTAACAAACAACCTTCAATCAAAGTTTTAATGTTTTTCATCACAAGTACAAACCCCAATAAAAACCGAGAGTATTTAAACCTCGGGTCGTCTCTCAAGGAATTATAATAAAGTGCTCAATTATTGGCTATGAATGAACAAGGGGGTTTGATTTGGTGATTGACAAAAAAAGTAAATAACAAGAAAGTAAATGACGATTAACTAATAAAGGAAAGGAAAAGAACTCTTGGCTAAGGCATGAAAATTAAGATCACCATCCTTGTCTAACAACCATACATTGACAATTATGAGGGACCAACCCATCAAGTCTACTTCTGTGCTTGAAGTATGTCAAATAGTCTTGATCAACATCAACTATAAGTCCCAACCTAGCCATTAATTAGCTTGATGGTCGGTTAGTGTCAAAAAATATCAAATTGATCAATAAAGGACCCAAATCATCAATTCAATTAGACCCAATGACTCAAGGTCACTCAATTCCCTTAGCCTAGGCCAAGAGTGTAGAAAACTACTCTATAACTAGTGAAAACATTTTATCAAACACCTAGAGTGCAATAAAGGCAAACATCATAAAAATGCAAGAATTAATAAAAACTATAACTAACTCAAGCAAGAAATCAATAATAGCAACTAAGATAAATGTAAAAGGACATGGAAACATAAAATCACATTAGAGAAAATGAAAATCTAACAAGGGTTCATGAAGGTAAAAATGGCAACATAAAGAAATCAACAAAAGAAACTAGGAAGATTAAGACAATAGAACAATAAAATATAAAAAGATTTGATCTAAAAACAAGAATTAAAACTGGTATCTAAGAAAATTTGACCTAAACTACCCTAAATTCTAGAGAGAAGGGAGAGCTTCTCTCTCTAGAATTCTAACCAAAAACATGATAAAAAAACTAAACTATGACTACTTCCCCCCATTCCCTTCCAATTCTTGGATTCAAAAGCATCATAAATGAGTTGGATTTGGGCCTCCTTGAGCTCAGAAATCGCCCCCAGCATATTGCCTTTAATGAGGTCACGTGCTGCTTGTCACGCGTACACATAGGTCACGCGTACGCGTCACTGGCAACTTTCCTTATCACGCGTACGCGTCGCCCTGACGATTTCCTTCTTCACGCGTGTGCGTTGATCATGCGTACGCATTGCTTTGAAGCTTCCAAATCCTCATTTCTTCATGAATTCTCCACTTTGCATGCTTTCCTCTTCATTCCTATAATTCAATCCTTGCCTTCTAGACCTGAGATCACTTAACAAACATATCAAGGCATAAAATAGAATTAAAGTGAATTAAATTTAGCAATTTTAAAGTCTAAAAAGCATGTTTTCACTCTTAAGCACAAATTAGGAGAAATTCACGAAATCATGCTCTTTCATTGAATAAATGTGAGATAAGTTGATAAAATCCCCTAAATTCAACACAAGATAAACCACAAAATTCGGGTTTATCAAACCTCCCCACACTTAAACTAAGCATGTCCTCATGCTAAACCAAGAAAGATAAGAAATGGGGTATGAACATTTATTCAATGCAAATAAACTATATGCACCTATCTGCATGCATGCAACTAAATGCAAAATACTTCTACCTACTTGGTTAAAAGTAAATCAATCTCCAAGAGCATATATGAACAAATAGGGCTAAGGTAATATGATGATTCATGAACTCCACCAATTCAAATATCAAAATGAAGTATATACAAACTTGCAAGAAGAAAGCTCGTGAAAGCAGGGAACAAGGAATTGAGCATCGAACCCTCACTGGAAGTGTATCCGCTCTAGTCGCTCAAGTGTATAGGGTTGATTCACTCAATTCTCCGCTAATCATGTTTTCCAAGATTTGTTTTTCATCTAATAATCAACAATTATTCAATGCATGCATACATTTATTATGAGGTCTTATTCATAGGTTGTAATGGGGTTAGGGTGAAGGTAAGGATATATATAAGTGAGCTTGAAATTTGAATTCTTGATTAACCTAAGCTCTCACCTAACACATATAACAACCTCTACAATTCTAATATAATACTTAGCTACCCATTTTTTCCACTTTTTTTTCACATACTCATGCATTCCCTTCAATTCACATTCCATATGCATTGTTATTATTACTTTACTTTAGGGCATTTTTTTCCCTTTTTTATTGCTTTTCTCTTTCTCTTTTTCTTTTTCTTTTATATTTATTTTTTTCCTTTTTATTTTTTCGTTTTCTTTATCATTTTTTTTCTCAAACTAAAATATATACAAGAACATCAATGCATGAGTTTATACCCAATTCCCATTATTTTCAACAAAAATACAAAAAATACACTTTTATCCCAACCAATGTTCCCAAATTTCCCTTACTTAAATAATACACACTCTCACTAGCCTAAGCTAATCAAAGATCCAAATTAAGGACATTTATTATTTTTCACTTAGTGGTATGATGTGCTAAAATTAAGAACAAAAGGGGTTTAGCATATGCTCAAAGTTGGTTGATAATGGTAGATAAAAGGTAAGGCTCTTTGGGTAAGTGAGCTTTTTGAAATGAAGGCCTCAATCATATAAATGCATGTATACATAGAATAATGGACATAAAGAATCAAATAAATCAAAGATTACAATCATAAAAAGAGAATAATACACACAAGAATGAATATAGTGGTTATATGATGTAACCACACAATTAGGCTCAAAACTCACATGCTTATGTGTTCTTAGCTCAAAAACCATGTTCCAAAATTAATTCCTTCAAGCAAGTTCAACAAATAAAATTTTTTTTATTCAAATTGGTAGGGTGCCCTAAAACAGTTTCTTGGAAAAGAAATCATCACTCTAACCAAGTAGTCCTAACAAGAAAGAAGTGGTAAAATATGTATAAACTCTAACTAACATGCAATCTATCATGTAATGCAACAACTAGCAAAAAAAGAAGATTAAGAATTGGTGTTGGAAAAGGAAGTAGTTACCCACAGAAGACGGTCCTCGACCTCCCCACACTTAAAGATTGCACCGTCCTCGGTGTATTCAAAGATGAGCAAGGAGTGGGTACGAAAAGTTGGACTCCTCCACTACAAGAAAAATTACTTTTAGCGGCCATTTATTTTGCTTTTAGCGGCAATAAAAATAGCCGCTAATACATTTACCGGCAATCAGACATTAGTCGTCTTATGCTTTGTCGCTAAAAGGTTTTAGCGGCAATTATAACATTTGTCGGTAAAGACTTTTTTAATGGCCACAAAAAGTATATAACTATTAGCGGCTATTTTCTTGGCAATTTATATGGCCACCAAAAGTAATTCCAAAATTGCAATGTTATTCATTTTTATCGGCAATTACTATTGCCTCCAAAACCCATTTTACCGGCAATTTATATGGCTATTAAAAGTAATTCTAAAATTGTAATGTTATTTACTTTTAGTTGCCATTACTATTTCCGCTAAAATCTTAAGACTTGTTTTAGTTATATTATACTCATTTTCTTAGAAGTAATGACCTAACTTTTTTTTTCTCTAAAATCTCAATTATTTGTGCCAACAATTATTATTACTATGCATAATATAAATATAGTGAAATTAATTATTACAAAATAGATATTTCATTAAACTCAAAATATTGATACACAAATTTCTCTTGAAAAGAAATAAATCATGTTACAAATCGAAATAACAAAAAATACTACAAGCCTATAACTATGTTACATTAAGTTAGGCTATAAACCAATCCCAATGACAGGCTAAATATTAGTGAAAATCACAGGGGATGAAACTCGATTTTAAAAGCAATCACAGGCTCGAGTTTGTGACAATCGATTCACTATACACAAGTCAGCTAAATATTTACATCTGGCATAGGGGAGATACAATGAGAATGCGAGGGGTGATGTCCAAGCCTTGTTTCTTGATGCGGTTGAGCATCTCATTCTCCAATGCACGAACTTGATCCAAGATGTAAACAACCTGATTATAGAATCAAGAACAATTTATGCCAATTAACATTATTGAGGAATAAAATGTTAACACGAACATAGAATTATAAATTTTATCATGTGATCTGGAGTTCTCAACTAACCTGGCCACCAGTATTAGGGTATCCCAAGACATTGTCTTGAGCAAAGTAACCATGGGGAGAAAGGATCACCACATTGAAGACCATAGGGATCCTTCCAAAGAATGTCTCCCCAGGTAGTTACAGATCATTGCCCCACCTAAGTGATCATCACTTCAGCAAAGGGAATCAAACTCGCGTCTTTTAGGATACAAGGTCATTTCATTGCTTTACCAACTGTGCTAATCATCTTTTATTGTTAAAAAATTTGTGAATTTACTGCCAGAAGTGCACAGAGTATACCTTTTCATTGTAACTATGAAGCCTTACGAACTCCAGCAATGGTTGCATACTCTCCTTGCCATGGAAAAGCTTAGCGGAAAGGTGGCCGTTAAGGAACTCAACGCCATTCCCAATTGACTTTTTCAGTGTTGGGCGGGGGAAGGATGTGTTAAAAGGCTCAAAGTCCAACTCAAGCACAAAGTTTCCATTGGAACTACATCAACACAAACCAAAAATATAAAATTAGTCTTTTTTAGAAACTCTTATAATATGTAACAATAATTTTACTATGATTGAATAATTTGATTTTTTAAAAAGTGATTGGTATTAATTTTCAATTCTTTTAATAATCATCAAATTTTTTTATTATTAGTTTTCCATCAATGGACTTTTCTTAAATTTCCATAATCGATCGGTAGTATTAATCTTGAAAACTCTATCAGCTTTGTTGACTGAAATTATTCATTCATAAAAGCATCTGATTGAATTATTGCCAAGTGTCTCTAGTAAGTAGCAAAATGATAGACACAAAGAACATTTAGGTTCTCTTCACTTTTAATATTATTCCAATACAATATATTCTACGTACTATACAAAGGGAACTTTTTCTTGCTTTTCCTACTGAATTAATTAACAAGATAAGTGCCATGTTCTAAAAATTCTTTTAAGTTCTTAGGGTGTTCAACTTAATAATAAAAATAAGTCAAATTGTTGTAGACATAACTTAGAGCTAAGGTAAGACTTAAGAGTCCTACCTTTCTCTTTCATTCTATATAGAAAGAAAAAAAGCAGTGAGATACTCTGCATCTTATTATTATTATTATTATTATTATTATTATTATTATTATTATTATTATTATTATTATTATTATTATTATTATTATTATTATTATTATTATTATTATTATCATCATGAATAGGAAAAAATTCAGTTAAAACTTTAATAGATTAAGCACAGCTAGTAATCACAGTAAATTAATTTTGCTCATGAAGTGGTGAAAGTTGCTTTGTTATATCTTACCCTAATCATAGGCAACTAACTTTGATTTTTCAAGAAGTGTATACCCATTTCTATGCAACTGTTCTGCAATACATACATTGCTAATGTATACCCTTGTGATATCTGGTTCATTTAACTGACAATGAAACAAATTGATGGACACAGCATCCAAGTCAAGCTAACACAGAAAAACATGCGTATACATTGATTTATAAATCTAGGAGAAGAAATAAATACCTCTGGCTTTGTCCCTGCAATTTCATCTGGAAGGCTGATTAAGGTCAAAAGTGCCAACCACAACCTGGTCTTCTCCACCATCAGAAAACTACAAATTCAACTAAAACATCACTGATTTTTATCATGAAATAAGTTGCATAAAACCAATAAATTGATCTACAAGGACATAAATGGAGAGATATTTTTACATGCAGGCATGTGGGCGATGTGGCAATTTACTTGGTGTGGTTAAGATTGACACCTCTATACATATACTTAACTATAACTATAATAATAACAAAAAATAGCATAAAACTTAGTTGTTCATCAAGAAAAACAATCTCAAATCTCCCCCTAAGCATCAGAACCTCACTATTGCACAACTTTGAATGATAATGGAAGAAGAAATACATGAAGTGCAGAAGAAAACAAGAAATAAATAGCCTAAACTCAATCCTTCCATAGAAGACAAACCTGCAATATATAGGATGGATATTCCAAAATGGAGAACCTAAGAAGGTTAAATTCGAGATGAGAACGTCCACTAAGTACAATGTCTCAATTCCACCACCTCCAACATATCACTGGAATACTTACAGCATTAGAAAACTAACTAACATGTACTTTATTATAATAATATCGGTAAAATTTGGTCCATAAATGATCCTCTTGTGCCTTCTACCCGGCAACTTCCTTCCTCGTCCATATGACAGTAGTGGATCAACAGCTGTCTAATCACCAAGGTTCTGTAATAAGTAGCATGGCATGGCATTAAGATAATAAGTTATAGATTGATTAGACCCTAAATTTAGAATTTGAAATACAATCCTTGCATGATAAATTGGTAGATATCTTAGAAATCCCCAACCACTCTATCAGCTACTAATTAAGACAAACTTCTGCTAAAATTGGCTTACTATATAGATTTTGGACTATCCTACTCCAATATTTTAGCCAATTATTAGAAACAATAATATCTTACCATGGATCATAAAAAAATAGATGCTGTATAAACAAACCTATCTACCTTCCAACAATGCCATCATATAATAAACCATAGGTAGCTTCGTTCTACCTATTAGCTCTATGATGATTTTGTTTGATAAACCACCACTTCTTGAACTAACAATGACAATATTCCAAATTTCAGTGAAAAATCTAGCATGGAAAAAAAGGAGCATTAATTTAGTTACCTCCATTACTCCATAGTAGTTACATTATACAAAGGCAGAGTCACCAGAAACTGGTGTTGTTTTTGAACCACGGGAATTATAGCCACTGCACACACATGACACACACAAAAGAAAGACGCAAAAATCACAAAGTATTCAAAATCTCATAATCAGAGAAATTGAAGATCAAAACCTAAATCAAGAACAATCAAGAGCGGGTAAAGTGACATCGAGACTGAAATCGAGATCTGAAGATTGTATGCACACGCAAGACCTATGATGGTGCAAGCAGCGGAAGTGTGTCGGTTACAATCGACGATGAAGAAGATCGAGTGAGAGTGGTGATTGAGATATTGCAGTGTGTTTGAGAGATTGGATTGAGATTGAGATTTGAAGAGTATAGTGTGCGTGAAATTAGTGACAGTGCATGTGGCGGAAGTGAGAATCTGATCAAGAACCTCCTCAACCTCCACGTCGTACTTCCCTGCCAACATTAACGATGGTTTTGAAGATGAAAGTGCTGCAGGTTCTGCCATATTTTTGTTTCTTTCTTGGCGAACGACATTGGCGATAGGAACCAAACCTAGCAATGGAGATCTGAGACACAAACGAACAAAAATAGCGATGCGGATCTGAGAGGGAAGATAAAAAGATGAAGAATGATCAAATTGAATGAGTGAATGATTGAAGGATGATGGACGGCCTTCGGCGGTGATCGGCGACAGAGGGAAGAGCTTGAGGAGTTTCTTTCTTTAGGTTACTTGGGCTAAGGAACAGAGTTTCTGAGTCAACTGAATTAAGATGAGACAAAAAATATAATAAAGAATTAGCGGCAATAGTAATAATGGCCAGTATAATATATAGTAATAACGGAAATTATATAATTGCCACAATAACATAGCTTAAACAAAAGAAATAGTGGCTATTATATTATGGCCGCTAAAAATTTGTCGGTAAAATTAATTTTTCTTGTAGTGCTCCAAGGTGGGTTTTCACAACTGATGAGATTCTACAAAGGATTGTATGGAGGAACTTGTTTAGAAGCCTTTTTCTTTCCATTCTAGGTGGCCGGCCTGAAAGGAGAGAAAAAGAAAGAAGATTAAGCCCACAAACAAAGATATCAAAACAAATAGAACACAGGTGGGGGCTAATGCCAAATAAGAGTAGGGTTCTCAACTACATGGTAGCTACAACATGTAAGTGAGTAAGCGAAGGGCATATCAACTAACACTTGATGTAAGATTGATAAACCACTATTTTATGGTTTATCTTGTGCTCAATTGAGTGATTTTTATCAACTCTTTACCCACTTATTCATACTATTTGCATGGTTTTACATTCTCCTTCCTGATTTTGTGCTATGATTGAAAACATGCTTTTTTGGCCTTTAAATTGCTTATTATTAATCCTCTCTTATTTCCATTAGATGCCTTGATATGTGTGTTAAGTGATTTCAGAGATTACAGAGCAAGAATGGCTCAGAGGATGGAAAGGAAGCATACAAAAATGGGAGGAATACAAGAAGCTGGAGAAATTGCTAAGCTATCCAGCCTGACCTCTTCGAACTCAAACGGCTATAACTTTAGCTACAGAGGTCGAAATGACGCAGTTTTAGTTGTGTTGGAAAGCTAACGTCCGGGGCTTCGATTTGATATATAATATACCATAGTTGCCCTGATGATACGCAACGCGAATGCGTGCTCCACGCAGACGCATCGCAGTGACGAAAAATCAGCGTGTTTGAATTCGCAACCAGCGAATTCTGGGCTATTTCCGACCCAGTTTGCGGCCCAGAAAACACAGATTAGAGGCTATAAAGTGGGGAAATGCATCCATTCACAATCATAAGCTCATAATACACTTTTCATAATTTAGATGTAGTTTTAGAGAGAGGTTCTCTCCTCTCTCTTAGGATTTAGGATTAGAATTCCTCTTAAAGGATTTAGGATTTTCAACTTCCTCTCAGGTTCAATATTCCTTTTACTTTGTATTTCTCTTTTACTTTCAGATACTTTAATGCTTTCCTTTAATTATTTATGTTGCCAAATTAGCTTATGAACCTTTCATGTTAGGATTTTCTATTATTAATGCAATTGAGATATTTCAGATTTTTATTTAGATTTTTATATTCTTGGTTTTAATTGATGAATTGATAAATTGGAGACACTTGAGTTATCAAACTCCTTGTTGATTGAAAATTGGAATTCTTCAAGAATTAATTCGAGTTCCAATAACTCTAGCCTTTCCCAAGGAAAGACTAGGACCTGAGGAATCAAAATTAATTCATCCACTTAACTTACCTTCATAGTTAGAGGTTAACAAGGTGGGGGAAAAATCCAATTCTCATTACAATCGATAAGGATAACTAGGATAGGACTTCCAAAGTTCTCATACCTTGCCAAGAGTTTATTTTATAGTTATTTATTTATTTTATTCTTCTTATCATTTAACATACTGGTTCCTTACTTTCAAAACCCCAATTTACAAAACTCATAACCAATAATAAAAACATACTTCCCTGCAATTCCTTGAGAAGACGACCCGAGGTTTAAATACTCGGTTATCAATTTCAAAGGGGTTTGTTACTTGTGACAACCAAAATTTTTGTAAGAAAGGTTGATTGCTTGGTTTAGTAACTATACTTGCAACGAGAATTTATTATAACTTTTAAACCATCAATCTTCAGTTCTTCAAAATGGCGCCGTTGCCGGAGAATTGCAAACGTGTGCCTTATTATTGGTTATTGTAAATATTTGCTTTTTACTTGTTTATTTATTTTTATTTTTGTTTTTATTTTTGCTTTTTCATAAATTAAGAGGTTATTGGTTTTTATTTAGTTATTAAAATTTTTTTTTTCAAAAATTTGTTCTTCGTGTTCATCTTGACCTTCAAGTTGTTCTTCGTTGTTTTCTTCATTTTGATCTAAAAATTTTAAGTTTGGTGTCATTTTATTATTTTTCTCTTTCCTCATTAAATTCAAAAAATTCAAAATTTAAAACTCAAATTTCAAAATTTCAAAATTTAATTTTCAAATTCAAAATTTCAATGACCTTTTAATTTAAAATTTGTTTTTATTTTTGTTTTTAATTTTTATTTGCTACTATGAACTCTCACCCCTTTGGCTATGAGTCTGTTTACAATTATGTTGTAGGAAGAGGAAATTACAATGAGAACAGGCATCAGGGTTGGAACAATCAAAGATGGGAGGAGCCACAAGGATTTGATCAACCCTCATGGCAACAACCACCTCCAATGGACTATCAACAACCACCACCATATGCCTATGAACCCTTTCCTCAACATGACTTTGGACCACCATACTCACAAGATTCACCTCCATATGACCTTAACCCGTATCCATCATACCAACCACCTTATGAGCCAAATAAACCCTCCTATCCACCCCAAACCTCCATGGAGAAAGTACTTACCGATCTAAACTCTATTATACAAGCTCTCGTCGCCCAAATCAGACCACCAAATACCTTCAACAATCAACCCTCAAGCTCTAGTGCACTTCCTTTTCAACCACAGAATGATCTCCCCATCCCATCACCACTATCCATGGAAGAGCACCCACATCCATCAATCCAAGAGCAACATGATCCCAATGATGCTATTGACATGGAACAAGAGAGAAGGGATCATCTTCGCGAATCCATACTTCATAAGGAGCTAGAGGAGGCCCTAAAGGTGAAGGTAGTAAAGAACCTTGAAGATGAAAGAATAGTTGAAAGGAGTTGTCATGGAAAGAAAATCATCAAGGATGAGTACGATTTTATATTAAAACTACTGGACAAAGCAGTAATTATTAAAGAGGAAAAAGTGGTTGAAGACTTGCGAGATGCTGAACCTCCATGGGAAAGTGAAGACATAGAGCCTCCTTCCAAGACGGTTGCAATTAATGTTGAGGAGGGTGTACAACCTCCATGGCAGATCATGGTTGAAGACTTTGTAGAGGTTGATCAAGAGATGGAGATCAAAGAAGAAAAAGCACAGCCTCCCATGCCCTTGGTAAGTAATGAAGAAGAGATTGAATTGGAAGAAAGCTACCAAGAGGAAGAGGTTGAAATTAAAGAAGTTTGCAAAGAGGTGGAAGTTGTCAAAGAGCACAAGGGAATGGAGCTTGAAATCACCTTGCCAAATTTATTGGAGACCCCTTCCCCTAAGTTGCCATCATCCTCCACAACATTCAAGTGGGTAAAATTCATATCCCTTAGCTTTCTAATCTCACTTGAATATGGTCTACTGGAGACGGATGGTCAACTTAGAGCTCTTTGTGGCATTAAGAGTAAGAGAAAGATGGCCAGTGGTAAGAATTGTCCTGCAAGGTTCATTATGGTTGGAAGCTTTATGTTTAAATGCAAAGGTTGGTGTAGAGCTCAATTGAATGGGTCTAGGAAGTTGTTTGGACGCTTCACTGAGAATTCTAAAGCTGAACCACCCGGATGGAATCATGATAATCAACTTGAAGACGGGTGTAGAAACAAGATTTGGGATCCCAGAGGCCATTGGAATTACAAACATTGGTGGAGATTCCTGGATGAGTTCAAGCACAAGCCACCATAACAGGAAGCTCACCAAATGTCCAACTTAAGGACTTTAACTAAAAGTGCTAGGTGGGAGACAACCCACCGTGGTATGATCATTCCTTTTTCATTTTTATTTAGTTTTATTTGTTTTCGAGTTTTATTTTATTTTATTGTATTGAACCTGGAGTTTTTCATAACATTCATATTAGCATTGCATTATGCATTTTTCATGCATATCAAAAAAAAATAATCGCACGCGACGCGACAGCGTCGCCGACGCGCCCGTGTCACCAGTGTGTTGTGAAAAAAAGAGAATTAAACAGAGAGTCACGCGAGAGCGTGGCTGGAGGCATGCCCCTGGCACAAATCACCTCACGCGACCGCGTCGCCGACACGTCCGCATCACATGGGAAAAATGCCTCCCACGCGTCCACGTCACTCACACGGCCGCGTGACCTGGAAATCGACGTAAAAAAGGGTGCACGACCGAAAGTTGTGCAAGAGTAGTACTGGACTAGTGCTGAACGCACAAACCCTACCACGCGAACGCATGGCTCACGCATCCGCGTCATATTCCAATGATGGCCACTCACGCGATCGCGTCAACCACGCGATCGCGTCACCCTGGATTTTGGCAATACTAAATTTTGAACAGAGAGTTGTGCGAGCGCGAGGCTGCCCTATGCGCCAATAGCACAAAACGAGTCACGCGTCCGCGTGACCGACGCGACCACGTCGACCCCTCTAAGCGCCATCTGCGCGAACGCGTACCCCACGCGTCCGCGTCGCTTGCGCCGCACAGCTTAACCTAATCTGCCAAAAATCTTATCTTTTCTTCCCCAATCCTAATTTTTCCTCCCTCCTTTCTTCCTTACTTCTTCTTCCCTTCTTTCCCTTCTCATTCTTCTTATCTTTCATTTTATTTTACTTAATTTAATTGCATACTTTGATTCATTGCATTATTTTCATTGGTGTTAAAAATTTATTTGGGTCATTATTTTCTATATTTTTGTGGATTATTAAAATGGTTTGACAATTATATATTACTTTTTAAAGGGTTGCTTGCATGTTCAATTTCATACATTCAATAACTTATTTACCGTGCATGCTATGTGTTTGTGAAAAAGCCCGTATGGCATTGTGTACTATTTTTAGATTTCTTTTATTCTACTACTCTAAATGCTTGCTTTTCACAAAACCCTTTTTCATATCATATTCATTCAATATAATTGTCATTACAAACAGGTTGTTAGTTTGAAAGACTTGGTAATCTAACTTGGACATTGAATGCTTGATCTATGCTACTCATGCCTTTGCCAGCATGCCAATAAACATCTTGCATTTAATTGTCATTACATGCACTTCCTATATTTCCATTGATGAAATTTTCACATGTAGTCATGACCATGTGTTAACGTCATTCTTCTTTATTGTGCATTGATTACCACATTTCCCGCTCTCTTTCTTGCTCTAACCCTTAGCTTTAAAAGTTACTTTCTTTTTCCCTTTTCAGGATGGCCACCAAGAAGAGTAAAGAGAAAGCTACTCCCAAACCACCGGCAAGGAAAGGAACAAAAGGAACCCCAGCTGAGGAACCACAACCCCCATCCACTTGCACATCTTAGCATGCACCGAGGACGATGCAATCTTTAAGTGTGGGGAGGTCGATACCAACTTTCGTGGGTTAGTATCTTCTATCTCAACACCAATGATTTATTTTCCTTGTTAGTTGTTGCATTTGCATGTTTGATTGCATGATTATTTGATTTTGTGCATATTTTACCACTTGGTTGAAGTAATATTTTCTTTTTCAAAGAAACCTTTTAGAGCATTTCACTAATTTGAATAAAATTTAATGTTACACTTGTTTGAAGAAATATTATATTGAAACATAGTTTAGAGATCGAACACACAAAACCTGTGAGATTTTTGAGCCTATTTGAATTGGTTGCATTTTACCAACCAATATTTTATTTTTGGTGTGTCTTTCTCTCTAAAATTGTGATCTTTGTCTTGCTTAATTCTATATTTCCATGGTTTGATGTATGCATACACCTACATGATTGAGGCCTTTGTTTCACTGAGCTTACATACCCATATGGCCTTACCCTTTCATTATTCTTTGCAAACCAATGTTGAGCCTATTATACCCCTTTGTTCTTTACTCTAGCACATCATTAACTCTAAGCGGAAAACAATAATGTCCTTAATTTGAATCCTTGGTTAGCTTAAACTAGTGAGAGTGCTCATGAATTAAGTATGGGGAAAGTTGAATTTAGAAACATTTGGTTTGAGAATTGAGTATGTTAGAATTTTCTGAAAATGTGAAAAAAAAATTGTTTAGGACATAATTCATGCATCCAATAATTTAATCATATCCATTGAAAAAAATAAAAAGAAAAGAAAAAAATATATATATATATATATATATATATATATATAAGTGAGAAAAAGAAAAGAAAAAAAAAGAGCAATTAAGCAAAAAGGGGACAAAATGCCCCAAAGTAAGTGGTGAAAGCAATGCATATGTACTGTACTTGAAATTAGAATGCATGAATATGTGGAAAACATGGTTAATGGATAGTTAGATGTGGTATTATGATTACATGGATTGTCTAAAGTTAGGTGGAAAGTTTAAGTTAATTAAGGATTCAGATTTTAGTCCACTTGGCCAAATACAATCCTACCTTAACCCTAACTCCATTACAACCCTTAAAAGACCTCTTGATATGTGTATATGTACATTAAATTTCTGTTGATTGTTAGATGAAGAGCAAGCCTTAGAAAGCAAGGTTAGTGGAGAATTGAGAGAATCGAACCTAAAACACTTGAGTGATTAGAGTGCATACACTTCCAGTGAGGGTTCGATGCTCAATTCTTTGTTCCTGGCTTTCATGAGCTATTTTCTTCTACAAGTCTATTTGTACTTCATTTTTATGATTTGAATTAGTGAAATCCAGTTCATATTTATTCTTGGAGAACTTATTTACTCTTAACCAAGTAAGTAAAAGCATTTAGCATGTAGTTGCATTCATAGGTTGCATTTCATACATTCTACCATTCCCCTTCACTCTTATAGTTTCTCTTGAGCATAGCATGAGGACATGCTAATGTTTAAGTGCGGGGAGGTTGATAAACCACTATTTTATGGTTTATTTTGTGCTCAATTGAGTGATTTTTATCAACTCTTTACCCACTTATTCATACTATTTGCATGGTTTTACATTCTCCTTCCTGATTTTGTGCTATGATTGAAAACATGCTTCTTTGGCCTTTAAATTGCTTATTATTAATCCTCTCTTATTTCCATTAGATACCTTGATATGTGTGTCAAGTGATTTCAGAGATTTCAGGGCAAGAATGGCTCAGAGGATGGAAAGGAAGCATGCAAAAGTGGAAGGTATAAGAAGTTGGAGAAATTGCTAAGCTGTCCAGCCTGACCTCTTCGCACTCAAACGGCTATAACTTTAGCTACAGAGGTCCAAATGATGCGGTTTCAGTTGCGTTGGAAAGCTAACATTCGGGGCTTCGATTTGATAATATGCCATAGTTGCTTTGAAGATAGACAACGCGAAAGCATGCTCCACGTAGACGTGTCACAGTGACGAAAAATCAGCGTGTTTGAATTCGCAACCAGCGAATTCTGGGCTGTTTCTGACCCATTTTGCGGCCCAGAAAACACAGATTAGAGGCTATAAAGTGGAGGAATGCATCCATTCATAATTATAAGCTTATAATACACTTTTCATAATTTAGATGTAGTTTTAGAGAGAGAGGTTCTCTCCTCTCTCTTAAGATTTAGGATTAGAATTCCTCTTAGAGGATTTAGGATTTTCAACTTCCTCTCAGGTTCAATATTCCTTTTACTTTGTATTTCTCTTTTACTTTCAGATACTTTAATGCTTTCCTTTAATTACTTATGTTGCCAAATTGGCTTATGAACCTTTCATGTTAGGATTTTCTATTATTAATGCAATTGAGATATTTCAGATTTTTATTTAGATTTTTATATTCTTGGTTTTAATTGATGAATTGATAAATTGGAGAAACTTGAGTTATCAAACTCCTTGTTGATTGAAAATTGGAATTCTTCAAGAATTAATTCGAGTTCCAATAACTCTAGCCTTTCCCAAGGAAAGACTAGGACCTGAGGAATCAAAATTAATTCATCCACTTAACTTACCTTCATAGTTAGAGGTTAACAAGGTGGGGGAAAAATCTAATTCTCATCACAATCGATAAGGATAACTAGGATAGGACTTCCAAAGTTCTCATACCTTGCCAAGAGTTTATTTTATAGTTATTTATTTATTTTATTCTTCTTATCATTTAACATACTGGTTCCTTACTTTCAAAACCCCAATTTACAAAACTCATAACCAATAATAAGAACATACTTCCCTGCAATTCCTTGAGAAGACGACTTGAGGTTTAAATACTCGGTTATCAATTTCAAAGGGGTTTGTTACTTGTGACAATGAAAACTTTTGTAAGAAAGGTTGATTGCTTGGTTTAGTAACTATACTTGCAACGAGAATTTATTATAACTTCTAAACCATCAATCTTCAGTTCTTCAAAGATCAAAGTCAAATCATAAGTAAATGGCAGGAAGAGCAGTTAGAGCATCAAGTTCAAAATGTTCCCAAACAAGATTAGTTATAAGCTTGAGAGATTTCGGTCTCATCCTAACTCAATGATAATTAAGTACAAAAACAAACAAATATGAGTTAGAATGGACTAAAGCACTAATCTTGTGTGTGGGACAAAAATTATAATTATTGCTAAATAGGCCTAGGTCACGAAGCACCAAAATAATCCAAGAAGTTTTCAACAGTAGTAGGAAAATTTAACACCAATAGTAAAATAGCAAACTTAAGAAGAAAATTAAAAATAAGCTACAAAAACAAAGTTAAAATTTAATGAATGAAAGTATGCAAATGCGATGAACAAAAGAAAATGAAAGATGAGAAAAATGAGAAGTAAAACTTGGAAAAGAGGGAGAAGAAAGAGTGGAAAAATATAAGTGAGAAATTATGAGAGAAGTGAGAAGAAGAAATAGGAAGGGAAGAAAGAAATGGGAGATGGGAGTAAGGAAGAAGAAGAAAGAAGTAAGAAAGAAATAAAGAACGGAGTAGAGGGAAATCAAGCGACGCGTACGCGTCAGACACGTGTACACGTGGGAGGCAGAAAAGGGAAGGTGATGCGTAAGCATCGGACACGCGTGCGCGTGGCATTTTTTCGTGCTCGAAGCATGATGCCTGCATGGTTCTATCACAACTCTCTAGTTTTTGTACGAGGGAGCAGCATCAGCATTGTGATGCGTATGCGTCGCTCACGCACACGTGTGGACTACGAAAAACACCGGGTGACGCGTACGCGTAAGAGGCCTCCTTTTTTTTTGTTTTAAAACATAAAAACAGAAACAGGGCACTCCCATCTACTATATATATACTTAAAACCAATCAAAATGCAAAATTAACAAAATCTCTAACTCTTTTTGAAAAATTTTCCAAATACTATACTAGGTAATTCAAATAAAATTTTAATTCAAACAACTAACCTACAACTTAAGGCATAAATCTAATAAAACAAACTAACAGCCAAAACACTAAAACAAGAATATGCAAAGAAAAAAACTACCTAACAATGGCAATTCAATTCATTCATTGATTATATATACAAGAGAATGGAAAGAGTTTACCATGGTGGGTGTCTCCCACCTAGTACTTTTATTTATTGTCCTTAAGTTGGGCACTTTGGAGAGCTCTAATCAAGGAGGCTTGTGCTTGAATTCATCTTTGAACTTCCACCAATGCTTGAATCTCCAATAAGCTCCATCATTCCAAATCATTTGCATCAAGCCTTGATGGATTTCCACACAAGCTAAGGGCTCCTAAAGTTGATATTCATATATTCCCGGATCCCAAATCTTGTTTCTATACCCATCTTCAAGTTGATCAAGACAATTTCATTTGGGTGGCAAGTGATCCAAATTCTCAAGTAAACAGCAAAGCATCTTCCTAGACCCATTTAATTGAGAACTATACCAACCATTGCACTTAGACTTTGAGTTTCCAACCATAAGGAACCTTGATTGGCATTTCCACCCACTAATCAATTCTCTCTTGCTGTTAACTCCATAAAGAGCTCTAAGTTCCCCATCCATCTCAAGCAAACCATATTCAAGTGAGAAAGTAAAGCTTAGGGATAAGAATTTTACCCACTTGAATGTTGTGTTGGATGGTGACTTAGGTAGGGATGGTCCCAATGATCTTGCAAGTTCGACTCCCTTGTGCTCTTTTTTGACTACCTCCACCTCTTGGCAAGCTTCTTCAATTTCAATTCCTTGTTCACCAACTTCTTCTATACATTCCTCATTGTTCAAGTTATATGTTGGAGGTTGTGCTCTAGCCTCCTCAACATCAATTTCACACCACAATGAGGAAGGTTCAACAATCTCAAATAGCATATTAGTTGGTGTGGAATTATCTTCAACGGTATGACTTGTCGCTTGCTCAACCTCTTCTAATCTTCCATCTTCCATAATATGCCTGGGAGGTTGTACATCATCCTCCTCAACATCGAATTTATGCTCAATGGAAGAATGTTCAACAACTTCCATAAAATCATCAACAACATTACTTGGTGTGGGAGTGTTCTCAAGCTTGGAATCCACCTCTTGTTCATCTTCACCTAGGTCTTCAACCACTTCTTCTTCATCAACAATTTCCATCCTTTCCACTTGTTGCACAACACACTCCATTTCATTGTTCTCATGTTGAGATTCTAAAATCTCCTTCATGCTACACTCTTCGGTTAATTTTTCACATTCATCCGTGGAGATACTTTGTCTATGGTATGAATTCTATGAGTCCAAGTTGGCTTTAATTTTGGCAAGGTTAGCCTTAATAGCTTTGTGCATATTTTGGACTTCCTCTTTCTCCTTTCGATGGATGATTACTTGAAGCCGATCCATTGATTCCTTGAGACGATCCCTTGGCTCTTGTTCCACTTGACAAACATAAGTAGGATCATATTGCTCTTGTATTAATGGACATAGACACTCTTCAATGGAAGGTTGTGGTAGAAAGGATAATTCATGTTGTGATTGAAAGTTCTCATACATTGGAGATGGTTCAAGGAGGTATTGAGGTTGAAATTGTTGTGGTTCTATGTATGGTGTGTATGGCTCATATGGTTGTTGGTATGGTGGATATGGATTGGGATCATATGGAGGTGTTTGGTGGTATGAGACTCATGAGTATGGTGGTTGAGGGCTATACTAAGGAGGGGGCTCATAGGCACATGGTGGTTGTGGTTGATAACCACAAGGAGGTCCACCATAGCTATTTGATTGGTATGCATCATGGTATGGTTCTTGCTCATAATACATTTGGGAAGGTTATTGCCAAGAAGGGTGACCAAATCCTTGAGGCTCCTCCCATCTTTGATTCTTCCATCCTTGATGCATGTTGTCATTGTAATTCCCATCTCCTACAATATAGTTAGAACCAAACTTATAGCCACATTGATGATAATTTATGGTGACAAGAGAAAACAAAGATAAAAATAATAAGGAATAAAGAAAACAAACTCCTAACTACTAGCAAAACCAAGAAATAACCAAAAGAGGAATATTCACAATATGGACATATTAACAATAGCCAATAATATAACACCATTGCAATTCCCTGGCAACAGCGCAAAAAACTTGATGTGAGGGTATCGTCGATTAGGAATTTTCACAAAATAATTCCGTTGCAAGTATAGTCCAAACGAACAAACAACCTTCAATCAAAGTTTTAATTTTGTTTGTCATAAGTACAAACTCCAATAAAAACTGAGATTATTTAAACCTCAGTTCGTCTCTCAAGGAATTGCAATGAAGTGCTCAATTATTGGCTATGAAGGAACAAGGGGGTTTGATTTAGTGATTGACAAGAAAAGTAAATAACAAGAAAGTAAATGACAATTAACTAATAAAGGAAAGGAAAAGAACTCTTGGCTAAGGCATGGAAATTGAGATCACCATCCTTGTCTAACAAATCATACATTGACAATTATGAGGGACCAACCCATCAAGTCTACTTCTATGCTTGAAGTATGTCAAATAGGCTTGATCAACATCAACCATAAGCCCCAACCTAGCCATTAATTAGCTTGATGGTCGGTTAGTGTCAATGGACATCAAATTGATCAACAAGGGACCCAAATCATCAATTCAATTAGACCCAATGACTCAAGGTCACTCAATTCCCTTAGCCTAGGCCAAGAGTGTAGAAAACTACTCTACAACTAGTGAAAATATTTTATCAAACACCTATGAAAACATCATAAAAATGCAAGAATTAATAAAAACTATAACTAACCTAAGCAAGAAATCAATAATACAAACCAACATAAACATAAAAAGACATGGAAACATAAAATTGTATTAGAGAAAATAAAAATCCAACAAGAGATCATGAAGGTAAAAATGGCAACATAAAGAAATTAACAAAAGAAATTAGGAAGATTAAGACAATAGAACAATAATATATAAAGATAGTTGATCTAAAAACAAGAAGTAAAACTGGGATCTAAGAAAATTTGACGTAAACTACCCTAAATTCTAGAGAGAAGGGAGAGCTTCTCTCTCTAGAATTCTAACCTAAAACATGATAAAAAAAACTAAACTATGACTACTTCCTCCCTTCTAATTCTTGGGTTCAAAAGCATCAGAAATGAGTGGGATTTGGGCCTCCTTCAGCTCAGAAATCGCCCCCAGTATATTGCCTTCAATGAGGTCACGTGCCGCTTGTCACGCGTACGCATGAGTCACGCGTACACATCACTGGAAACTTTCCTTATCACGCGTATTCGTCGGTCACGCACGCGTCGCCCTGACAATTTTCTTCTTCACGCGTGCGTGTCGATCACGCGTACGCGTCGCTTTGAATCTTCCAAATCCTCTTTTCTTCATGAATTCTTCACTTTGCATGCTTTCGTCTTCATTCCTTCAATTCAATCCTTGCCTTCCAGACCTGAGATTACTTAACAAACATATCAAGGCATCGAATGGAATTAAAGTGAATTAAATTTAGCAATTTTAAAGCCTAAAAAGCATGTTTTCACTCTTAAGCACAAATTAGGAGAAATTCATAAAATCATGCTATTTCATTGAATAAATGTGAGATAAGTTGATAAAATCCCCTAAATTCAACACAAGATAAACCACAAAATTGGGGTTTATCAATCCACCACCAATCTTTAGTCAAAGGTCTGATTTCCAATTCTTGCTGCAACACATTGAAAGCGATTCTTAGTAACCTAGCAAAACTTTAGTGTTCATACACAGTTATTCTTTCTGATTTCTATTGATTTGATTTGAGTTTGGTGTGAGGAGTGTAAATTAAGTAAAGAAGTGAGGGATTGTAATTGTATTTTTTTATCTATTCCTTTTCATTTGTTTTTTGGAAGTTCCCTATTTTTTATTCTTCTAGGGCTTCTTTTCAAGAAGAAGGAATGCTACAGTGAAATTTGATATTGTTGTACAGTATAACTTTTGAAAGGAATGAAATGAATGAAAGCTTGAGTTTTGTTATGTATATTTGATATTATTTTTAATACATATGTGTTTAGAAAGGTAGAAATTTTGTTTTTGTATAAGTTTAATTATGAATTATGAGACAAATAATTGATTACGTGATTTTTTGAAATTTAGATAAGTATTTGTGCTAATTTTAGTTGTAATATTTGTTATAGGGATATTTTAGTAAATTTAAATGTGATAATGTTAATTTTAATTAAAGATATTTGTTATTAGAGGTATTTTAGTAGACTAAAAAAAATAGAATTGATAATAATTTTAATTAAACATATTTGTTATTAGGGGTATTTTAGTAAATTTATTGTGATAATGTTAATTTTAATTAAAGATATTTGTTTTAGGAATATTTTAATTTTGATAATGTTTTAGTATATTTATTATTAGAGGTATATTTTGTAAATTTAAAAGAAAAATAATAATATTTGATTAGTTTTATATTTAACTTTTTAAAAAAATTAAAAAAATTCAACATTAAGGGTATTTTTAGAAATAAAAATAAATATTTTTATCTAAAAATGATTATATTGAATTTATCTTAAAATATATTTATATGTAAATTTTTTCATGTAATTATTAAGTTTAGTAATTAACCTTTTTATTTGAATGAATAAGGGTAATTTTGATATATTAAACATATTTAATATTAGGGATATTTTTTAGTAAATTTAAAAAAAATTAAAATCAATAATAATTTTAATTAAATATATTTGATATTAAGAATATTTTAGTAAATTTAAAAATAAAAAAATAATATTTTATTATATTTATATTTATTTAAAAAATTAGAGTGTAAAAAAATTTAATTAAAAATATTTTATTTTATTTATATTTTATTATATATATTTACTAAATTTAATCATTAATATTCTAATTGAAAATTTTAAGGGCATTTTGGACAAAGTATTCACAATTTTCAAATGCACTAAATATGAACCAAACAAAAATTAACACATTCCTAGGCATATTATTAATATTCCATGGTTTTTACTTTTACAAACCAAACGTAGGAATATTATATACATGGTAATACTATTCCATGAAATTATATTCCTAGTAATGATATTTCTACAAATAAAACTAATCCTTCAACCAAACACATCCTTAATAGCTTGGGCCACTGGAAAAAGAACTAATGGTAATGATAATGATTAAGAATGATTAATATCTAGGTATCAAGTTTTGGAGCTGCTAAATCGGTGGCTCAAGTTATAATATATATATATAGGGTTAAATATATATGAATTACTAATGTAAATGACATTAATAACTTAAGGATTAAAGATATTTGATGGAGCATTAGCAAGTCTAAGCTCATAAAAAAATACTGATAATTACTTATATCGGCAAATATCAGCCTTGATAATAATATGAATTTTATTATCTAGGCTCTATTATAATTATAGCATGTAAAATAAATTAATAACATTATAATAAAATTATATTATCATTTATTTTACTTAGAAACTCGAAATTAACTCATCGAAATAAAACTAATTGTTGAAAATAACATTTTTCGAAAAACCTTATGTTGACATAAAAATTTGGGTTCTTACACCAGGTACTCTTATTTTTTGAATAAAAAAATTTTATTTTCATACATAATTCTAATAAATATAAAAATTCTATTTTTTCTTTTTAATATTATGTTCAACATATTAAACTATCTTTAATTTTATTATTCTTTCAAAATTATTAATTTAAGATTTTCATCATACCCTCTTTTAGTGTTATACTATCTTTTTTAATTTTCTAACCTTTTTTTTAGTCAAAAAATAAATTAAATAGTCTCCAATCATATATATTTCACAACTATTCTTTGTACTTATTGTTCATACTTTAGCCCATTACAATATCCTACAAATCAATGTTCAGACCTACATTACGACCTACCCGGCCTCAAAAGAGGTCGGACTCAACGACGCATGTCTAGCCCTAGTTATCTAGATGAGTAACCAACTCATACAATCTCTCCTGTTAATTTAGAAAGGAGATCTTAACAACCTATCTAATAAAAGGGAACAACTATCCACCATCAAAGGTGGAACCACTTCATAAAGTGGTTATTAGCTTAGATATTTTTTGAACCCCAATTTACTAAAAACTTGTCCAAAATCCTTGCTAACATAAGCATCAGAGTCCCTTGCAGGTACCCCCACCATCCTCTCCAAAGAGCTCAGACAACATCACCTTACTGATGAGACAAAGGAGCATCTCATTCCAAAAGGCATCTGGACATCACGTTCAACCCCAAATCATATTGGTTCTAGGTAAGCCTCAGAATATTGTGCCATTTCGGGTGACCTGAAAGTCTACACCGAACCACGGCAAACGACCAGATCAACATAATGATGATCATGCATTCATAACACCCCTGCACCCTGGGAGAACGGAAGAACACAATAAAGGGAGGAATCCACAAAACCCAGGAATGCGAAGAATCAACTCTGAAGCCCACCAACCAGTGAGTTAGAGGATTAAAACCCTACGGAACTCATGGGATAGTACATAGACACCATGATTGATTGAAACATCTTGAGATCGAGTTAGAACGACAACGCAAATCTAAATAGACCATACGAAGAAAAGTTTGACGACATAAAAAATTGGAGAAAAATATGGAAAGATTAGAATCTGATTTTAAAGGGAGACAAACTTGAACCAAATGTGAAACTACACTCCTGGAAAGTAATGATCCATTTGTAGAGTAAATCATGAGGACCAAAGTCCCAAGGAATTTTAAAATCCCACCACTTGAGCAATTTTAAAAGTCGAATGTATTTGGCTAATGCCTCCGATGTGACTCGATACAAAGTCTTCCCAACCACACTGACTAAGAAAGCCATGAAGTGGTTCGACAATACCCCTAAGGTCAGTCACTTGTTTCGAAAACTTAGCCAAAGGCTTCCTCACAAGATTTTCAACATAAAAGGATAAAACCAAGCATGTATCGAGCCTCTTGGGTGTCAAACAAAAGGGTGGCAAGTCTTTAAGGACCTACATGAAAAGATTCAACAAGGCATGCTTGGAAATCCAAAACTTACCTACAGAGGAGGCGATCATGAGGCTAGTCAATGACCTCAAGGAAGGCCCCTTCTCACAATCCATCTCAAAGAGGCATCCAACCTCTCTGTATGAAATCCAGGAGCGAGCTAAAAAATACATTAACATGGAATAAATTGCACAGTTAAAAAGACCAACTTCTCGACAATGTTCTGAAAATCGTTTTGAACGGGCCGGTTGAATCGTGAACCGGTCACCAAAACAATTCGGGCAATTAGCAAAACCGCGAAATCTAAAAACCGGTGTTGAACTGGTGAACCGGTCGATAACCGGTCGGTCGAACCGAACCGTGACCCGACCGATTTTTTGGCTGGGCAGCAAAATGCTGCCATTTTGTCCCTCTGAAACCCTAAATAAATGTTCTGATCCCTAATTGCCTTCACAATTCTCATCGAGCTTCAGAATCAGAGAACACCATCACAGTCTCTCACGGCCACACGGGTTCGTTGTCGAGCAGTCACCTCCGTCGAGCAGTCACCTCCGTCGTGCAGTCACCTCCTTCGACCAGTCACCTCCGTCGCGCAGCAGCCGTCATTCGTGCTCCACCACTGCTTGGTTCACTCGGCGTCGCTGTCTCCCACTCTCCCTATTGCATGTTCTGTTAAAGCCTTGAAGGTGCCTTCGAGCTTCCAGAGTTCCAGGTAATTTTTTTTAGTTATGAACTTATGATTATTTGATTGAATCATTGAATAACTGTTGCATGTCTCTGTCTCCTGATGAGTTTGATTGAGTAGCTCTTTGATTTTGTAACATGATGAACTCTGAAACTGTGAACTCTGAACTGATCCTACTAAACTGAACTGGATTTTGTGACATGATAAACTAACATGATGAACTGCTAAGCTGTGAACTCTTTGATTGAGTAGCTCTTTGATTTTGCTTTGTTTACTGAACTGAATTTTGTTGTTTGTTGAATAATTGGGAATAATTTTGAATAATTTTGCTTTGTTTACTGAAACTGAACTGATCCTGATGAGTTTGATTGAGTATTTTTTTTAGTTATTTTATTTTTCTTTGAACTGATTACTGAAACTAAACTGATTTTGCTTTGTTTACTGATTACTAAAACTGAACTGATTTTGCTTTGTTTACTGAACTGGATTTTATTGTTTGCTGAATAATTGTGAATAATTTTGAATAATTTTGGATGTTGTTTGTTGTGAACTTGAGAGTTGAGATTATTGGGTTAGATTGCTAGTAATGTTTAGGTATGGATGAAAGTATCAACCAAGAACTACCTGGGAATAATAATGCTGAAACTAATTCTGCTTCGAATAAATGTTCTCTTCTTTCCGCGACTAATGAAAGTCAATCACAAACTTTTAATGTTCGGGGGAAAACTGATCCTGTTTGGAGATATGTTGCTTTACAAAATATAAATGGAAAATATAATTATAAGGTTTATATAGTACTTTTAATTTGAATAATATTTTAAGGTTTACATTAGACTATAATTATATTTTCATGTGTTTATTTATATTTTATTTATTATTTTATTATAAAATGGTTTTTTCGGTTCAACCACGGTCGAACCGGTTGAACCTATGAACCAGTGAACCAGTAAACCAGTAGCTAGAGTAGTTCGATGACCGATTTGGTTTTCAGAATATTGCTTCTAGGTAATGTTAATATCATCCTCGGGAGAAAAATAAGGAGACCAAGAAAAAAGAAAAGTACAACTCAGACAAGTCCAGAAGATACTACACCTACACTCCTCTACAGGCCTCACTAGTTGATGTCTATCAAGAGATCTTCATACTGAAAAGATACCACCTCCCAGACCTATCAAAAGTAAGAAAGGAGGGAATCGATAAGAATACTATAAATATCATATATGGCCATTCTACGAATAATTGTTACGACCGCAAGAATGTAATTAAAAAGTTGACTAGAAATGGTCGTTGGATAAATATCTTACGGGTAGGCCGGACGACAATAGCAAAAGGAAGAGAAATGAAGACCGACCACAACAAACCCCCAAGAGACACATCCACATGATTGCTGGAAGATTTATAGGAGGAGGGATTACAAAATCTTCTCACAAAAGACACCTGAAAGAGGTCTATCAGGTCAGAGAGGAGACTGAAATATCCGACTTGCCTACAATAACCTTCACAAAAGAAGATGCAAAGAGTGTTGTTCTTGGACAAAATGACCCAATAGTAATCACCATGATTCTTGCTAGCGTAAACCTACACAAAACCTTGGTGGACCAAGGGAGCTCGGCCGATATTCTACTTAAACCATCTTTCTATAAGTTGGGCTTGGAAGAAAAGGATTTGTAAGCATACCTCGACACACTTTTTGATCTAGGGATTCCCCTATTTGACCTTTGGGGTTCATATCCCACTACACTACCTTTGGTAAAGGGATAAAATCAAGAACCCTAAGAATATATTACATTGTAGTGGGTGTAGCTTCAACTTATAATGCCTTCATAGGTTGGTCAACACTAATCTGACTTGCAGTATTAGTATCAAACCCCATCTCTGCATGAAATTTCTTACCCCTGAGAGAATAACAACATTAAAGAAAGATTAGAAGTTGTCTAAAAGATGCTACAATGAAAGTCTGAAATTAAGAGGCTACACAAAGGGGAAAGAGGTAAATTCAATAGTGTAAGAACCGGAGTTTTCATGAATAAAATCATTTAAATGCCCAAATTAGATTCCGGAAAGTTAGGATGAGAATTTGGAGATTTAAATATGATTTTTCGACTCAGTAGGTTTTTCTGAGTTAGAAAATGTGTTTTCTACAAAAACCGTGAAAAACTACGAACCGGTAGTTGAACCGGTTGAACCGATTCAGGTCTGCCCGGTACTGCGCGAGAAAAAGTAAAAATAGTGGAAAGCCTTAGAAAAGTATTAGAAATGGAAAGCCGGGTGTTAGTGTTTAAGGTTTCGACCAAAGTTGGACTGAACGGGCTAAAAACACTAACGAGTTTGATCGGGCCCAAGTTGGGCCCAAGTCCAACATATATAAGGGTTCATTAATGAACACTTCAGCCATAACACACACACACACACACACACACACACACACACACACACACACACACACACACACCAGATTTGAGAGAGAAGAGAGGTGAGGGTGGGGTTTCACTATTCACCTCCACCTTCTGGGAGCCATAACTTGAGCTACGGAGCTCCCATTGACGAGCCGTTTGCAGCCACGTGAAGCTCTTGTCGAGCTCTATGTTTCTATCTAAGCAAACCTGGTAAAAACTTAAAGCTAAAGTCCCAATTTCATGCCCTAGATTTATGCATTTTTGAGGTTATGGTTTTGAGTAGATTTTGTGGTTTTGCTTGTTTGGGTGATCTCTAGTAGCGGGTAATTGATGGATTTTACCCCTAATCTCATTGGATAAGGTAAGGAACCTCTTTATCCTTGTGGTTTGGTATAGTATGAGATTTAGTTATTGATGTATGGTTATGTTGTATGTTATGAAGCTTGTTTTTGGAATTGGTAGTGGCTTTCGGTTTGGCTTTGATGGCATGGAGCTTGGTGGAAGCTTGATTGGAATCAAGTTTGGTGTTTGAGCATATTGGGAATCGGCTAAGGTATGGTTTCGGTTTCCTTTATGTAATATGTAATGTTTATGGACACTTAGGCTAGTGGCCCATAGGATAGAATTGAATTGGATATGTGGTTTTTTGTGGTATATGTATGATGATGGTGATTGTTGAGGATTATTGGTGCTAATGATGTATTATGATGTTGGTTAATGTTAGTTATTGTTTGGTGATAAATTGTTGGGATTGATGAGGATTTGTAGTGGTTGTTGATGTTGGTTGGTTGATGATGCTTGAGGAATTGATTTTGTAAATGTTGTTAAATAATGATGTTGAGGTATGATGTATATTGAATTTGAATGAATGTATATTGTTGATTGTGGTATAAAGCATGAATGAGGTTGTTAATGAAGATTGATAGTGAAAGAATGATGATTGGTGAAGGTGTTGGTGGAGGATTGATTATAGTGTTTTATATGTGATGTTTGGATTGATGAGTGTTGAAGGGGTTGATAAATTGAGACATTAAATGTTGGATGTGGTATAGTTGGATAATGATGGAAATGGTGAGAAGTTATATTGATGTTAATAAGGTTAATGGAAATTTGTAAAATGTGAATTAAGTTGGATTTAGACTTGTTGATTGGTTTAGAAGGCTGTGTGATTAAGAAAATGGTTGAACCAGTGTTGGTATGAATTTTGGGTAGTTTTAGTATGGTTGAAAAGTGATTGAGTTTGTTTTGGATTGAGAGTTGGTTAAATTTGAGTTTTTGGTGTTTTTGGTAAAAACTGGTTTTTTAGTGAACTTTGACGGATCATAACTTGTGCCTCAGTTTTCAAAATGTGTTGTAACTGGTCTAGAATTAAATTTTATTGAAAACTCTTCGAATTGATATAAAGTTTGTAAAATTTAGAATTTTGTAGAGGAAGTTATGATCTTTCAAAGATTGGTGTCAAAATATAAAATTCTACAGAGTTGCAGAATTTTGTGATTTCTGGTATGTGCGCACGCATAGCCTTGTGCGCTCGCACATACCAATGGAGTTTTACAACCTGTGCGTACACACAGCCCTGTGCGCATGCACAAGTTGGGAAGGATCGCCTGTTGGGGGCGCTAGCACAGGATGTGCGAGTGAACAGACAGTATGAATTTCGGCACCTGTGCGTACCTACATGTTTTGAACACTTCCTGGGCGTGCGCACGCACACCTCTGTGCATACGCACACGCCCTGCTTCTCAAATTTAAAATTTGTTTTCAACTATTTCACCTTCCTAACAAGATTGTAAGCTTCTGTGACACCATTTTTAGACTTTTGGGCTTAATTTTGGGTATGAGAACTTGCGAAAGAACTTTAGAGATTTGGTTGATGTCATTTTGAAAAGTTAGCAAATGGAAGTTTAGGTTTCTGGTGTACTGAGGATGAGTTAGGTTGAGAGAGGAGAAGAGTAGTGCCCCGGGTGATTGCAGATAATAAATTAAGACATTGATGAAATGATAAGTTTGGGATGGAAAGTATTTATTGATGACGGATGTGATGAGTTGAGGACTCAAAAAGGATTGGATGATCCTGATGGATGTTGAGAGTGTACCAGGCACTATATCCTTGGAATGTTGAGAGTTGATAATTGGAAGTGATTTGAGAAGAGAAATGATGATGATTTGAGATTGGTGGACTTGTGAATGTGGATAGTGAGCCAGGCACTATATCATTGGAATGATAGTGAACCAGGCACTATATCCTTGGAATGATTTGTGATGAATTATATGTTGTTGTTGTTTTCCTGCTCTGCCTAAAGAGTGTGCCAGGCACTATATCCTTGGATTGAGCATGCAAGTGTGCCAAGCACTATATCCTCGAAACGATAGTGTGCCAGGCACTATATCCTTGGAACAAAAGCGTGCCAGGCGCTATATCCTCGGAAGTGGCAGAAAGGCGACATCCGAAAGGGTGTGTCGGATTAGCATTTATAGACCGACAAGCGATATCACGAGCCAATAGGATAGACATTCATCATATGCACCTCTTATGTGCTTGTTTGCTTTGACTACTTGGGTTTGACTAATTGTATAATATGCCTATTTGCTTCTTGAATTACTTGCCATATATGATTATTACCTGTGTATTAGTTGCTTGCATTAATTGTGTTTGTCTGGTGCTAAGGAGGTTAGTTTGACGATGGTGATGGGATCGCACGGAGGTTAGGGTGGTGAAGGCTGTGGGATACAGCAGTGAAATTAGTATTAGCTAGAACTCCTCTAAGTTTAGATAACCCGGTTTATGGTTTAAGTTCCTGATTTATTTATTTTATTCTAAGCTTGAATATCCGTATGTGATGTGAAGTTCTAGGATTGCCTTCAGCATCCCGGAGCCTTACATCTTACATCATTGGGCACTGTTACCATACTGAGAACCTCCGGTTCTCATTCCATATGTTGTTGTTATTTTTCAGATGTAGGTCGTAACCCACCTCAGTGAGTTGCCTGGATGGTGACAGATGCGGAGGATCTGGATACCTTTTGAGTCCCTTGATTTATTTTGGTATACATCTCTCACTTTTGTATTTTGTTTAGCCTAGAGGCATGTATTGAGAGAACAAAACTTGTATATGCTATTTTTTTTACTATCTGGTTTCATGTATGGTATGTATATGACTAGCCGGCTTAAACTCCGCGAGCCGCGGCTAGATCCTTATGATATTATACTATGATATTTTGATATAAATTGTATCTATTTCTTGTGCTTTAAGTTAGTTGCTCCGTTTATGCGTTTTGCGCTTTTCATATCCTGACTTTGAGCTATATCCTTCATCGGGCTTCTAGATTATATTAATTCTTTCTTTATATTATATATGAGCTTAGAACTGCCGTAATCTCTGATTATCCTCTGCTTTACGATGCGAGGTAAAGCCTAGGCTAATTAGGGTGTTACATTTAGTGGTATTAAAGTGATTCGTCCTTGTGAGCCTGAGGGATGGACCGATTGTGCTTCATTGCACACTCTGGGTCATTTTTCTTTCATGCTATTTAGTTTATCTACTTGATGATTTTGCATAGCATGCTTGTTTGTGAGTGCTTGTTTGGGATAATCGAAGCACTTGGCTTTTGATATTGAGACTGATCACCTTGATATCGATTGTTTGGTGTAGACAGGAACCCTAATGGCCACTCACAGACGAGGTCGTACACGTTCACAAGAGAGTAGGAATGAACAACCGGCCAACAACCATGCCGAATTCATGGTGGCCATGGCTAATCTTGCGAACACCATGGGGGCTACCGCTGCTGCGACTCTGCAAGCTGTGCAGAGGTTAGGTCAACCGGCGGGAAATGAAAACGGAAATGGTAAAGGAGATGCAAATGACAATGCTGAAGGGAACGGCGATAGAATGGGAGGTGCTTCGATGACCTTGGCAACATTTCTCAAGGTTCATCCGCCAAGTTTCAGAGGATCGAATAATCCTACGGAAGCGGATAGTTGGTTCCAAGCTATGGAGCGCGCACTGCAAGCACAGCATGTCCCGAACAACCAATACGTGGAGTTTGGTGCTTATCAGCTTTAGGAAGAGGCCCAGCATTGGTGGCAGGCAAAATGCCACTTGCTATAGCTACAGAACACAGATGTTCCTTGGGATGTATTTTAAACGGCCTTCTACAAGAAGTACTTTCCTGAGTCTGCAAGGGAGGCGAAGGAGATGGAACTTATGTAGCTGAAGCAAGGTTCTTTGTCTGTGACGGACTACACCAACAAATTTGAGGAGCTCTGTAGGTTCTCTAGGGCGTGTCAGGGTACCCTGGAGACCTATGAAAGTTGGAAGTGTATCAAGTATCAAAGGGGCTTAAAGGACGACATCGTGACTGCTGTGGCTCTTGTGGAGATTCGTATTTTCTCCGATCTGGTGAACAAGGCAAGAGTGGTTGAAGAATATGCAAAGACGGTAGCCTCGTCAAGGGACACTCATAGAAGCAACCCTAGTAGGGAAGGTGACGATTACCTTGGACCAAAGGGACAGAACTTCAAGAGAGATGGACACGCTCCCCTCTGCTAAGTCAAGGAATTTTTAGGAGGGACAACAATGCCCAGTTTCACTACATAAAAGGGAGTCACCTGTGTTATGCTTGTGGACTACCTGGACACCTAGCCAAGAACTGCCATCGTAAGAAAAACTAGAACATGGGTCAGAATCAACAGTTAGACCGTGTGGTTGCCTTGGATGCACGTGATGCGACAGGGTCGGATCCTCCGACAAGAGGTAAGCGTATGCGTTGAGTATTATATTGCTTGGACCTGACAGTAGCTTAGTTCTATCTTTCCAAAGTTGCCGTTAGGATTACCAGAGCTTAGAGTTATGCTGGGAGTGAACCATGGGAAAGGAGAATTCTAGTGGCGGTAGCCGAGGATTTCGGACTTGTGGTGATGAACGATCAGAGTGGACGTGCCGGAATGGTTACCAAGCTTGACTGGAAGTCTTGTCGGTACCCTGTATGGGTGATGGGTGCCGTTCAGCACTAGTGGCAACGGCAGTACCAATTGACACCTTTGCGGTTTTTAACTATGATTTTTATGGTTTTAAGGTTTAGAAGTTCAAATCTGGTTTGGAGCTTTGTTTTAAATGATTTGGTTTTGAAAACTAGGATTGGAACTTTTTATCAAATGATACGATTTAAAAAGGAAAGTGAGTTGTATGATTTTGTTAACTCGTGATTTTGGGTTTGTAATTTCACTTATCAAAAGGGATTCAAATGGAAAGGTTTTGATTTATGGGTTTGATAAACCTCAATTTTGTGGTTTATCTTGTGCTTAATTTGGGGGATTTTGTCACTTTTTCTCGCATTTACTCAATGAAATAGCATGGTTTTGTAATTCTCCCTTGAATTTTGCTTAAGTGTAAAAACATGCTTTTTAGGCCCTAAATTGGTGATTTTAATTCACTTTAATTCCATTCGATGCCTTGATGTGTTTGATGAGTGATTTCAGGTCCAGAAGGCAAGTATTGGATGGAAAAAATGAGGAGAAAAGCATACAAAAAGGGAGAATGCATGGAGAAACAAAGATTGGGAATGCACCAAAGGACGCGCACGCGCACCAGGCGCGCACGCGCAAAAGTGATTTCGCCTATGGACGCGCACGCGTACATGCCGCGTCCGCCCGGGTTGAGAATTTGCCAGCGACGCGCACGCGCACATGGCGCGCACGCGCCGATACTCTCACGTGCCCCACTTGAAGGCAAAATGCTGGGGGCGATTTCTGAGCTGCCGAGGCCCAAATCTAACTTATTTCTGAGTGTATTTCATGCAGAATTGAAGTCCAAGCAAGCGGGGAGCAATTGTTTGGTAGTATAGCATCATGAAGGTTAGTTTCTAGAGAGAGAAGCTCACTTTTCTCTCTAGAATTAGGTTAGGTTAATCTCTCTTAGATTTAGGTTCAATTACATGTTTTCATCTTGTTTCTTTTATGAATTATTGCTTCTACTCTTTCATTCTCTTGATTTGTAATGTTAATTTCCCTTTTTGCTCTCTTTTATGTTCATGGATGCTTATGTTGGATTCAGATCTCTTTTAATGAAATTTAATGTTTGATGTTCTTTTAATTGTTGATTGAGTTGTGAATTTACTTTTCTTGCAATTGATAGTTGGTAGATTTTACTATTTCTTGCTCATTTATTATGCTTTCTTTTTATGCCTTCCAAGTGTTTGACAAAATGCTTGGTTGGATGTTAGAGTAGATTTTGAGCATTCTTGGCTTGGAAAGAGTAATTAGGCAATCTTGAGTCATGAAAACCCAACTCATGTTGGTGATCTAGAGTTGTTAGCTAATATTGTTTCCATTGACGCTAATCTTTTGCTAATTTAATTAGTAAGTTGATTAGGACTTTTGGATTGAGATTAGCTAGTCTTATTAGACTTTCTCTCATGGAAGATAATATGATACCTTCTTCCAATGTTGGAGATCACATAATAAGATAAATTCTTGTTTATATTTGTGACATGATTAATTAGTCTTGGTTGACTTTCTCCCTATGTGAAGATGACATGATACCTTCTTCCATTTGTTGGAGTTGACTAAATAAGATGAATTGATCATTGTATGACTAGGATAGAAAGCCTATGATCTCAATCTTTGCCATGAATGTCTCTCTTTATTAATTGCTTTCTTTAATCGCTCTCTTTACTTTTCTTGTCATTTATTTTATTGCCCCTCTTATAAACCAAAATCCCCTTACCCCACTTCATAGCCAATAATTGACCACTTCATTGCAATTCCTTGTGAGACGACCCAGAGTCTAAATACTCTGGTTAATTTTCATTTGGGGTTTGTTAACTGTGACAACCAAAATTTTGTATAAAAGGATTCTTGATTGGTTTGGAAACTATACTTTACAACGAGAATTCATTCATTTGAGGAAATTCTAAACCGTCAAAAATCCCTTCATCAGGGTTTCAATGAATTTAGGAAAATCATGCTTTAAAATGATTGATTTACAAATAAATGATTTTTGACTCTTTTGAAAAAGTTTTAACAATGAACTCAGTTATATGGAACTTGTTTTAAAGGTTTTGAACAGTATTACAAAATCGGTATTTGGTTTAAAGGAAAGAATTTAGGATTCTTAACAACGATAATCAGAGTAACGCAGCGGAAGGCGAGAGAGGACATCGGCATGGTGGGGTGATGGCAAACGAGATGCTTTGGCAACTTGTTGGGTTGGTAAGTTGGAAGTAGGATGCTTCGTGGAGAATATATATATATATATATATATATATATATATATATATATATATATATATATATATATATATATATATATTACATCGCATGATTCGGATTTTCGAGGGCGAAAATATTTTAAGGAAGGGAGGATGTCAGAACCGAAGTTTTCACGAATAAAATCATTTAAATGCCGAAATTAGATTCTGGAAAGTTAGGATGAGAATTTGGGGATTTAAATATGATTTTTGGACTCAATAGGTTTTTCTGAGTCAGAAAATGTGTTTTCTGCGAAAAATCGTAAAAAACTGCGAACCGGCAGTTGAACCAGTTGAACTGGTTCAAGTCTGCCCGATACTGCGCAAGAAAAAGGGAAAATAGTGGAAAGCCTTAGAAAAGTATTAGAAATGGAAAGCCGTGTGTTAGTGTTTAAGGTTTGGCCCAAAGTTGTACCGAACGGGCTAAAAACGCTAACGGGTTGGACCGAGCCCAAGTTGGGCCCATGTCCAACATATATTAATGAACCCTTCAGCCATAACACACACACACACACACACACACACACACACACACACATACACCAGATTTGAGAGAGAAGAGAGGTGAGGGTGGGGTTCCACTATTCACCACATTCCGGGAGCCATAACTTGAGCTACGGAGCTCCGATTGACGAGCCTTTTATGGCCATGGGAAGCTTTCGTTGAGCTCTACGTTTCTATCCAAGCAAACCTGGTAAGAACTTGAAGCTCAAGTCCCAGTTTTGTGCCCTAGATTTCTGTGGTTTTGAGGTTATGGTTTTGAGTAGATTTTATGGTTTTTCTTGTTTAGGTAATCTCTAGTGGCGGGTAATTGATGGATTTTATCCCTAATCTCGTTGGATAAGGTAAGGAACCTCTTTATCCTTGTTGTTTGGTATAGTATGAGCTTTAGTTGTTGATGCATGGTTATGTTGTATATATGAAGCTTATTTTTGGAGTTGGTGGTGGCTTTTAGTTTGGCATTGATGGCTTGGAGCTTGGTGGAAGTTTGATTAGAATTAAGTTTGGTGTTTGAGCATATTGGGAATCGGCCAAGGTATGGTTTCGGTTTCCTTTATGTAATATGTAAAGTTTATGGACACTTAGGCTAGTGGCCCATAGGATAGAATTGAATTGGATATGTGGTTGTTTGTGGTATATGTATGATGATGGTGATTGTTGAGGATTATTGGTGCTAATAATGTATTATGATGTTGGTTAATGTTAGTTATTGTTTGGTGATAAATTGTTGGGATTGATGAGGATTTGTAGTGGTTGTTGATGTTGGTTGGTTGATGATGCTTGACAAATTGATTTTGAAAATGTTGTTAAATAATGATGTTGAGGTATGATGTATATTGAATTTGAATGAATGTATATTGTTGATTGTGGTATAAAGCATGAATGAGGTTGTTAATGAAGATTGATAGTGAAAGAATGATGATTGGTGAAGGTGTTAGTGGAGGATTGATTATAGTATTTTATATGTGATGTTTGGATTGATGAGTGTTGAAGGGGTTGATAAATTGAAACATTAAATGTTGGATATGGTATAGTTGGATAATGATGGAAATGGTGAGAAGTTATATTGATGTTAATAAGGTTAATGGAAATTTGGAAAATGTGAATTAAGTTGGATTTAGACTTGTTGATTGGTTTAGAAGGTTGTGTGATTAAGAAAATGGTTAAACCAGTGTTGGTATGAATTTTGGGTTGTTTTAGTATGGTTGAAAAGTGATTGAGTTTGTTTCGGATTGAGAGTTGGTTAAATTTGAGTTTTTGGTGTTTTTGGTAAAAATTGGTTTTTTAGTAAACTTTGACGGATCATAACTTGTGCCTCAGTTTTCAAAATGTGTTGAAACTGGTCTAGAATTAAAGTTTATTGAAAACTCTTCGAATTGATATAACGTTTGTAAAATTTAGAATTTTGTAGAGGAAGTTATGATCATTCAAAGATTGGTGTCAAAATCTGAAATTCTACAGAGTTGCAGAATTTTGTGATTTCTGGTATGTGCGCACGCATAGCCTTGTGCGCATGCACATACCAATGAAGTTTTACAACCTGTGCGTTTGCACAGCCCTGTGCGCACGCACAAGTTGGGAAGGATCATCTGTTGGGGGCGCTAGCATAGGTTGTGCAAGTGAACAGACAGTATGAATTTCGGCACTTGTGCGTACGCACACGCCCTGCTTCTCAAATTTAAAATTTCAACTATTTCACCTTTCCAACAAGATTGTAAGCTTCTGTGACACCATTTTTAGACTTTTGGGCTTAATTTTGGGTATGAGAACTTGGGAAAGAACTTTAGAGATTTGGTTGATGTCATTTTGAAAAGTTAGCAAACGGAGGTTTAGGTTTCTGGTGTACCAAGGATGAGTTGGGTTGAGAGAGGAGAAGAGTAGTGCCCCGGGTGATTGCAGATAATAAATTGAGACATTGATGAAATGATGAGTTTGGGATGAAAAGTATGAATTGATGACAGATGTGATGAGTTGAGGACTCAAAAAGGATTGGATGATCCTGATGGATGTTGAGAGTGTGCCAGGCACTATATCCTTGGAATGTTGAGAGTTGATAATTGGAAGTGATTTGAGATTGATGGACTTGTGGATGTGGATAGTGAGCCAGGCACTATATCCTTGGAATGATTTGTGATGAATTATATGTTGTTGTTGTTTTCCTTCTCTGCCGTAAGAGTGTGCCAGGCACTATATCCTCGAATTGAGCATGCAAGTGTGCCAAGCACTATATCCTCGAAACGATAGTGTGCCAGGCACTATATCCTCAGAACAAAAGCATGCCAGGCACTATATCCTCGGAAGTGGCAGAAAGGCGACATCCAAAAGGGTGTGTCGGGTTTGCATTTATAGAACAACAAATGATATCACGAGCCAATAGGACAGGCATTCATCATATGCATCTCTTTTGTGCTTGTTTGCTTTGACTACTTGGGTTTGACTAATTGTATAATGTGCCTATTTGCTTCTTGAATTACTTGCCATATATGATTGTTACCTTTGTATTACTTGCTTGTATTAATTGTGTTTGTCTGGTGCTAAGGATGTTAGGTAGGCGATGGCGATGGGATCGCACGGAGGTTAAGGTGGCAAAGGCTGTGGGATACAGCGGTAAAATTAGTATTAGTTAGAACTCCCCTAAGTTTAGATAAACCGGTTTATGGTTTAAGTTCTTGATTTATTTATTTTATTCTAAGCTTGAATATCCGTATGTGATGTGAAGTTCTAGGATTGCCTTCGGCGTCCCGGAGCGTTACATCTTGCATCATTGGGCACTGTTACTATACTGAGAACCTCTAGTTCTCATTCCATACGTTGTTGTTGTTTTTTAGATGCAGGTTGCAACCCACCTCAGTGAGTTGCCTGGATGGTGACAGAATCAGAGGATCCGGATACCTTTTGAGTCCCTTAATTCATTTTGCTACACATCTCTCACTTTTGTATTTTGTTTAGCCTAGAGGCATGTATTGAGAGAACAAAACTTGTATAAGCTATTTTTTTACTGTCTGGTTTCATGTATGGTGTGTATATGACTAGCCGGCTTAAACTCCACGAGCCGTGGCTAGATCCTTATGATATTATACTATGATATTTTGATATAAATTGTATCTATTTCTTGTGCTTTAAGTTAGTTGCTCCATTTATATATTTTGCACTTTTCATATCCTAACTTTGAGTTATATCCTTCATCGGGCTTCTAGATTATATTAATTCTTTCTTTATATTATATATATGAACTTAGAACTGTCGTAATCTTCGATTATCCTTTGCTTTACGATGCGAGGTAAAGCTTAGGCTAATTAGGGTGTTACAAATAGAGCTTGAAGGGCTTTGAGTTTGTGAAGAGTTACGACCTCAATCCAAAGGAAAAATAGAAGAAGTACAAATAGGAGAAGAAGTTGGAAAAACTACAAGCGTAGAGGCAAATCTAGACCCCAAGTTAAAATAGGAGCTCGTCCAACTCCTACAAGAAAATTCTAACCTCTTTACATAGAAAGATACTGATATGCCTAGCATCCACCCCGACCTCATGAGTCACAAGCTGGTTGTGTATCTAAAATCCTGACCTGTTGGTGGACGAAATTGTGATCCTCAAAGTTAGTCTTTTTGTATTTGTATGAAATCAAAAATACCCCAAAGAGATCATGGTGTGATGAATTGGGATCTTAATAATCCCTGGTAATGGCACGTGTGATCACAACTCCATTCAACTAACCAGCAAGTGTACTGGGTCGTCCAAGTAATAAACCTTACGCGAGTAAGGGTCGAATCCCACGGAGATTGTTGGCTTGAAGCAAGCTATGGTCACCTTGTAAATCTCAGTCAGGCGAATTTAAACATGATATTTTATTAGATTAAAATAAACAATAAAAGGGATAGAGATACTTATGTAATTTCATTGGCAGGAATTTCAGATAAGCGAATGGAGATGCTTTTCGTTCCTCTGAACCTCTGCTTTCCTGCTATCTTCATCCAATCAGTCTTACTCCTTTCCATGGCTGGCTGTATGCAAGGGCATCACCGTTGTCAGTGGCTACATCCCCTCCTCTCAGCGAATCATATGCTCACGCACCCTGTCACGGCACGGCTATTCATCTGTCGGTTCTCGATCATGCTGGAATAGGATTCACCCTCCTTTTGCGTCTGTCACTAACGCCCAACAATCGCGAGTTTGAAGCTCGTCACAGTCATTCAATCATTGAATCCTACTCAGAATACCACAGACAAGGTTTAGACCTTCCGAATTCTCTTGAATGCCGCCATCATTCTAGCTTACGCCACGAAGATTCTGGTTAGGAGATCTAAGAGATACTCATTCTAGCTTAATTCATGTAGAACGGAAGTGTTTGTCAGGCACGCGTTCATAAGGGAGAAGGATGATGAGCGTCACACATAATCATCACCTTCATCACGTTCTTGGGTGTGAATGGATATCTTAGAAGCGAAATAAGAAGAATTGAACAGAAAACAGTAGTACTTTGCATTAATCTTTGAGGAACAGCAGAGCTCCACACCTTAATCTATGGAGTGTAGAAACTCTACCGTTTGAAAATACATAAGTGAAGGTCCAGGCATGGCCGAGATGGCCAGCCCCTCTGATCTAAGAACCAGGCGACCAAAGATACCTAATACAATAGTAAGAGGTCCTATTTATAATAAACTAGCTACTAGGGTTTACATGAGTAAGTATTTGATGTATAAATCCACTTCCGGGGCCCACTTGGTGTGTGTTTGGGCTGAGCTTAAGTGTAGCACGTGCAGAGGCCATTTGTGGAGTTGAACGCCAGCTTCTGTGCCAGTTTGGGCGTTCAACTCTGGTTTTGGATCCTTTTCTGGCGCTGGACGCCAGATTTGGGCAGAAGGCTGGCGTTGAACGCCAGTTTACGTCGTCTATTCTTGGCCAAAGTATGGACTATTATATATTTCTGGAAAGCCCTGGATGTCTACTTTCCAACTCAATTGGAAGCGCGCCATTTCGAGTTCTGTAGCTCCAGAAAATCCATTTTGAGTGCAGGGAGGTCAGAATCCAACAGCATCAGCAGTCCTTTTTCAACCCCTGAATCTGATTTCTGCTCAAGTCCCTCAATTTCAGCCAGAAAATACCTGAAATCACAGAAAAACACACAAACTCATAGTAAAGTCCAGAAATGTGAATTTTAACACAAAATCTATTAAAAACATCCCTAAAAGTAACTAGATCCTACTAAAAACATACTAAAAACAATGTCAAAAAGCGTACAAATTATCCGCTCATCACAACACCAAACTTAAATTGTTGCTTGTCCCCAAGCAACTGAAAATCAAAATAGGATAAAAATAATAGAATATACTATAAATTCCAAACTATCAATGAAACAGAGCTTCAATCATATGAGCGGGACTTATAGCTTTTTGCCTCTTGAATAGTTTTGGCATCTCACTTTATCCATTGAGGTTTAGAATGATTGGCATCTATAGGAACTTCAGAATTCGAATAGTGTTATTGACTCTCCTAGTTCAGTATGATGATTCTTGAACACAGCTTCTTTATGAGTCTTGGCCGTGGCCCTAAGAACTTTGTTTTCCAGTATTACCACCGGATACATAAATGCCACAGACACATAATTGGGTGAACCTTTTCAGATTGTGACTCAGCTTTGCTAAAGTCCCCAATTAGAGGTGTCCAGGGTTCTTAAGCACACTCTTTGTTTTTGCTTTGGACCTTGACTTTAACCGCTCAGTCTCAAGTTTTCACTTGACACCTACACGCCACAAGCACATGGTTAGGGACAGCTTGGTTTAGCCGCTTAGACCAGGATTTTATTCCTTTAGGCCCTCCTATCCACTGATGCTCAAAGCCTTGGGATCCTTTTTATTTGCCCTTGCCTTTTGGTTTTAAGGGTTATTGGCTTTTTCTACTTGCTTTTTCTTTTTCTTTCTATTTTTTTTTCTTCTACATTTTTTTTTTCGCCTATTTTTTTTTTCTGCAAGCTTTGTTCTTTGCTGCTTTTTCTTGCTTCAAGAATCATTTTTATGATTTTTCAGATTATCAAATAACATGTCTCCTAGTCATCATTCTTTCAAGAGCCAACATATTTAACATTCTTAAACAACAACTTCAAAAGACATATGCACTGTTCAAGCATACATTCAGAAAACAAAAAGCATTGTCACCATATCAATATAATTAAACTGAGTTCAAAGATAAATTCGAAACTCATGTACTTCTTGTTCTTTTGAATTAAAACATTTTTCATTTAAGAGAGGTGATGGATTCATAGGACATTCATATCTTTAAGACAGAGTTACTAACTACTAATGATCATGTAATGAAGACACAAACACAGATAAGCACATAGAAAACGAAAAAACAGAGAAAGTAAGAACAAGGAATGAGTCCACCTTGGTGATGTCCTTGAGCTCTTTTATGTCTCTTCCTTGTCTTTGCTGCTCCTCCTTCATTGCTTTTAGATCTTCTCTGATTTCATGAAGGATGATGGAGTGCTCTTGATGTTCCACCCTTAGTTGCTTCCAATAATTGTGTGGAAGAAGATGTATCCCCTGAGGTATCTCAGGGATCTCTTGATTTGCAGTCAAATGTTCTACCACTGAGCTATAGACCCTTGATGGAAGCTTTTGTCTTCCCTTTCCTTCTTTCTAGAGGCTTCTCTGGCCTTAGGTGCCATCAGTGGTTATGGAAAAAAAAAACAAAAAAGCTATACTTTTTACCACACCAAACTTAGAATGTTGCTCGCCCTCGAGCAAAAGAAGAAAGACTGAAGAATAAGAAGAAGATATGGAGGAGATGGATGGGAGTGTGTGTTCGGCCATATGGGTGGGATTGGGTGGGAGAGAGATGTTGAATTTTGAAGGTAGTGGGTGTATGGATGTGAGTGGTAATTGGAAAGTAGAAGGGATGATCATGAATGGGAAGAGAGATGATGAGGTAGGTGGGGATCCTGTGGGGTCCACAGATCCTGAGGTGATCCTATGAGGTCCACAGATCTTGAGGTGTCAAGGCATTTACATCCCTGCACCAATTTAGGCATGCAAAATGCCCTTGCACACAACTCTGGGCGTTCAGCGCCAGGTTGGTGCCAATTTTGGGCGTTCAACGCCTATTTGCTGCCATTTCTGGCGTTGAACGCCAGAACCATGCTTGTTCTGGGCGTTCAGTGCCAGGATGCTCCCATTCTGGGCGTTCAGCGCCAGAACTATGCTCTGTTCTGGCGTTTGAACGCCAGACAGATGCTCCTCCAGGGTGTGATTTTTCTTCTGCTGTTTTTGATTCCGTTTTCAATTTTTATGTTTATTTTGTGACTCCTCATGATCATGAACCTATACATAACTAAGAAAAATATAGTTAGATAAATAAACATTGGGTTGCCTCCCAACAAGCGCTTCTTTAATGTCAATAGCTTGACAGTGGGCTCTCATGGAGCCTCACAGATGTGCAGAGCTTTGTTGAGACTTTCCAACACCAAACTTAGAGTTTGGATATGGGAGTTCAACACCAAACTTAGAGTTTGGTTGTGGCCTCCTAACACCAAACTTAGAGTTTGACTGTGGGGGCTCTGGTTGACTCTGCTTTGAGAGAAGCTTTTCATGCTTCCTCTCCATGGTTGCAGAGGGAGATCCTTGAGTTTTGAATACAAGGGAGTTCTCATTCCATTGAAGGAATATTTCACCTCTGTCAACATCAATCACAGCTCTTGCTGTGGCCAGGAAAGGTCTTCCTAGGATGATGGATTCATCCTCTTCCTTTCCAGTATCCAGGACTATGAAATCAGTAGGGATGTAAAGGCCCTCAACTTTTACCAATACATCTTCTACGTGTCCATAAGCCTGTCTTCTTGAGCTGTCTGCCATCTCTAGTGAGATTTTAGCAGCTTGCACCCCATAGATTCCCAGTTTCTCTATTACAGAGAGGGGCATGAGGTTTATTCCTGAACCAAGGTCACACAGAGCCTTAAAGATCATGGTGCCTATGGTACAGGGTATTATGAACTTTCCAGGATCCTGTCTCTTCTGAGGCAATGTCAGTTGATCCAGATCACTTAGTTCATTGATGAACAAGGGAGGTTCAACTTCCCAAGCATCAATGCCAAACAATTTGGCATTCAGCTTCATGATTGCACCAAGAAACTTGGCAGTTTGCTCTTCAGTGACATCCTCATTCTCTTCAGAAGAGGAATACTCATCAGAGCTCATGAAGGGCATAAGGAGGTTCAATGGAATCTCTATGGTCTCTAGATGAGCCTCAGAGTCCTTTGGTTCCCCAGAGGGAAGCTCCTGATTGATCACTGGACGTCCCAGGAGGTCCTACTCCTTGGGATTCACGTCCTCTCCTCTCCTCAGAGGTTCGGCCATGGCGCTTATGTCAATGGCCTTGCACTCTCCTTTTGGGTTCTCTTCTGTATTGCTTGGGAGAGTACTAGGAGGGATTTCAGTGATCCTTTTACTCAGCTGGCCCACTTGTGCTTCCAGATTTCTAATGGAAGACCTTGTTTCATTCATGAAACTTACAGTGGCCTTAGATAGATCAGAGACTAGATTTGCTAAATTAGAAGCATTTTGTTCAGAGTTCTCTGTCTGTTGCTGAGTTGATGATGGAAAAGGCTTGCTATTGCTAAACCTGTTTCTTCCACCATTATTAAAGCCTTGTTGGGGCTTTTGATCCTTCCATGAGAAATTTGGATGATTTCTCCATGTTGAGTTATAGGTGTTTCCATAAGGTTCACCTAAGTAATTTACCTCTGCTATTGCAGGGTTCTCAGGATCATAAGCTTCTTCTTCAGAAGATGCCTCTTGAGTACTGTTGGATGCAGCTTGCATTCCATGCAGACTCTGAGAGATCATATTGACTTGCTGAGTCAATATTTTATTCTGAGCCAATATGGCATTCAGAGTATCAACCTCAAGAACTCCCTTCTTCATAGGCATCCCATTGCTTACAGGATTCCTTTCAGAAGTGTACATGAACTGGTTATTAGCAACCATGTCAATGAGTTCTTGAGCTTCTGCAGGCGTTTTCTTTAGGTGAATGGATCCACCTGCAGAGGTATCCAATGACATCTTAGATAGCTCAGATAGACCATCATAGAATATATCCAGGATGGTCCATTCTGAAAGCATGTCAGAAGGACACTTTTTGGTCAACTGTTTGTATCTTTCCCAAGCTTCATAGAGAGATTCACTTTCCTTCTGTCTGAAGGTTTGAACATCAGCTCTAAGCTTGCTCAGCTTTTGAGGAGGAAAGTACTTGGCTAAGAAAGCCGTGACCAGCTTATCCCAAGAGTTCAGGCTATCTTTGGGTTGAGAATCCAACCATAATCTAGCTCTGTCTCTTACAGCAAAAGGGAAAAGCATGAGCCTGTAGACTTCAGGATCTATTCCATTAGTCTTAACAGTATCACATATCTGTAAGAATTCAGTTAAGAACTGAAAAGGATCTTCAGATGGAAGTCCATGAAACTTGCAGTTCTGCTGCATTAGAGAAACTAATTGAGGTTTCAGCTCAAAGTTGTTTGCTCCAATGGCAGGAATGGAGATGCTTCTTCCATGTAAATTGGAATTAGGTGCAGTGAAGTCACCAAGCATCTTCCTTACATTATTATTATTTTCGGCTGCCATCTCCTCTGCCTGTTCGAAAATTTCTGAAAGGTTATCTCTGGATTGTTGTATTTTAGCTTCTCTTAATTTTCTCTTCAGAGTCCTTTCAGGTTCTGGATCTGCTTCCACAAGAATGTTCTTATCCTTGCTCCTGCTCATAAGACAAGGAAGAATGGCCAGAAAAATGATAATAATAATAGAGATCCTTTATCCCACAGTATAGGGATCCCTGTGTGAGTGGAAGAAAAGAGGGGGAGATAAAGAATGTGATGTAAAGGAAGAAACACAACTGTGAGGATTGGAATGTGAGATGAGATGTTAGGATATGAATGAATAAATAGAATAGGATGGGAGAGATATAATTTTCGAAAATTATTTTGAAAAGGAGTTAGTGATTTTTGAAAATTGGTTTTTGAAAATTTGTTAGTCTTTTTCGAAATTATTTTTTTTTTTGAAATAAAATTAAAAATAAAAATAATTAGTTAATTAAAAAGAAATTTTGAAAAAGGGGAGAGATATTTTCGAAATGGAGAGAGAGAGAGTTAGTTAGGTGGTTTTGAAAAAGATAAGAAACAAACAAAAAGTTAGTTAGTTAGTTGAAACAAATTTTGAAAAGATAGGAAGTTAGGAAGTTAGAGAAGATATTTTGAAAAGATATTTTTGAACAAGATAAGATAAGAAGATATTTTGAAAAGATATGATAGGATTAGTTTTGAAAAAGATTTGATTTTTAAAATCACAATTAATGACTTGATTCATAAGAAATCACAAGATATGATTCTAGAACTTAAAGTTTGAATCTTTCTTAACAAGCAAGTAACAAACTTCAAATTTTTGAATCAAAACATTAATTGCTATTGTTATTTTCGAAAATTATGATATAAAATAAGAAAAAGATTTTTGAAAAATATTTTTGGAATTTTCGAAAATAACTAAGAAATTTGAAAAAGATTTGATTTTTGAAAAAGATAAGATTTTCAAATTGAAAATTTGATTTGACTCATGAGAAACAATTTGATTTTTTTTTTTAAAAAATTTTTGAAAAAGTCAACTCAATTTTCGAATTTGATGAGAGAAAAAAGGAAAGATATTTTTTTTGATTTTTTTTGAATTTTTATGATGCAAGGGAAAAACGAGAAAGATGATGCAATGCATGAAATTTTTAGATCAAAACAATGAATGCATGCATGAATGATATGAGTGTCAAGATGAACACCAAGAACACTTTGAATGTCAAGATGAACATCAAGAACATAATTTTGAAAAAAATTTTAATGCAAAGAAAACATGCAAGACACCAAACTTAGAATTCTTTAATGCTTAGACACTAAGAATTCAAGAATGCATATGAAAAACATGAAAAGACACAAAACAAAAAATCATCAAGATCAAACAAGAAGACTTACCAAGAACAACTTGAAGATCATGAAGAACACCATGAATGCATGAGAATTTTCGAAAAATGCAAGATGCATATGCAAGTGACACCAAACTTATAATGTGACTCAAGACTCAAACAAGAACAAAAAATATTTTTGATTTTTATGATTTTCTAATTTTTTTGGATTTTTATTTTTATTTTTTTTTATTTTTTATTTTTCTTTCTTTTTTCGAAAATAGTTTTGAAAAAAAAGAAAACTAAGGATTCCAAAATTTTCAATATGAATTCCAGGAATCTTATGCTCTAAAGCTCCAATCAAAGGGTCAGGCATGGCTTAATAGCCAGCCAAGCTTTAGTATGTAACTCAGACATGACACGCCTGACATTCCTTACATTCAACAGCCAATTGGCTAAGAAAGATAAAGAAGCTCTTCTCTTGGGTATAAGGATTGAGACATGGCTTTACAGCCAGCCAGGCTTCAACATGTTTCATGAAACACTAGAATTCATTCTTAAAAATTTTGAAGCCATAGAATAATTTATTTTTGAAAACATTTTATTTTATTTTATTTTTTTTTTCGAAAACAAAGGAAGAGTTTTTGAAAGATTTTTGAAAAATTTTTGAAAACAAAACAAAAAGAAAATTACCTAATCTGAGCAACAAGATGAACCGTCAGTTGTTCAAACACGAACAATCCCCGGCAACGGCGCCAAAAACTTGGTGGACGAAATTGTGATCCTCAAAGTTAGTCTCTTTGTATTTGTATGAAATCAAAAATACCCCAAAGAGATCATGGTGTGATGAATTGGGATCTTAATAATCCCTGGTAATGGCACGTGTGATCACAACTCCATTCAACTAACCAGCAAGTGTACTGGGTCGTCCAAGTAATAAACCTTACGCGAGTAAGGGTCGAATCCCACGGAGATTGTTGGCTTGAAGCAAGCTATAGTCACCTTGTAAATCTCAGTCAGGCGAATTTAAACATGATATTTTATTAGATTAAAATAAACAATAAAAGGGATAGAGATACTTATGTAATTTCATTGGCAGGAATTTCAGATAAGCGAATGGAGATGCTTTTCGTTCCTCTGAACCTCTACTTTCCTGCTATCTTCATCCAATCAGTCTTACTCCTTTCCATGGCTGGCTGTATGCAAGGGCATCACCGTTGTCAGTGGCTACATCCCCTCCTCTCAGCGAATCATATGCTCACGCACCCTGTCACGGCACGGCTATTCATCTGTCGGTTCTCGATCATGCTGGAATAGGATTCACCCTCCTTTTGCGTCTGTCACTAACGCCCAACAATCGCGAGTTTGAAGCTCGTCACAGTCATTCAATCATTGAATCCTACTCAGAATACCACAGACAAGGTTTAGACCTTCCGGATTCTCTTGAATGCCGCCATCATTCTAGCTTACGCCACGAAGATTCTGGTTAGGAGATCTAAGAGATACTCATTCTAGCTTAATTCATGTAGAACGGAAGTGTTTGTCAGGCACGCGTTCATAAGGGAGAAAGATGATGAGCGTCACACATAATCATCACCTTCATCACGTTCTTGGGTGCGAATGGATATCTTAGAAGCGAAATAAGAAGAATTGAATAGAAAACAGTAGTACTTTGCATTAATCTTTGAGGAACAGCAGAGCTCCACACCTTAATCTATGGAGTGTAGAAACTCTACCGTTTGAAAATACATAAGTGAAGGTCCAGGCATGGCCGAGATGGCCAGCCCCTCTGATCTAAGAACCAGGCGTCCAAAGATACCTAATACAATAGTAAGAGGTCCTATTTATAATAAACTAGCTACTAGGGTTTACATGAGTAAGTATTTGATGTATAAATCCACTTCCGGGGCCCACTTGGTGTGTGTTTGGGCTGAGCTTAAGTGTAGCACGTGAAGAGGCCATTTGTGGAGTTGAACGCCAGCTTCTGTGCCAGTTTGGGCGTTCAACTCTGGTTTTGGATCCTTTTCTGGCGCTGGACGCCAGATTTGGGCAGAAGGCTGGCGTTGAACGCCAGTTTACGTCGTCTATTCTTGGCCAAAGTATGGACTATTATATATTTCTGGAAAGCCCTGGATGTCTACTTTCCAACTCAATTGGAAGCGCGCCATTTCAAGTTCTGTAGCTCTAGAAAATCCATTTTGAGTGCAGGGAGGTCAGAATCCAACAGCATCAGCAGTCCTTTTTCAACCCCTGAATCTGATTTCTGCTCAAGTCCCTTAATTTCAGCCAGAAAATACCTGAAATCACAGAAAAACACAAAAACTCATAGTAAAGTCCAGAAATGTGAATTTTAACACAAAATCTATTAAAAACATCCCTAAAAGTAACTAGATCCTACTAAAAACATACTAAAAACAATGTCAAAAAGCGTACAAATTATCCGCTCATCACCTGTGCAGCAAAAGCAATGAAAGCTCAGTCTTGAAAGAACATAAGTCATAGAAGAACAACATAACGGATTCATAAAGGAAGTTAAATACCCTTTATGATGGCAAACATCGTGCTTGTGAAAAAGTAAAATAGAAAGTGGAGGATGTGTGTTGATCTCAATAAAGCATGTCTAAAGGATCTTTATCCTCTATCCAGCATTGATGCCCTGGTAGAGTTTGCTTCAGGGTACAGGTACCTTTCCTTCATAGATGTCTATTCGGGATATAATCAAATCCTGATGTGTGAAGCAAACCAAGAAAAGACATTATTCATCACCCAAAGGCTAACTATTGTTATGCAGTTGTGTCCTTTGGATTGAAAAATGCTGGGGCAACGTATCAGCAGCTGATGAACAAGGTGTTTTCATCACACTTTGGAAAAGTAATGGAAGTCTATGTGGATAACCTGCTTGTGAAAACCAAGTATGAATTTAGTCTATCGTCCGACTTGTTAGAAGTGTTCAACACAATAAGACAGCACCAGATGAGACTAAATCCCACAAAGTGCACCTTTACAATAGAAGCCAAAAAATTCCTAAGATTCTTGCTCACTCGAAGAGGCATTGAAGCTAACCCGGACAAATGTAGGGCCATCTTGGAGATGCAAAGCTCGACCCACTTAAAAGAAGTCCAATAATTAAATAGTAGATTGGCAGCCTTATTCTGATTCCTAGCTGGTTCAGCTTTGAAGTCTCTATAATTGTTCGCAATACTTAAGAAGGAGCATGATTTCTATTGTACTTAAGAATGCGAACATGCCTTTCAAGAGTTCAAGAAGTTCTTGAGTAAGCCTCCATTATTGACCCAACCTGAAGTGGAAGAAGATCTCGTACTATATCTGGCTATCACTAACAAGGCTATAACCTCAATTCTCATCTGAGAAAACAAAGAAGGGTAGAAAGTTGTCTATTTCACCAGCAAAGCATTACAAAGGGCAAAATTAAACTATCAAAGGATAGAAAAATTTTCCTATTCTCTTGTTTTAGCTTATAGAAGATTACGACCTTATTTTCAAGCATGCGCCATTAAAATGTGAACAAATCAACACATAAAGCATATCCTAAAAAAACGAATATTGTAGGGTGGATGCTACAATGGGCTGTGGAACTGTCTGAGTTCGAGTTAAAGTACAAAGCTCGGAGGGCCATTAAATTGTAATACATGGCTGAGTACATTAGAGAACAAGGAAGCCCCACGACTTGGAACTTATATGTAGATGGCTCTTCAAAAAATGCTAGTATTAAGGCTGGGATCATCCTTGAGAATGAAGAAAAAACACGGATAAAACTCTCTCTAAAGTTTGATTTCCCTACCTTCAGCAACCAAGCTAAGAATAAAGCCATGCTTGTAGGCCTGCAAATGGTCAAAGAGGTCAGCACCTTGAAAGTTGGAGTGTTAAGTGACTCCCAAGTAATAACCTCAAAAGTAAATGGTGATTATCAAGCAAAAGATCCTAATATGAAGAGATATTTGGAGGAAACACTAATACAACTAGCCAGGTTCCAAAAAGATAAAGTCAGACACATAACTTTGGAACAAAAATACCCGAGTTGATGCTCTCTCCAAGCTAGCCAGCACAATGCCAGGAGGCAATAATAGAAGCCTAATTCAGGAAACTCTATAATCACCCACAGTGGCAAAGGGAGTTGACATGTTGGACATGTAGACAATCTCCAACATGAACTTGGGATAGATAACCCCCTCGAATGAAAAATTCTAAGGGATCAACTACAATATAAGCTAACTAAGCCAACTTGCTTCTATTTCTAACTTTGAAATTCAAACAATTAGGGTAATCGGGGTTTTTTTCCCTTTTATAATAAATCTATTTTTTAACTAGCTAGTTGGAGTTGGCTTCGCTCCTAGTTGGTTCCCTAGTAGAACTCATATCCAATATTTAAACTTTCGATATCCTTTCCAAAGAAGAAAAGGAAGCTAGGAGGTTAATTAGGAAAGCTCAAAATTACACCCTAGTTCATAATGTCTTCTACAGAAGAGGGATATCCACCCCTTGCTTTAAATGTGTCCCGACCTCAAAGACAGGAGAAGTCTTAGATGAAGTCCATAGTGGCATATGTGGAAATCTTTTAAGGGCAAAGTCATTGGCAAAGAAAGTGTTATGAGTTGGCTTCTACTGGCCGACCTTAAGGCAAGATACGACTGACTACGTCATGAAATGCCCACCTTATCAGATGCATGCTAATTTTCATGTGGCACCACTAGAAGAGCTCATCAGTGTCACTTCTCCCTGGCCTTTTTCAAAATAGGGATTAGACTTACTTGGGCCGTTTTCACAAGTGCCCAGACGAGTAAATAACTCATAGTAAGGATCGACTACTTTACTAAATGGATTGAGGCAGAGCTCCTAACATCCATCACCGATCAATGAAGTCGGATTTTTCTCTGCAAGAATATTGTCACAAGGTTTGGAGTTCCATTCTCCAATACCACGGGCAATGGTACTCAATTAACTAATTCAACATTTTGAAGCTTGATAGCGAGCCTAAAAATTAAGTATCAATTCATATTAGTAGAGCATTCCCAAGCCAATGGACAAGCAGAAGCTGCAAACAAAGTCATATTGGAAGGGCTTAAGAAAAGACTACAAGACGCAAAGAGAACATGAGTTGAATAGCTCCCTCAGGTTCTATGGGCATATCGAACAACTCCTTGATCTACGATAGGTGAGAGTCCATTTCCAAATTGCATATGGAATTGAAACCATAATTCCTATTGAGGTCAACGAAGAAAGCCCAATGGTAAGATTCTACAATGAAGTCGGCAACATTTAGGCCTATATAGAAGAACTTGATCTTCTCCCAGAATTTCGAGAACAAGCTCGGATAAGAGAGGAGGCACTAAAGCAAAGAATGGCAACCAGGTATAACAAGAAAGTCATAAGAAGGAATTTTGCCATGAATAACCCCATCCTAATCTGAAATGACATTGGAGTACAAAAGTCGAATGAAGAAAAACTGGCAGCCAACTAGAAAGGACCCTACAAGATTGTCAGACTTTAGGAAAAGGTTACTACAAAGTGTCTGACCTTAAGGGTAACGAGTTGTCTAAGTCATGGCATGCTTGTAATATGAAAAGATACTGCAGCGAGAAAGAAAATCTTGCTCCCTAATATAATCTTTTTCCTTATTTCATGGTTTTTTCCAAAAGGGTTTTCTTGGAAAAGGGACTTAACGAGGCATTATAACAAGAGCTAAGGGTTAACTAAAAACTCTTGGTAGCAACTAGCAAATCTTTGTAAATCATTCGAATAAATGACATATTCTCTTTTCACAGTTTTATAATTCCTTTTATAAACAATCTCTCAAGGTCAGGAAAATCAAGATAAATAGGCTTCGGGATATGCCTACGAAAAAGTCCTTCAAAACAGCTTGGGTAGAACGAGCTGTATCATACACAAGGATGACAACCTTGTAAAAATTAGAAAGGGGCGAATAAACATATGATCCCTTCACTTAAGGCGCCAATTTATACTCGACAAAGTACAAAAATCACGAGCCGGCCTTCTAATGGTCACTCGGATAAAGTAACAAGGCTCAAATTGGTGCCCAATGGTTATAATATGACTGATAACTTAAAAACAATTCGAACTCATATAATTGAGCAAAATCAAGTTAAAAATAATCATATGTCTGAAGTGATTTGTGTTAAAAACAACTCGTATAAACTTCTATAAAAATAACTTGAGTCGAACAAGTTGAACAAATCATCGAAAGGATACAAAAATTTAGCATTAACGAGTTGTGTTTAAAACAAGTCGTAGAACAACTCAGGCATAAAACGAGTTGTATAAGAAAAATTACAACATACAACTTAAAACTCCTCATATCAAATGAGTCAGACAAGGTTGCACAACTAAAGTAAAGTTTCAGAGAAAATGATTTGTACCAAAATAAAGCATATTCAATCAAAACAATTCTAAGAATGATTTATACTAAAATAAACCATCAAACGGACCAAGTACGCAAGTCAGACTTAAAGAATATGACTTGAACAACGAACAAGTCGTGCAATGCATGCAAGTCGTACAAAAATGACATATAAACTACCATTCTAAAAGGAAAATATGCTACATTATAAAAATGATACAAGAATCATAAAAATAATATGGATGGAAAGGAAAAGCAATAGAAGCAAAGTACCACAACATAAAAGCTCAAAAAGTACGGGCACAGTATTCAACATTACAAAATAAAAATGTTCATATAAAGACCTACAAATCGGGCCATCATAATGAAAGATGAAAATTATTAAGAGACAGCTTCAGCGCTAGCAGAAAGTAACCTCTTTCTCAGGCCTGAGAGCTACCACTTCATCATCCGGAGTGACCTCTTCGCCGGGAATAACTTCAGTGACCCCCTCAACAGAAGTCAGATGAGAGATATATTTGGCAGACGAGGCTGAAGCTTTCAAACTCTGAGGAGCTGGGGATATTTTATCATCCTCAGGAATTAAGACGATCTCACCATTGACCACTGTCTTATTAGGATCACTGGCAGAAGATCGACCCTAGGAGCAATTATCTAAAATTGGGTTTTTAGATTATCTACGAGCTCATCCATGGCCTTTACAATAGATCCCTCCAACTCGTTATGTTGAAACTTCAACTCCCCCAACTTGGACATATACTAAAGTTTCTCCCCATAGACCCGAGTGTAGCTCTCTTCTGCTTTCTTCTTCAAGGCATATGCCTTATCAAGCTTGACATCAGAGTTCTCCACCATTTCTCTTAGCATTGCAGCATCCAACTTGAAAGCATTCCTTTCAGCCTTCTATTTAGCTTTGACCTTTTTTAACTCGTCCACCTCCTTGCAAATATCAGACAATTCTTTTTAGGTAGTGTTGAAAGTTGTTTAGCAAAGCTTTTTTAGAAGAGTAGTACAAACCCTAGCAGTATGAATGCCCCCTTTGCCACCATCTCAATGTTTTTTTCCAAAGAGAAATCATCCATAGAAATGAAACTGTCAGGAAGAATATATTCCTTGCTAAAAGGAATAACGTCAAAGTCCTTATTATGTATGTTGTCATACTTGTTGGAAGGTGCTTTGGAGTTACGAGAAATCCTCGCATTCGACTCCTCTACAGAATCAGGGAAAGGGGAACGGGTGGAACAACTCGAGCACTCGAGCCCTTGGGAGGAGGAGAAGCTTAAGCAAGCTGCCCTATTTGGGAAGAAGTCAGACCGTGTTTAGGAGAGGAAGTTGGAGGATCAGCCGACTTTCGAGTCTTTTTGAGTTGGACCTGGCGAACCATAACACTCTTCTTTGCTTGTCAAAGTCTGTTGTAATAAGCTAAACCACTGGTCATTTTTTCTACAAAAGAATGAAAGATTTATTAATAAGATAAGCACGTCAAAAGCTATCTAAAAATTAAATATATCTACCTTGCTCAGTTTGGACATAGCCCGGTTTTGAAATTGGAAAATTTTCCTATCTAGATTAAGAGCTCGACCCCAACTCTCCTAGAAGAAGGTCACACTATACATTGTTCCAGCCAAGTCAGATCCTCAAAATTATATTTCACAATTATAGAGACTTCCTCTGTGTACAAGCAAAACATGTACTGCCCTCTCTCATTCCTATAAAAAGATCGAGCTCCAACAGCTGGGTAGACTTTAAAGTAATCCATTTTGAAGTCATGAAAAGAATCCTCAAAAATGGAAAAGACCTTCCTACCTTGAATTGCTCTAAAAGAAGTCTATTTTTGCTTTTTAGAGCTGAAAGGTTTGGTCAATTGAAAGAGGGAAAAGAAGACCTTCAGAGATATAAGAAGATCAAACTCACAACAAATCAACTGATAGACTTTTATGAAGACCCAAGAATTCAAGTGAAGCTGGGTAGGGTAAGTTTAGAAGTTAACAACACATCCATCTCAAACTCTATAAAGGGAATCTTTACTCCTCGCCTAGTGAAAAGACATTCATACCTGAACAAAAAATGTTCATTCGACGTGTTATATCGGCGTACCATACCCTCCCCTCAAGGTCGGGGGTCTCTACAAAATAATTCTCCTCTTCCTTTTGATTATTACACATCATATGCTTAAGTCAAAACTCCTCTAACATCTTCCTATCCACTACAGACATGGCGGCCAAGACCGTGTCGTCTACCCATTCTAGGTCGGCTAGAATCTTAGAAGGCATGATTTGAACGACAGATCGAGAAATAAAAAGTATATCTACAAAAGAAAAAATACCCATGTTAAAACAAATCGGGAAAGCAACATATCGATCCTGAGTCTATCAAAGTTTACAAGGATAAAAAAAATGTTCAAGAAATAGGTCAGGCATGCTCATAAAGAACTCGGGCATTCCAGAGCATCAAATCTACACATCTCATCATCAACTAGCACTAGAGAATAGAATGCATGGCCACAAATGCATAGGAATCTCAAAAGGCACCATTTTCAAAAGTAACAATGGCACTATTTGGGGGCACACTACATTGTAGTATACTTTAAATTCACAAAGCCACAAAGAAATGCATTTACATTCAACAAAATGGAATTTTTACAAGTAAAGACACTAAGATTCAACCAAGAAACAAATTGTCTTTACTACATTCTTTGGAAACAAAATGAAACCCTACAAGTACAACATATAAGTTATGCTAACGACTGTAAAATCTTACACCCAGGTCACGGGAATGTTCAAAATTTCAAATAATCTATCTTTATACCAGTGCCAACAAAAATTGAAAAGAAACAAAAAAGAAAGCAATTAATACCAACATTGGTAAAGGAGGAGTACTAAATTAATGCGAATAGTAACTATAATGAAGCAACCACGAGAGAATGCAAGAAGCACCAAAGATAGGAAGAAATGGTTATAGAGATTTTAAAAGAGAATACAATTTTTGTAGAGAAAACTGAGTTTTTTCGAAGAAGGAAGAAGAAACGAAAAAGAGGAATATATTTATATAATAATAAGGGTAAAAGAGTAAAAGCTACCCCACTTTAAATGATTGTACATATTTCCTGAAATAAGTGCTCAAACAGTTAGAAAGCAAAAATGTTATAAAATGTTATAACTGCTCGAAACCACATCGAGTACCCAACCTCGACAGATGCCAACCGCATCAAAATAAGGTCGACTTGATAAAGCGAGGAAGTTAACATAAATGAACTTCTCAAACGACCTTGACAGAACTTCACGACTAACTTGATTAAAAGCATGAGTATGGCTTGTCGAAATTCGACTTCAAACAGAGACACTGTTCATACCCTGGCCCATTACAAGAGCCAAGCAAAAAATGACTAAATCCCAACCAACGTTCTACAAATCAATGTTTAGACCTACATTACGACCTACCCGACCTCAAAAGAGGATGGACACAGCGACGCAGGTCTAGCTCTACTTATCTATGTGAGTAATAAACTCCTACAATCTCTACTATTAATCTAGAAAGGAGATTGATGCCAAGGCATATTAGGCTAGTTTCACTAGCATTTTTCTGTTAGTTTTAGTTGTTTTATGCATTTTCTTGAGCTTAAAGTAACCAAGAATGGTTAAATGAATAACAAAGCAATGAACCATCCAAACAGTATGATTTTGATGCAAATTCCATGAGTTTTTAGTTATATTACTTGAACGCTATGAATGGAAGATTTCTCATGAAATTTTGCAAGACTTTGATGCAATTGTTTGGATGATTTCAGGGAAGAAGAGGCTAGGCAAGGAAGCAACAAAATCAATAAAGGAAGCTTGAATATCACATGTAGAGTTTAAGTTCCAGTTTCAGCTTAAACTGGAGCTTAAACGCCAGAATCATGAAGGCTAAGAAATGCTGGAACTGGCGTTTAACCTCCAGTTTAACCTTAATTTGGAAGTTAAACGCCAGAATGAGAATTTCACCAAGGGAGCATTTCCACGTTTAAGCTCCAGTTTAACCTTAAACTGGAGCTTAAACGTGTTCGACACAATTCTCACCAGGAAGCATTTCCACGTTCAACCTCCAGTTTAACCTTAAACTGGAGGTTAAACGCCAGAAGTAAGAAAGGCACCAGGAGCATTTCCACGTTTAAGCTCCAGTTTAACCTTAAACTGGAGCTTAAACGTGTTCGATTATTTCTCTCCTCCAGGGTTGCTTTCCCATTTCCACGTTTAAGCTTCAGTTTAACCTTAAACTGAAGCTTAAACGTGTTCGACCCAATTGCTCCTCCAGGGTTGCTTTCTTCATTTCCACGTTTAAGCTTCAGTTTAACCTTAAACTGAAGCTTAAACGTGTTCGACATTTCACACTCCTGGGTTGCTTTCTTCCATTTCCACGTTTAAGTTTCAGTTTAACCTTAAACTAAAACTTAAACTTCAACTTAAACGCCACTTTTTGAAAGGATTTCTGGGCCAAATATATTGAAGTTTAAGTTAGCATTTGAGCACAAACATTAACTTAAACGTATTATGGTATGAAACCCAATTGAATATCATGGTTTATGGGATTGGGCCTGAAGAATTGATGAGTCTGGAGCTTTAATTTGTTGAGTCTTGTGTCATTACTTGTTTATCACTAAGTTTGCTCAATGAATGTTACAGAATTGGATCACAGCCTCATCAGAATTATGGACCATAAACCCAAAGCAAAAGGAATTCAGGGAAAGGCCTCAAAGCCCAAGAAACACAACAGAAGCTCAATTTAGAAAGTGTATAAATAGGATAGAATTTAAGTTAGTTAGGGGGAGTTTTATACACAGAGAACTTTGGATCATTTTCCTTTAGTTTTGTAATTGAATTCAGAGCTATGACTCACTAAACCCCTTTCATTGGGTTAGGGAGCTCTATTGTAATTCAATGAATCAATAATAGTTTTATCTTCTTCTTCAATCTTTTCTCTTGAATTTTGTTAGAAAGCTTCTCGATCTAATTCCATTGGGTAGTTGTCTTGGGAAAGAAACTGCCCATAATTGGAATCCTTCGGAACCTTGGGAAAGGAATGGAGGATTCATGCTAGAGAAGCTTTCTCACAGTGAATTGGATTGGGGTTTGGATGGATATTGTGACATGTAATCCTACCAAATTGTGGTTCATGAAACTGTGTGGTATAATCAGTGATCGAGCATCATCTCTTCTTATGAACATTTAAACCAAGGGATTGGGAATTTGTTTGTTTTTAGAGAGAATTGGTGAGCCAAGGGATTGGGATCCAATCATATAAGATTGCCAAGCAAAATTTAATGAGGTGGAAAGCAAGTTTAAATGGAATTTGTTTGTTTTTAAATGCATTCATTAAATTTTGCTTGGCAATCTTATATGATTGGATCCCAATCCCTTGGCTCACCAATTCTCTCTAAAAACAAACAAATTCCCAATCCCTTGGTTTAAATGTTCATAAGAAGAGATGATGCTCGATCACTGATTATACCACACAGTTTCATGAACCACAATTTGGTAGGATTACATGTCACAATATTCATCCAAACCCCAATCCAATTCACTGTGAGAAAGCTTCTCTAGCATGAATCCTCCATTCCTTTCCCAAGGTTCCGAAGGATTCCAATTATGGGCAGTTTCTTTCCCAAGACAACTACCCAATGGAATTAGATCGAGAAGCTTTCTAACAAAATTCAAGAGAAAAGATTGAAGAAGAAGATAAAACTATTATTGATTCATTGAATTACAATAGAGCTCCCTAACCCAATGAAAGGGGTTTAGTGAGTCATAGCTCTGAATTCAATTACAAAACTAAAGGAAAATGATCCAAAGTTCTCTGTGTATAAAACTCCCCCTAACTAACTTAAATTCTATCCTATTTATACACTTTCTAAATTGAGCTTCTGTTGTGTTTCTTGGGCTTTGAGGCCTTTCCCTAAATTCCTTTTGCTTTGGGTTTATGGTCCATAATTCTGATGAGGCTGTGATCCAATTCTGTAACATTCATTGAGCAAACTTAGTGATAAACAAGTAATGACACAAGACTCAACAAATTAAAGCTCCAGACTCATCAATTCTTCAGGCCCAATCCCATAAACCATGATATTCAATTGGGTTTCATACCATAATACGTTTAAGTTAATGTTTGTGCTCAAATGCTAACTTAAACTTCAATATATTTGGCCCAGAAATCCTTTCAAAAAGTGGCGTTTAAGTTGAAGTTTAAGTTTTAGTTTAAGGTTAAACTGAAACTTAAACGTGGAAATGGAAGAAAGCAACCCAGGAGTGTGAAATGTCGAACACGTTTAAGCTTCAGTTTAAGGTTAAACTGAAGCTTAAACGTGGAAATGAAGAAAGCAACCCTGGAGGAGCAATTGGGTCGAACACGTTTAAGCTTCAGTTTAAGGTTAAACTGAAGCTTAAACGTGGAAATGGGAAAGCAACCCTGGAGGAGAGAAATAATCGAACACGTTTAAGCTCCAGTTTAAGGTTAAACTGGAGCTTAAACGTGGAAATGCTCCTGGTGCCTTTCTTACTTCTGGCGTTTAACCTCCAGTTTAAGGTTAAACTGGAGGTTAAACGTGGAAATGCTTCCTGGTGAGAATTGTGTCGAACACGTTTAAGCTCCAGTTTAAGGTTAAACTGGAGCTTAAACGTGGAAATGCTCCCTTGGTGAAATTCTCATTCTGGCGTTTAACTTCCAGTTTAAGGTTAAACTGGAGGTTAAACGCCAGTTCCAGCATTTCTTAGCCTTCATGATTCTGGCGTTTAAGCTCCAGTTTAAGCTTAAACTGGAACTTAAACTCCACATGTGATATTCAAGCTTCCTTTATTGATTTTGTTGCTTCCTTGCCTAGCCTCTTCTTCCCTGAAATCATCCAAACAATTGCATCAAACTCTTGCAAAATTTCATGAGAAATCTTCCATTCATAGCATTCAAGTAATATAACTAAAAACTCATGGAATTTGCATCAAAATCATACTGTTTGGATGGTTCATTGCTTTGTTATTCATTTAACCATTCTTGGTTACTTTAAGCTCAAGAAAATGCATAAAACAACTAAAACTAACAGAAAAATGCTAGTGAAACTAGCCTAATATGCCTTGGCATCAGAGATCTTACCAATCTTCTTAATAAAAGGAAGCAATTGTCCACCATCAAAGGTGGAACCGCTTCAGAAATTGGTTATTAGCTTACTCACAACTATAAATATCCTAACACTTTTAGGTATTCTTCGAACCCCAATCTACTAAAAATCTACCTAAAACTCTTGCTAAATTAAGCATCAGAGTCCCTTGTAGGTACCCTTACCATCCTCTCCAAAGAGCTCATACAGTATTGTAACACCCTTACTATTAGAATGTCACGCTTCCGGCTAAGCCACTCTGATAGCGAGGATATTACGACGACTTCTGTATACTTAATAATAAAATAGGAGCCTTTAACTCGAAACTGTATCGCAATTTTCTTTGAAATACCGAAAGTTCTTTTTCTTTTTATAAACATGCATATATAAACAAATTCAATAACAATCTTCCTATATATATATATATATATATATATACATAAACATACGAGACTTCTCACACAAGTAACTTACAAATATTATAAACATATATATCATTAAAAATCCTATCCCTCTTTACTGAAATATAATAACAAAGGCGAGAAAAAAGCTATAACTAATATATAAATATTCAACACAACCAGAGGCGCAGAAGAAACTCCATAAAATCCTTGTAAAACTCGGATAATTTTTTTCGTGACTATAAAACTCGGATAATTAATATATATAATTAACTCAGAAATTAATATTTATTATAGAAAACTAGAAAATTGAATTTCATAGTTTAATGTGATAGAGCTAATTAAAACATAAATTTTGACACTAATTTTAAAGGATTTGGCCCATGATTGGGCCGAACGGGCCAAATCGAGCCCGTATTCGGCCTTAGGCCCAACCCAAGCCTCATTAAACAAAAGAGCTCAGTTCTTCTTCCCCTTCCCATAAGCTAAGCATGCTAGGGAAACATTTGGGGCTGGAGGAACAAGAATCAAACCCTTGGTTTGATTTCAATCCAAGATAAGGTGAGGAATTCTCCATCTCACTTTCATTTTTTCCTTTCCTTAATTTTCAAAATTCTAAGACTTGGAGGTTGAGATTTTGATTAATTTGATGTTCTAGGGTCAATCTAACTTGATGAACTAGCGGGATTTGGTTTGGTTCAAGGAACGTACGGTAAGAATCCTCAAACGATAGTGAATTCATTGAGTATATGTGATTAGGTATTAAGTTTATATGTACGGATGTTAATGATGTGTATTAGGTAATATATACATAAGTGGTTTGGAGCTTAATTGAGGTCTTGGAAGATTGGAGTGGAATTGTATGCTGAAAAATCTGTTGGTGAGGGTGTTGAGGCCTTGAAAGCTTGAGAAAAGGTGAATTGGAGGTGTTCCAGGTTTATCGGGGAATCGACCAATGTATGGTTTCAGTTTCTTGTATCTAAAATATAATGTATCGTGTAAACTTAGTCTAGTTGACCATAGAATAAGGTTGAATTAATTGTTGTGTTGATGATTATGCATGATGTTGTTTGGATATGAATTATTATGTGAAGTGATATAATTGTGAATTGGTTTGTTGGGGAATAATTGAGGGGTGTTGATTTGATTGGGGAACATATGAGTATTTGTTGTTAGTATTGTTGATTTGAGTGGTTGGATTGTATGTGAATGATTAATGATAATTGTGTCGAGTGAAGAAGTTGATGAGACTATATGGTGTTTGATGATGATATGAATAATGTTTGATGTTTATGATGAAAATGGAATGCTAAATGATGATTTTAATGATGATAGATAAGGTGATGTGAATGTACATGCATGAGGTGGTATATTGATGCATTTATTTGGATAGTTGAAAAATTTGTATACGAGATTATTTAGAATTGAAGTAAGATTGGTTACGGTAGGATGTGGGGTTGTGCTGCAGTGTTATAGTATGTGTTAGTGTTGATTATGAGTATAGAAAGTTGGTATTGAATAGTGAATTGATGAAAATAGAGATTAGAGTATTTTTGTGAAAATCTGATTTTTGGCCAAACTTCGGCGAGCCATAACCTGGCTTCCGGAGCCCCAAATTTTTTCAAATTTATTTCATATGAAAATTGAATCTGGGAAGTTCACGCCGTTCAAAGAACTGATGAAAAATATTTTCAAACGAAAAATTTATGCGCGTCGGAAGTTCGTAGTGCAAAATTGAAATTCTGCAGCATTCATCATTTTTGCCACTTCGCATATCTTGCATACGCGACCGCCGCACGCGACGCGACCATTCTATTCGGGTTGGGCATCTTGCGTACGCAGGCTGGTGCATGCATACGCGAGCAAAGGATTTTAAGGGGTTCCGTACACGACCACTTGCACGCGACACGACCAACCCTTTCGGGTTTGGTATTTCACGTACGCGAGCAATAGGATGCGTATAAGAGTAAGGTTAAAACAAGCCTTTGCGTACGCGACGCCCATGTTTTTAGCAAACGAAGTTTTGTGTTTTAAAACTTAATTTTGAACCTCTAAACCTCTATTTTAACTCTTTTAGCCTTAGACCTTAGTGGTGTGCCTAGTAATGAGATGAAGCTAGGAAAAGGTAGTAACTTGGAGATAAAAAAAGATTGAAAACTAAATGAATGTTTGGTAAAATGAAAGAAAAATTATTACTAAAATCTGATTGATGAATAAATGATTATGATTAATTGAGGAATTTTGAAAATTTGGCGAATATGCTGGAGATGCATGTGATTAATGAATGAACGTGGTAAATGAACCATGATGGAAAAAGTTGAATGTGAGTATGTGATAAACCATTATTTTATGGTTTATATTGTGTTTAATTGTGTGGTTTTATCAAATCTTTACCCACTTATTCATTAAATTAGCATGTATTCACAATTCCTTCCCAAAATTACTCCATGGTTGAAAACCTGCTTCCTAGAGACTTTTAATTATGTATTTTAATTCTCCTTTATTCCATTCGATGTCGTGATCTGTGTGTTAAGTGTTTCAGGCTTTATAGGGCATGAATGACTTGGGGATTGGAAAGGAGGCTTGCAAAAATGGAAGGAACACAAGAAATTAAGGAGATGACCAGCGAGAAGTGACGCAGGCGCATGGCTCACGCGACCGCGCGAAATAGAGGAAATTGCAGTGACGCGATCACGTGCCTAACGCGAACGCATGGATTAGAAACTGCACAAGTGACGCGAATGCGTGGACGACGCGAACGCATGGATGACACAATCGTGTGATGTGCGCAATCTGCAGAATCTGCAGAATTTGCTGGGGGCAATTTTGGGCCCTGTTTTGACCCAGTTTTCGGCCCAGAAAAGCAGATTAGAGCCAGGGAACATGGAGAGACCAGAAAACATTCATTTCGCATAATTTTTGGATCTGATTTTACTCCTCCTCTAGGTTTTCTCTCTACACATTCATAGTTCTTAGGATTTTGTTTTTATTGCTTTTTGGATTGGGATATTGAGAAGAGTTATTACCTCCGCCAAGACTTCATCATTCTAGTTTGTTTCCTTACTTGTCACTTACTCTTTCATATCCTTAATTTTTTCAGAATTACTATTGGATTATTTTTAGAATTTATTAATACAAGAACTATTTTTATTTTTAATTGGTCTCTTTGATTATTATTATTTATCATGTCTTTCTTTATTTCCCTTTCTTATTTTATGAAGTTTACAATCATAATGAGCGAGTAGTTCCATAACTTGATTGGGAGTTGGTTGAAAGGAGAACCTTGAGTTGGAATGCTCAAGAGTAAAATTATAATTGGGTTTATCATTGGGTCGCCCTCTAGTCACTGACACTTGTCCTTCCTAAGGGAGAGGATTAGAACTTGTGAATAGAAACTGACTTCCAACTTGCTTAACTTTCCTTTATCTGGTAAGGGATAACTGAGTAGAACAACCTTCAATTATCAATTGATCTTGGGAGAGCTCCAACAAGGATAGGACTTCCGACTAATCTACTCCCGGTCAAGGTTTTTATTTAAATTACATAAATTCTCTGATTTAACTTCATGTTTATCAACTCAAACCATTTTTGAAAATATCTGATTAATAAAATAGCACATCTTTCTGCAACTCGTTGGGAGACGACCTGGGATTCATACTCCCAGCATTTTAATTCTAATTTTGTGACAACCCTTCTAAATTGATAAGCGGATTTTTGTTGGTTAAGGACTGTACTTGCAATGTTCCTCTTACATCAATTTCTTAATCTGCCAATTTCCGCCACGTCAATTTTTGGCGCCGTTGCCGGAGAGATGCAATAGAGTGCTAAGTTATTGATTGGAATTTATTTATTTGTTACTTTGAGCTGCATGTTTCTTTCGTTAAATGACGCGTTCACTTCCTGATCCAAGCTTGCCAGTATTTGATCCTAAGATTGAAAGAACTATTTCACGTATAAGGCAAGCTCGGCGTCGTTTAGTCCTCCCCGAGGGCGAATCTGAAACGTCACGTAAGGAAGAAACAAGCTCCCTTTCTACTGATTCGGTTGATTTACGTGCAGGTGACATGGCAGGACCTAGGAGAGTTACTATCAAGGAGGCTGGACCCCCTGATTTTACAATGCAACCGTTTCAAGCGTATCATCTAGCGGTGGCTACAGATTTTGAAATAAAGACTGCACTACTCAACTTGATGCCTAAGTTTCATGGCTTACCTGCTCAAGAGCCTATCAAGCACCTTAGGGATTTCCAAGCAGCCTGTTCTACTGTCAGGCGTAATGGTGCAGATGAAACTTCTATTCTGTTAAAAGCCTTCCCATTCTCTCTTGAGGGAAAGGCGAGAGAGTGGTACTACACTCAACCCGCAGCAACTGTTTTTGACTGGGATACGTTTAGAAGAGAATTTTTGGAAAAATTCTTTCCAGCTGAATTTACTGATAAACTAAGGAAAGACATTTCCATGATTGTTCAGGACGAATCCGAGACTCTCTACGAATACTGGGAGCGCTTCAACAATCTTCTGGAAGTATGCCCCCACCATATGATTGACAAGATAGTGTTGCTCGGCTACGTCACACAGGGTTTGAGGCCCCAAGATAAGATCACATTGGAAAGTGCTAGCAATGGGTCTATGAAAAAGTACAAGACCACTAATGAGGCATGGCAATTGATCAGCGACTTAGGTGAATCTGCTCAGAATCACAGGCAGAAACAAAGCCGGTCAAAAGCTGTTGGAGAGGTATCTTCTATCAGAGAGACTACTGCTCTAACTCAGAGTATATGTGAAATGACCAACTTACTGAAGCAGATGCAGTTGAGTCAACAACAAGCACAACAAAGCCAACAGTTAGTCCCACAAAGAGTGTGCGGAATCTGTGCTGATTATAACCATTATACTGATGAATGTCCGCAGCTCCAGCAGGAATACAACACTGTGGCAGCCACTCATAACTTCTATGACCGCCCCAATCAAGGATACAATCAAGGTGGCAGCTACAACCATGGATGGCAGGACAATTCCAACCAAGGTTGGAGAGATAATTCTAACCAGAGTTGGAGGGACAACAATAACAGAGGAGGCAGAGACAATCAAGGAAATCAGAGGTGGAATAATAACAACAACAGGCAGCAGAACCAGAACCAGCCTTATAGAGCACCTCACCTAAGGCAATCCCAAGGAGCACAGCACAACCAACAACAAGTTCCGCAGATCACTCAATCTAATTCCTCTCCGAGTGACGAGGCAATTCAATCCATTGCGCAAGGACAAAGAAACATGGAAAGTTCACTTAACGGTCTAACATCCGCTATACAAGCTCTCATCTCTCAGCTGGGATCATCCAATACTTCAAATACTCAATATGCAAGCTCCAGTGGAATTCTTTCTCAACCCTTACCCAATCCAAAGGGTGAGATCAATGCCATCACCCTAAGGTCTGGAACCACACTGCAAGAGAAGAATCAGGAGGAGCCAATCCCATCAGAACACACCTCAGCTGAAGAGGTGGTGGAAGTAGAGGATGCTGAAGAGGAAGAGGACATATAAGACATGGTTAAAGAAGAAGAAGCTCAACCACAGAAGGAAGCACCAAAGGATGCAGACGCTGCAGAAAACATCCTTCCTATTCCATTTCCACAAATTGCAAGGAAGCCCAGGAAGCAGATGGAACTTGATCCCAAAATGGTAGACATATTCAAAAAGGTTGAGGTAACTGTTCCCCTTTTTTATGTTATTCAGCAGGTACCTAAATACGCAAAGTTTCTAAAAGATTTATGTATACATAAAGACAAAATTAATGAATTAGAAACTATTCCTTTAAGTAGTTCTATATCTGCTTTAATGGGAGGTATACCTGAGAAGTGTAGTGATCCAGGTCCATGTATGGTTAACTGTACTATTAGAGGTGTATATTTTCTGACTGCATGTGTGATCTAGGAGCATGTGTTAGTATAATGCCTTTGTCTATATATGATACTTTGAGGCTCCCTCCCTTAAAAAGGTCGGCAGCTCGTTTTGTGTTAGCAGATAAAAGCATTATTACAGTGGTTGGAATTGCTGAAGATGTATTAGTGAGCATTAAGGGGCTCAAATTTCCCATTGACTTCTATATCCTGGAAATGCCCCCTAATGACTCAGGAAGGCCATCATCAATCCTGCTTGGAAGACCATTCCTGAAGACTTCAAAGTTCAAGCTGGACGCATTTTCCAGAACTTATTCTTTTGAAATAGATGGCAGAATAGTGAAGTTCAGTTTAAATGGAGCTGTGAAGCACCCTCCAGATGATCTTTCTATCTCCCAGTGTGACATCATAGATGAAACCGTAGCTGAAGTTCACCAGGAGGAATTAGAAGAGAAGTACACAAGACAAGGTCCAAGTGTGGGGACACTTTCAGAGGACAATGAGGGTACTTTGTCATTATCACCAGCTCCGGATGATCCAGAGCCTGGACATGAGCAGAAATTAGAATTAAAGCCCCTCCCTCCACACCTCAAGTATACTTACCTTGAGGACAAGCAGAAGTTTCCAGTTATTATTGCAAGGGAACTCACTTCTCAATAAGAAGAACAGCTACTCAGTATGCTGAGGAAACACAAGAAAGCAATTGGATGGAGCCTGGCGGATATAGTAGGCATCAGCCCTCAAGTTTGTGAGCACAGAATATTCCTAGAAGAGGGAGAAAAGCCCGTCCGTCAACCTCAGAGAAGACTAAATCCCACCATCTTAGAAGTTGTCAAGAAAGAGGTGACCAGGCTACTTGAAGCAGATATCATTTACCCCATCTCAGATAGCGAATGGGTCAGTCCAATACAAGTGGTGTCCAAGAAGTCTGGAATCACAACAGTAAGAAATGAGCATGGAGAGCTTCTGACAACTAAAGTGCAGAATTCATGGAGAGTTTGCATTGACTATAGGCGTCTCAACCAAGCCACTCGCAAGGATCATTACCCCTTGCCATTCATTGATCAGATGCTTGATCGCCTGTCAGGTAAATCCCATTATTGCTTTTTAGATGGTTATACAGGCTATTTTTAAATCCATATAGCTCCTGAAGATAAAGAAAATACTACTTTTACATGTCCTTTTGGCATTTATGCTTATAAGAGAATGCCCTTTGGCTTGTGCAATGCACCAGCTACTTTCCACAGGTGCATGATGAGTCTTTTCTCTGACCTTATTGAGAACTGTATGGAGTTTTTTATGGATGATTTTAGCGTTTATGGTGATTCATTTAGCCTTTGCTTGGATAGTTTATCTAGAGTATTAGATGGATGTGTCAGTACAAACCTTGTATTGAATTTTGAAAAATGTCACTTTATGGTAAAACAAGGGATTATACTAGGACAGGTTGTGTCTAATACTGGCATTTCTGTAGATCCAGCAAAGGTGGATGTTATTTCTAGTTTACCTTACCCCTCCTCTGTGAGGGAAGTCCGTTCGTTCCTTGGCCATGCAGGTTTTTACCGGAGATTCATTAAGGACTTCAGTAAGGTAGCACTACCCTTATCCAGACTACTGCAGAAAGATATTTAGTTCGAGTTCAGTGAGGATTGCAAACAAGCGTTTGATAAGCTGAAGACCGCCCTGACTCAAGCTCCAATTGTGAGAGGACTAGATTGGAGCCAGCCATTTGAAATCATGTGCGATGCTTTCAACCATGCAGTAGGAGCAGCGCTGGCTCAGCGTGAAAGTAAGGACCCTTTTGTAATTGCTTATGTGTCTAAGAATTTAGACGCCGCTCAGTCTAATTACACTACCACTGAGAAAGAGCTTCTTGCTATTTTTTTTGCTCTGGATGAATTCCGAGCCTATTTACTCAGACCACGCAGCTCTAAAGTATTTATTAGCTAAAAAGGAGTCCAAACTAAGGCTTATACATTGGATACTGCTACTACAAGAATTTGATTTAGAAATTAAGGATATGAGTGGTAACCAGAATCTAGTGGCAGACCACTTGAGTCGTCCTGAGCACATTAGGGATGACTCCACCCCTATAGATGATAATTTCCCATTTGACAACTTATAAGCAGTATCTGAAGTAGTCCCTTGGTATGCACCTGTAGCTAATTATCTAGTTAGCTGCACTTTTCCTCCAAACTTTACTAAGCATCAAAGAGACAAGCTGAAAAGCGAGTCCAAATATTATATATGGGATAACCCATATTTATGGAGATGTGGCACTGACCAGGTAATTAGACGGTGTGTGCCTCAATCAGAATTCCAGTCCATTTTAGAGGCCTGCTACTCATCTGAGAGTGGAGGACATTTTGGCCCTCAAAGAACAGCTAGAAAAATTTTAGACTGTGGATTCTGGTGGCCTACTCTTTTTAAAGACGCTGCTGAATTTTGTAAATCTTGTTCCCCATGCCAAAGGTTTGGTAATATATCTAAGAGGGATGAGATGCCTCAACAGACTATGCTTTTCTTTGAAATTTTTTATGTTTGGGGCATTGACTTCATGGGTCCATTTCTACATTCTAATGGTTATTTTTATATATTGTTAGCTGTAGATTACGTTTCTAAATGGGTGGAAGCAATTTCTACCCGCACTGATGATGCTAATACTGTTGTTTCCTTTGTTAGAACCCATATTATTTGTCACTTTGGATCACCACGAGCAATCGTGAGCGATCAAGGCACCCATTTCTGTAACAGGAGAATAACAGGATTACTGAAGAAGCATGGGATAGTTCATAAAGTGGCAACAGCCTACCATCCCCAGACTAATGGGCAAGCTGAGGTGTCTAACAGAGAGATAAAGAGTATATTGCAGAAGATAGTCAAACCTCATAGAAGAGACTGGAGCACCAGGCTACAAGATGCACTCTGGGCATACAGAACAGCATACAAGACACCCATTGGGATGAGTCCCTTCCGCTTAGTTTATGGAAAAGCCTGTCACCTCCCAGTTGAGGTAGAGCACAAAGCCTTTTGGGCAGTAAAGGAGTGCAATATGGAATTTGAGAAAGCCGGAGTTGAAAGGAAGTTGCAACTGCAAGAATTACAAAGCCTTCGCCTAGAAGCTTATGAGAACTCAAGGCTGTACAAGGAAAAGATGAAGGCTGTGCATGATAAGCACATCAAGAGGAGAGAGTTCCAACCTGGGGACTTTGTCCTCCTTTACAACTCTAGACTGAGGCTCATGCCAGGCAAGTTAAGATCAAGATGGGAAGGTCCATATAGAGTAGAGAAGGCTGAGCCATACAGAGTTTTCCACCTGAGCCATCCTTCAAGCTCTGAATTCATCAAAGTTAATGGACATCGCTTAAAGCTATATCATGGTGAGAATGCGACGAAAACCAAGGAGCTAGAGATCTTCCTCTTGGAGGATCCACAACCAGTAGAAGACTGAGCTAGTGGAGCATCCAACTTAAGGACGTTAAAGCAAAGTGCTGGGTGGGAGACAACCCACCATGGTATGATCGTTCCTTTCTTTCTTCTTAGTTTTCTTTTTCAATAACTCTTCTCATTATTAGCACATTTAGTTTACATCTTCATTTTCACAATTGCATATAAAAAAAAGCGAAAGGAGGAAAGCGGCATGTGATGCGACAGCGTCACCGACGCATCCGCGTCGTATTGGCCCTGGGAAGCAAACGCAAACTTAACAGAAAGTCACACGAGAGCATGGCTGGAGGAGTGCCTTAGGCACAAATTGATCCACGCTGACGCGTCCGCGTCATGTGGGAAAAATGCCTCCCACGCGTCTGTGTCACCCACGCAAACGCGTGACCTGAAAATCGACGTAAGAAAGGGTGCATGGCCGAAAGTTGTGCTGGACTAGCGCTAGACACACAAGCCTTACCACGCGAACGCTTGCCCCACGCGTCCGCGTCGTCTTCCAATATTGGCCACCCACGCGATCACATCCACCACGCGAACGCGTCACCCTAGAATTTGGCAACAATAAGTTTCGAACAGAGAGTTGTGCGAGCGCGAGGCTGCCCTCGCGCCAGTAGCACCAAACGAGTCACGCGTCCGCGTGACCGACGCGACCGTGTCAATTCATATAAGCACCATCCGTGCGAACGCGTACCTTACGCGTCCGCGTCGATTGCGCCGTACAGCTTATCCTAATCTGCCAAAATATCTTATCTTTCTCTTCCCTAAATCCTACTTTTTCTTTTCCCTTCTTATTTCTTTCTTCTCCTTTCTTCCTTCTTCCTTCTTTCTCACCTTCTACTTTCTCTCTCTCTCACCACCATTATCATGGTTTTTCTTTTCTTCTTTCCTCCTTACTTTTCTATTTTTCTTCTTATTCTTATGTTTTCTTCTTCTTTTCTTTTTCTTTTCACCTTCATTATCCATGTTTTCTTTTTCTTTCTTTTTCTTATTATTGGTGTTGGAAATTTGTTAGGGTCATTATTATTCCTTATAATTTGCTTGTGGATTGTTAAATAATTGTTTGGCAATTATATCTAAATTTTTAAGGGTTGCTTGCATGTTCAATTCAATACTTTCAATAGCTTATTCACCATGCATGCTATGTGTTTGTGAAAACGCCCATATGGCATTGTGCACCATTTTGAGATTTCTTTTAATCTACTACTCTAATTGCTTGCTTTTCACAAAAACCCTTCTTTTATTTTATTATTTAAATATAATTATTATTACAAACAGGTTATTAGTTTGAAAGGCTCGGTAATCTAACTTGGACATTGAATGCTTGATCTATGCTACTCATGCCTTTGCCGGCATGCCAATAAACACCTTGCATTTATTTGTCATCTTATGCACTTGTTATTTGTCATCTCATGACCATGTGTTAACATCATTCATCTTTTAATGTGCATTGATTACCACCTTTCCCGCCTTCTTTCTCGCTCTAACCCTTGACATTTTAACATACTTTCTCTTTTCTTTCTTTTAGGATGGCCACCAAGAAAGGCAAAGAGAAAGCTACTCCCAAACCACCAGCAAGAAGAGGAACAAAAAGAGCATTAGTGGCAAAGCCATCTTCAACTGCAGTTAAGCCCTCAACAAAAAGAATTAAGAGGATTATAAAGGTTGATGAAAAAGAGAAAGCCTTCCCAGCAAAGGACAATGCACGATTTACCAACCGCTACTGTGAGCAGATGTTCCCCATCCTGGCAGAAAGGAGTTACAACAATGAATACCTTCTTATCCTTCCGACCCGTATTGCTGAATTTGTTAAGATACAAATTGAACGAAGACAATGAGGTTTCCTACAGAGACAGCCACGGCAGGTTAATCTTTCCTGGGTAGTCAAGTTCTACTCTAACTTCCACTTGCCAACCCTGTAATCTGTCTATGTCCGTCAGAAGCAAGTCCCCATTACAGAAGAGGCCATTCAACGAGCTTTAGGTCTTTCCCCTACTCCAGAAGGACTGGACGCATTTCAAGAGGCCACACTCAAGCGCCAGATGTACCAATTTGACCGGGACGCTGTTCTCAGAGTTATCGCACTACCTGGCAGCAGATGGATTTATGAATACCATCGTTCCCGTCCTAAGGGAATATCGGCTTCCGCACTTACCTTGGAGGCTCGCGTATGGGCACAGATTATGTCTCATTACGTATTTCTGAGCACTCATGAGTCCTCCTTCACTGCGGACATGGCCGTTCTACTATGGTGCATCCTTACAGACCAACCTCTAAACCTACCAAGACACATCCGGAATGCCATGGGACACGTACAAATTGTGGGCAACTTACCTTTTCCTGCCTTGGTCTCTGATCTTGTCTCAGCAGTCAGAGTCTCCTACAGAGCTGGAGACACCAAAGCCATGCTCCCTCGGGATGATCAGTACGTCCCTAACGGGAAATATATCAGATCCCCAGCAGCCACTACAAGCCAACCTACTGAACCGGCTGAAGACATTCCACCTTCAACACCACAAGCACCTACAACAAACCAACTGCTCCATCAGATACTTGAGAGGTTGGATCGGCAGGAACACAAAGCAAAGCTAAGAGAGCGCCGTAACAAGCGCCGATTCACATACCTTAAGGAGCTACTCATAGGAAAATACAAAGACCCAGACACCCCGGACTCCACTTCATTTACTAGTACAGGGAGCCATGACGGTTCCGACTGTAGAGATACTGCTACCAACCCACCTTTGTTCGTGACAGATGGCACCGAGGACGGTGCAAAGCCTTAAGTGTGGGGAGGTCGGTCAGTACCTGACTTTCGGAGGTAATTTCTCTTCCCTAACACCAATAAAATAGGACATTTAGTTAGTTTTTCTTTTGTAGAATAGGATAAATTGCATAGTAATAGGTTAGTTGCATGCATGTTCTACTTGATTGAAAAGATAATAAGTTTCTTCTAAGACTCTATTTTTAGAACAAAATTTCACTAATTTTAATCAAAATTTTTATGTTAAATTTGCTTGAAGTTGTATTTGGAACATGGTTTTTGAGCTAAAGAACACACAACCTGTGAGATTTGAGCTTAGTTACATGGTTACATTATTTAACCATAATTATTTTATTCTTGTGTGTTTACTTCTCTATGATTGTAATCTATATTTTGTTTCATCCTATATGTCCAATGTTTAATATATTTATATGCTTGCATATGATTGAGGCCATTATTTGTTTAGCTCACTTACCCAAATAAGCCTACCCTTTCAATTACCTTTGTTAGCCACTTTGAACCTTTAAATCCTATTTGTTCTGTATTTTACCACATCACTAGCCTTAAGCGGAAAAATAATTATATATCCCAATTGAATCTTTGGTTAGCTTAAGATAGAATTGTGTGTTAATTAAGTATGGGAAAATTGTGGGAACAAAAGATAATAAGAGAATGTGTCATGATAATATAATGAGAATTTGGGTACCTACTCATGTGAAACTATAAAAGAAAATTGAAAATTCTATGTGCATTGATAAGCTATGTTTATTTTTATTCTTAAAAAAAATAAATAAATCCAAAAATATTCAATAAATAAATAAGGGGACAAAATTACCCCAATGCTAAGTTAAAATTCATGGATCAATGCATATATGATAAAATTAAAATAGAAGTTGATACATGAGTATGGAATGTGAAAGAAAAATTTTGGGTAGCTAGGTGTGAAATTTAAGTTATATAGAATATATATGTGTGTTAGGTGAAAGCTTGGGTTAATTAAAGATTCAATTTATAAGCTTACTTAGCCATATATGTACCCTTACCCTTACCTTGGCCCCATTACAACCTTGAAAAGACCTCATGATGTTTGCATTGGTACATTAAATGTTGTTGATTGGTTAGGTGAAGAACAAAAAAATAAGAAAGCATGATTAGAGAATGATAGAGTGATTATCCTATACACTAGAGAGACTAGAGTGTACATACATCATCAGTGAGGGTTCAATGCCTAATTTCTATGTTCCCTGCTTTCATGAGCTACCTTCTTGCATTTTTATCTGTTCTTACTGTATAAGAATTGAATTAGTGGGATTTGATTTGTGATTGTCTTGAAGAGCTTATTTACTTTTGACCAAGTGGACAAGAATCATATAGTTGCATTCACATATATAGGTTTCATTGCATTGCATGAGTTTTACATGTTCCTACTCATTTATTTTATCTCCTTCAACTAAGCATGAGGACATGCTAAGGTCTAAGTGTGGGGAGGTCGATAAACCATTATTTTATGGTTTATATTGTGTTTAATTGTGTGGTTTTATCAAATCTTTACCCACTTTATTCATTAAATTAGCATGTATTTACAATTTCTTCCCAAAATTACTCCATGGTTGAAAACTTACTTCCTAGAGACTTTTAATTATGTATTTTAATTCTCCTTTATTCCATTCAATGTCGTGATCCGTGTGTTAAGCATTTCAGGCTTTATAGGGCATGAATGACTTGGGGATTGGAAAGGAGGCTTGCAAAAATGGAAGGAACACAAGAAATTAAGGATATGACCAGCGAGAAGTGACGCGGGCGCATGGCTCACGCGACCGCACGAAATAGAGGAAATTGCAGTGACGTGATCGCGTGCCTGACGCGATTGCGTACTTGACGTGAACGCATGGATTGGAAACTGCACAAGTGACGCGAATGCGTGGACGACGCGCACGCGTGGCAAGGCAAAACGCTGGATGACGTGAACGCATGGATGACGCGATCGCGTGACGTGCGCGATTTGCAGAATCTGTAGAATTCGCTGGGGGCAATTTTGGGCCATGTTTTGACCCAGTTTTTAGCCTAGAAAAGCAGATTAGAGCCAGAGAACATGCAGAGACCAGAAAACATTCATTCCGCATAATTTTTAGATCTGATTTTACTCCTTCTCTAGGTTTTCTCTCTACACATTCATAGTTCTTAGGATTTTGTTTTTATTGCTTTTTGGATTGGGATATTGAGAAGAGTTATTACCTCTGCCAAGACTTCATCATTCTAGTTTGTTTCCTTACTTGTCACTTACTCTTTCATATCCTTAATTTGTTCAGAATTACTATTGGATTATTTTTAGAATTTATTAATACAAGAACTATTTTTATTTTTAATTGGTCTCTTTGATTATTATTATTTATCATGTCTTTCTTTATTTCCCTTTCTTATTTTGTGAAGTTTACAATCATAATGAGCGAGTAGTTCCATAACTTGATTGGGAGTTGGTTGAAAGGAGAACCTTGAGTTGGAATGCTCAAGAGTAAAATTATAATTGGGTTTATCGTTGGGTCGCCCTCTAGTCACTGACACTAGTCCTTCCTAAGGGAGAGGATTAGAACTTGTGAATAGAAATTGACTTCCAACTTGCTTAACTTTCCTTTATCTGATAAGGGATAACTGAGCAGAACAACCTTCAATTATCAATTGATCTTGGGAGAACTCCAACAAGAATAGGACTTCTGACTAATCTACTCCCGGTCAAGGTTTTTATTTAAATTACATAAATTCTCTGATTTAATTTCATGTTTATCAACTCAAACCATTTTTGAAAACATCTGATTAATAAAATAGCACATCTTTCTGCAACTCGTTGGGAGACGACCTGGGATTCATACTCCCAGCATTTTAATTCTAATTTTGTGATAACCTTTCTAAATTGATAAGCGAATTTTTGTTGGTTAAGGACTGTACTTGCAACGTTCCTCTTACATCAATTTCTTAATCCGCCAATTTTCGCCACGTCAGTATGCTTGTAATTTATCTCTCTGGTTTTAAGGGTGATAGGGCACTGATACCCTCTAATGGTGACAGGGCACAGATACACTCTAATGGTGACAGGGCACATATACCTTCTAATGGTGGCAGGTCATAGATTCCCTCTAATGGTATTAAGGCATAATAGAGAGACTGTGTCTAGGTTAGCTACCGAACACGTTGGCTATATAACTGACAAATGACCTCATTAGCCATAGGACATGCATGCATCATATGCATCTATGTGTTTATTTGGTGTATTTTGTTTGGAATGCCTAACTGATTGTATAAATTACTTGCTACCTATTTATCTGCTATATTTGAATCCTAACTATGATTTCCTTAGATGTAATAATTGTGTTTGAACCAAACGATTCTAGTGGCAGTTGGGAGGTTCAGAGGAGTTGGAAAGGGGAGTGTTAGATAGCATGAGGATCCTTAGTTAGTGGCTTATTTTACTTTTGGTTTAGCTATGTTTTATAAGTTTAATTCATACGTCAGAAGTTCTAGGATTGCCTTTGGCTTTCCCGGGACAATATATGTTAGATATGTGGGCGCTGTTACCATGCTGAGAACCTCTGGTTCTCACGCCATACATATTTTGTGATTTTCAGATGCAGGACGTGAGGCACCTCGCTGAGGCATGCTGGAAGCTTCTTACAGTGGAGATCTTTTGCATTTTGGGACTTACTTTTGGTTATGTTGTTTATATGTAGATACTTATTATCTCCACCGCTTATGTATATGATGTATTATTTCCTCTTAGAGGTTATTTTGGAGAATCAAGTTCTGAAAACTACATTTGGGCTCTTTTAGCAATTCTCATATGTGTGTGTGTGTGTGTGTGTGTGTGTGTGCGTGCGTGCGTGCGTGCGTGCGTGCGTGCGTGCGTGCGTGCGTGTGTGTGTGTGTGTGTGTGTGTATACTTATGTGCTCTGGCTGGTTTATCTTCACGAACCGAGTTAGAAGCTTTGTTATTTGTATCTTGGAACTCTTTAGTATATAACCATGTTTAGCTTACTCTTATTTTACTTCGGTTACACTAACATTAACATGAGTGTTGTGCTTTTCGATTTAACGCTTTTGCTTTAACTTTTCTTCTAACGCTCCTAGATAAAACTTCTTTCAACTATATTATAATAATTTTACTTTTAGAGATCGTAATACCTCACCACCTCTGTCTTATGACTTAAGTATAAGATTTTGTATGTTAAGGTGTTACAATCCTCGTCTGTCCCGAAAAGAGAAGTTTGTAAGGGGTGATAACCTAACCATATAGTCTCACTAGAGAAGTTCAGAATTGTTATAAGAGGATACATATAAAGAAGAGTATGGATGTCAACCATAGTGATTATTGTTTGTCTTATGAATCTATTCCAACATCAACATATAAATAATCCAAAAATACAACTTCATATCTTTATTTATAAAAAGTTCCAATCTCGATAAATCACATAGCATTTCAACACATACCAAAGGACCAATCAATCCAAACTTACTAATCACGGCCTCGGGCCCAAGCATGACAAATCACGGCCATTGGCCTAACATATAATCGAATCTCGGCCTCCGACCCAACATATCCAACCAACACTTAGTCCCAAAAAAGAATCAATCACTAGCACAAATAATGCAACACAAATATAATTAGAGAGTAGTTACAACAAATACCACAATTAACAGTTAGATAGAATTCATCAGATAAACAAACCAAAATACTAAAGCACACCCAAACAATAGTAAACAAATGCAGTATGATGCATGCATGTCCTACTGGCCATGAGCTCATTCCTCGGTTAAAGTGCCAGATTCTGACACATCTGGTAGCTAACCATAATCCTTGTGTCTATCCAGGCAGGTATTACTCATCAAATTTCGAAGCAAATGGGACAAACCACAGTCCTTGCGTCTACCCATGCCAATGCTTCACCACAACCCATAATAAGTGGGATGAACCACAACCTTTGCATCTACCCAGGCATGTGTTTAAAATCTCAATCCGGAGTAAGTGGGACAAACCACGATCCTTGTGTTTACCTAGGTGTCTCAAACCTCAACCTAGAGCAAGTAGGAGTAAGTGTAAGAACCACAATTAATTAACCGCTTAATTAAAATATTTTAATTGCTTGAAATTGGTTCAAAAAATTAGAATGTTAATTAGAAAATTTAAATATGATATTTGGACTCAATAGATTTTTCTGAGTTAGAAAATATAATTTTCTGCAAAAAATTACGTAAAAATGCGTACCGATAAATTAGCCGGTAGTACTGTCTTAAGTCTGTCCAGTACTGTGTGAGAATGATAAAAACAGTACAAAAACTTAGAAAACATTTAGAATTAAAAATCGGGCGCTAATTCTAAAAGTTTGGCCCAAAATTGGGTCAAACGGGGCAAAAATGCTAATGGGTTGGACCAGGTCCAAGTTGGGCCTAAGCCTAACATATATAAGTTCACAAATGAACCCAATTCAGCTTCATAACACACTTGACCATAACCCTAGCAGCTGCATTGAAAAAGAGAGAATACACTATTCATCATCTTCTTTAATTGCTTGTAACTTGAGCTACAATGCTCTGATTCGTGTCCCGTTTTCAGCTACGCGAAGCTCTTGCTGATCCCGTTAGTTCCATCTGACTTTTGTTCGTAAGATTTTGAAACTTACTTCCCATTCTGCAGCTCTATAAATTTTGAATTTTGAGGTTTGGTTTTGAGTGAGTTCATGTGATTTTGGGTGTTTAGGTAAACTCTAGCACTTGATCACTATTAGGTTTTGTCGTAAGCATCGTTGGGTAAGGTCAGGGACGGATTCATGGAGAAGGGAGTGGGGGCAAGTGCCCCCAGTGAAATTTAAAAATTTGTTAACTAATACATAATAATAAAATTTATTTGCCCCCACTATATAATTAAATTTGACCCATTATAATTGAACTTCACTTATCAATTTCAATAATCTAAAAATAAATAGTAATTCAAGATTCAAATAAATTTGTTATAATAACCTTTAAAAAGGAGTAAAATAATTATAGATTTGTTTTTTTATAATTGCAACTAAAAAATAAATTAAAAATTTAAAAAAATATATTTATATACTTAGTGAATATCACTACTATTGTGTCGTGTATATATATATTATATATATTTGATTATTTGTTCAAAATAGAGGTAACTACTAATTTGATATCCAAAAGATCCAGACGCAAAAAAAAAAATAATCGTTAAATAATTTAAAAATTATGATAAAAATTAAGTAATAAATATTATATTTATTAAAAGTGACAAAAAAATTTTTTAATATTTAACAAATGACATATTCATTTAATCTAAATATTTGATAGTCAATAGAATTCAGCCTAATATTTTATTAGATTTGATTATAAATATATAAATTTATTATGTTAAATTAATTTCAAATTAAATAGATTATCTTATTAAACTAATTTTAATATTAAATTAAAAATGACTAATAAAAATATTAATCTTATATTGACTATAAAAATGATTAAATAATAATAATAATAATAATAATAATAATAATAAATCAAAATAATACTGTTTATCCATTGGTGTTTTTTTTTTAAGTTAACTTTAGTTTTTTCTAGATAACATTAGTTGAAAAAACTTTTTTAAATATGAATATTATAAAGAATTGATTTTGTAATCATATGAGAGATGAATTTTTAAATGATTATTTAACGACATATATAAAAAAAAGACATTTCATTGTATTGACAATGAAAAAATTATTTAATTTTTTAAAATATAAAACCTAAAAAAAATGAAATTTTAATTTATGTATTATTATTTAAAATATTATTTTAGTATTTTAATTTGTTGATTAGATAATTTAAAGACTAATTATATTTTATAATAACAAAGTATAATTATAAAAATTATTATCATATTATATATATTTTGCCTCCACTCACAAAACTTTCTGGATCCGTCACTGGGTAAGGTGAGCATATTCAAAGCTCTTGTGGTTTTGTGGATTTGATGAACTCTAGGTTGATTTATGGTAAACTTTGTATGTCTAGCTTGATTTGTGATTCTTGGAGGATTTATTTTTGAGTTGGTAGATTATTGTTGGTAATTGAGGCATTGTTCGGAACTCAATTTGGTGTTTTATCATGGAGGATAATTGGCTAAGGTATGGTTTTAGTTTTCTCTATGTAATATGCAATATTTCTGGACACATAGGCAAGTGGACCTTAGGATAGGATTAAAATTGGTTGTTGACAATTGTAAAATTGATGATGTGTGATGATGTTAAATGATTATGATGAGTTTGATGACTTGTGATGAAAATTGTGGATGTTGAGGTTAGATGATTGTAATTATGAGACTTTACGATAACGTATGATAAATGATGCTTTTGAATAGTGAGATTTTGTTAAAGTTGCCATTGTTGGAATCTTGATGTAGAATTTGTGGATTTTTGTTGAATTATGTTAGAAAAGTTGAATAAAATAGGTTTAAAATGATGGAGGAAATCAGTTGGCAAGTGAGGAAACATAGGAATGTGATTGTGGGAATGAATGCTGAGATTTGATGTGCATTAGAATGTTTATGAAATGGTTTTGGTTGTGGGTTTTAAAATTTAGAGAACCTTGTTGATTTTGTAAAACTTGGTTTTTAGCGAACTTTGGCAGATCATAAGTTGAGCCTCAAACCTTGAAATTTGATGATCTTTGTTTTAAATTAAGGGTTATTTCAATATCTTTAAAATGATATAAAGTTTGAGGAAAATAGAGTTTTGTAGAGAAAGTTATGAACGTTTAAAGTTTGGTGTTTAAAATTGAAATTTTCTGCAACTTTGAACATTTTCTAAGTCTGGTGAGGGTTGCGTACGCGACACAGAGCATGCAACACGGGCATTCTCCACTGCCTGGGCATCTTGCGTATGCGGGCACTACTTACCTACGTGAACTATCAAAATTTTGACTCTTGCGTACGCGAGATCTTAACACGCGACACGAGCATTTCATTCGAGTTGGAACACTCGCGTACGCGAGCAGGGGGTTGCGTATGCGACCACCCAATTTTTCATGCATGCGTTCGCGGGATAGAGGCTTGCATACACGAGACTTCTGTTTTGCTGAAAAATAATTTTTTTTTTCATTTTCAAGGGTTCTCTAGCTTTCTAATCTTCTTTAAATTGTTGTTTAAGAATACTATCTAGTAATTTGGTCCTAATTTACTGAAGATGAGTTAGTGGCTTTATTTAGTAAATTTCTGTATAAATTTAGAAGAGACTTAGATTTCTGGGGGACCGATGATGGATTAGCTAAGTGAGATGGCAGAGTACTGTAATGATGATTAATGTGATGAGTTGTGGAATTATGGACTGATGATGTTTGAGACGAGTCTGGGACTCAGTAATGAATGATGAACTTATTTGAAACTATTTTTGAATAATATTGATGAGATGTAGGCATAAAGGCAGTGGTTCATCCCGCTTATGCTGATTTGTAGGTGTAGGGCATAGGGTTCGTCCCCTTTATGCTGAGTTGTGAGGGCTATAGTAGAAGTCCCACTGACATACTTTCGGTCATAAGAGTGGCCGAGCACTATATCTCAGGGAAAGTGAGCCGGACACTATATTCCAGGGGGTTCCCAATTATATACATAGCCGAAAGCAACATTGCCATAGGAATGTGTCGGGTTGACAGTTGAACCGACAATGTGATATCATAGCCAATAGGACAGGCATTCATCATGTGCATTTCCTATATATTTGCATTGCTTTGCCTACTTGCATTATTTTTCTAATTGTATAACATGTATATATGCTTCCTGATGTTCTTGCTGTATATATCTTATTACCCGAGAATTATTTGTTTGCATCTATTTGTGTCTAACATTGATGTTGAGAAGGTTCGGCAGGTGATGGCGATAGGGTCACGTGGAGGTTAGGATGGTGAAGTGTATGGGATCATGGTGTTAGTTTAGTTAGAAATTCCCTAAGTTAGATTACCCCAGTTTCATTATGGTTTTAAATTTAGTATTGCTTTAAGCTTGAATCAAAAGATTGATGTGAAGTTCTAGAAATGCCTTTTGGATTCTACATTGAGTTATTGTGTTTTATGGTGATTTTAGGTAATTTCTAGCTAAAATTGAGGAGTTTTGGCAAAGTCTGATTCAGAGGTAAGGAAAGCGTAGCAGTTGCTGTCAGATTTTAACCTCCGTGCACTCAAATGAGCATTTTTGGAGCTACAGATGTCCAAATGATGCATTCTGAACAGCATTGGAAAGCGAACTTCCAGAGCTTTCCAAAAATATATAATGATCTATACTTTTTTTCAAAGGAGCCTGCCCATTTTGGGCGTTGAACGCCCAAGAACTACCCCATTTCTGGCGTTCAACGCCCCAAAGGAACTCAAGCTAGCGTTGAAAGCCCAATCACCCCCCTTGGGGCATTCAACACCCACGAAGAAGCAAGGCAGCGCCAACCACCCCCTAATGGGCGTTCAACACTCATTCCTCAAAGTTGGACGCCAAGCTCAGCCCAAGTACTTAACCAAAGTGGCCCAAAGATGGATTTTCGCACCTCTAGTCTAGTCTGTCATACTTTTTGTACTTCCTAGTTATTAGATTAGTATTTAAAGGAGAAGATCACCCATGTTTAGGATGTTCTACCTCATCTTTACCTTTTTATGTTTTACATTACTTTTTGTAAAGCATGAGTAACTAAACATCCTAAGTTAGGGTTAGGAGCTCTACTGATTCTCATGGATTAATAATATTACTGTTCTATTTCAATACACGTTTTATTCCATTCTCTTATTCATTTTCATTCTTCATCTCATGAATTGAGGATGACCCATGACAATCATCCTTGTTCTACATGGGTTCCATGTGAGTCCTGACCCGGATAGCATTGAACCACAGCCAGAGAATGCATTATGGATTCTAAGAGTGTGCCTGGGCGATTTTGGATATGTGACATATAATCCTGTTGACTGTGGGTTACTAAGGTTTCTATGGCATCAAGGCTAGAGTATGAGAAGCAGCATTCCCTGATCTAGAAAATCCAACATTGTCTGTGGCGTTTTGAGTAAGATCGCCAAGTGGAGTGGATTGCTTAGATTTTCACCTTCGGCTATGGTGGGAAGCCATGAGTTAACTTGATGAGGATGCTACATGAGTTGCTCAGATATGGTGGACTACTACGGTTTAGAAGAGACTAACTTGATTAGGATGCTACATGAGTTAGTCAATTACGGTTGCCATTGAATGAATCATTCGTTAATGAAGTAGATAGTAAGAAAAGTTAATCCGGAAAGAATACGCATCTCCGAAGCCTTAACTAAATATCTATCATTGCTTTTACCCTAATCTGGTATTTCGTTCCTTATTTTTCGTTTATGCTTGTTAACAAACAACCCTCTTTTCTAATCTCCTAACTAAGATTTACAAGATAGCCATTGTTTGCTCAATCCGACAATCTCCGTGGGATTCGATCCTCACTCACTTGAGGTATTACTTGGACGACACGATGTACTTGCCGGTTCAGTTATATAGAGTTCAATTTCGCGCACCAAGTTTTTGGTGTTGTTACCGGGGATTGTTCTGAGTTTGACGAACTACCGGACTACCTTGTTGCTTAGATTAGGTATTCTTTAAGGTTTAGTTACTCTTTTAATTGTGTCTTTTGTTTTCTTTTACAAATTTTTTTTTAAAAACTTTTCTTTTCTTTAGTAATATTTTTCTTTGTTTGAATCTTGTGTCAGTTTTTATGTCTGGTGTCCCTTTTTATGTTCATATTTTCTTTAAATTTTTTAAATTGTTCTTGAGTGTTCATCTTGGTATTCGAATTGTTCTTGGTAATTTTTCTTGTTTGATTTTAAAAGTTTTAAGTTTGGTGTCTCTTAGTTGTTTCTCCTTTAATTTTCAAAAATTAGTGTCCTTTGATTCTAAATTTTAATTTTGGTGTCTCTTAGTTGTTTTTCTTTTTTCCTTAAAATTCGAAAAATACAAAAATATCTCTTTTATTCTTTATTCAAATTTTCAAAAATCTTAACTATCTTTTTTTATCTTGATTTAAAAATTTTAAGTTTGGTGTTTTCTTGTTAGTAAAGTTTAAATTTTGAATTTCAAATCTTATATTTTCATATCTTTTTCAAATCTTTATCTTTTTATCTTTCTTTAAATTTCAAAAATCCTATCTTATCTTATTTCAAATTTCAAAATCAAATCTTTTTTAATTCTTGTTTATGAGTTAGTTACTTGTTTTACCTTATTCTCTTTCTATTTCCTTTCTCTTTCTTCTTTTTTCAAAAACTTCCTAACTACTTTTTCTCTCACCTATTTTTGAAAACCACAATTAATTTTCAAATCTTATTAGTTAATTAGTTATCTTAGCTTCTAATTTCTTTCCTTTTTTCGAAATTATTTAAATAAATAAAATAAAAACAAAAATATTTTAATTATAGTTTCCTTTTTACTTCTAATTTTTGAATTCCATCTCTCTTTACCTCCATTCTTCTTGTCTTCTCAAGACATCTCACTGAAAGTGCTCTATACCCTGATATAGAGACACCTACCATTCCATTCCCTTGTTTCTTGCCTGAGTGTATAGGAACAGGAAGAGTTCCCCATGGACCCAATTGGGAATGAACAGTTCAAAAGAACTTTGGGATCCTATATGGTCCCCACTCCTGACTTCTATGGAAGAAGTATCAGACTATCATTATACTGATAAATCAATATTTTATAGTTTATTTTGTATTAAATTGAGTGGATTTTATCAACTTTACTCACACTTATCCATATAATTTGCATATTTTTAAATTTCCTTTCGAATTTTGTGATATAATTGAAAACATGCTTCCTAGGTGGTGCACGAATTGTGAATCACACTTTTCACAACGCGTACCACTAACCAGCAAGTGCACTGGGTCGTCCAAGTAATACCTCACGTGAGTAAGGGTCAAATCCCACGGAGATTGTTGGTTTGAAGCAATCTATGGTTATCTTGTAAATCTTAGTCAGGAAGTCAATTATATTTATCAGTTGAATTGTGAATAACCAAGAGAGCATAAATTAAAGATTACTTGTTGTGCAGTAATGGAGAATATGTTGGGGTTCTGGAGATGCTTTGTCTTCTGAATCTCTGCTTTCCTCTTGTCTTCTGATTCACGCACGCGCGCCCTCCTATGGCAAGCTATGTGTTGGTGGATCACCGTTGTCAATGGCTACCTTCCGTCCTCCCAGTGAAAACTACGCTCACGCACTCTGTCACAGCACGGCTAATCACCGGTTGGTTCTCGATCCGGTTGGAATAGGATTTACTATCCTTTTGCGTCTGTCACTAACGCCCAGCCTTCAAGAGTTTGAAGCTCGTCACAGTCATTCGATCCTTGAATCCTACTCGGAATACCACAGACAAGGTTTAGACTTTCCGGATTCTCATGAATGCTGCCATTAGTTCTAGCTTATACCACGGAGATTCTGATTAAGGAATCTAAGAGATACTCATTCAATCGTATATAGAACGGAGGTGGTTGTCAGGCACACGGTCATGATTTGAGGAAGGTGATGAGTGTCACAGCTCATCACCTCCATCACAGTTAAGCGCGAATGAACATCTTAGATAGGAACAAGCGTGTTTGAATGGAAAACAGAAATACTTGCATTAATTCATCGAGACACAGCAGAGCTCCTCACCCTCAACAATGGGGTTTAGAGACTCATGCCGTCAAAGAATACAAAGTTTAGATCTGAAAATGTCATGAGATACACAATAAGTCTCTAAAAGTTGTTTAAATACTAAACTAGTAGCCTAGGGTTACAAAATATGAGTAGACTATGATGGATGATGCAGAGATCCACTTCTGGGGCCCACTTGGTGTGTGCTGGGCTGAGACTTAAGCAATTCACGTGCAGAGGTCATTTGTGGAGTTGAACGCCAGTTTTTATGCCAGTTTGGGCGTTCAACTCCAGTTCTTGATCCTTTTCTGGCGCTGGACGCCAGAATTGGGCAGAGGACTGGCGTTGAACGCCAGTTTACGTCGTCTATTCTTGTGCAAAGTATGGATTATTATATATTGCTGGAAAGCCCTGGATGTCTACTTTCCAACGCAATTGGAAGCACGCCATTTCGAGTTCTGTAGCTCCAGAAAATCCACTTTGAGTGCAGGGAGGTCAGAATCCAACAGCATCAGCAGTCCTTTTTCAGCCTGAATCAGATTTTTGCTCAGCTCCTTCAATTTCAGCCAGAAAAATACCTGAAATTACAGAAAAACACACAACTCATAGTAAAGTCCAGAAATATGAATTTTTCCTAAAAACTAATAGAAATAGACTAAAAACTAATTAAAACATACTCAAAACTATATGAAATTATCCCCAAAAAGCGTATAAAATATCCGCTCATCACAACACCAAACTTAAACTGTTGTTTGTCCTCAAGCAACTAGACAAATAAAATAGAAGACTAATAGGTTGAGAAGCAATAATATCTCAGAGTTTTTGATTGAAGCTCAGATCCTAATTAGATGAGCGGGACTAGTAGCTTTTTGCTTCTGAACAGTTTTGGCATCTCACTTTATCCATTGAAGCTCAGAGTGATTGGCATCTATAGGAACTCAGAATTCAGATAGTGTTATTGATTCTCTTAGTTCAGTGTGATGATTCTTGAACACAGCTTCTTTATGAGTCTTGGCCGTGGCCCTAAGCACTTTGTTTTCCAGTATTACTACCGGATATATAAATGCCACAGACACATAACTGGGTGAACCTTTTCAGATTGTGACTCAGCTTTGCTAAAGTCCCCAATTAGAGGTGTCCAGAGTTCTTAAGCACACTCTTCTTTTTGCTTTGGACCTTGACTTTAACCGCTCAGTCTCAAGTTTTCACTTGACACCTGCACGCCACAAGCACATGGTTAGGGACAGCTTGGTTTAGCCGCTTAGACCAGGATTTTAGTCCTTTAGGCCCTCCTATCCACTGATGCTCAAAGCCTTGGGATCCTTTTTATTTGCCCTTGCCTTTCGGTTTTAAGAGCTTTTGGCTTTTTCTGCTTGCTTTTTTTTTTTTTTCTGCAAGCTTTGTTCTTTGCTGCTTTTTCTTGCTTCAAGAATCATTTTTATGATTTTCAGATTATCAATAACATGTCTCATGTTCATCATTCTTTCAAGAGCCAACATATTTAACAGTCTTAAACAACAAATTCAAAAGACATATGCACTGTTCAAGCATTCTTTCAGAAGACAGAAAGTATTGCCACCACATTTAACCAATTAGAATTTCTTTTATTAAACTCGAAATTTTATTTCTTCTTATTCAAAAGATCTACTATTTTATTCATATTTAATGATGATGAGAAAAATAAACTATAGCTTAATTGGAGATAAAATCAAATAGATACTAATTACTATTATATGACTTCTAAGGTAGACTTTTTATAAGGACACTGTCACAGAGTTAAGGCAGAAATTGGAAATTAACAACCTTTATTCTGGGGGTATGGGGGTTCCTCTGATCCTTGGGAGGCTTGGTATTACAGAAGACTTTTGGCGCTTCAGTTCCCTTAAGTCACGTCCCTGCTCCTCTTGTTCTTTAAGCATATGGGTCAGCATTTGACTGTGTTCCTTCTTTTGTTTTATTATCTGCTCCATAGCTTCCTGTATCTTGGTGACAGACGTCTCAAGATATTCCCAATATTCCCCTTGAGGAATCTCTGGGAGGAATTCCTGTGCTCTCTTCTTGATAGGATTCTCCTGTGCTTGTTGTCTCTCCATTGATGCTTTGGTGATTGACTTTTCAATTAGGATATATTCAGTTATTCCCATCTTGACTCCAGCGTCCTTGCAGAGCAGAGAAATCACGCTTGGATAAGCCAACCTGGCCTCTTTTGAATTTTTGTTAGCAATCTTATAGAGCTCAGTTGAAATCAGCTGATGAACCTCCACTTCCTTTCCCATCATGATGCAATGAATCATCACTGCTCTTTTAACTGTGACTTCAGAACGGTTGCTGGTGGGCAACAGAGAACGCCCAATAAAGTCCAGCCATCCTCTGGCAGCTGGCTTGAGATCCTCTCTCTTGAGTTGATTTGGGACGCCCTTTGTGTTGGTGGTCCACCTGGCTCCAGGGATACATATGTCCTCTAGAATCTTATCCAGGCCAATGTCTGCTCTCATCATCCTCCTGTTGAAGGAGTCTGGATCATCCTTTAGCTGAGGTAGCTTTAATATCTCTCTGATCTTGTCAGGGGTGGTATGAACAATCTTTCCCCTGACCATGGTCCGAAATTCGTAGCAGGCTGTTCCAGATAGTCTTTGCTTGTCAGTCTGCCACATATTAGCATAGAACTCCTGGACCATGTTCCTTCCTACTTTCGTTTCAGGATTAGCTAGGACTTCCCAGTTCCTGATTCGAATTTGCTCCTGGATCTCCGGATATTCATCTTCTTTCAGATCGAATCTAACTTCCGGGATCACTGATCTCAGACCCATTACTTTAAGATAATGGTCTGAATGTTCTTTAGATAAGAACTTCCCTTGATTCCAAAGTGGTTTTGGAACGCTCTCTTTCTTGCCTCTTGGAGTGGATTGTTTTCCTTTGAGAGCCATAATCTTAGTAGTGATCTCGGATAAACACACCAAACTTAGAGGTTTGCTTGTCCTCAAGCAAAAGAAAAGAAAGGAGAGGGATAGACGGAGATTGAGTAGCACTTGTTGATGAAGGGGGGGGCGAACCCAATTTAAAGGGGGTGGGGGGTGTTTTTTCGAAAAATTGGAAGAGATAAGATAAAAAGATTGAGTTGAAAAAGATAAGATAGAAGATAGAGTTTAATTTTGAAAAGATATGATAGATTTTTGAAAAAGATAACTCTGAATTTTGAAAAAGATAATATGGATATTTGAAAAAGATATGGATTAGTTGAAAAGATTTTTGAGTGAAAAAGATAGATTTGTTTTCAGAAAAGATTTTGAAAAGAGTTGGATTGAATTTGGAAAGATGGATTTTTAGAAATTAGGGTTCTTGATATGTTCATGTAAAAATCATGCATTGAAGCATAAAATTTGAAATTAAAATGGAAATACGTGTGGGATTACTGGATTTGGCTCCTCCCGGTCCTCCTGGCGTTTGAACGCCCAAACACTGCCTGTTTTGGGCGTTCAGCGCCCAAATGCTGATCTCCTGGGCGTTCAGCGCCCAGTTGCTGCCATTACTGGCGTTCAACGCCCAGTGGGTGGCCATTTCTGGCGTTGAACGCCCAATTGCTGCCATTACTGGCGTTCAGCGCCCAGTGGATGCCCATTTTGGGCGCTGAACTCCCAAAATGCCCCTTTACTGGCGTTTTCTTGCCATTGAGCTTCCAATCTCTGTTTTGTGTGCAAATTCCTTCTGTAACCCTGTAAACTTATGCAATTGATCTTTTACCTTAGTGTCAGTAAACTTTATATAAACAAATAAAAAAAATAGGGCAAAATGCTTAGAGGATTAATGCCCCATGGCTGGGTTGCCTCCCAGAAAGCGCTTCTTTATTGTCTTTAGCTGGACCTTGCTGAGCTTTTAATCTAGCTTCAGCCTTGAGCATTCTTGCTCAATGTTGCCTTCAAGATAATGCTTGATTCTTTGTCCATTGACAATGAACTTCTTATCAGAATCAGTATCTTGAAGCTCCACGTAACCATATGGTGACACACTTGTAATCACGTATGGTCCCCTCCACCGGGATTTCAGTTTCCCGGGGAATAGCCTGAGTCTAGAGTTAAACAACAGGACCTTCTGTCCTGGTTCAAAGATTCTAGATGACAGCTTTCTGTCATGCCATTTTTTTTATTTTTCTTTATAAAGCTTGGCATTTTCGAAAGCTGTGAATCTGAATTCCTCTAGCGCATTTAGCTGGAGCAATCATTTTTCTCCTGCTAATTTGGCATCTAAGTTTAGGAATCTGGTTGCCCAGTAGGCCTTATGTTCCAGTTCCACGGGCAAGTGGCATGCCTTACCATACACGAGTTGGTATGGAGAGGTCCCTATAGGGGTCTTGAATGCTGTTCTGTAAGCCCACAGAGCATCATCCAAGCTCCTTGCCCAATCCTTTCTACGAGTATTTACTGTCCGTTCCAGGATTCTCTTTAATTCTCTGTTAGAGACTTCAGCTTGCCCGTTGGTTTGTGGATGATATGGAGTGGCCACTTTGTGGCGAATTCCATACCGAACCATGGCAGAGTAAAGCTGTTTATTACAGAAGTGAGTGCCCCCATCACTGATTAACACTCTAGGGACACCAAACCTGCTAAAGATATGTTTCTGGAGGAACTTCAGCACTGTTTTAGTATCATTGGTGGGTGTGGCAATAGCCTCAACCCATTTTGATACATAGTCAACTGCCACCAGAATATAAGTGTTTGAGTATGATAGTGGGAAAGGTCCCATGAAGTCAATTCCCCATACATCAAACAACTCTATTTCCAAGATTCCTTGTTGAGGCATGGCGTAACCATGAGGCAGATTACCAGCTCTTTGGCAACTGTCACAATTACGTACAAACTCTCGGGAATCTTTATAGAGTGTGGGCCAATAGAAGCCACATTGGAGTACCTTGGTGGCTGTTCGCTCACCTCCGAAATGGCCTCCATATTGAGATCCATGGCAATGCCATAGGATTCTCTGTGCTTCCTCTCTGGGGACACACCTACGGATAATTCCGTCTGCACATCTCTTAAAGAGATAGGGCTCATCCCACAAGTAGTACTTTGCATCAGTAATTAGTTTCTTTTTTTGTATTCTATTGTACTCCTTGGGTATGAACCTTGCAGCTTTATAGTTTGCAATATCGGCAAACCATGGTGCTTCCTGAATGGCAAATAGATGCTCATCAGGGAACGTCTCAGAGATCTCAAGGAAGGGGAGGGACGTCCCTTCCACTGGCTCTATCCGGGACAGATGATCAGCTACTTGGTTCTCTGTCCCTTTTCTGTCTCTTATTTCTATATCAAACTCTTGCAGAAGCAATACCCATCTGATGAGCCTGGGTTTTGAATCCTATTTTGTGAGTAGATACTTAAGAGCAGCATGGTCAGTGTACACAATCACCTTTGATCCTACTAAGTAGGATCTGAACTTGTCAATGGCGTAAACCACTGCAAGTAATTCCTTTTCTGTGGTTGTGTAATTTTTCTGGGCATCATTTAAAACGCGACTGGCATAATAAATGACATGCAGAAGCTTGTCATGCCTCTGTCCCAATACTGCACCAATAGCATGATTACTGGCATCACACATTAACTCAAATGGCAATGTCCAGTCTGGTGCAGAAATGACTGGTGCTGTGACCAGCTTAGCTTTCAGCGTTTCAAACGCCTGCAGGCATGCTGTGTCAAACACAAATGGCGTGTCAGCAGCTAGCAGATTGCTTAGAGGTTTTGCGATTTTTGAAAAATCCTTTATAAACCTCCTATAGAATCCTGCATGCCCCAGAAAGCTTCTGATTGCCTTAACATTGGCAGGTGGTGGTAATTTTTCAATTACCTCTATTTTTGCTTGATCCACCTCTATTCCCTTGTTTGAGATTTTATGCCCAAGAACAATTCCTTCAGTCACCATGAAGTGACACTTTTCCCAGTTTAACACTAGGTTGATTTCTTGGCATCTTTTCAGAACAAGTTTCAGGTGATCAAGACAGGAGCTGAATGAGTCTCCATATACTGAGAAGTCATCCATGAAGACTTCCAGAAATTTTTCCACCATGTCAGAGAAAATAGAGAGCATGCATCTCTGGAAGGTTGCAGGCGCATTACATAGCCCAAATGGCATCCTTCTATAAGCAAACACTCCAGATGGACATGTGAATGCTGTTTTCTCTTGATCCTGGGGATCCACTGCAATCTGGTTATAGCCTGAATAGCCATCCAAAAAGCAGTAATAATCATGACCTGCTAGTCTCTGTAGCATCTGGTCGATGAATGGTAAAGGAAAATGATCCTTTCTGGTGGCTGTATTGAGCCTTCTGTAGTCAATACACATGCGCCACCCTGTAACTGTTCTTGTAGGAACCAGTTCATTTTTTTCATTATGAATCACTGTCATGCCTCCCTTTTTTGGGACGACTTGAACAGGGCTCACCCAGGGGCTATCAGAAATGGGATAAATAATCCCAGCCTCTAGTAATTTGGTGACCTCTTTCTGCACCACTTCCTTCATGGCTGGATTTAGCCGCCTCTGTGGTTGAACCACTGGTTTGGCATTATCCTCCAATAGGATTTTGTGCATGCATCTAGCTGGGCTTATGCCCTTAAGGTCACCTATGGACCACCCAAGAGCTGTCTTGTGTGTCCTTAGCACTTGAATAAGTGCTTCCTCTTCCTGTGAATTTAAAGCAGAGCTTATGATCACTGGAAAAGTGTCACCTTCTCCCAGAAATGCGTATTTCAAGGATGGTGGTAGTGGCTTGAGCTCGGGTTTAGGAGGTTTTTCCTCTTTCAGAAGAAAGTTCAGAGGCTCTTCCATGTCCTCTGAATCCTCCAAATCAGGCTGAACATCTTTAAAGATGTCTTCTAATTCTGATTTGAGACTCTCAGCCATGTTGATCTCTTCTACCAAAGAGTCAATGAGATCAACTTTCATGCAATCTGTTGATGTGTCTGGATGCTGCATGGCTTTGACAGCGTTCAACTTGAACTCATCATCATTGACTCTCAGGGTTATTTCCCCTTGTTGGACATCAATGAGGGATCGTCCAGTTGCTAGGAAAGGTCTTCTTAGAATGAGAGTAGCACTCTTGTGCTCCTCCATTTCCAGCACAACAAAGTCAGTGGGAAAGGCGAATGGCCCAACTCTGACAATCATGTCCTCAATCACGCCTGATGGGTATTTAGTGGAACCATCAGCAAGTTGGAGACATATCCGGGTTGGTTTAACTTCTTCAGTTAAGCCAAGCTTCCTGATAGTGGATGCAGGTATCAGGTTGATGCTTGCCCCAAGATCGCATAAAGCTGTCTTGGTGCAATCACCTTCTAATATGCATGGTATTAGAAAACTCCCAGGGTCTTTAAGCTTTTCAGGAAAGCTTTTCAGAATGACTGCACTGCATTCTTCAGTGAGGAGAACTCTTTCTGTTTCTCTCCACTCCTTTTTATGACTCAAGATCTCTTTCATGAACTTGGCATAAGAAGGTATTTGCTCAAGTGCCTCTGCAAATGGAATCTTTATTTCAAGAGTCCTTAGATAGTCTGCAAAGCGAGCAAATTGCTTATCCTGCTCCTCTTTCCGGAGTTTTTGAGCATAAGGTATCTTGGCTTTATATTCCTCAACCTTAGTGGTTAAAGAAGCCTTTTTAGAGGGGTTGCCATCAGCACTTGTGTGTGTCTGATCCCTCACTGGCAATTGAGTACCAGAGTCAGAAGCTGGAGTGACGTTAGACGCCAGCTCACTGTCTGTTCCTGGCGCCTGAACGCCAGAAATGTGCCCATGTTGGGCGTTCAACGCTGGATTCTGCCCCATTTGGGCGTTCAACGCCAGATTCTTGCCCATTTCTGGCGTTGAACGCCAATCCTGCCTTGTTTCTGGCGCTGAACGCCAGTTTTGGGCATGGTCTGGGCGTTCAGCGCCAGCCTTCCACCCATTTTCTGGCGTTTTAGTGCCAGAATTATTTTTCCCTGGGCTCTTACTGTCCTCAGGTGAATCTTTGGTGGGTTGCTCATTTCTTGAATTTTTGATGCCTTGAGGTGGGGTATTTAATGTTTTCCCACTTCTTAATTGAACTGCTTGGCATTCTTCTGCTATTTGCCTTGATAGCTGCTGCTTTGTTTGCTTAAACTGTTCGTCCATCTGTATATTAGCTATCCTTGTCTCTTGTAGCCTGTCCTTGAATTCAGCTAGCTGCTTTGTTAGAAAATCCAATTGCTGATTGAATTCAGCAGCTTGTTTTACAGTACTGAATTCAGCAGTTACTATTTTAACCTCTTCATTCATGGAAGGGTTGCTGCTTAGATACAGATGCTGATTCCTGGCAACTGTATCAATGAGCTCTTGAGCCTCTTCAATTGTCTTTCTCATATGGATAGATCCACCAGCTAAGTAATCTAGAGACATCTGAGCTCCTTCTGCAAGCCCATAGTAGAAGATGTCTAACTGAACCCACTCTGAAAACATTTCAGAGGGGCATTTTCGTAGCATCTCTCTGTATCTCTCCCAGGCATCATAAAGAGATTCATTATCTCCTTGTTTAAAGCCTTGGATGTCCAGCCTTACCTGTGTCATCCTTTTTGGAGGGAAATATTGATTCAGGAATTTTTCTGTCAGCTGTTTCCATGTCCTTATGCTGGCCTTAGGTTGGTTATTCAACCACCTCTTAGCTTGATCTTTTACAGCAAATGGAAACAGTAATAGTCTGTAGACATTCTGATCTATTTCTTTATCATGTACTGTGTCCGCAATCTGTAGAAACTGTGCCAGAAACTCTGTAGGTTCTTCCTGTGAAAGACCGGAATACTGGCAACTTTGCTGCACCATGATAATGAGCTGAGGATTCAACTCAAAGCTACTAACTCCAATGGAAGGTATACAGATACTACTTCCATATGAAGCCGTAGAGGGGTTAGAATATGACCCTAGAGTCCTCCTGGACTGTTCATTTCCACTTATGTCCATGATGGATATATGGATATAACTTGGACTGATTTATCTTTTTATTTATTTTATTTTATAAGAAGTAAATACTTAAATAAAATAAAATAACTAAAAAGAATTTGAATTTTGAAATTGAAAATTTTTTTTTTTCGTAAAAGAGAGTAAAAATTAATTAGTTAAACAAAAAAGAAATTTTTGAAAAAGAGGGAAGATATTTTCGAAAATTAGAGGGAGAGAGTTAGTTAGGTAGTTTTGAAAAAGTTAAGAAACAAACAAAAAGTTAGTTAGTTGCAACAAATTTTGAAAAGATATTTTTGAATTTAATGAGGAGAGAGAAAAACAATAAGATAGTACAAGATTTAAAATTTTTAGATCTAATGCTCCTTGTTTTTGAAAATTTTGGAGGGAAAACAACAAGGAACACCAAACTTAAAAATTTTAAGATCAAGACACAAGGAAAACTCAAGAACACTTTGAAGACTCACAAGAACACAAGAACATGAAGAAAGAACACCAAACTTAAAATTTTTAGAAAACCAAACCAAAATTTTCGAAAACCAAAGGGAAATCAACAAGAAAACACCAAACTTAAAGTTTGGCACAAGATTTAATAGAAAAAATATTATTTATGAAAAAGAAGGTTTTGAAAAGAATATAAAAGACTCTAACCCAATTACCAAGAACACAGATTAACGCTCTAGCCAAATGAGTTATGAAAATTTTCGAAAATTTTAAGAAAGATTATTTTTTTAAAAACACCAAACTTAAAGTTTGGCACAGGATTTAACAGAAAAATTATTTTTGAAAAAGGTTTTTAAAAAAATATGATAGCCAATTACCATGAACATAAACACCACGTTCTAATTAACTGAGCTATAAATTTAAAGTGTTTTAACAAGGGATAAATAATAAAAGACTCTAAACCAAAAAGAGAAAATTTTTCCTAATCTAAGCAACAAAATAAACCGTTAGTTGTCCAAACACGAACAATCCCCGGCAACGGCGCCAAAAACTTGGTGCACGAATTGTGAATCACACTTTTCACAACGCGTACCACTAACCAGCAAGTGCACTGGGTCGTCCAAGTAATACCTCACGTGAGTAAGGGTCGAATCCCACGGAGATTGTTGGTTTGAAGCAATCTATGGTTATCTTGTAAATCTTAGTCAGGAAGTCAATTATATTTATCAGTTGAATTGTGAATAACCAAGAGAGCATAAATTAAAGATTACTTGTTGTGCAGTAATGGAGAATATGTTGGGGTTCTGGAGATGCTTTGTCTTCTGAATCTCTGCTTTCCTCTTGTCTTCTGATTCACGCACGCGTGCCCTCCTATGGCAAGCTGTGTGTTGGTGGATCACCGTTGTCAATGGCTACCTTCCGTCCTCCCAGTGAAAACTACGCTCACACACTCTGTCACAGCACGGCTAATCACCGGTTGGTTCTCGATCCGGTTGGAATAGGATTTACTATCCTTTTGCGTCTGTCACTAACGCCCAGCCTTCAAGAGTTTGAAGCTCGTCACAATCATTCGATCCTTGAATCCTACTCGGAATACCACAGACAAGGTTTAGACTTTCCGGATTCTCATGAATGCTGCCATCAGTTCTAGCTTATACCACGGAGATTCTGATTAAGGAATCTAAGAGATACTCATTCAATCGTATATAGAACGGAGGTGGTTGTCAGGCACACGGTCATGATTTGAGGAAGGTGATGAGTGTCACAGCTCATCACCTCCATCACAGTTAAGCGCGAATGAATATCTTAGATAGGAACAAGCGTGTTTGAATGGAAAACAGAAATACTTGCATTAATTCATCGAGACACAGCAGAGCTCCTCACCCCCAACAATGGGGTTTAGAGACTCATACCGTCAGAGAATACAAAGTTTAGATCTGAAAATGTCATGAGATACACAATAAGTCTCTAAAAGTTGTTTAAATACTAAACTAGTAGCCTAGGGTTACAAAATATGAGTAGACTATGATGGATGATGCAGAGATCCACTTCTGGGGCCCACATGGTGTGTGCTGGGCTGAGACTTAAGCAATTCACGTACAGAGGTCATTTGTGGAGTTGAACGCCAGTTTTTATGCCAGTTTGGGCGTTCAACTCCAGTTCTTGATCCTTTTCTGGCGCTGGATGCCAGAATTGGGCAGAGGACTGGCGTGGAACGCCAGTTTACGTCATCTATTCGTGTGCAAAGTATGGACTATTATATATTGCTGGAAAGCCCTGGATGTCTACTTTCCAACGCAATTGGAATCACGCCATTTCAAGTTCTGTAGCTCCAGAAAATCCACTTTGAGTGCAGGGAGGTCAGAATCCAACAGCATCAGCAGTCCTTTTTCAGCCTGAATCAGATTTTTGCTCAGCTCCTTCAATTTCAGCCAGAAAAATACCTGAAATTACAGAAAAACACAAAACTCATAGTAAAGTCCAGAAATATGAATTTTTCCTAAAAACTAATAGAAATAGACTAAAAACTAATTAAAACATACTCAAAACTATATGAAATTATCCCCAAAAAGCGTATAAAATATCCGCTCATCACTAGGCCTTAAAACTACTAATTTTTAATCCTCTTTTATAATCATTCGATGCTGTGATGTGTTGTTAAGTGATTCAAAATTTATAAGGCAGGAATGACTTAGATGATGGAAAGGAAGCATGCAAAACTAGAAGGAACACAAAGAATTGAAGATTTGAGAAGCTGATGTCGACGCGTATGCATGGATGAGGCGTACGTGTGACCAAGCCATAGTCCAAATGATGCGTACGTGTGGCTGATGCCTACGCATGGCCATTGCAGAATCCAACCGACGCGTACGCATGGCTGACGCGTACGCGTGACGAGCGTCACGTGCCTCAGTAAAGTGAATTCGTTGGGGGCGATTTCTGGGCTACTTTTGACCTAGTTTCAGGCCCGAAAATGAAGACAAGAGGCTGCAGAGTGGAGCTAGGATTGATTCACCATTCACACATTCATTCATTCCACACTTTAGGTTTTAGATGTAGGTCTCTAAAGGGAGAGGCTCTCTCCTCTCTCTAGGTTTTAGGGTTTTTTAGTCTTATTTCTTCTTAGCTTCAGAATTTTATCTTGCTTTAATTTAGTTTTCTTCTACCTTTTATTGTTCTAGTATCTTAGTTTATCTTCTTTTGTTGATTTCTTTATTTTCCCAATTTAGTTTATAAACTCTTCTTGTTAGATTCAATTTCCTTTTAATACAATTTGAGGTATTTCATGTTTATTGCTTCTTTCTTTAATTGTTGGTTATTGATTCCTTGTATTTGTTAATCTTAGATTTTACTATTTCTTGTTACTTTTCTATGCTTTTATTTTGTGCCTTTCAAGTGTTTGATAAAATGCTTGGTTGGATTTTAAATTAGAATTTTGTGTTCTTGACTTGGATTGATTAATTAGAGACTCTTGAGTTATCAAAATTCTTTTCTTGATTGGTGATTGAAAGTTGCTAGTTGGCTTGAGCTTCACTAAATCTATTCTTTGATTAGGACTTGTGAACTTAAGTCGATTTTGCTCGCTTGACTTTCCTTCATTTGTTAGAGGATAACTAAGTGAAAGCGAATTGCACTTACCATCACAATTAATGATGATAATGAGGATATGAATTCCAATTCTCAATTCTTGCTAGGACCTTTCTTAGTTATTAGTTTATTTTCTTGCCATTTTGCTTTCTTGTTTCTTATTACAAAAACCCCAAAATATACATCATAACCAATAGTAAACACACCTCCCTGCAATTCCTTGAGAGACAACCCGAGGTTTGAATACTTCGGTTTATTTTTATTGGGGTTTGTACTTGTGACAACCTAATTAAACGTTGATTGAGGTTTAATTGTCGGTTTAGATCTATACTTGTAACGCGATTTTATTAAGAAATTGTTTACTAACAATTAAACGACGATTATGGTGGACTACTATGGTTTAGAAGAGACTAACTTGATGAGGATGCTACATGAGTTAGTCAATTATGGCTGCCATTGAATGAATCATTCATTATTGAAGTAGACAGTAAGAAAAGTTAATCCGAAAAGAATACGCATCTTCGAAGCGTTAACGAAATATCTATCATTGCTTTTACCCTAATCTGGTATTTCGTTCTTTACTTTTCATTTATACTTCTTAACAAACAACCTTTATTTCTAATCGCCTGACTAAGATTTACAAGATAGCTATTGTTTGCTCAATCTGGCAATCTCCGTGGGATTCGATCCTCACTCACCTGAGGTATTACTTGGACGACCCAGTGAACTTGCCAGTTCAATTGTGCGGAGTTCAATTTCACGCACCAGTTACCATACTGAGAACTCCCATTTCTCATACCATATTCTGTTGTTTTTTAGATGCAGGTCGTAACCCATCTCGGTGAGTTGCGCAATGGTGACAGAGTGGAGGATCTTTATCATCTTTTGGATTTCTTTTGGATATTTTATTTTAGTACTCTCACTTTTGTATCTTTATTTTCCTTTGAAGCTAACTTTGAGAGAGATATTGTATATGCTATTTTAACTATCAGAACTCTATATGTCTGTATATAGCTAGTCAGCGTAAACTCCGCGGGTGGCAGCTAGTACTCTATGATTATTATGCTTATATATCTACATGTGCCTAGTTATGTTGTACCTTTACCTTATCCTTTCTGCTTTTAGTTATCGTGTGAACACTTCGCGCTTTTGTATCTCTGTTTTTGAGCTTTAATTCTTCATCGGGATTCTAGAATTACTATCTCTTTCTACATATATATATATATATATATATATATATATATAATCGTATGAGCCTTAGAAATATCATGACATTTAATTATCCTTTGCTTTACAGTATGAGGTAAGGCTTAGGGTAATTAGGATGTTACATTTAGTGGTATCAGAGCAGTTTATCCTCGTGAGCCTGAGGGACGGACCAATTGTGCTTAATTGGATACTCTGTATCTTTTTCTTTTCTGTTGTTTAGGTTATCTGCTTGATATTGCATAGCATGCTTGTTTGTGAGTGCCTTTCTAGGATAATTGAAGCACTTGGCTTTTGATATTGAGATTGATCACCTTGATATCTGATGAGTGGATATTTTATACGCTTTTTGACATCATTTTCATATAGTTTTTGTTATGTTTCATTTAAATTTTATTATATTTTCATAGGTTTTAGTGTAAAATTCATATTTTTAGATTCTACTACAATTTATTGTGTTTTATGGTGATTTCAAGTATTTTCTAGCTAAAATATGAGAGTTTTGACAAAGTCTGATTCAAAGGCAAGGAAAGAATAACAGATGCTGTCAGGATCTGACCTCCGTGCACTCAAGCAAGCATTTTTGGAGCTACAGATATTCAAATGGAACGTTATCAACGGCTTTGGAAAGCTAACATTTAGGGCTTTCCAGAAATATATAATAGTTCATACTTGTCTTTGGAGATGAAGGCCCAAAACTGGCGTTCAACGCCAGCCATCTACCCTAGTCCTGGCGTCCAACGCCCACAGAGAGGTGGCCAGCATCCAACGCCCAAAAAGGTGTCCCTAGCCAACGGTCAATGCCCATGGAGCCTAATAGCACGTGGAGTCACCCTTAGCTCAGCCCAAACACTTCCCAAGTGGGCCCTAGAAGTGGATTTTCGCACTATAAGCCTAAGCCTATCATATTTCTTTAATCCTTAGTTATTAGATTAGTATATATAGGAGAAAATCAACCTTGTTTTGGACCTTCAACAAGATCTCTCCAACATATCATATTTTCGAACACCATTATGTACAGTATGAGCCACTAAATCTCCTAAGATGTATCTTCGTTCTTCAACCTTATGAATGAGTTGAACCGTCAAAAGTTATCTATATTCTACATGGGTTTAGCGAGCATCTTTTTTTGGATATTAATGAACCACTAGCTTGATTATACATCTCTTAGATGGCTAATCCATGACTTCATTAGGGACTTCTCGAGACATCAGTTCAACCGAGGTATGGGGAGATTAGAGTCTTTTTGTTAAAGGCTAGAATCAAGTCGTAGCGTTCTCTGATCCGGAAGATTCGACCTTGTCTGTGGCATTTTGAGTAGGATCGCCAAGGGAATGAACTGTAGGAGCTTCACCCTCATTCAGACTGGATATGCACTAAACCTGGTGTTCAGCCTAGAGGAACATTGGCGGCCGATCAAACTGGCGTTGATCACATACAGCCTGCTATATAAGAAATCATTCACAGTTGGAGTAGACAGTAAGAAAGTATTGATCCAGAAGAACAAAGCATCTCCGAATCCTTAACCATCTTCTTATCATTAGATTCACAACCACTGAGTAACGTTATCCTTATTTCACTTTCATGCACTTAAACAACTCAACAACTTTTCTATTCGCCTGACTAAAATTTACAAGATAACCACTGTTAGATCCAAGCCGACAATCCTCGTGGGATCGACCCTGACTCACCTCAGGTATTACTTGGACAACCCAGTGCACTTGTTGGTTCAATTGTACGGAGTGTGGGAATCCGTGCACCAAGTTTTTGGCACTGTTGACGGGGATTGTTTGAGTTTGAACAAACTAACGGATTATCTTCTTGCTTTGATTATGTACTTTTTAATTTTTTTTAGTCTTTTATTTTTCCTTTTTGTTTTTCGAAAAACTCAAAAAAAATTTTCAAAAATCTTTTCTTTATTAATCTTTATCTTTTGTTTGAGTCTTTTGTTCTTGTTCTTGTTAGAGTTCGAACTTTCTTTAGTCTTTCCCAAAAAATTTAAAAAAAAAAATAGTGTCTTTTTTGTTTGAGTCTTATGTCAAATCTTAAGTTTGGTGTCTTGTGTGTGTTCTTTATTTCTTTAAATTTTTGAAAACTTGTTCTCTGTGTTCTTCTTGGCCTTTAAGTTGTTCTTGTTTTCCTTCTTGTTTTGATCTTTAAAATTTTAAGTTTGGTGTATTTAGGTGTTTTGCTTTAAAATTTTCGAATTCTAGTGTCTTTAGATCTAAAAATTTTAAGTTTGGTGTTATTTAGTTGTTTTTCTCTTTCTTCATTAATTCAAAAAAACCAAAAAAAAAAATAAATCTTTTCTACCTTTTTATCTTAATTTTCGAAAATATAAAAAAGATTTCAAATTTTAATTTCAAAATCATTATCTTATCCTATCTTAGTTTTAAAGTTCAAATTCAAATCTTTTCAAAATCAAATCTTTTCAAAAAATCATATCTTTTTATCTTTCTTTAAAAATTTAAAATTTAAAATTTAAAATTTCAAATTTCAAAATCAAATCTTTTTCAAAAATCAAATTTCAAATCTTATCTCACTTTTAAATCTTTTTCAAATCTTTTCAAATTCTTATCTTATCTTTTCTAATTTCAATTTTTAAAATAAAATCTTTTTCAAATCTTTTCAACTTCTATCTTATCTTTTCTAATTTTAAATTTTAAATTCAAATCTTTTTCAAATCTTCTATCTTATCTTAATTTCAAATCTTTCTTAATTAGTTACTTGTTTTCTCTTTCTTCTTTTTCAAAACTTCCTAACTAATTCTTCTCTCTTCTAATTTTTGAAAATATCTTCTCTATTTCTCTCTCTTCTTTTTCGAAATTCATTATTTAATTTTCAAATATTTTTAGTTAATTAGTTTTTATTTTCGGATTTAATTAATAAATAAAATAAAAATAAAAATATTTTGTCTTTTTGCTTCTAATTTTCAAATTATTCTTCTCTTTTATTCGAATTCTTTTTCTCTTCTTTCTATCATCATTCTTCTTTCTTCTTCACATCTCACAGGGAGTCCTCTGTTCTTGAACATAGAGCTCCCATTCTTCTTCTGTCTTGTTTTTTTTCTTGTTTATGTGCAGGAACAGAGATAAACAACCTCTATTTAATCTTGATCCTGAACCTGAGAGGACCCTAAAGAAGCATTTGCAACAAGCTAGAGCACAACACTCCAAAGGAAATCTCACAAAGATTTTCGAACAAGAAGCTAAAAGCATGGCAGCTGAGCCTAATAATGAAAAAGATGCAAGAAAGGTTCTTGGTGACTACACCATACCAACTTCTGATTTTTATAGAAGAAGTATCTCCATACCTGCCATTGGAGCAAATAACTTTGAGCTTAAGCCTCAGTTAATCTCTCTTATGCAACAAAATTGCAAGTTCCATGGACTTGCACTGGAAGATCCACATCAATTCCTATCTGAATTCTTGCAAATCTGTGACACTATTAAGACCAATGGAGTGGATCCTGAGGTCTGCAGACTTATGCTCTTTCCCTTTGGGGTTAGAGACAGAGCTAGAATATGGTTGCACTCTCAACCTAAAAAAAGCCTGAACTCTTAGGAAAAATTGGTCAATGCTTTCTTGTCCAAGATCTTTCCACCTCAGAAGATGAGCAAAATCAGAGTGAAAGTTCAATCCTTCAGACAAAATGAAGGTGAATCCCTCTATGAAGCTTGGGAAAGATACAAGCAACTGACCAGGTGATGTCCTTCTGACATGCTCTCAGAATGGTCTATCTTAGGTTCTTTAATGGTCTCTTTGAGATGTCCAAAATATCATTGGACAGCTCTAAAAGTGGATCACTCCACTTGAAGAAAATGCCTGGAGAAGCAAGAGAACTCATTGAGATAGTTGTAAACAACCAATTCATGTACACTTTTGAGAGAAACCCTGTGTATAATGGGGTAGCTCAGAAGAAAGGACACTACAACAAATTCGGGCTGAGGTAACCCTTTAAAAACGTTGCCTATAATAAAGGAAAGTGTTGCCTTTGATAAAAGGCAACACTTTCTGACAAAAAGCAACGCTTTTTGAGGAGTTGGCTATACGGCCGTTACTTTTGGTCTAAGGCAATGCTTTTGTGTATTAAAGGGAACCCTTTTTATGGAAACCTTCAAAAAATGTTGCCTTTTTGTAAATAAAGCAACTCCGCGAAAGGGTTGCCTTAGAGAACCCAAACACAATCACTTTCTTGTTTCAAACATTTCTCTTTTATTTTTGCAGAAGGGAAACAAAACAAAATTCAAGCTCATGATGGATGACAAGCACAATATGCAGGCTAGCATTCTTAGCAAACATCTCCACTTGCACTTAATTGAACACTTCAGCAAGACATATAGGAATTTCTAAATTAAAGTACTTCAAAGAAACAAGGGTTAAGTGTAAATACAACCTGTTGGGAATGTCTCTCATCTTTTCCTTCTGTCATCATTATTTCTCTCTGTTGCTCCTCCTTTGGATGATGATGCAGATCCCTCTCACAGATTGAATGTTTTCTTGCATAATCCTTACAAGTTGCTTGTTTCCCAAGCCCTTAGGCAACTGGTTAGGGTGCAAGAATTATTTATGGGCTTTTGAACTTACTTTGGTGTGTGAACACAAAACTTAGTCCCTTGCCAATGTTTCTCATGCATCAAATTAACCATATGTGAAACCCTTTTGTCTTTGCTGAAGGTTATAAAACTAAAAACTAGAAGATAGACAATGGTTCAATGGTTTATCTAACTGCTTGGAGCTAGCAACCCTTTATACAAAAGGTGAGAATGTGTTTTTAAATGAGATTTTTGCTGGAACCCCAAACTTAGCATCCTTCACTCTTCCTTAAATTGTTTTGGTGTGTAACACTAAACTTAGCTCCTTGCAATACAGATAAAACCACTCAACCTTTTTATTGAAATAGCTTATGAAAAGAAAACTACCTCAAGTTGGGTTGCCTCCCAACAAGCGCTTCTTTATTGTCACTAGCTTGACATCCTTCATTCTTTGATCATGGAAGCTGAGAATCATGTTGCCTTAGATTTTCTCTTCTCACTGTGAGCTTCCTTTCCTCTATCTCTTCTTGTGGAACTTCTTTATGGTGTTTTTCCTGGATAATGGCTTCTTTTTCCATAGTCTTCTCACTTTCCTCTATGATTGCCTTCCACTTCTCCCACTTTGTAGCTTTTTCTTTGTCCCTTGGGTGGTCTTGAGTGGCACTAGGGGATGCATTTGGTTGATTCTCACCCATCTCTGCAATTTGTTTAGCCATTTATTCCATTCGCCTCTCAAGATTTCTGATTGAAGCTTCTTGGTTTTTACTTGTTATGGCTTGATCTTTCCTTGCTGCTTCCTGATCTTGTCTTGCCATCTCTTGATTTTTCATGAATTTCTCCATCATTATCTCTAGACTAGAGATTATTTGGAAGTCTGGATTTGGTTGTGGTTACATCAAATGAGATGGTTGATGAAAGTTGTTTTGGGAGAATTGTGAAGTATGATGGGGTTGGAAGTATGTGTGTTATGGTAGTGTGTAATGGGTGTTGTTGGTATGGGTGTGTTTGTACCTATTTGTGAAGCTGGGGCTGTTATAATTGAGGTCCCTTGGTCCTTGATTTTAGTGCTCACCCCACCTGAAGTTGGAATGAGTCCTCCAGGGTGGGTTGTACACATCACCATGAGAATTGTGTTGGAACAAGCTTGAGGTGTTGTTTAGAGATTGTACTTGCTCAGGGCTTCATTGCTCATAGTTGATTGCTCCAAAACCTGTTTCAGATTGATTCCTTCTATGTGAAATTTGAGATTGGCTTTGTGCATTTACTACAGCGATTTGCAGCTCATTGATTTTCATGGCCATCAGATCCATTTGTTTCTGAAGTTGTTGGTGCATCTGCTTGTTTTAGGTTATGATTGCATTTACTACTTCAAGTTCCATCACTCCCTTCTTTTGTGTGAATGGTTGCACTTCTGCTTCCAGCCTACTAATTTTCTGGGGTGGGTTATTGTTGGCCACTCCCTCTAGTGAATTAGAGGGATTCCCTTCCATCTCTTGCTTCTCTTCTCGATCTTCAAAGAATCTCAAGATCAGAGGGTGTGAAGTCATTGCTTCTTCCTCCTGGCATAATTTCAGAAACACAAACAGAGCACTCTGTAGTTTGAGTGCAGTTAGGATTAGTAGAGATAAAGTCTCAAACAGTTAGTGTGCTTATCAAAAATAAAGAAAATAAAAGAAAAAGTGCTTAATCTAGACCACCACCTTACTTAATCATTGTCAATCTAAATCAATCCCCGGTAACGGTGCCAAAAACTTGATGGGTTGAAAACGGATTCCAACACTATAACTCACCGACAAGTGTATCGGGTCGCATCAAGTAGTAATTACTCACATGAGTGAGGTCGATCCCACAGGGATTGATGGATTGAGCAATTTTAGTTAGATGGTTGATTTAGTCAAGCAAACAGTTGATGATTTGAGTGAATTGTAACCAACAGAAGCTAAATTACATGAAACTAAAAGGGAGAGGGAGAATTGGCAGTAAATTAAAGAGCAGAAAAAGTAAAATAGCTGAATTTTAAAGTGTAAGTAATGTAAATGACTGAAACTTAAATTGCAAGAAATGTAAGTAGCTGAAGCTTAGAGTGCAAGAAATGTAAATTGCTTGAATAATAAAGGGGTATGGGATGCTGGGATTCAGAATTTAACAACAAAAAAATAAAGAAGATGAAGTAAGTGCAGTAGATCTAAACAGAATTGGAAAATTGCAGTGAAGAGCAAAACAGAAAGTAAAGTTAACTCAATTGCACGAGCTAGGAAAGAAATTCAAGAGCTCAGAGGCTCAATGAGACTAGAAAACAAGTCTAGATCTCAATTTCTTTCTTGATCCAACAGAGAACAATTTGTAGAAGAAAAGAAGATAAAAATAGTAAAGGAAACTCAGATTCAATGCTTGGAACAATTGAGAAGAGAGGTAAAAGATGATTCTCGAACTTAGAATCAATGAAGCTCTTCAATTTCAATTCGAATTCCAAAACAGAAAGCAAAAGTAGCAGAAGAAATGAAAACGAAAACAGAAAGCTAAATCCAATTCCCAATCCTTAGAATTATGCAGAAGAAAACAAAGATGAATTGTAGATCAATGATTGAAACAAAATTCCTTCAATCTCAATCCAAAATTCAGAAACAGAAAGTAAGAAAATGCAAAGTTAAGAACAAGGAGGAGAGAACCCAGCTCTCAATCCCAATTCCCCAATTCAAAGCTAAAAAGAAAACTCCCAAAATAAAAGAAGGTTCAAAAGTGAAAGTAAAGATCCTCCACTACAAATCAAACTAAGTCCTATTTATACACTTTCTATTTTTCATCTTTTGGAGTGGGCTTTTCATTTGGTAAAGAATTGAATTTAATTGATTTTTGGACCAAGGCCCCTCCCAGGGAAGCGCTTGGTTATCTAATTCAACTGAGCACTCCATGCTTGTTTCCTTGGGCTCATAGTGCTCAGTTATCTTTTCTAACTTAGCACTACAAAGTCTTGTGTGGGGTTCCCTCTTTGAGACTTGGTGAACTCATTTTGGACCAATTTCCTTTGTGAAGAGTAGCGCTGAGTGAAGGCTTGTAACGTAGCACTTCATGCCTTGAGGAAAGGCTCCCTCTTTGAGCCCTGGTGGATGCAATTTGTGTCAAATTTCCTTGGCCCAAGCACTGCAAAGTAGCGCTCAGTGAACTACACAAACTTAGTGCTACTAATTGCTTCCCTTGTGTTCCCCAGTTCGATCCTTGCTAGCTTCATTTTGGAAAATTTTCTTGCACACTAGCGCTTCCTCTTATGCCTTATGTGCAAGGTTCGAACCTTGTTGAAGCCACTAGCAAATGTCGCACCTTGATTTTTCCTTGGGGAGGCACGAAAAAGTGAAATGAGTTAACTGAGCGCTACATATTTTCTTTAGTTCCTTGAGCGCTCAGTCATAAAACTCAACGTAGTGCCATGGCCTTTCCTTGGTTGATGCCACGCTTTTGCTTCCTTAAGCCACGCTTTCTGGGCACGCTTTCCTTGTTTCTTTCTTTTCTTCACCTACAAGTAATCAAAACAACCAATCAAAGCATCACCGAATTCACAAGGTTTATAAATCATTCAAAAACCAACTAATTCTAGCTTAAACCTTATGATTTAGTGTCAAATAAAGGATGCTTGATTGATTCAACAAAACCATGCTAATCCACTCCAAATTACTTACTTACAATGAAAGAAAGTGCATAAAACCTAATAAAACAAGTGAAAAAATACTTAAAAAGCTAGCATAAGATGACTTGTCATCATTAGGATGGTGAAGGGTATGAAATCATGGTGTTAGTTTAGTTAGAAATTCCCTAAGTTAGATTACCCCAGTTTCATTATGGTTTTAAATCATGGTTTTAAATTTAGTATTGCTTTAAGCTTGAATCAAAAGTTTGATGTGAAGTTCAAGAATTGCCTTTGGCATCCCGGAACCTTATATCTTACATCACTGGTCACTGTTATCATACTGAGAACCCCGGTTCTCATACCATATTCTGTTGTTATTTTTCAGATGCAGGTCGTAACCCACCTCAGTGAGTTGCACGATGGTGACAGAATGGAGGACCATTATCATCTTTTGGATTTCTTTTGGATATCTTGTTTTAGTACTCTCACTTTTGTATCTTTATTTGCCTTTGAAGCTAACTTTGAGAGAGATGTTGTATATGCTATTTTAACTTTCAGAGCTCTGTATGTCTGTATATAGCTAGTCGGCCTAAACTCCGCGGGTGGAGGCTAATACTCTATAATTATTATGCTTATATATCTACATATGCCTGGTTACTCTTGTACCTGTACCTGTACCTTATCCTTTACGCTTTTAGTTATTGTGTGAACGCTTCACGCTTTTATACCTCTATTTTTGAGCTTTAATTCTTCATCGGGCTTCTAGAATTTCTATCTCTTTCTATATATACCTATATATATTATCGTATAAGCCTTAGAATTGTCGTGACATTTAATTATCCTTTGCTTTACGGCATGAGGTAAGGCTTAGGGTAATTATAGTATTTCACTAAATCACAACCTTTGCATCTACCCAGGCAGGTGATCAATAATCATAATCAAACTCAATTCATAATCATAATCGAAATCAAATTCAATTTCATAATTCTTTATAATCATATTTATCATTAATCATACTCACTTTATAGCCTAATGAGCCAAACTTCCATAATTTTTCGTTTCAATTTAAAGTATTGCCAAGGTCTTCAATTGTTATCTCAAAATTAAATAAGTTAAATCATAAACTAATTTCTCAAATTAACAAAATCATATAACTCATTTTTGTTTATCCTTGAATAATCAATCTCTTTACTTTTAATTCATTAAAATCCTTAAAACATAACTCTTTAATTTGAATCATTCAAATAAACTCATTTTCTAGTTAATCAAGTTCCCAAAATCGATTTCAATTTCACTCTTAAGTTTAAAATGTAAGACCTCAGATTTTTAAAAAATTAAACAATAAATTATTTATGATTTATTTTATTAGTTTGAACTATTTATTAGAAACTATTTTAATAGGCAAAGTTAAATTGATTTTTATTATTATTATAATTTGAGTTGGGATTAATTAAGATTATTATATAATTTTTTTATAATAAGATATTTTACATAATTGATTTTATGATAACTAGAGTTTAAATTAATTAGTATATTTATATAATTTTTATTATAACGAGATATTTCAAAAAAGGATAAAATTATTATTATTATTATTATTATTATTATTATTATTATTATTATTATTATTATTATTATTATTATTATTATTATTATTATTATTACCTACTTTGATTAAAATAAAGTTTAGTTAATATTATTATCAAGTTCGATATTTTGCCGATATAAGTAATTATCGGTATTTCTTGATGAGCTTAGAGTCACTAATGCTTCATCTAATATCTTTTATCCTTAAGTTACTAATGTCATTTATATTAGTAACTCATATATATTATTCCTATATATTATTACTTGTATTTTAATATATCTAGCTTTCATAATTATCTGTTTAAGATATTTATAACTTGAATTACTGACTCAGCAGCCTAACAAGCTAACACGTGGCCTTAAAGTGACACCTAATCCCTTCTTTTTAATTAATCATCATCATCACCTTTCATTCTCTTTTCTAACCAAACCAAAGAAAGGAAAAAGAAAGAGAGAAGCCGTGTGGGATTCCATGGCACCTCTGAGCTTCTTAGTTCAATTTCTTGAGATCTGTAACTTCGATAAAAAATCTAATCTAATTAAAGTGTTCGTATCTTCCTCCTCTTCACAATGGCATCACTTTTGTTTAGGAGAAGTCACCGGAGGGAGCCGCTGAACCTTCCATAGTCGTAGCCTTGAGGAGCATCACCATCGAGCTTCCGCGAGAAGAGTCGCATGAGATAGAGAGAGAGGACGCAATGGAGAAAAGGGGAAGGTGTGGTGGTTTTTTTCACCACCGTTGCAGCCACTAGAGCCGTCAGGAGCCGCCACCATTGCTATTTGAGGCTGATCGGAAGAGTGGAGGTGACGGTGGCGTTGCTGTGTGTGACAACAGGCGGCTGCGTTACCGCCGAAGCTCTCTACCGCTGTTGCTGGACAAGAGAAATAAGGTTTTTAGATGCGTTTGGTTTTATGGGTTTGACTATTTAAGGTAGGGGAACTTTTCTTAAACTTATTTTACTTTTAAAGAATTGTTATAAGTTGATATTAATGCGAAAAATGTATGTTCATGATTTTTTGTAGGCCTTATGGACTGAAATTAGTTGCTTTGAATAAATGTAATTGCTTGCCTGGTTGGTTGTTGTTGAAGTGGTCGGTTCATGGTTATATTGATTTCTTGATTGTGTTAAAGTCATTGAGAATTCTGATTTATTAATTTATTTTGTTAAATTGGTGGTTGCTAAAATAATTTGAGATTTGTAAATATTTTGATATTGAAATTAGTTTTGTTGATTTATTGGAAATGATTTTGAGAATTGGAAATGATTTGATATTTGGAAGTTTGAATTTTGTTTGATTTTGGAAATGGATTTGAGATTTGGAAATAGTTTGGTTGTGACACTTGAAGGATGGCAAAAGTCTGAGTTTTAAAGAAAATGCCGCCAAAATCTTTATAGAGGTTTTATTTTGCTTTACTGATGGAAAAATTATGTTTTGAGTATTCAATAGATTGGAAATGAGTTTACTGAATTGATATAAGTTTAAAAATGATATTTTGAGAATTTTTAATGAAAGAAATAAAGTGATGTAAATGTATATTTAATAATGGAGGAGTTTTAGTGTCTTTGAAGAAAAGTTTCGAGACATTTTAGAAAAGATGAAGTATTTGAATTTAATTTAGAGAAGTGGAATGATTTTCGAGCCTCTTGAGAATATTTTAAATAATAATGAAACTAAAATTAGTTTTGGTTTAAATGATTTAATTTTGGTTTACATGATTTGATTTTAATTCCGATTCGATTATGTTTGATGGTAAATGTGAATGGAATGAGATTATGATGGATGTTGTGAGGACAATGGTTTTGTCTTGCTCACGGATTTGGCAAGTTGAGGATGAAGGATTCCCTCTCTTGTCGTGGTATGGATGCGGGGAAGGTGGAAAGGTACTCTCCTTCGTATTATTTCTCCCACATCTTTCTCTGGTTGTAAGGTGGAAGGGCACACTCCTTCAATGTGGATAGCCACTCTCCTTCGTAATTCCCCTAGGAGAAGGTGGAAAGGCACACTCCTTCGATATGGAAAGGCACTCTCCTTTGTTTGTGTTCCTTTTGGGGATGCACAACCTAGAGACAATGTTCGAGTTAGCTACCGGATGTGTTAGGTTCTGAAAGTTTAACCGACACTCTACCGGAATGCATTATGTTGCATTTGTTTGCTTTATTTGGGTGTGCTTAAGTGTTTTGGTTTGCCTATCTGATGAATTCTATTTAACTAGTAACTGTGATACTTGCTGTAACTGTTCTCAAAATGTGTTTGCCTTATATTTGTTTATGCTTGTGATTGATTTCTATTTTGAAGTATTGGTGGTGGATTGATGATAGTGGTGATTTATTTTAAATTGGGCCTAAGGCTGGGTTAATTGATTTTATTTGGGCCAGAGGCCAAGATTGGTTGGATTAGTGGTAAGTTTGTTTAAAATGGTTTCTTAGTAAGCGATAAAATGTATGGAGTGTTATTTTATGTGAAAATTTTTAGAGAAATATAAGTTTCAAATTTGGATAATTGGTGCGTGAAATTGAACTCCGCAAGATTTCGCACAGATGAACCGGCAAGTGCACCGGGTCGTCCAAGTAATACCTCAGGTGAGTGAGGGTCAAATCCCATGGAAATTGTCAGATTGAGCAAGCAATGGCTACCTTGTAGATCTTGTTATTTCTTTGAAAGCATAAATAAAATAGTAAAGAACGAAATACCAGGTTGGTGTAAAAATAGTAATAGAGATTCAGTTAAGGCTTCGGAGATGCGTATTCTTTCCGGATTAACCTTTCTTACTGTCTACTTCAGTAACGAATGATTTATTCAATGGCAGCCGTAAATGATTAACTCATGTCCTCTCATCAAGTTAATCTCTTCTAAACCATACCAGTCCACCATATCCGAGCAACTCATGTCCTCGTATCAAGTTAACTTATGGCTTCCCACTATGGCCGAAGGTGAAGACCTAAGCAATCCACTCCCCTTCATGATCCAACTAAAAATGCCACAGACAAGGTTGGATCTTCTAGATCAGGGAATGCTGCTTCTCTGACTCTAGCCTTAGTGCCACAGAGACCTCAGTAACCCACGGTCAACAGAATTTTATGTCACTTATCCAAAGTCCCCCAGGTACGCTCTTGGAATCCGTAGTGCACTCTCTAGCTGTAGTTCAATGCTATCCGGGTCAGGACTCACACGGAACCCATGTAGAACAAGGATGAATGTCACGATTCATCTTCAGTTCATAAGATGAAGACCGAAAATACACAAGAGAATGGAATCAAACGTGTATTGAAGTAGAAATAATAATATTATTAATCCATGAGAATCAGTAGAGCTCCTAACCCTAACTTAGTAGGTTTAGTTGCTCATAGCTGATGCCTAGTATAAGCTCCCACATCAGTTGGGGAGGGGAACAAAGCGTACCTTATAAGGGTGTGAATGCCTCTCCCTAGCATAACGCATTTTGACGAGTGAGTGTGGGGGGATTCGGCTAGCATCCCTATCGTTAAAGGCAAAACCGTGAGGCCTTGTGTGCCAAAGCGGACAATATCGTGCTAGCGGGTGGTCTGGGCTGTTACAGATGGTCTCAGAGCCGGAGCCCGGATCGATGTGCCAGCGAGGGCGCTGGGCTCCCTTAGGGGGGTGGATTGTAAGGTCCCACATCCGTTGGGGAGGGGAACGAAGCATGCCTTATAAGGGTATGGATACCTCTCCCTAGCATGATGTGTTTTGACGAGTGAGTGTGGGGGCTTCGGCTAGCATCCCTATCGTCAAAGGCAAAACCGTGAGGCCTTGTGTGCCAAAGCAGACAATATCGTGCTAGCGAGTGGTCTGGGCTGTTACACCTAGGCATCTTAGGCTAGTTTCACAAGCCTTTTTTATTGGTTTTTTCTTGGTTTCATGGACTTTCTTAGGCAATAAGCAAGCATTTGGATGAGTAATGTATGCATGCTTTGATTCAATCAAACATTGTTATTTACAAACATTTTCATGAGAATTGATGCAAGAATTACTTGATGCAATGAATGATGCATTATCTTGTGATTATCGCAAAGCTTTGATGCATTTGTTTGGTTGATGATAGGTAAGAAGAAGCAAAGGAAAGGCGGAGAAGAAGCAAAGGCCATAGCGTTAATGGCCAAAGTTAGCCCACTAATGCTATGGTTAATGTTGGCTCAAGGAGGAAGCAACGTTAGTGGCCTAAGTTGGCTCACTAACGTTGCTCACTAATGTTACAACAAAGAGGAGAAAGCAACGTTAGTAGCCTAAGTTGGCTCACTAACATTGCCCACCAATGTTGCCGAGGTACCCTTTTGGAATCCGTAGTGCACTCTCTAGCTATGGTTCAATTCTGTCCGGGTCAGGACTCACATGGAACCCATGTAGAACAAGGATGAATGTCACGGTTCATCCTCAGTTCATGAGATGAAAACCAAAAATGCACAAGAGAATGGAATCAAACGTGTATTGAAATAAAAACGGTAATATTATTAATCCATGAGAATCAGCAGAGCTCCTAACCCTAACTTAGGAGGTTTAGTTGCTCATAGCTTAGAAAAAGTAATAGTAAAACGTGCAAAGGGGCAAAGATCTCTAACAGTGGTGATCTTTGTTTTATATATAATAACTTAATAACTAAGGAGTAGAAAAGTATGATAGACTAGGCTAAAGGTGCAAAAGTCCACTCTTGGGCCCACTTTGGTTGAGTGCTTGGGCTGAGCTTGGCGTCCAACTTGAGGGATGGGCATTGAAAACCCATTAGGGGGTTGATCCATGCTGCCTTGTGCTTCTTGGTGGGTGTTGAATGCCCCAAGGGGGGTGATTGGGCGTTCAACACTGGCTTGAGTTCCTTTGGGGGTGTTGAATGCCAGAAAGGGGGGTAGTTCTTGGGCGTTCAATGCTCAAAATGGGCAGGCTTCTTCGAAGAAAAGTATAGACCATTATCTATTTCTGGAAAGCTCTAGAAGTTAGCTTTCCAACGCCATTGAGAGCGCATCATTTGGACCTCTGTAGCTCTAGAAATGCTCATTTGAATGCATGGTGGTCAGAATCTGACAGCATCTGTTACGCTTTCCTTGCCTCTGAATCAGACTTTGCCAAAACTCCTCAATTTCAGCCAGAAATTATCTGAAATCATTAGAAAACACAACAACTCAAAGTAGAATCCAAAAATGTAAATTTTGCACTAAAACCTATGAAAATATAATGAAACTTAAACAAAACATAACTAAAACAAAATGAAAATGATGCCAAAAAGCGTATAAAATATCCGTTCATCAATAATGAACTAACGATCACTGCGACTGAAAATAGTTTTATTTAAAATATCTTCTTATAACAATTGTTCAAAATCCTCTATTGAGAACCAGCGAGGACAATGTTCTCACCCCCTACAGCTTTATCTTTTCAGGATGAACGAAGAAGCTTGCGGAGTTTTATTTAAGTACCTAAATATGCCGTTTCTGTTTGTTTACATATGCTATAGATTTTTCCCTCGCCCTCATTATTATAATATTGTAAGAGGAACAGGAGTTGTATGTTTCATATGTATATTATATTTATAATCTACTTATGTAAGAAGTCTTGTATATAAATATATGCTTGTTTGTTTTCAAGATAAAGTATTTTTTCAGTTTTTAAAGAAATCAGTGATAAGGTTTTGAGTCAAAGGCTCCTATTTTATTATTAAGTATATGAAGACGTCGTAATACTTCTCACTATCAGAGTGGCACAGCTGGAAGTGTGATATTCTGATAGTGAGGATGCTACATAAAACATTCTTAAAAGACTTGGAAATCATTCCATTTCGCTAACAATTACGTTCATTCAACCAACAACCAAGAAACCAGAATACCAAGCCTTCTCAAACAGTCAATAAATCAATCAGGAAAATAATTACGTTCATCCAAAGCAACTTAGTTCAATCTGTTCAATCCATAAGAATCACGTAATCATAAAAATATATTTTTTATATCAATATCGACTTGTAATATTTCTTGGGTAATAAAACAATTTTAAGAAAAAAAACCTACCTCAAATAGTCAGAACTCAAAAGCTAAAAATGCGTCAAAACCCCTCTTTCTCCTATCCTGCAATAGTGGTAGCCGTAACCTCACCTCGACTCCACTTTTGCAGCAACCGTAGCAACTTTAATCGCATATGCAAGAATCAAAACTCAACCCTATGGCAACAACGTCTTAAAAACTTCTGCAACATATAACAGAACAGTGATTAAAAAAGTTTTTCGAGCAAAACAATTTAATACACAAAAAGGAACCAAAAACAGAGCAGTCGTAGCTCCGGTGATGGCTTACGGTGAGCATAACAGCGGTAGAGAGTTTCGGTGTTGGCTCCAGTAATGACGAATTCTGCCAATGACAACCCAGACAGCGGAAAACCCAACGGTGGCAAGGGTGAAGCACGGTAGTGCAGGACAGCTCCTCTCGGCGACGACTCTCCCTCTTTTGAACTTTCTCTCTCTCTCTCTCTCTCTCTCTCTCTCTCTGTACCTTCATGCCTCTAACCATGATGTTGGTGGCACAGGTGTGGCTCGACAACGACATTGGAATGATGGTGACGCCCATGGAAGCTTGGCGACAAAGCTGGCAGCAACGAGAGGCACGACCGGCGGCGACTCCTCCCCTTGGGCCACTAGCTCGCGTTCTCTTCTCCCTCTCTTCTCTCTTCATGTTCTCTCTCTCTCTCTCTCTCTCTCTCTCTCCCCCCTTCAATGGCGATGTGATGGCAGCGATGGTGGCGATGACACCCACCGATGCTATCTTCATCTCTTTCCTCTTCCCCATTTCTTCCTCGGTTCTCCCTCTTCTCTCTTTCCCTTTTTCTTTCTTTCTTTCTTTCTTTCTTTCTTTCTCTTTTTTCTGACCGTGAGGGGGGAGCGTTTGGAAGCTAGGGTTATGGAGTGTGTTTGAGGGAGTGTGTATTGTGTAAATTGGGTTTAGGATAGATAAAAACTGAGTTAAAATCTTTAAGCTCTTTGCTCTTTGAAAGTTGTATATCCATTGTTCTAGCCAAAGCCTCCATCTTCCATTCTCTTTACTTTTTTTGGATTCTACTAACCTCTGAAAGAGAATAAGAGGGGAGGGAGGAAGTTCAGTAACTCAATTTTTAGAACCTTAATTAAAGTGAAAAAGAATAAAGCAAGAAGATATACATATAAAATGGCTTGAAGGAACTTACTTTGTGATTAAATGAGTATTCTTGTATTCTTTCTCTCTTATGAACTTCTTCTTTCTTGATTATGCAAGAAGCATCATCTACGTCTTCCATTAATAAAGTGTTGTCATTCAACTTTCATTCACTATTTGAGGCCATCTATAATAATATGAAAACTATGATCAAAGTTCTAGATTTTACAATGATTATACAAGAACTAATGTTGCATTGTAACAATTCTTGTGCATACCCTTATGAACTTGTGTTTTTAATAATGTGTCCTTCATTTGTAGCGCAATGTCCTAACTTCCTTCAACTTTTTTGAGTCTCCTTGCATAGACCTATGATTGGATACTCATGATGGATTGCAAGCACTTCAAAGTACTCATGGCTTGGTACCTGATGGGGGAAAAATTGTTGGTAAAGATTTTCACAAAAAAATAATCACGTTGTAACCATAGATCTAAACCGACAATTAAACCTCAATCAAATTTAATTTGTTTGTCACTTAAGCAAACCTAATAAAATTAACCGAAGTATTAAACCTCGGGTCGTCTCTCAAGGAATTGCAAGGAAGTGTACTTATAATTGGTTATGAGATTGTATCTTTTTGGGTTTTGAAATATTAAACAAGGAATGTAAATGACAAGAAAATAAACTAATAATTAAGAGAAGTCCTAGCAAGGATTGAGAATTAGAATTCCTATCCCCATTATCATAGTCACTTGTGGTGGTAATTGCCTTTTGCTCTCACTTAGTTAACCTCTAACAATTGAAGGTAAGTCAAGTGAGCAATTCAACTTGAGTTCACAAGTCCTAATCAAAGATTAGAGTTAGTGAAGCTCAAGCTAACTAGCAAGTTTCAATCATCAACCAACAAGAGACTTTGACAATTCAAGAGTCTCTAACTACTCAATCTAAGCTAAGAACATAAAAAGCTAATTTAAAATCCAACCAATCATTTTATCAAATACTTGGTGGGCACAACATAAAAACATAGAAAATTAATAAGAGATAATAAAATTTAAACAACCAATTGCAAGCATCAATAACATAAATTGAAGAAAGCAATCATAAATATGGAAAACACAAATTGCATTAATATGAAAATTGAATCTAACATCAAGAGTGCATAAACAAAAGTGGAAAATAAATAAATCAACAAGATAAACTAAAGTGCTAGAATGGTAGAATGTAGAATAGAAACTAAAATAAAGCAATATGGAAATCTGAATTGAAGAAGAAATAGAACTAAAACCTAAAACCTAGAGAGAGGAGAGAGCCTCTCTCTCTAGAAAACTACATCTCAAACTTAATGCGTGAATAATGAATTGTGTATCCATGATTCCCCCACTCTGCAGCCTCTATTATGTGTTTTTGGGCTTAGAACTGGCCCAAAAACAACCCAGAAATCGCCCCCAGCGTCTTCTGTGTAATGCAGCACGTGACGCTCTGTCATGCGTACGCGTCGTCCACGCATACGCGTCGCTTGGCAAAAAATCCTTGTCACGCGTACCCGTCATGTCACGCATACGCGTCGCTTGTTTGCTGCGTTGGTCACACGTACGCGTTGCCCACACATAAGCGTCACTGCCAGCTTCTCAAAACATCATTTTCTTGTGTTCCTTCCACTTTTGCATGCTTCCTTTCCGTCCTCTAAGCCATTCTTGCCCTATAAACCCTGAAAACACTCAGCAAACATATCACGGCATCAAATGGTAATAAGAGGGGATTAAAATTAACAAATTTAAGGCCAAAGAAGCATGTTTTCAATCAAAGCACAGAATTAGGAAGGAAAATATAAAACATGCGAATTATATGCATAAGTGTGAGAATAATGGAAAAAAATCTACTAAATTAAGCACAAGATAAACCCTAAAAATGGGGTTTATCAATCTCCCCACACTTAAATATTAGCATGTCCTCATGATAGACTCAAGAAAAGCAAAAGAGTGAAGGCAAAATGGTAGAACTTATGCAATGCAACCTATCTAGATGCAAGCTACCTACATGCATCATGCTATCTATATATATAAGCATATATGTGGTCAAAGTGAGTCAAATTTTTAAGAAATCATATATGCACAATCAAGGACTAAATTAATCATACCAAAACATATTCACAATTGAGTTGAGTTGATAAAAAAGAGTTCACAAACCTATAAGACTGATGACAAGCCATCTTATGCTAGCTTTTTAAGCATTTTTCACTTGTTTCATTAGGTTTTATGCACTTTCTTGCATTAGAAGTAAGTAAATTGGAGTGGATTTGCATGGTTTTGTTAAATCAATCATCCATCCTTTATTTGACACTAAATCATGAGGTTTAAGCTAAAATTAGTTGGTTTTTGAATAATTTATGAACCTTGTGAATTTGGTGATGCTTTGATTTGTTGTTTTGATTACTTGTAGGTGAAGAAATGGTTGAAAAAGGAATTTTTGGCACGCTTTTGAAGATAAAGCACGCTTTGGACCTTAGGCCATGCTTTGGAAAGCGTGACCCAAGGTACAAAAGCGTGGCGCACCAAAGGAGGCATGGGCGCTAAGTTCACTCACTTAACTGAGCGCCAGTGGAAGCATGACCAAGGAAGCAAGGCCATAGCCCAGCATCAAGCAAAGGATCAAAGAAGGCTCATGGCGTTAGGTTAACTTACCTAACTGAGTGCCCAAGAGAATGGAAGAAGCATTAGCGCTCAGTTAGCTTGTTTCACCTTTTTCGTGCCCCTCCAAGAAAGAAATCAAGGCACAAGCAAGCAAAATAGTGGAGCCAGGAATCGAACCAAGCACCTAGGCATAACAAGGGAGCGCTACTTGCATTACTTCATGAAGAAATTAGTCACAAATGGCTTTGCTGGGGTTCAAACCAAGCACCCAAGGAATAAGGGAAGCGCTACTACTTGCAAGAAAACAAGCCAAATTGGGTTCAAAGAGGTTCGAACCTGGAGCTTCCTTGTACAAGCACTCCTTACATTCCACTTGGCCAAAGAAAATTGACACCAAAATGGCCTCACAAGGATTCGAACCGGGAGCCTCAAGCTAAAAAGAAAAGCGCTACACCAAAGCACAAGGCGCTACGTTAGTAGTTTTTAACTGAGCGCTACTTGTGAAATAAAATTGACATCAAATGGGAGGAGCAAGGATTCGAAGGGGGAGTCCCATGCAACAAAGGGGCGCTCAGTTAAAACTTCTTCACTGAGCGCCAATGCTAGGGAGGCCACACCAAAAACACACCTGGGACAAGCACATGTAGCGCTCAGTTACTTTAAAGTAACTGAACGCTACCCTGGAGCAAGGCACGCATCAAATGGGCCAAGGAAACAAGCTTTGAGCGCTCAGTTAACTTAGTTAACTGAACGCTCCCCTGGGAGGTGCACAAGGGTCCAAATTCAATTCAATTGCCACCTTGGATTCAATTCTTCACCAATTGAAAAGTCCACTCCAAATTCTGAAGATCAAAAATAGAAAGTGTATAAATAGGACTTAGTTTGATTTAGAGAGAACTGAACCTTCTTACACTTTTACTTTTGGCTTATTTTTGAACTTTCATTTTGATTTTGAGCTTTGAATTGGGAATTGGGATTGAGAGCTGAGTTCTCTCCTCTTAGTTCTCACTTTTGCATTTCTTGCTTTCTGTTTTTGAATTGTGGATAGAGATTGAAGGAATTCTGTTTCAATCCTTGATCTACAATTCATCTTTGTTCTCTTCTGCATAATTCTAAGGAATTGTGACTTGGATTTAGCTTTCTGATTTTATTTTCATTGCTTCTGCTACATTTGCTATCTTCTCGTGGAATTTGAATTGAGATTGAAGAGCTTCATTGATTCTAAGTTTGAGAATCATCTTTCACCTCTCTTCTCAATTGTTCCAAGGAGTGGATCTGAGTTCCTTTTACTGTTTTACATTTTCTTTTCCTTTGCAAAATTGTTCTCTATTGGATCAAGGAAGGAATTGAGATCTAGACTTATTTTCTAGTCTCATTGAGCCTCTGAGCTCTTGAATTTCTTTCCTAGCTCTTACAATTGAGTTGAATTTACTTTCTGTTTTGTTCTTCAAGCAATTTTCCATTTCAGTTTAGATCTACTGCACTTACTTCATCTTCTTTACTTCTTGTTGTTAAATTCTAAATCCCTGCACCCCATATCCCTTTATTATTCAAGCAATTTACATTTCTTGCACTTTAAGCTTCAGCTATTTACATTTCTTGCAATTTAAGTTTCAGTCATTTACATTACTTGCACTTTAAGATTCAGCTATTTTACTTCTTCTATTCTTTAATTTACTATCAATTCTCCCTCTCCCTTTTATTTTCATGCAATTTAGCTTATGTTGGGTACAAATCACTCAAATCATCAACTGTTTGCTTAACTAAATCAACCACCTAACTAAAATTGCCCAATCCTTCAATCCCTGTGGGATCGACCTCACTCATGTGAGTAATTACTACTTGATGCGACCCGGTACACTTGCCGGTGAGTTTTAGGTGTTGGAATTTCGTTTCCAACCCATCAAAGACAAGCAATGATCAAATATGGACATATGGAAATGAGCAATTGAACCCTCACTGGATTTGTATATGCACTCTAATCACTCAAGTGTTTGGGGTTAAACCACTTAAATCTCCTCTAATCATACTTTCTAAAATTTTGTTCTTCACCTAACCAATCAACAATTATCAAGTGTACAAATGCAAATATCATGAAGGCTTTTCAAGGTTGTAATGGGGCTAAGGTAAGGGTGAGGATATACGTATGGCAAAATGAGCTATCATATGAATCTTTGACTAACCTAAGTCCTCACCTAACACATACACACTCTATACAATTCTAAAGTCAGGCTTAGTTACCCAAAATCTCACTTTTGCATATTTTCACACGCTCATGTATCAAGTCTAATTCCATCAGATATGCATTGATCTTTTTAATAAACTTAACATTGGGGTAATTTTATCCCCAATTCATTTATTTCTTCTCTTTTTTTTCTTTTCTATATATATATATATATATATATATATATATATATATATATATATATATATATGAATGAAAACATAATATATTAATGCATATGGTTTTTCTAATTTCACATGAGTAAGCACCCAAATTCCTAATATTTGTCAGTAAAAAACACAACACATTCTCATCAACCCAAGTTTCCACATTTTCCCACACTTAGTTGACACACACTATCTTAAGCTAACCAAATATTCAAATTGGGTAATTGGTGCACGGAAATCGTGATTCACACTTTTCACATCTCGGCACAACTAACCAGCAAGTGCACTGGGTCGTCCAAGTAATAAACCTTACGTGAGTAAGGGTCGATCCCACGGAGATTGTCGGCTTGAAGTAAGCTATGGTCATCTTGTAAATCTCAGTCAGGCATATTCAAATGGTTATGAGGTTTTGATAATTAAAATATAAATAAAACATAAAATAAAATAAAGTTACTTATGTAATTCATTGGTGGGAATTTCAGATAAGCGTATGGAGATGCTTTGTGCTTCTGAATCTCTGCTTTCCTATTGCTTTCTTCCAACCATCTGTTACTTCCTTCCATGGCAAGCTGTAAGATCCTCTTAGTAAAAATGGTCCTCTACGGTTTCTGCACAGCTAATCAACTGTCGGATTTCTCGTCTCGGATGAAAAATACCAGGTACAGCTACCGCATGGCTAATCATCTGTCGGTTCCCACTAGCGTTGGAATAGGATCCATTGATCCTTTTGCACATTGTCACTGCACCCAACATTCACAGGTTTGAAGCTCGTCACATTCATCCCTTTCCGGATCCTACTCGGAATACCACAGACTAGGTTTAGACTTTTCGGATCCCAGGAATAGCTGCCAATTATTCTATCCTATACCACGAAGATACTAATCTCACGGACTCGGTCCGTGTTTTAGATATCCAAGAGAATATACTCCGGCTATCGTCCAATGACTACGTTGAACATCATGTAGACCGCTTTGTGGTTGTCAGGCACGCGGATCTTGGCTAAGCGAGTAATGAAGATTGGGTGATTGTCATGGGTCACCCCTTTATTCTGACTTAACTGAATTAAGTACGAGAGTATATCTTGGAGAAGAAGTAGGCGTGAATTGAATAGAAAAACAATAGTACTTGCATTAATTCATGAAGAACAGTAGAGCTCCACACCTTAATCTATGGGGTGTAGAAACTCCACCGTAGAAAATACATAAGTGAAAAAGGTCTAGGCATGGCCATGAGGCCAGCCCCCAAACGTGAACAATGGTCTAAGGATTAAACGTTCAGAGATATGAATAAAATAGTAAAAAGTGCTATTTATACTAAACTAGTAACTTAGGTTTACAGAAAATAAGTAACTAAGTGCAGATAGTGCAGAAATCCACTTCCAGGGCCCACTTGGTGTGTGCTTGGGCTGAGCATTGAGATTTACACGTGCATAGGCTATTTTTCGAGTTAAACGCCAACTTTGGTGCCAGTTTGGGTGTTTAACTCCAATTCTGGTGCCAGTTTGGGCGTTTTACGCCAAGATGTTTTAGGCTGTCTTTGAACGCCAGTTTGGGCCATCAAATCTCGGGCAAAGTATGAACTATTATATATTTCTGGAAAGCCCAAGAGGTCTACTTTCCAACGCAATTGAGAGCGCACCGATTGGGCTTCTTTAGCTCCAGAAAATCTACTTTGAGTGCAGGGAGGTCAGAATCCAACAGCATCTGCAGTCCTTTTTCAGCCTCTGAATCAGATTTTTGCTTAGGTCCCTCAATTTCAGCCAGAAAATACCTAAAATCGTAGAAAAACACACAAACTCATAGTAAAGTCTAGAAATGTGATTTTTATTTAAAAACTAATAAAAACATAATAAAAACTAACTAAAATATACTAAAAACAATGCCAAAAAGCGTATAAATTATCCGCTCATCACAACACCAAAATTAAATTATTGCTTGTCCCCAAGCAAATAAAAACCAAATAGGATAAAAAGAAGAGAATATACAATGAATTCCAAAAACATCTATGAAGATCAGTCTTAATTAGATGAGCGGGGCTTTTAGCTTTTTGCTTCTGAACAGTTTTGGCATCTCACTTTATCCTTTGAAGTTCAGAATGATTGGCATCTATAGGAACTTAGAATTTAGATAGTGTTATTGATTCTCCTAGTTCAGTATGTTGATTCTTGAACACAGCTACTTTATAAATCTTGGCCGTGACCCTAAGCATTTTGTTTTCCAGTATTAGCACCGGATACATAAATGCCACAGACACATAACTGGGTGAACCTTTTCAGATTGTGACTCAGCTTTGCTAGAGTCCCCAGTTAGAGATACCTAGAGCTCTTAAGCACACTCTTTTTGCTTTGGACCACAACTTTAACCACTCAGTCTCAAGCTTTTCACTTGAGACCTTCACGCCACAAGCACATGGTTCGGGACAGCTTTCATTTAGCTGCTTAGGCCAGGATTTTATTCCTGTGGGCCCTCCTATCCATTAATGCTCAAAGCCTTGGATCCTTTTTACCTTTGCCTTTTAGTTTAATAGGCTATTGGCTTTTTCTGCTTGCTTTTTTTTTTTCTTTCTTTTTTTTTCATATATTTTTTTTCGCAAGCTTTTTCTTATTCACTGCTTTTTCTTGCTTCAAGAATCAATTTTATGATTTTTCAGATTATCAATAACATTTCTCCTTTTTCATTATTCTTTCAAGAGCCAACAATTTTAACATTCATAAACAACAAATTCAAAAATATGCACGGTTCAAGCATTCATTCAGAAAACAAAAAGTATTGCCACCACATCAAAATAATTAAACTAATTTCAAGATAAAATTTGAAATCATGCATTTCTTGTTCTTTTGCAATTAAAAACATTTTTCATTTAAGAAAGGTGAAGGATTCATAGGACATTCATAGCTTTAAGACATAGACACTAGACATTAATGATCATGTAATAAAGACACAAACATAGACAACACATAAAGCATAATTTTTGAAAAACAGAAAAAAATAGGAACAAGGAAATTAAAGAACGGGTCCACCTTAGTGATGGCGGCTAGTTCTTCCTCTTGAAGATCTTATGGAGTGCTTGAGCTCCTCTATGTCTCTTCCTTGCCTTTGTTGCTCCTCCCTCAGGGCTCTTTGGTCCTCTCTAATTTCATTGAGGATAATGGAGTGCTCTCGGTGCTCCATCCTTAGTTGCCCCATGTTGGAACTCAATTCTCCTAAGGAAGTGTTGATTTGCTCCCAATAGTTTTGTGGAGGAAAGTGCATCCCTTGAGCCATCTCAGGGATTTCTTGATGAGGAATTTCCTCATGCTCTTGTTGAGGTCAATGAGTGGGCTCTCTTGTTTGCTCTATCCTCTTCTTAGTGATGGGCTTGTCCCCATCAATGAGGATGTCTTCTGGTGCACGAAATTATGATCATCAATGGCGCCAACAACTTGGTGCGCACAATTGTAATCTCAACTCTTTTTCACAACTCCACACAACTAACCAGCAAGTGTACTGGGTCGTCCAAGTAATAAACCTTACGTGAGTAAGGGTCGATCCCACAAAGATTGTCGGCTTAAAGCAAGCTATGGTCATCTTGTAAATCTCAGTCAGGCGGATTCAGATGGTTATGAAGTTTAAGATAATAAAAAGATGAATAAAATATAAAATAAGATAGAGATACTTATGCAATTCATTGGTGATAATTTCAGATAAGCATATGAAGATGCTTTTTTCCTCCTGAACTTCTACTTTCCTATTGTCTTCATCCAATCATTCATACTCCTTTCCATGGCAAGCTTTATATTGGGCATCACCATTGTCAATGGCTACTTCCCGTCCTCTCAGTGAAAATGGTCCAAATGTGCTGTCACCGCACGGCTAATCATCTGTCGGTTCTTGATCATGTTGGAATAGGATCCATTGATCCTTTTGCGTCTATCACTATGCTCAACACTCGCGAGTTTGAAGCTCGTCACAGTCATCCCTTCCCAGATCCTACTCGGAATACCACAGACAAGGTTTAGACTTTCCGAATCTCAGGAGTGCTGCCAATTGATTCTCGCCTATACCACGAAGACTCTGATCTCATGGAATGGAAGGCTCGGTTGTCAGGCGAGGCAACCATGCATCATGAACCAGGAGGCTAAGAGATACACATTCAAGCTATTGCAGATAGAACGGAAGTGGTTGTCAGGCACGCGTTCAAAGGTGAGAATGATGATGAGTGTCATGGATCATCACATTCATCAAGTTGAAGAACGAGTGTATATCTTGGAATAAGAATAAGCTTGAATTGAATAGAAAAACAATAGTACTTTGCATTAATTCATGAAGAACAGCAGAGCTCCACACCTTAATCTATGGTGTGTAGAAACTCTACAATTGAAAATACAAAAGTGATAATAGTATTCATTGGCTTCGGCCCCAGAGGGAGAACCAGAATGACCAAGATGAAAATACAATAGGAAAAGGTCCTATTTATATAGAACTAGTAGCCTAGTGTTACAGAAATAAGTAATTAATGCAAAAATCTTCTTTCGGGCCCACTTGGTGTATGCTTGGGCTGAGCATTGAAGCTTTCACATATAGAGACTTTTCTTTGAGTTAAACGCCAGCTTTTGTGCCAGTTTGGGTGTTTAACTCCAACTTTTATGCCAGTTCTTGCGTTTTACGCCAGAATTTTTATGCTGACTTGGAACGCCGGTTTGGGCCATCAAATCTCGGGCAAAGAATGGACTAGTATATATTGCTGGAAAACCCAGGATGTTTACTTTCCAACACAATTGAGAGCGTGCCAATTGGGCTTCTGTAGCTCCAGAAAATCCACTTCGAGTGCAGGAAGGTCAGAATCCAACAGCATCTGCAGTCCTTTTTCAGCCTTTGAATCAGATTTTTGCTCAGGTCCCTCAATTTCAGCCAGAAAATACCTGAAATCACAGAAAAACACACAAACTCATAGTAAAGTCCAAAAATGTGATTTTTATTTAAAAACTAATAAAAACATAATAAAAACTAATAAAAATATACTAAAATCATACTAAAAACATTGCCAAAAAGCGTATAAATTATCCGCTCATCACAACACCAAACTTAAATTGTTGCTTGTCCCCAAGCAACTAAAAACCAAATAGGATAAAAAGAAGAGGATATACAATGAATTCCAAAAACATCTATGAAGATCAGTCTTAATTAGATGAACGGGGCTTTTAGCTTTTTGCTTTTGAACAGTTTTGGCATCTCACTTTATCCTTTGAAGTTCAGAACGATCGGCATCTATAGGAACTCAGAATTCAGATAGTGTTTATTGATTCTCCTAGTTCAGTATGTTGATTCTTGAACACAACTACTTTATGAGTCTTGGCCGTGACCCTAAGCATTTTGTTTTCCAGTATTACCACTGGATACATAAATGCCACAGACACATAACTGGGTGAACCTTTTCAAATTGTGACTCAGCTTTGCTAGAGTCCCCAATTAGAGGTGTCCAGAGCTCTTAAGCACACTCTTTTGCTTTGGACCATGACTTTAACTGCTCAGTCTCAAGCTTTCACTTGACACCTTCACGCCACAAGCACATGGTTAGGGACAGCTTGGTTTAGCCGCTTAGGCCAGGATTTTATTCCTGTGGGCCCTCCTATCCACTGATGCTCAAAGCCTTGGATCCTTTTTATTTTACCCTTGCCTTTTGGTTTAAAGAGCTATTGGCTTTTTCTGCTTGCTTTTTCTTTCTCTTCTCTTTTTTTTTCGCCTCTTTTTTTTTCCCAAGCTTTTCACTGCTTTTTCTTGCTTCAAGAATCAATTTTATGATTTTTCAGATCACCAACTAACATTTCTCCTTTTTCATCATTCTTTCAAGAGCCAACAATTTTAACATTCATAAACAACAAATTCAAAAATATGCACTGTTCAAGCATTCATTCAGAAAACAAAAAGTATTGCCACCACATCAAAATAATTAATCTGTTTTAAAATTCGAAATTCATGTACTTCTTTTTCTTTTTCAATTAAAAACATTTTTCATTTAAGAAAGGTGATGGATTCATAGGACATTCATAGCTTTAAGGAATAGACATTAAGACACTAATGATCATGTAGTAAAGACACAAACATAGATAGAACATAAAGCATAGGAAACGAAAAACAGAAAAATAAAGAACAAGGAAATTAAAGAACGGGTCCATCTTAGTGATGGCGGCTTGTTCTTCCTCTTGAAGATCTTATGGGGTGCTTGAGCCCCTCAATATCTCTTCCTTACCTTTGTTTCTCCTCTCTCATGACTCTTTGGTCTTCTCTAATTTCATGGAGGAGGATAGAATGCTCTTGGTGCTCCACCCTTAGTTGTCCCATATTGGAACTTAATTCTCCTAGGGAGGTGTTGATTTGCTCCCAATAGTTTTGTGGAGTAAAATGCATCCCTTGAGGCATCTCAGGGATTTCATGATGAGGATTTTCCTCATGCTCTTGTCCATGAGTGGGCTCTCTTGTTTGCTCCATCCTTTTCTTAGTGATGAGCTTGTCCTCATCAATGAGGATGTCTTCCTCTATGTCAATTCCAGCTGAATTGTAGAGGTGACAAATGAGATGAGGGAAAGCTAACCTTGCCAAAGTAGAGGACTTGTCCACCACCTTGTAGAGTTCTTGGGATATAACCTCATGAACTTCTATTTTCTCTCCAATCATGATGCTATAGATCATGATAGCCCGATCTATAGTAACTTCAGACCGGTTGCTAGTAGGTATGATTGAGCGTTGGATGAACTCCAACCATCCCCTAGCCACGGGCTTGAGGTCATGCCTTCTTAGTTGAACCGGCTTCCCTCTTGAATCTCTCTTCCATTGAGCGCCCTCTTCACAGATGTCTATGAGGACTTGGTCCAACCTTTGATCAAAGTTGAACCTTCTAGTGTAGGGGTGTGCATCTCCTTGCATCATGGGCAAGTTGAATGCTAACCTTACATTTTCCGAATTGAAATCTAAGTATTTCCCCCGAACCATTGTGAGCCAGTTCTTAGGGTCTGGGTTCACACTTTGATCATGGTTCTTGGTGATCCATGCATTGGCATAGAACTCTTGAACCATTAAGATTCCGACTTGTTGAATGGGGTTGGTGAGAATTTCCCAACCTCTTCTTCGAATCTCATGTCGGATCTCTGGATATTCACCCTTTTTGAGCTTGAAAGGGACCTCAGGGATCACCTTCTTCTTGGCCACAACTTCATAGAAGTGGTCTTGATGCACCCTTGAAATGAATCTTTCCATCTCCCATGACTCGGAGGCGGAAGCTTTTGCCTTCCCTTTCCTCTTTCTAGAGGTTTCTTCGGCCTTAGGTGCCATAAATGGTTATGGAAAAACAAAAAGCTTTAGCTTTTACCACACCAAACTTAGAAGGTTTGCTCGTTCTCGAGCAAAAGAAGAAAGAAAAGAGTAGAAGAAGAAAATGAAGGATATGGAAAGGGTTTTGTGGTTCGGCCAAGGGGGAGAAGTAGTGTGTATGATGTGTGAAAATGAATGAGTTAAGATGGGTTTATATAGGAGTGGGGAGAGGGGTAGGGTTCGGCCATGTATGGGTGGGTTTGGGAGGGAAAGTGGTTTGAATTTGAATGGTGAGGATGTGGATTGGTGAAGAGATTATGGAGAAGAGGGTAGGATTTGATAGGTGAGGGGTTTTTGGGGAAGAGGTATTGAGGTGATTGGTGAAGGGTATTTGGGAAAGGGTGTTATGGGAAGGTGTGAAGAAGAGAGAGAGATGAGGTAGGTGGGGATCCTGTAGGGTCCACAGATCCTGAGGTGTCAAGGATTTCTCATTCCTGCACCATGTTGGCGTGTAAACGCCCCTTCCTGTGCCAATCCTGGCGTTAAACGCCAGGTTGCTGCCCATTTCTGGCGTTTAACGCCAGCTTTTCTCCCCTTTCTGGCATTAAACGCCAGTTCTGTGCCCTTTTCTGGCGTTAAACGCCCAAAATGGTACCAGACTGGGCGTTTAACACCCATTCTGCTACCCTTACTGGCGTTTAAACGCCAGTGAGCTTCTCCTCCAGGGTGTGCTGTTTTGATACTATTTTTCATTCTATTTTTTTGCTTTTTCAGTTGTTTTTGTGACTTCTCATGATCATCAACCTACAGAAAACATAAAATAACAATAGAAAATAAATAGATATAATAAAATAAAATTGGGTTGCCTCCCAACAAGCGCTTCTTTAATGTCAATAGCTTGACAGTGGGCTCTCATGAAGCCTCACAGATACTCAGAGCATGGTTGGGGCCTCTCAACACCAAACTTAGAGTTTGGTTGTGACCTCTCAACACTAAACTTAGAGTTTGGTTGTAGCCTCCAACACCAAACTTAGAGTTTGAATGTGGGGGTTTTGTTTGACTCTGTATTGAGAGAAGCTTTCATGCTTCCTCTCCATGGTTACAGAGGGAGATCCTTGAGCTTTAAACACAAGGGAGTCCTCATTCACTTGAAGGACCAATTCTCCTCTGTCAACATCAATCACAGCTTTTGCTGTGGCTAGGAAGGGTCTGCCAAGGATGATGGATTCATCCATACACTTCCCAGTGTCTAGGATTATGAAATCAGTAGGGATGTAGTGGCCTTCAACCTTTACCAAGACATCCTCTACAAGTCCATAAGCCTGTTTCCTTGAATTGTCTGCCATCTCTAGTGAGATTCTTGCAGCTTGTACCTCAAGGATTCCTAGCTTCTCCATTACAGAGAGTGGCATGAGGTTTATACTTGATCCCAAGTCACATAGAGCCTTCTCAAAGGTCATGGTACTTATGGTACAAGGTATTGAGAACTTTCCAGGATCCTGTCTCTTCTGAGGTAATCTCTGCCTAGTCAAGTCATCCAGTTCTTTGGTGAGCAAGGGGGGTTCATCCTCCCAAGTCTCATTACCAAATAACATGGCATTTAGCTTCATGATTGCTCCAAGGTACTTAGCAACTTGCTCTTCAATAACATCTTCATCCTCTTCAGAAGAAGAATACTCATCAGAGCTCATGAATGGCAGAAGTAAATTCAATGGAATCTCTATGGTCTTTGTATGAGCCTCAGATTCCCATGGTTCCTCATTAGGGAACTCCTTGGAGGCTAGTGGACGTCCATTGAGGTCTTCCTAAGTGGGAATCACTGCCTTTTCTTCCTCTCCAGGTTCGGCCATGTTGGTTAAAGTTATGGCCTTGCACTCTCTTTTTGGATTCTCTTCTATATTGCTTGGGAGAGTACTAGGAGGGAGTTCAGTAACCTTCTTACTCAGCTGACCCACCTGTGCCTCCAAATTTCTAATGGAGGACCTTGTTTCAGTCAAGAAACTTAGTGTGGTTTTAGATAGATCAAAGACTATGGCTGCTAAGCTAGAGAGACTCTGCTCAGAATTCTCTGTCTGTTGCTGAGAAGATGATAGAAAAGGTTTGCTATTGCTAAACCTATTTCGTCCACCATTATTATTATTGAAGCCTTGATTAGGCTTCTGTTGATCCTTCCATGAGAGGTTAGGGTGATTTCTCCATGAAGGATTATAGGTGTTTCCATAGGGTTCTCCCATGTAATTCACCTCTTCAATTGCTGGATTCTCAGGATCATAAGCTTCTTCTTCAGATGAATCTTCTTTGGTACTGCCTGTTGCTATTTGCATTCCAGATAGACTCTGAGAAATCATATTGACTTGTTGAGTTAATATTTTATTCTGAGCCAATATGGCATCAAAGTATCAATCTCAAGAACTCCTTTCTTCCGATTTGTCCCATTATTCACAGGGTTCCTTTTAGAAGTGTACATGAATTGGTTATTTGCAATTATTTCAATGAGTTCCTGAGCTTCTGCAGGCGTCTTCTTCAGATGATGAGATCCTCCAGCAGAGCTGTCTAATGACATCTTGGACAGTTCAGACAAACCATCATAGAAGATACCTATGATGCTCCATTCAAAAAGCATGTCAGAAGGACACCTTCTGATCAATTGCTTGTATCTTTCCCAAGCTTCATAGAGGGATTCACCTTCCTTTTGTCTGAAGGTCTGGACTTCCACTCTAAGCTTACTCAATTTTTGAGGTGGAAAGAATTTGGCCAGAAAAGCACTGACCAGCTTTTCCCAAGAGTTCAGGCTTTCCTTAGGTTGTGAATCCATCCATGTTCTAGCTCTGTCTCTTACAGCAAAAGGAAAAAGTATAAGCCTATAGTCCTCGGGATCAACCCCATTGGTCTTGACAGTGTCACAGATTTGCAAGAATTCAGCTAAGAACTGATGAGGATCTTCCAATGGAAGTCCATGAAACTTGCAATTCTGTTGCATTAGAGAAACTAATTGAGGCTTAAGCTCAAAGTTATTTGCTCCAATGGCAGGGATAGAGATGCTTCTCCCATAGAAGTCGGGAGTAGGTGCAATAAAGTCACCAAGCACCTTCCTTGCATTGTTAGCATTGTTGTTGTTTTTGGCTGCCATGACTTCTTCTTGTTTAAAAATTTCTGTTAGGTCCTCTCCAGAGAGTTATGCTTTAGCTTCTCTTAGCTTTCTCTTCAAGGTCCTTTCAGGTTCAGGATCAGCTTCAACAAGAATGCCTTTGTCCTTGCTCCTACTCATATGAAAGAGAGAAGAAGAAAGTATGCAATCCTCTATGTCACAGTATAGAGATTCCTTTATGTGTCAGAGGAAAAGAAGAATGGAAGGAGGAGGCAGAAAGGAGAGAATTTGAACTTATAGAGAGAGGGAGTCCGAATTGCACATTGAGGAAGAGTGCTAGTCCCTTAAATAGAAGAAGGTGAGAAGGGGGAAAAGAATTTTCGAAATTAAATTTTGAAAAATTGATTGATGATTTTCGAAAATTAAAATTGAGAAAGTAGTTAAGTGATTTTGAAAAAGATTTTGAAATTAGAAATAAAAAAGATATGATTGAAAATTAATTTTGAAAAAGATGTGATTGAGAAGATATGATTGAGAAGATATGATTGAAAATCAAATTAAAAAAAGAAATTTTTAAAATTAAAGTTGATTACTTGACTAACAAGAAATTAAAAGATATGATTCTAGAATTTAAAAGTTGATCCTTTCTTAATAGGCAAGTAACAACTTGAAAATTTTGAATTAATTCATTAATTGTAGCAAGGATTTTTGAAACTAGAAAAAAATAGAAAATGGAAAGAAATTGATTTTGAAAAATTATGAAAATTTGAAAAAGATTTGAATTGAAAACAAAATCTTCCCTCCTGTGCCATCCTGGCGTTAAAAGCCCAGAATGGTATCCATTCTGGCGTTTAACGCCCAAAATACTACCTTTTGGGCGTTTAACGCCTAACCAAGTACCCTGGCTGGCATTTAAACGCCAGTTTTCCTTCCTCACTGGGCGTTTTGAACGCCCAGCTTTTTCTGTTTAATTTCTCTGCTGAATATTCTGAATCTTCAATTCTCTGTATTCTTGACTTGAAAAGGCATGGTTTTGAAAACTTTTTTTGAATTTTTGATGATGAGAAATAATCAAAATGCAACTAATCATGAAAACTAAGATCAAACAAACAATGCATGCAAGACACCAAATTTAGAACTTTTCATATTAGAGACACTAACAAATTGAGAATGCATATGAGAAACAACAAAACACACAAAACGAGAGAATTTAAAGATCAGAGCAAGGAAATCATCAAGAATAACTTGAAGATTAATGAAGAACATAATGCATATATTCGAAAAATGCAAGGAAATAAATAAAACATGCAAGACACCAAACTTAAAAATTGACACTAGACTCAAACAAGAAACACAAAATATTTTTGGTTTTATAATTTTATAAATTTTTTGTATTTATTAGTTTTTTTTCAAAAATTAATTGGAAAAAGAGAAAGTAAGGAATTCAAAATTTTTAATGAGAATTCCAGGAATCATGCAATGTTAGTCTAAAACTCCGGTCCAGGAATTAGACATGGCTTACTAGCCAGCCAAGCTTTCAGTGAAAGCTTCGGTCCAAAACACTAGACATGGCCAATGGCCAGCCAAGCTTTAGCAGATCATTACTTTCAATAGCGAAATTGATAGAAATCAACAAGCTCTTGTGATGATAAGTTGAAACCTCGGTCCAAAAGTTTAGACATGGTTTCACAACCAGCCAGACTTCAAAAAATCATCATGAAACTCTAGAATTCATTCTTAAAAACTCTGAAGAATAGAATAGAAATATTTTTATTTTTTTTTTGAAAAATAAAAAAAATAAAAAGCTTAAACATAAAATAAAATTACCTAATCTGAGCAACAAGATGAACTGTCAGTTGTCCAAACTCGAACAATCCCCCGCAACGGCGCCAAAAACTTGGTGCACGAAATTGTGATCATAATGGCGCCAACAACTTGGTGCGCACAATTGTAATGTCAACTCTTTTTCACAACTCCGCACAACTAACCAGCAAGTGTACTGGGTCGTCCAAGTAATAAACCTTACGTGAGTATGGGTCGATCCCACAGAGATTGTCGGCTTGAAACAAGCTATGGTCATCTTGTAAATCTCAGTTAGGCGGATTCAGATGGTTATGAAGTTTAAGATAATAAAAAGATGAATAAAATATAAAATAAGATAGAGATACTTATGTAATTCATTGGTGAGAATTTCAGATAAGCGTATGAAGATGCTTTGTTCCTCCTGAACTGCTGCTTTTCTATTGTCTTCATCCAATCATTTATACTCCTTTCCATGGCAAGCTTTATGTTGGGCATCATCGTTGTCAATGGCTACTTCCCGTCCTCTTAGTGAAAATGGTCCAAATGCGCTATCACCGCACGGCTAATCATCTGTTGGTTCTCGATCATGTTGGAAGAGGATCCATTGATCCTTTTCGCATCTGTCACTATGCCCAACACTCGTGAGTTTGAAGTTCGTCACAATCATCCCTTCCCAGATCCTACTCGAAATACCACAGACAAGGTTTAGACTTTCCGAATCTCAGGAATGCTGCCAATTGATTCTCGCCTATACCACGAAGACTCTGATCTCATGGAATGGAAGGCTCGGTTGTCAGGCGAGGCAACCATGCATCATGAACCAGGAGGCTAAGAGATACACATTCAAGCTATTGAAGATAGAACGGAAGTGGTTGTCAGGTATGCGTTCATAGGTGAGAATGATGATGAGTGTCACGGATCATCACATTCATCAAGTTGAAGAACGAGTGTATATCTTGGAATAAGAATAAGCTTGAATTGAATAGAAAAACAATAGTACTTTGCATTAATTCATGAAGAACAGCAGAGCTCCACACCTTAATCTATGGTGTGTAGAAACTCCACCGTTGAAAATACAAAAGTGATAATAGTGTTCATTGGCTTCGGCCCCAGAGGGGGAACCAGAATGACCAAGATGAAAATACAATAGCAAAAGGTCCTATTTATAGAGAACTAGTAGCCTAGGGTTACAGAAATAAGTAATTAATGTAGAAATCTTCTTTCGGGCCCACTTGGTGTGTGCTTGGGCTGAGCATTGAAGCTTTCACATGTAGAGACTTTTCTTGGAGTTAAACGCCAGCTTTTGTGCCAGTTTGGGCATTTAACTCCAGCTTTTATGCCAGTTCTGGCGTTTTGACGCCAGAATTTTTATGCTGACTTGGAACACCTGTTTGGGCCATCAAATCTCGGGCAAAGAATGGACTATTATATATTTCTGGAAAGCCCAGGATGTCTACTTTCCAACGCAATTAAAAGCGTGCCAATTGGGTTTTTGTAACTCCAGAAAATCTACTTCGAGTGCAGGGAGGTCAGAATCCAATAGCATCTGCAGTCCTTTTTCAGCCTCTGAATCAGATTTTTGCTCAGGTCCCTCAATTTCAGCTAGAAAATATCTGAAATCACAGAAAAACACACAAACTCATAGTAAAGTCCAGAAATGTGATTTTTATTTAAAAACTAATAAAAACATAATAAAAACTAACTAAAATATACTAAAAACAATGCCAAAAAGCGTATAAATTATCCGCTTATCATCTTCCTCTATGACAATTCCAGCTGAATTGCATAGGGTATAGATGAGATGAGGGAAGGCTAACCTTGCCAAAGTAGAGGGCTTATCTGCCACCTTGTAGAGTTCTAGAGGTATGATCTCATGAACTTCTACTTCCTCTCCATTCATGATGCTATGGATCATTATAGCCCGGTCTATTGTAACTTCAGACCGGTTGCTAGTAGGAATGATAGAGCGTTGGATGAACTCCAACCATCCCCTAGCCACGGGTTTGAGGTCAAGCCTTCTTAGTTGAACCGGCTTGCCTCTTGAGTCTCTCTTCCATTGAGCTCCTTCCACACAAATTTCCATGAGGACTTGGTCCAACCTTTGATCAAAGTTGACCTTTCTAGTGAAAGGATGAGGATTTCCTCTCATCATTGGCAAGTTAAATGCCAACCTTACATTTTCCGGACTAAAATCTAAGTAATTCTCCCTAACCATTGTGAGCCAATTCTTTAGGTTCGGGTTCATACTTTGATCATGGTTCTTAGTGATCCATGCATTAGCATAGAACTCTTGAACCATTAAGATTTTGACTTGTTGGATTGGGTTGGTGAGAGCTTTCCAACCTCTTCTTTGAATCTCACGTCGGATCTCTAGATATTCACCCTTTTTGAGCATGAAGGGGACTTCGGGGATCACCTTTTTCTTAGCCACAACTTCATAGAAGTGGTCTTGATGGACCTTTGAGATAAATCTCTCTATCTCCCAGGACTCGGAGGTGGAAGAAATTGCCTTCCCTTTCCTCTTTCTAAAGGTTTCTCCGGTCTTAGGTGCCATTAGTGGTTATGGAAAAATAAAAAGCAGAGTTTTTTCCACACCAAACTTAAAAGGTTTGCTCATCCTCGAGCAAAAGAAGAAAAAAAGGAGTAGAAGAAGAAGAAGTGGAGGAGATGGAGGGTATTGTTGGTTTCGGCCAAGGGGGGAAAGAATTATTTGTGATGTGTGAAAATGAAGGTAGTGAAAAGGGGTATTTATAGGGTAGGAGAGAGAGGGGATTCTGTCATGAAGGGGGTGGGTTTGGGAGGGTAATGGTTTGAATTTGAATGGTGAGGTAGGTGGGATTTATGATAGATGGATGTGAATGGTGAAGAGAATATGGGGAAGAGGGTAGGATTTGATAGGTGAAGGGTATTTAGGGAAGAGTTATTGATGGAATTGGTCAAGGGTATTTGGGGAAGAGTGTTATGGAAAGGTGTGAAGAGGAGAGAAGAAGAGGTGGGGTAGGTAGGGATCCTGTGGGGTCCACAGATCCTGAGGTGTCAAGAAATTTTGCTCCCTGCACCAATCTGGCGTTTAAACGCCCACTGTGTGCCAATCCTGGCGTTTAACGCTTTCTTTTACTTTTCTTGGCGTTTAACGCCAGTCTGCTGCCTTTCCTGGCGTTTAACGCCAGTCTGCTACCCATTTCTGGCATTTAATGCCAGACAGCCTTTTCTGGCGTTAAACGCCCATTCTGCTATCCTTACTGGCGTTTAAACGCCAGTAAGTCTATCCTCCAAGGTGTGCTATTTTTGATTCTATTTTTCATTTTGCTTTAATTTTGCAACTATTTTTATGACTTCACATGATCATCAACCTAAAGAAAACATAAAATAACAATGGAAAATAAATAAATATAATTAAATAACATTGGGTTGCCTCCCAACAAGTGCTTCTTTAATATCAATAGCTTGACAGTGAAGCTCTTAGAGATCTTCATAGAGACTCAGAGCTTGATGATGGCCTCCCAACACCAAACTTAGAAGTTGAGTGTGGGGGCTCTGGTTGACTCTGTATTGAGAGAAGCTTTTCATGCTTCCTCTCCATGGTTACAGAAGAAGATCCTTGAGCCTTGAACACAAGGTAGTCCTCATTCAATTGAAGGACTAACTCTCCTCTGTCCACATCAATCACAGTTCTTGCTGTGGCTAGGAAAGGTCTTCCAAGGATGATGGATTCATCCTCATCCTTTCCAGTGTCTAGAATTATAAAATCAGCAGGGATGTAGAAACCTTCAACCTTCACTAAGACATCCTCTACAAGTCCATAAGCCTGTTTCCTTGAATTGTCTGCCATCTCTAGTGAGATTCTTGCAGCTTGTACCTCAAAGATTTCCAATTTCTCCATTACAGGGAGTGGCATGAGGTTTATACTTGAACCAAGGTCACACAGAGCCTTCTTAAATGTTATAGTGCCTATGATGCAAGGTATTAAGAACTTTTTGGGATCTGGTTTCTTCTGAGGTAATTACTGTTGAACCAAGGTATTTAGTTCATTGATGAGCAATGGAGGTTTATCCTCCCAAGTCTCATTACCAAATAACTTGGCATTCAGCTTCATGATTGCTCCTAGACACTGAGCAACTTGCTCTTCAGTAATATCTTTATCCTTTTCAGAGGAAGAATACTCATTAGAGCTCATGAATGGCAACAGTAAGTTCAGTGGATCTCTATGGTCTCTGTATGAACCTCAGATTCCTTTGGTTCCTCAATAGGGAACTCCTTAGTGGCCAGTGAACATCCATTGAGGTCTTTCTCACTGGCATTCACTGCCTCTTCCTCCTCTGTACATTCGGCCATGTTGGGTATATTGATGGCCTTGCACTCTCTCTTTGGATTCTCTTCTGTATTGCTTGGGAGAGTACTTGGAGGAGTTTCGGTCACTCTTTTACTCAGTTGACCCACTTGTGCCTCCAAATTTCTAATGGAGGACCTTGTTTCAGTCATGAAGTTGAGAGTGGTCTTAGATAGATCAGAGACTATGGTTGCTAAGTCAGAGTGGCTCTGCTTAGAATTCTCTGTCTGTTGCTCAGAAGATGATGGAAAAGGCTTGCTATTGCCAAACTATTTCTCCCACCATTATTATTATTGAAGCCTTGGTTAGGCTTCTGTTGATCCTTCCATGAGAAATTTGGATGATTCCTCCATGAAGGATTATAGGTGTTTCCATAGGATTCTCCCATGTAATTCACCTCTTCAATTGCAGGATTCTCAGGGACATAAGCTTCTTCTTCAGAGGAGGCTTCTTTAGTACTGTCGGATGCAGCTTGCATTCCATTCAAACTCTGAAAAATCATATTGACTTGCTGAGTCAATATTTTATTCTGAGCCAATATGGCATTCAGAGTATCAATCTCAAGAACTCCTTTCTTCTGAGTTGTCCCATTATTCACAGGATTTCTTTTAGAAGTATACATGAACTGGTTATTTGCAACCATTTCAATGAGTTCCTGGGCTTCTGCTGGCATCTTCTTCAGATGAAGAGATCCACCAGCAGAGTGGTCTAATGACATCTTGGACAATTCAGACAGACCATCATAGAATATACATAGGATGCTCCATTCTGAAAGCATGTCAGAAGGACACCTTCTAATCAGTTGCTTGTATCTTTCCCAAGCTTCATAGAGGGATTTACCTTCCTTCTGTCTGAAGGTTTGGACTTCCACTCTAAGCTTGCTTAACTTTTGAGATGGAAAGAATTTGGCCAAGAAAGCATTGACCAACTTTTCCCAAGAGTTCAGGCTTTCTTTAGGTTGTGAGTCCAACCATATCCTAGCTCTGTCTCTTACAGCAAAGGGGAAAAGCATATGTCTGTAGACCTCAGGATTAACCCCATTGGTCTTAACCGTGTCACAGATTTGCAAGAATTCAGCTAAGAACTGATGAGGATCTTCCAATGGAAGTCCATGAAACTTGCAATTTTGCTGCACTAGAGAAACTAATTGAGGCTTAAGCTCAAAATTGTTTGCTCCAATTGCAGGAATTGAGATGTTTTTTCCATAGAAGTCAGAAGTTGGTGCAGTAAAGTCACCAAGCATCTTCCTTGCATCTCCACCATTGTTATTGGGTTCGGCTGCCATGTCTTCTTCTTTTTCAAAAATTTCTGTAAGGTCCTCTCCGAAGTGTTGTGCTTTAGCTTCTCTTAGCTTCCTCTTCAGAGTCCTTTCAGGTTCAGGATCAGCTTCAACAAGAATGTCTTTATCCCTATTCTTGCTCATATGAAAAAGAAGAGAACAGAAAAGAAGAAGAATCCTCTATGTCACAGTATAGAGATTCCTTTATGTGAGTAGAAGAATAGAAGAATGAGGTAGAGAGAGGAGACGAGTAATTCGAGCAGAGAGAAGAGAGAGGGGTTCAAATTATGAGTAGAAGAGAAGTGTTAGTAAATAAAATAAATAAATAGAAAGAGATGAGAAAGAGAGTATTCAAATTTTTGAATAAAAGAAAAGAAAAATATTTTTGTTTTTATTTTAATTATTGGTTAGTATTCGAAAATATTAAAAGAAATAAAATAAAATTAGAATTTAAAACAATTAGTTAATTAAAAAGGATTTTGAAAAAGTGGTTAGTGGTTTTCGAAAGTTAGAGAGAGAGAGAAAAGTGGTTGGGTGATTTCGGAAAAGATAAGAAATAGTAAACTTTTAAAATCAAACAAAAAGTCAAGTAGTTAATTGAAAAAGATTAGAAAATAAATTTTGAAAAGATAAGAAGTTAGAAAAAGATTTTGAAATTAAATTTTGAAAAAGATATGATTGAAATTTATTTTGAAAAAGATTGAAAATGAAATTTAAAAAGATTTGATTTTGAAAATTAAAGTTGATGACTTGACTAACAAGAAACTAAAAGATATGATTCTAGAATTTAAAGATTGAACTAATTGTTTTAATGTTTAGACACTATGAGTTTGAAAATGCATATGAAAAACAACAAAAAACACAAAACAAGAAAATTTAAAGATCAAACAAGAAAAATCATCAAGAACAATTTGAAGATCATGAAGAACATAATGCATATATTTTCGAAAATTAAAGAAAAATTAAAACATGCAATTGACACCAAACTTAAAATTTGACACTAGACTCAAACAAGAAACACAAATTTTTTTTGGTTTTTATGATTTTAAAAATTATTTTGTATTTTTTCCGAAAATTTTGGAAGAAAATAAAGAAATTCAAAATTTTTAATAAGAATTCCAGGATTCATGTAATGTTAGTCTAAAGCTCCGGTCCAAAAGAATTAGACATGGCCAAATGGCGAGCCAAGCTTTAGCAAAGAATTATAAATGAGAGTCCAAAGGCTCATGCAATGTTATTCTAAAGCTTCGGTCCAAAAGAATTAGACATGACCAAATGGCCAGCCAAGCTTTAGCATAACAAATACAGACATGTCCCTTCTCCAATGGAAAGTGGAAACCTCGGTCCAATAGATTAGACATGGCTTAACAGCCAGCCAGGTTTTAACATATCTCATGAAGATCTAGAATTCATTCTTAAAAATTTTATGAATTTTTCAAAAACTAAATATTTTTGTATTTTTTTTCGAAATTAAAAATAAAAATCTTAAACATAAAATAAAATTACCCAATCTAAGCAACAAAATGAACCGTCAGTTGTTCAAACTCAAACAATCCCCGGCAACGGCACCAAAAACTTTGTGCACGAAATTGTGATTCACACTTTTCATAACTCCGCACAACTAATCAGCAAGTGCACTGGGTAGTCCAAGTAATACCTTACGTGAGTAAGGGTCGATCCCACGGAGATTATCAGCTTGAAGCAAGCTATGGTCATCCTGTAAATCTTAGTAAGGAAGATTCAAATGGTTATGAGGTTTTGATCATTAAAAGATAAATAAAACATAAAATATGATAAAGATACTTATGTAATTCGTTGGTGGGAATTTCAGATAAGCGTTTGGAGATGCTTTGTTACTTCTGAACCTCTGCTTTCCTATTGTCTTCTTCCAATCATGCGTGCTCCCTTCTATGGCAAGCTGTATGATCCTCTCGGATGAAAAATACCAGGTACGATCTCTGCACGGCTAATCAACTGTCGGATTTCTCGTTTCGGATGAAAAATACCAGGTACAGCTACCGCACGGCTAATCATCTGTGGGTTCCCACTAGCGTCGGAATAGGATCTCTCTATCCTTTTGCACACTGTCACTGCACCCAACATTCGTAGGTTTAAAGCTCGTCACAGTCATCCCTTCCCAGATCCTACTCGGAATACCACAAACAAGGTTTAGACTTTCCGGATCTCAGGAATGCTGCCAATTGGTTCTAGCCTATACCACGAAGGTTGTAATAACAGATTCGGATGCTCTATTGTCAGGAGAGACAATGTGAATCGTGGCTTAGAGACCCAAAAGAATATACTCCGGCTGTTGTCCAATGACTACGTTGAACATCATGTAGACCGCTTGTGGTTGTCAGGCATGCGGATCTTGGCTAAGCGAGTAACGAAGATAGTGGGTGATTGTCACGGGTCACCCCTTCATTCTGACTTAACTGAATTAAGTATGAGAGTATATCTTGGAGAAGAAGTAAGCGTGAATTGAAAGAGAAATAATAGTACTTGCATTAATTCATGAAGAACAGCAGAGCTCCGCACCTTAATCTATGAGGTGTAGAAACTCCACTGTAGAAAATACATAAGAGAAAAGAGGTCTAGGCATGGCCGTGTGGCCAGCCTTCCAAATGTAACATAAAAGTGAAAAGAGGGTTTCCAACCATGCAAATACAATAGTAAAAAGTGCTATTTATACTAAACTAGTTACTAGGGATTACAGAAATAAGTAACTAAGTGCAAATGGTGCAGAAATCAACTTCCGGGGCCCACTTGGTGTGTGCTTGGGCTGAGCATTGAAGCTTTCATGTGCATAGGTCATTCTTGGAGTTAAACGCCAGCTTTGGTGCCAGTTTGGGCGTTTAACTCCAGTTCTGGTGCCAGTTCTGGCATTTTACGCCAGAAAAGGATCTTTGGTGGGCGTTTGAAAGCCAGTTTGGGCCATCAAATCTCGAGAAAAGTATGGACTATTATATATTTTTGGAAAGCCCAAGATCTCTACTTTCCAACACAATTGAGAGCGCGCCAATTAGGATTCTGTAGCTCTAGAAAATCCACTTCGAGTGCAGGAGGGTCAGAATCCAACAACATCTGTAGTCCTTTCTCAGCCTCTGAATCAAATTTTTGCTCAGGGCCCTCAATTTCAGCCAAAAAATACTTGAAATCACAGAAAAACACACAAACTCATAGTAAAGTCCAGAAATATGATTTTTGCATAAAAACTAATAAAAATATATTAAAAAGTAACTAAAACATACTGAAAATTATGTAAAAACAATGCCAAAAGGGTATAAAGTTAAGCTTGAGCACATAACACTTAGAGTCACAGCTAGGCTCAATGTGCAAAGCACTAAAGAAAAGAAAGAAAAAAAAAAAGCTGTGTTCAAGAATCAAATAGAGCCTAAAGTATTAAATCTATAATATCATCCGAGTTCTCGTTATGAAGGATACCAATGCTTCTAAGCTTCAAAGGATAGTAAGATGCCAAACATAGTCAGAATTAAAGTGACATTAGACCCACTCAATGACTAGATATGAGCTTAAATGAACACTTGAGTCTTAGGCATTTTCTCTTCTTGGTCCTATATTGTTTTGGTTGCTTGAGGACAAGCAATAGTTTAAGTTTGGTGTTGTGATGCGTGGGCATCTTGTACCCTTTTTCCCTTCATTTTCTAGTTGTTTTTAGTTAGAAATTTTTAAGTTTTATTATTATTTTAGTGCAAAAACTCTCTTTGGATACTACCTTGAGTTGTTTTGGTGTTTTTATGATTTCAGGTTAAATTCGAGCGAATTTTGCAGAGTTTTGTGCAAAAACAAAGGGAAAAAGTAGATGTTGTCAAACCTAACCTCTTTGCATTCCAATGAGTATAATTTGAGATACAGAGGTCTAATGGATGCAGTTTTAACAGTGCTAGAAAGCCAACTTCTAGAGCTTTCCAACGATATACAGTAGTCTATATTTTTCTTCTGGAATCACTGCCAAATCTGGCGCTAAACGCCGAGCCTGGCATTTAGCGCCGAGGAAGACAGAACTCACACTTAGTTGACACACACTATCTTAAGCTAACCAAAGATTCAAATTGGGTAATTGGTGCACGGAAATCGTGATTCACACTTTTCACATCTCTGAACAACTAACCAGTAAGTGCACTGGGTCGTCCAAGTAATAAACCTTACGTGAGTAAGGGTCGATCCCACGGAGATTGTCGGCTTGAAGCAAGCTATGGTCATCTTGTAAATCTCAGTCAGGCAGATTCAAATGGTTATAAGGTCTTGATAGTTAAAATATAAATAAAACATAAAATAAAATAAAGTTACTTATGTAATTCATTGGTGGGAATTTCAGATAAGCGTCTGGAGATGCTTTGTGCTTCTGAATCTCTGCTTTCCTATTGCTTTCTTCCAACCATGCGTTACTTCCTTCCACGGCAAGCTGTAAGATCCTCTTAGTGAAAATGGTCCTCTACGGTTTCTGCACGGCTAATCAACTGTCGAATTTCTCGTCTCGGATGAAAAATACCAGGTACATCTACCGCATGGCTAATCATCTATCGGTTCCCACTAGCGTCGGAATAGGATCCATTGATCCTTTTGCACACTGTCACTGCGCCCAACATTCGCAGGTTTGAAGCTCGTCACAGTCATCCCTTTCTAGATCTTACTCGGAATACCACAGACAAGGTTTAGACTTTTTGGATCCCAGGAATGGCTGCCAATTATTCCAGCCTATACCACGAAGATACTAATCTCACGGACTCGGTCCGTGTATTAGATATCCAAGAGAATATACTCTAGCTGTCGTCCAATGACTACGTTGAACATCATGTAGACCACTTTGTGGTTGTCAGGCACGCGGATCTTGGCTAAGCGAGTAACGAAGATTGGGTGATTGTCATGGGTCACCCCTTTATTCTGACTTAACTGAATTAAGTACGAGAGTATATCTTGGAGAAGAAGTAGGCGTGAATTGAATAGAAAAATAATAGTACTTGCATTAATTCATGAAGAACAGCAGAGCTCCACACCTTAATCTATGGGGTGTAGAAACTCCACCGTAGAAAATACATAAGTGAAAAAGGTCTAGGCATGGGCGTGAGGCCAGCCCCCAAACGTGAACAACGGTCTAAGGACTAAACGTCCAGAGATATGAATACAATAGTAAAAAGTGCTATTTATACTAAACTAGTAACTTAGGTTTACAGAAAATAAGTAACTAAGTGCAGATAGTGCAAAATCCACTTCCGGGGCCCATTTGGTGTGTGCTTGGGCTGAGCATTGAGCTTTACACATGCATAGACTGTTTTTGGAGTTAAACACCAGCTTTGGTGCCAGTTTGGGTGTTTAACTCCAATTCTGGTGCCAGTTTGGGCGTTTTACGCCAAGATGTTTTAGGCTGTCTTTGAACGCCAGTTTGGGCCATCAAATCTCGGGCAAAGTATGGACTATTATATATTGCTAGAAATCCCAGAATGTCTACTTTCGAACGCAATTCAGATCGCACCAGTTGGGCTTCTGTAGCTCCAGAAAATCTACTTCGAGTTCAGGAGGGTCAGAATCCAACAGCATCCGTAGTCTTTTTTCAACCTCTGAATCAGATTTTTGCTCAGGTCCCTCAATTTTAGCCAAAAAATACCTGAAATCACAGAAAAATACACAAACTCATAGTAAAGTCTAGAAATGTGATTTTTGAATAAAAAATAATAAAAATATAATAAAAACTAACTAAAACATACTAAAAACTATGTAAAAACAATGCCAAAAAGGGTATAAATTATCCATTCATCAGAAATTAATTGTTTTTCCGCTTAAGACTAGTGATGCGGTAATATAAAGAACAAATGGGGGTTAAAAAGGCTCAAAGTGGCAAACAAAGGTAAATAAAATGGTAGGCTATTTGGGACAAGTGAGCTATAATCAAATGATGGCCTCAATCACCTAAATGCATAAATATACACTAAATAATGGACATATAGAATGGAACAAACTACAGATTGCATTCATAGAGAAGAAAACACAAAAGAATAAAAATCATGGTTAAATAATGTAACCATGCAATTAAGCTCAAAAACTAACGGGTTGTGTGTTCTTAGCTCAAAAACCATATTCCAAACTATACATATATATCATGCAAGTTTCAAAAAGTTTTAACTCAATTCAATGTGAATCTTAAGTGCCCTTTTTAAGAAAAAGATACATTCCTTGAAAATTTCATCAATTTGACCAACATTTCTTATATTATATATATACTAAACGAAATGCTGTGATTGTGAAAAGTTAAAAATTTTTAGTTCACTCCCCATTTTCAATCAAATCAATTTCTCATATGCAAAAGGGTAAACTAAGTTCAATAATCTATATTTTTTCACATCACAACTAATAAACTAAAAGTGCAATTCAAGCTAAATATATAAGATATATACAAGCCCAAAGTGCAAAATGCACAAAGTAAAAATAAACAAAAGTACAATAAAGTAAAAATGTGCAAGTACTAAAAAGAATAAACAAAAAATAAAAGCAAAATTGTCTAAATGGTTCACCAAAATATAACTCTACCGATGAAGGCGACCTCCCCACACTTAAATCATAGCATCATCCTCGATGCTCTCAATGAAGCCGGGTGAGAAGGATCATCGCCCACTGCATCTTTATCGTCGCCTGTCGAAGGATGTGCCTTTGGCTTTGTCGGCTATGGCTGTGCAGGTGCTTGTGGCTCTGTAGGATGCTCAAGCTGAGTCTCCTCCTGCTGGGCCTCCTCCTGCTTGTTTTCATCCTCCTCAGAGTGCTTCGAGGGTGTGTCAGGCTCAGAGGGGATGTCAGTACGCCCCGAAGTCATAATCAGCTTCAGATGTGCATAGCGTCACTTGTTGTGACGCTCAGACTGCTCATAGCATCGCTGATTGCGGCGCTCCATCTTATCAAGGCGCTCAAAAAGCACTGCACAAGACGGTAGACCGACTATGATGTAGATGAAGGTGCTGATCGAGATGGTGCAGATGGTCCTGCTACGGCTGAAGAAGTAGTCGGCTCAGTAACTGCTGCTATGGCTACTCGGTCTCTGCGCTGGGCTACTGGGCGGTCACTAAACCAGTCACCCCAAAGGATAACCTTCTTCTTACCATGAGCGGCTGGTGCCTCATTGCCCTGCTCTCAGGGTACCTCAGCCCGGTGAGCTAGCTGTGTGACCAAACAAGGGAATGGTAGGTTGCCTCTGATATTGGCCCGGTACATGTATCTCCTGATGAGGCGTGGAAGGTACATCTCCTTTTCCTCTAAGACACACCAAATCAGAACTATCATATCAGTCGGGACCTCAGTAGCATGAGTACTGGGCATGACATAGGTACATAGAATCTGCTGCCATAGCTTGGCCTCCTTTGTCAGATAATCGAACTTAATGCCTCTCGGAGTCTCTTTCTTGGATCTTGCTCCCAAGGGGTATCAGGAAGGGCAACCGTATGATGTACTACGTCCCAATCAAAAGTCATGCATTTAATATCCTTCTCCGCCTGATGGAAAGCATCCTTATCACTGATCTTAGGCTGAAAGTAGAGGATGTCCTCAATAGCCTCCTCTATAATCAGAATCTCCATGTCTCTGAGATGAACAGCATCAAGGGTCACTCGGTAGTAATTGCAATAGAATTCCCGGATCCAAGACTCGTTCACTCGCACTAGCTCTTTGTCCAGAAATATCCAACCCCTCTCTGCAATCCGACGCTCAGTATACTGCTTCAGATCGGAGGGTACAGCTAGTCTCTTTTCCACAATGAGGTTCCGCTTATCAAAGTGCTCAAATCTGAGCTCACAGTATAGGTTGGCAAACTTATATGGGTTGTTAGAAGGCGTAGCTTGGTCAGCCTTATCCTTCTCATTAAGCTTCCGCTCAGATAAGCCTGAGGTCACTGGTTCAGTGGATGGCTGCAACCTTTTCCTCTTACTTGAGGTGACCTTGGCTTTGCCTTTCCCTCTGTCAGACATCCTGAAAATAGAAATTATAGGATATAAAATATTAAATAAAACAGAGGGAAGAAAAGAAGGTAAGCAAGCAGACAGAAAGCCAGAAACAAAAGGGTATTGACCTAACTTGAAACAAAATTAAGAACAGAAAAGAGGTTCAAAATCACTTGGTCAATCAAGGTTCTATTTGACACAGAATTTCGTCATATAGTTCCTTGTTACCATCAAACAAGTAGTTCAGATAAAGGAAAGCAAAGAAGGGGTGGAAATGCTAGCCGACCAATTCATGAATTGAATTTGGTAGTAATCAAGTAGGAATAAAGTCAAAATTTGCCAAATTCAGTTCACAATTGGAAATTAATAGCATAAAGATTTTAGAAAAATTCGACAGCATTCCGGTAATAATTTGAGCGTTCCCAGATTAAAACAGCAGTAAACAACAAGTCATATGAATTTAGAGGAATTCAAACAGATACAGCGAGCAGTAATTCCATATGATTCAGATAACATTAAGCAAAACAAAACAGCTCAAAACAACATAGCAGCATTCCTTCATTGAGAATGAACAAAAATAATGACTTGAAACACAGCACCAAATCAGCAACAATGCACAAAAGCAGTAGATACAGGCAGCATTTCTTTATTGAATTCAGTAGTCAATTACAAGTGATAAAAGTTTAACAATTACACATAGCTCAATCCAAGAATGAAGTTCAATTTGAAATAACGACTCAGCAGCAGGAATTGTTTGTTTTAAAACCAGCCACCAAAAAGAAAAAGCAAGAATTTATAACCGGGCAGCATTCATTTCTTTGAATTTATCAACCAATCATAAGTATTCAACAAGAATTCAGACAATTAGGCATCCTAAATCGAGTGATTAAGTTCAGATTGGAGCAAGAAATAAAATACAGCAGTAGTGATCTTCATTTTGAACAGCAGCACACATAATCCACAATGTACTGAGCATCAATGCATGACAAGCACAAAGAGTTGCAATGAGCAAACAATTTGTTAACACATACATTAAAGCAGCAGCATCAATTAAGCTAGTGTAGCACAGAGCAAATCAATGAAGCAGTAACAGTTCCAAACAGCAGCATGACCCACAATTCTAACAGAAATTAAACTAACCTAACTAAATTACTTAAACATGATAATAAAAATAAGAAAAGAAATATAGAGAATAGAGACAGGGGAACCTGGGAGAAGCAAAAGCAAAAGTGATAGAGGAAGGGAAATGAAGAGTGGAGCAAAGTAATACCGGCCCAGAGGCGGTGACACAGTGGGACTGAGGCACTATGAAGAACGCAGAACTCAGAGGGATGACAGTGCAGAGCAGAGAAGTACCAGATTCTGTCCTGGGTGCAGCGACGAGAAGAAAAATGGCTGAGAGGGAAGGAAATGGTTGGCGGTGGTGAGCTGTTGAGCGCCGGTGGCAATGGGTGGCTGCAGCGGCTGGTATAGTGACAAGGGTGAACGGCTGAGAAGAGTAGGAAAAAGGGAGAGGAGGAAAAATGAGAAGAGAAGAGGGGAAGAGAGAACGATCGGCGGCGGTGTGGTCACCGGAGTGGTGTTCGGTGGTGGCGAGAAGCAGAAGCTCAAGGATGGTGGCTATGGTGGGTTGGGTACTAGAGGGAAAAGAAGAGAAAATGGAACGTTGAGGGACAAGGGCGCGAATGGCTAGGGCTTGCACGTCTGGGGGTGTTAGTGAGTTTGAATCCATACGTACACGTCACCGACGCATGCACGTAGGTGGAGAGAAATCAAACGCATCGGGCGAATTTGTGCGAAACGCACAATTCCACCGCCGTTTTAGCGCAACTCTCTCTAACTTTGCATTGGGGTTAACTTTGATATGACGCGTACGTGTCTGTCACACCCACGCGTGGAAGGCCAGAAATGAATACAACGCATACGCGTCAGCCACGTGCACGCGTGGGTTGAATTGTGCCTCTAGCACACCAGCCACATGATTCTATCACAACTCTCTGTTCGTTAGATGGGAGAGCAAAATTGGTATCGACGCCCACGCGTCGCCCACGCGTACGTATGGGTTGCATCTTTTTTTTATATATATAACAAGATACCAAAATAAATCCAAATATTATTAAACCAGTAAAACCACGACTTAAACTAAATAATTCTAACTAAAAATAAAAATTCAATTTATTATCAACATAAATAAAAGATAAAATTGGAAGAGTTTACCATGGTGGGGTGTCTCCCACCTAGCACTTTTAGTTAAATTCCTTAAGTTGGATATTTGGTGAGTTCCTTGTCTTGGTGGCTTGTGCTTGAACTCATCTTGAAACTTCGGCCAACGCTTGGACTTCCAATAAGCTTCGACATTTTTGAATGAATTCACCAAGCCTTGACGAAGTTCTTCACAAGCTTTGAGCTCCCAAAGTTGATCCTCTTGTATGCCGGGATCCCAAATCTTATTTCTACACCCGTTTGTAAGTTGATCATCATTGTTCTAACCGGGTGGTAAGCAGTCCAAACTCTCAATGCAATACCAAACTCTTCTCTTAGATCCAACCAAATGTTCACTAGTCCCACCCTTGCATCTAGCTCTTGAAATATCAACCTTGATGAGCCTTGATTTGTAACTCCAACCACTATACGTCCTTCTCTTATGCTTAATTCCACAAAGATTCCTAAGTTGGCCATCAGTTTTAAGAATACTATACTCAAGTGGGATATTAAAGCCAATAGAGATAAGTTTTACCCACTCAAGTGAAGGAGTAGATGGCGACCTAGGTAGAGAAGTCTCCAATGCTCTTGACAAAGCATACTCAACTCCCGTCCATCCTTTTCGAAGGACTTCCATTTCCACATCATTCTCAAACTCACTCAGAGAAGGTTCTTCATACCCAAGGAGTTCATTTGCGGATGTAGATTCATCACTAGGAAGACTTGATTCATGATCATCATCACTAAGGGAACTTGCTTCTTGATCTATTCCATCCAATTTTTCATAGGGAATATGCCATGGAGGTTGTGCACTAGCCTCCTTAACATCAATTTCAAGCTTCTTGGAGGAATACTCTACAACTCTAGATTCCTATGGAGGTTTGGCATCTCCTAAGTCTTCAACCACTTCCTCTTCTTCAACTATTACGACTTCCTCCACTTGTTCCAATACAAAGTCACGTTCTTCATTGTCCACCGGAGTTTCTAGTGTCTCCTTCAGGCTACTCTCTTCTATTGATTCTCCACATGTAGCCATGGGAGTACTTTGAGTGTCAAAGCGCAGAGAGGCTAAATTACCTACTACCTCGGTCAAGGTAACTATGAACTCTTGTGTCGTCCTTTGCATTTCTCTTTGCTCTTGAAGAAGAACACTTAGAGTATCATTCATTGGAGATTGGGCTAGATATGAGGGTTCATTGCTTGGGGGGAAAAGTTCACGATAAGAGGGTGGTTCATCATGATAAGGATATGGCGGTTTAACACTCTCCATCTTTTCCACTTGTTGCACAACACACTTCAATCCCTTGTTCTCAAGTTGAGATATGTTAGCCATGAGAGCTTCGTGTGCTTTCCAGCTTTCCACTCACTCCATTTGATGAATGTTTCTTGAAGTTGATCCAGTGTTTTCTTGAGACGATCCCTTGAATCTTCTTCCACTTGGATAACATGATTAGGATCATATGGCTCTTGGGTTGATGGATATGGACAAGGTGTATATGGAGGTGCTGGTTCTTGGGAGTAGTTGGGTTGGAATTGGGGTGGTTCTATGTATGGCTCATATGGCTCATAAGGTGGTTGGTATGGCGGATAAAGATCAGGATCATATGAGGGTGTTTGGTAGTAGGGGGCTTCTGAGTATAGTGGTTCAAAGCTATGTTGAGGAGGGGGTTCATAGGCATATGGTGGGGCTTGTTGGTAACTACAAGGGGGTCTACCACAGCTATTATCTTGGTACGCATCAAAGAGTGGTTCTTGTTCATAGTATGTTGGTGGAGGTTGTTGCCAAGAGGGTTGATCAAATTCTTGAGGCTCCTCCCATCTTTGATTATCCCATCCTTGATGCAAGTTTTCATAGTAATCTCCACTTCCTACAACATAATTGTAACCAAACTCATAGCCAAAAGGGTGAGAATTCATAGTAGCAAATAAAAACAAAAACTAATAAAAATAAGCAACAAAGTCCTAAAACTAACAAACAAGCAAAAAGCAAATATATACAATAACCAGTAATAAGGCACACGTTTGCAATTCCCCGGCAAGGACGCCAAAAATTGATGGAGAAAAAATTGTCGGTAAAGATTTTCACAAAAAATAATCATGTTGTAAGCATAGATCTAAACCGACAATTAAACCTCAATCAAATTTAATTTGTTTGTCACTTAAGCAAACCTAATAAAATTAACCGAAGTATTAAACCTCGGGTCATCTCTTAAGGAATTGCAGGGAAATGTACTTATAATTGGTTATGAGATTGTATCTTTTTGGGTTTTGAAATGTTGAACAAGGAATGTAAATAACAAGAAAATAAACTAATAATTAAGAGAAGTCCTAGCAAGGATTGAGAATTAGAATTCCTATCCCCATTATCATAGTCACTTGTGGTGGTAATTGCCTTTTGCTCTCACTTAGTTAACCTCTAACAATTAAAGGTAAGTCAAGTGAGCAATTCAACTTGAGTTCACAAGTCCTAATCAAAGATTAGAGTTAGTGAAGCTCAAGCTAACTAGCAAGTTTCAATCATCAACCAATAAGAGACTTTGAGAATTCAAGAGTCTCTAATTACTCAATCTAAGCTAAGAACATAAAAAGCTAATTTAAAATCCAACCAAGCATTTTACCAAACAATTGGTAGGCACAACATAAAAACATAGAAAATTATTAAGAGATAATAAAATCTAAACAACCAATTGCAAGCATCAATAACGCAAATTGAAGAAAGCAATCATAAATATGGAAAACACAAATTGCATTAATATGAAAATTGAATCTAACATCAAGGGTGCATAAACAAAAGTGGAAAATAAATAAATCAACAAGATAAACTAAAGTGCTAGAATGGTAGAATGTAGAATAGAAACTAAAATAAACCAATATGGAAATCTAAATTGAAGAAGAAATAGAATTAAAACCTAAAACCTAGAGAGAGGAGAGAGCCTCTCTCTCTAGAAAACTACATCTCAAACCTAATGTGTGAATAATGAATTGTGTATCCATGATTCCCCCACTCTACAGCCTCTATTTTATGTTTTCGAGCTTGGAACTGGGCCAAAAATAGCCCAGAAATTGCCCCCAGCGTCTTCTATGTAATGCAGCACGTGACGCTTTGTCACGCATACGCGTCGTCCACGCGTATACGTCGCTTGGCAAAAAATCCTTGTCATGCATACGCGTCATGTCACGCGTATGCGTCGCTTGTCTGCTGCGCTGGTCACACGTACGCGTTGCCCATGCGTACGCGTCGCTGCCAGCTTCTCAAAACATCATTTTCTTGCGTTCCTTCCACTTTTGCATGCTTCCTTTCCGTCCTCTAAGTCATTCTTGCCCTATAAACCTTGAAAAGACTCAGCAAACATATCACGGCATCGAATGGTAATAAGAGGAGATTAAAATTAACAAATTTAAGGCCAAAGAAGCATGTTTTCAATCAAAGAATAGAATTAGGAAGGAAAATGTAAAACATGCGAATTATATGCATAAGTGTGAGAATAATGGAAAAAAATATACTAAATTAGGCACAAGATAAACTCTAAAACTTGGGTTTATCAGCACCTTACTACTAGATCGTGAATTACACCTTGAAGCTTCAATATTCCCTTTAGTACTCCTAAAGCACTCTCTATAGTTTAGAAAGCATCAAACTTGGATTCTGCGTGAGGCATGTTGTATCTTCAATCATTGACACTAATTTTGAGTTTTGAACTTGCACGGACTCCACCTCTGCATATCTTGTTTCTTTGACACCTTGTTTATGGATTCATAAGCGGCCCTATTTAGGGGCAAACTCCTCTATCCTTTTTAACTATCCATCTTCCTCGACAAGGTCCTATTTGGGATGTTGAGAGAGAAAGATGTTCTCTTATGGTTTGAAGGTGTATGCGAAGAACATGAGTTGTTCTTTGAATGCCTTTGTGGCGTCTTTTTTTCCTTTTCTATTAATCACAATCACAAATTTTAAAGCATTCTAATACTTAGTTTTAGTTTTATTTTATTTTAGGTCTTGTACTACATCAATATATATCATAAAATTCAATATTCTAAAAACCAAATTGGACCGACCAGTTCAACCAAATTAACTAGAAATTAGTTATCTATCCGATTTGATTGACACAGAAAACTGTCTTATAAAAAACTGAATTAAAAATTGGCTGAACTAGTAATTATCTGATGAACTGTCAGAATCGATCAAATTTTTTTCTGTTTAGTACATATATAAAATGAAAAATCAGAATTACCCAGTTCCTACCCCCGTCTCTTTCTCTCTCTCACTGTGAAAAATTCAAACTAACCCAACCACCATCCCATTGCCGAACTCTTCTCTTCCGGTAGAAGGCAATGTCGTCGCTGGCGTAGACAGACCGTGGGTGTCATTGTTGTAAGACTCGTAAAAATATTAATTAGAAAATTAATTAATTGATTGATTAAGAGTGAGTTAAGGGAATTTTAAAACTTTTTGGACAGGGTTAAAAATTTACAGATAAAAATCAAACTCAGAAAATTAACTAAAGCGCAAAAATAAAATTATTTGTGTAAAAATACGTACCAACGTTATAATTAACTGTACAGACTTAAGTCTGTCCAGTACTGCGTATGAGAAAAATAAAAGTGTAAAAATAACCAGAAAAATATTTACAATTTATAAAATTTTGCCCTTAGGTGGGGCCAATGGGCGAAAGGACAAAAATATCCCTCACCCATTTGGATAAAAACGTGGCTCACACCCTCTTTTCTCCAAAATTTCATTCATTTCACCAAAAAGAGGGAGAGAGCCCGAGACTTGAGAGAAGAGAAGGAAGAGAAACCCTAACACTATTCACATACACACTCAAATCCACTTTTTTCACATACCGGAGCTCCGATCCGATCGACGACCCATTTTCGGTCACGCATTCATCTTATCATCCTCTTCGATTCTATCTAACTTTGTAGTGAGGACTCGCAAGAACTCTGCCCCATATTTGTTTTTTCTACTGAATTCATGTTTTGGTAATGTGAGGTATTGAAAATTGTAATTTGATGCTTTAAGAGAAGCTCAAGCACAATTTCTAGCAAGGTTTTGACCCATGATCATGAAGAGCAAGGTAAGAAAACTCAATCCTTCCATTTTTCTCAATTTTATGTGAAAATCCTAGTGTAAACCATTAAAAATTTGATATAGTTAGGTTGAATAGAGTACTTGAAGCTTGAATTTGGAGTGAAATAGATTGCTTGGATTGATTTTGGAGCGGGTTGATTGCGTGGATTGATTGGTGAGGACTTGGTGGAGGTTTGGGTTGACTGAAAGGGAAGGATCAAGAGGTTGGAAACCACCGTCAATGAAAGTACGATTTTTGGTTTCGAGTAAACACCATATAATGCTATGTGAAAACTTAGGCTAGAAGACCTTAAGATTTGGATGAATTATTGTTGATAGTAATGGCTTAGTGTGAATATTTATGTCGAATGATTGTTAATTATTGAGTGAGTTTATGGATGGAGGCCTTGATTGATTAAATTATGTGCTTTGGTATGTGTTAAATTATTATGGTATATTGATGAGATTGGATTTTTGTTAATAAAATATAAAATTAGGTTGTTGATTTATGTTTGTTTGGGAGTTATATGAAGAAGGGATTAAGGAGGAGGTAAAGTTGAGATATTGATGAGAATTTTGTTGGTTTTGAGTTTTGGATGAGAATGACTGTTGAAATGTGTGAATTTGATTGGTTAATGGCTATTGAATGAAAATTGGACCAGAGGCTGTAATTGGGTAAGTGTTGGTAAGTTTAGTAGTAATGATATGTTGTGATGTGTTGTTAAGGTATGAAATTGGTTTGATTGATTAAATTGTAGGTTATGGTTTTTAGTGAGAAACGATATAGTTTTTATAGTAGAGACTTATATTTGGTGAAGAATGGAGTATTTGATGAATGGATGGAGTGTTAATAATGTATGAGCTTTGATTGATATGAGTGTTAAAAGATAAGGATTTGGAAAATGGTAAAAAACTGAATTATGCAGAATTTTGGGTAAAATAGAAATTTTGGCCAACTTTGACGAGGCATAATTTGGCGTTCGAAGCTTGGAATTGAGAGAAATTGATCTTGAATTAAAATTAGGGATGTGTATTTTAAAACCGTCAAAGAATGGAGAGAAAACAATTTTTGTACCAAAAGTTATGAGTTTTTGAAGTTCGGATGTCGCTGTTGAAAATTCTACAAAATTGCAGAATTTGCACTATGTGCGTGCGCAAAGGGTCATGCCCACACACAAGACAGAGGAAAATTCTAGCTCTATGTGTCTTTGCATGCGCACAGAATTGTGAGTGTGCACACATCCTAATTTCTTGAAATGCTATTTTTTGACTGTTTAGCCTTCCCGACAAGCTTGTAACCACCTCTAACCTCCGTATGACATCCAGTAACCAAATTTTAAGCTTTGAAAAGAGTGTGGGTAAATATAATTAATTGAATTGATTAATTTCCAGACAAAAACTTCGGTAACTGGATAAAAATTTTTAGGGATGGTGGTTCCTTTCGTCCACAGTGAGAACGGTGGTTTAGTTCCGCTTACAAGATAATAACATTGATCAATTGATAGACGAATGAGGCTAAGATTGGTTGAGATTATGATTACGGTTTAGTAAAATTTGATTAGAGGCTTATGTCAAAAAGTGAAGGCTTATATGAGGCATATGATAAAAACTATAAATAAAATATATATATACTAGCGACTATGATTGTGATTGTGACTGACATATGATAACTGAATTAGCAAAAATGTGGGTTTTGTCCCACTTGCATTATTGATGTTGTGGGGATGGTGGTTCGTCCTGTGGACGGTGGCTTTCTCTCACTCATGGATAGACAAGTTGAAGTTGAGGATTCCCTCTCTTGTTGCGGTGGATGGGTACTATATCCCAAGAGTGTGACGGTCACTATATATCTCGATAGTGTGGCGGACACTATATCCCAGATTGCGTTGCTTCTAGTGAGATGGTGGAAGGTTGAAAATTTCCTTCTTTGTGTTCCTCCTGGGGAAGCACGACACAGAGACAATGTCCAGGTTAGCTACCAGATGTAAGACCTCAAATTTTTAAAAATTTAATAATAAATTTATTTATGATTTATTTTATTTAATTAAGATTATATTTTAAGAGATTTTATATATAAATTAAGCAATTTCTTATTTATGATTTAAAACTTTAGTAATTGCACAATAATAAGAATTTTATATGCTTTAAGTTGAATAATTAGATTTTTAACTTTATTTTATGATTATAAAGAAAATTAATTTTTATTATCACTAATTATTAAATTGGAGTATTTATTTGAAAATAAATTTTAAGTTGATAATTAAATAGTATTTTTATAGATAATATAATTGGATTAAATTTGATTTTTAATTAATTCTCTACCCAAACCCTAATTTCTCAAATCAAAACCCTAATTTTAACCCCAAATTCCCAAATTGGAACCCACTAACCCTACCCTAAACCCTAAACTGCCTCACCGCCAATCACCCACTGCCATCCCCTTCTCAATATACACACATACAGCACCCAAAACCCTCAGCACACATACATTAACGTATAACACACCACCACTCACACACGTAGATTTGGAGAAGAGAGAAAGAGAGGGTGCCAGTAGAGGAGAAGAGAGGAGGGAGCTGCCCAGTGCCGCTACCACGCCATCGTTGCATCCCGTCGCCGTTCAAGCCACTGCCGCCACCATCCCGTTAAGCTACCACACTTGAGGAGCCCCGATCCATCCACAAGACGCCGTCACACACCAGAGGGATTGGGCAAAGAGAGACGCGAGGAGTGATGACAAGTCATCCTAGCCTATTTTAGCTAGTCTTTTTCTTTAGTTTTCATTAGAATTATGCACTTTCTTGAGCTACAAGCAAGCTAATTGAGTAGATTTTCATGTTTCCCTTGATTGAACCAACCATATGTGAATTCATGCCATTTCATGAGGTTTTGTGCTATATTTGTTGCATACTATGAAAGAATGAATATCTCATGATTTTGAGCATAGCTTTGATTAGTTTGGTTGATTAATGATAGGTGAAGAAAGCTTGGAGAAAGGTTGAAGCAAAGAGGAATGGCTAGAAGTGAAGAATGGAAGTTGATCTTGGAGGCATGAAGTTAGCCCCAACGTTAGCCCCCTAACTTGGAGGCTAACGTTGGGCATGAAGTACTCCCTGGGCTCCCCACGTTTGAGCCAACGTTAGCCCCCTAACTTGGAGGCTAACGTTGGCACATGACATTGCAAGGAAGAGGCCAACGTTAGCTCCAACGTTAGCCCCCTAACTTGGAGGCTAACGTTGGAACTTGAAATTCATCCCTGGGCAAGCCAACGTTTGCGCCAACGTTAGCCCCCTAACTTGGAGGCTAACGTTGGCACATGAGTTATTAAGTGGGAGAAGGCCAACGTTTGCGCCAACGTTAGCCCCCTAACTTGGAGGCTAACGTTGGCACATGAAGCACAAAGGGAGGGGCACCAACGTTTGCGCCAACGTTAGCCCCCTAACTTGGAGGCTAACGTTGGCGCCACTAGCACTAAGCAAGGCCAACGTTAGGGTCAAAGTTAGACCCCTAACGTTGGCACCAACGTCCAAACCAGGAAATCATGCTTGCTGCTATGAAAAGTTGGGGTCAAAGTTAGACCCCTAACTTTGGCCCTAACGTTGGGACCAACTTTGGCTAACTTCAAAACCGGTTCAATTGGTTCACTTCGGTTCTTCTTCAAACTTCAAGAGCAATCAACCAAGGCCTCTTTCAACCCAATTTCACCAAGAACAAAGGCCCAACTCAAGGCTTGAAGATCATTTTGGAAAGTGTATAAATAGGATAGAATTCAAGTTATTAAGGGAGCTTTCCTTTTGGAATTTTCATAAGAGTTTTTGGAGAGCTTTTGTTACTGAGTGAACTTTAATTTCTTTGCTTTCATTGCTTTCAATTTCATTTTACACTTGTCTTGGATCTTGGATTGGAGAATTGAAGAAATTCTGTTTCAATCTCAATCTTGGATCTCTCTGTTTCTTTACTGTTGATTGAATTTCATTTCCGGTTCATTGTTCTTCATCTCTTTTCTTTGCAATTTACATTTTCTTTGCAATTGTTCTTGTTGGATCTAGGAAGGCATTGAGATCTAGACTTGGTTTCCTAGTCTCTGGGTCCTGAGATCCAAATCTCCAATTTACATTCTGTTTCTTGCGTTCTTATGTTCATTTACTTTTCTGCTTCATATCCGGTTCAATCCCAATTCCCTTTTACTCTTCTGTTTGATGCAATTTAACTTTTCCTTGTTTAATTTCTGCAAATCCACATCCCAATCCCCTTTACATTTCAAGCAATTTACATTCCTTGCACTTTAAGATTCTGCAATTTACATTTCTTGCACTTTAAGTTTCTGCCATTTAATTTCTTGTTCTTTAAGTTTCAGCAATTTATTTCTTGTTCTCTTTACTTCAATGCAATTTAATTCTGCAAGTCACAAAACCACCAACCAAATCTTGATTCGCTTGACTAAATCAACCACTAAACTAAAATTGCTCAATCCTTCAATCCCTGTGGGATCGACCTCACTCCCGTGAGTTTTTATTACTTGATACGACCCGGTGCACTTGCCGGTAAGTTTTGGGTGTTTTGGGAGAAATTTATTTTCCTCCAAAATATCACATCAAGTTTTTGGCGCCGTTGCCGGGGATTGATTAGATTGACAATGATTAAGTGAGGTGGTGGTCTAGATCAAGCACTTTTTCTTTATTTTTCTTTAATTTTTGATTAACCCACTAACTGTTTGAATTTTTGCTTAAGCTAACTAAAACTTCATTCTAGCAGTAGATTGAAGTGTAACTGGTTTGTGTGTTCTTATGTTCTGCTTGTATGTCAGGTACAAGAAGAGCCATACCCAATTTTCATGAACAAGACGAAAGAACTCTCAGGAGGTTAAGAAGAGCTGAAAGAGGGAAAAGTATTGTTGGAGAAGAAGAATCAGATGAAGAATTCCACGAGATGGAAGGAGATACATCTAATCCAGAAGGAGGAGTCAATAATCAACCACAACAGAGGAGAGTATTGGCTTCCTATACCTTTGCAAATGCTAGACATTGTGGAAGTAGCATTCTCACCCCTAATGTCAATGCAAATAACTTTGAACTGAAGCCACAACTCATCACATTGGTCCAGAACAATTGCTCATTTGGGGGAGGACCATTGGAGGATCCAAATCAACATCTATCTACCTTCTTAAGGATCTGTGACACTGTCAAATCCAATGGCGTGAATCCTGAAACTTACAAGCTTCTATTGTTCCCGTTCTCATTAAGGGATAAGGCTGCACAATGGCTTGAAACTTTTCCCCAAGGGAGTATCACTAGTTGGGATGACTTGGTGACTAAATTTCTAGCCAAATTCTATCCACCCCAAAGAGTCATCAGGCTGAAAACCGAGGTGCAGACATTCACACAATTAGATGCCGAATCCTTGTATGAAGCATGGGAGAGGTACAAAGCCTTAATCAGAAAGTGTCCTCCAGAGATGTTCAATGAATGGGACGTGCTGCAAAATTTCTATGAAGGCCTGACATTGAAATCTCAGGAGGCATTAGATCATTCTGCTGGAGGTTCACTACAACTAATGAAAACTGCTGAGGAAGCTCAAAATCTTGTGGATATGGTGGCCAACAACCAATATTTCTTTGCTCATCAAAGAAGCCGCCAACCATCACAAAGAAGAGGAGTAATGGAGCTAGAAGGAGTGGATTCAATCCTAGCTCAAAACAAGATGATGCAGCAGCAAATTCAACAACAATTTGAGCAAATGGCCAAGAGGATTGATAGTCTCCAAGTTGCAGCAGTCAACACTAGCCAACCATCAACCACATGGGGACAGAGTGATGAAACTCACGAAGAACAACAACAAGAGCAAGTTCAGTATATGCACAACCAAGGACCAAATGAAGTATATGGTGATACATACAATCCATCCTGGAAGAATCACCCAAACCTCAGATGGGGAGATAACCATACCCAAAACCAACAACCATGGCAGAGGAACTCAAACCAACACAATCCAAGAAACAACCAAAATCACAACCAGCAGCAGACTAACCAAAACCCCTACAGAAAACCTCAAAACAACTACCCCAACCTCAACCAATACCAATCTAATAACCAACCAACCAACCAAAATGCTTACCATCCACCACCCACATCTCATAACCCACCTCAAGTATCACCTGAAGCCCAAAGAATCACTCACTTGGAAGCCATGATAGACAAAATGTTGAAATACCAAGAAATGGTAGCCAAGAATCAGGAAGCCTCTATAAAGAGCCTAGAGAGACAGATGGGGCAAATCTCCAAGCAAGTATCTGTTGAGAGATCTTCAAACGCACTGCCCAGTGACACAATTCCAAATCCCAAGGAGGAATGCAAGGCAATACAATTAAGGAGTGGAAGAGCGTTGACAAGCAACAATGACACTACAAGGAAGCAAGCAGAGAACATCAAAGAACCAACAGAGGATGAGAATCAAACAAAGGCAGATGAGGATAAGGAGCAAGATGTGATGCCAAACAAAGACACTGAGAAACTCAAAGAGAAGAACAACCAGCCACATAGCTCAAAGGAAGTAGCTCAGGGGCAGCAGCAAATGGGAAAAAGCATCACACCCCCACTGCCTTACCCTCAGAGGTTCAACAAAGAGATTAAAGACAAGCATTTCCACAAATTCCTTGAGATTTTTAAGAAGCTGGAAATCAACATTCCCTTGGCTGAAGCACTTGAACAAATGCCTCTATATTCCAAGTTTCTGAAGGATCTCATCAACAAGAAAAGAAGCTGGGATGAGAAAGAAACCATAAGAATTACTGAGGAATGCAGGGCCTTGATTCAAAAGGGGCTTCCTCCCAAGCTTGAGGACCCAGGGAGCTTCTTGTTGCCTTGCACCATTGGTGAATTAACCATCACTAAAGCAATGTGCGATCTCGGGGCGAGTATTAACTTAATACCATCCTCCTTGGTGAAAAAGCTGAATATAGAGGAGGTCAAACCAGTACAAATGTCTTTGGAGCTGGTAGACAAGTCTATGGTATACCCCAGGGGTGTAATTGAAAATCTTTTAGTCAAGGTGGACAGTTTTATTTACCCTGCTGATTTTGTGGTTCTAGAATCAAATGATGATAATGGTGACTCTGTTATACTGGGAAGGCCATTCTTGGCCACTGCTAGAGCTATCATAGACGTAGAGGAAGGGGAACTAACTCTCAGGATGCATGACCAGAGCATCACTCTGAAAGTATTACCAGAGGCACAATTCAGCAAGGAGGAGAAAGACTATATGAAGAGTGATCAGGAAAGCCACAGCAACATCCCAATGCTAAGGAATGTGCAGACTGATGAAAAAGCCCAAAAAGAGGATAGTAGAGTATTAGCCACTAAAAAGAGAGGCACCCAAGGAAAGCCTATGGCCAGAAAAGAAAGATCAACAAAAGGAAAGATGAAACGCAGAAACAAAGCAAAAAGGGGCTGGAAAAATAGAAAGATTCCAACAGAGGGGCTTTCCAAAGGTGACAAAGTGCAACTGATATATCAACAGTTGGGGGCAAATCAACAAACCGAGGATTACTACACTGTCAGCAACATACTATCATTAGAGCATGCTGAAATTGAACACCAGAGAACAAAGAAGAGGATCACGGTCAGGGGAGACAAGTTGAGGCCCTACAAGCACCAACCACCATAAAAGAAAGCTTCAATGTCAAGCTAGTGACAATAAAAGAGCGCTCCATGGGAGGCAACCCATGCTTTAAGATTCTTGTCATTTTACATTCAATAAATTATGATCACTTGATGCATGAATTCTTTTCTCTTTTCATGAACGTGTCCATTTATGGCATGCACTATTTTGAAACATATGCTAAGTTTGGTGTGTCTTCAAGCACACTTAACCAATATCATAAAGGATTTTGTTTCACATGCTTAAAATATTTTGATAGAGCATATGGCCGAACACTAAGTTTGGTGTCCACACAGCTTCATGAAAATTTGAAATTCATGCATCAATAATCATACTTTTGTTATTTTTCAAAACCTTATAAATAGAATTTTTTTTATGAAGGCATTAATTGTGATAAACCTTTTGACAGGAAACAAGTTTTATGTTCATCAAACCTTGATGCACCAATTCAAGGATACAATTAATCCTTCATGAAAAAAAAAGAGAGAAAAAGAAAGTATGATGAAAACAATTCTTATGAACATTTAAACTTCACTAATTGGAAGAAGAAACTCATTTTCTTTATATATTACCAAACATCAAGTTTGGTGTCTTCCAAAGGAAGTATCACGGTTTAAATGAGACAAGGATTGATGGTTCATAAAGTTTTAATAAAAAGTACACCCTTGCTACGGTTGGATGAGACTAATGTGTGTTGTCTTGTTGTGGTGACTAGGAAGTCAAAGAATCTTCAAAGAAAAGGACAAGACAAAGGAAAGCATAGCATAAGGACAAAATCCTATCACATGCTTCAAATAAGAAATCTGCCACTCCTTGAGAATGATCACGGCAAAGGCAAGGGAAGGAGCAAATTTTGTCTTCATTCATCCATACATGCACACCCTTGATTCCCATAAGGTCTAATTGCATCCTAGCCCTTCATTGCTCATTTAAAAGCATACCACCTTCAAGCCATGCACATAACCGAATCACTCCTCAACATAACAAGCCTTGTGCAATCTTTCTTCTACTTTAAACTCTAACCACTTAGACTTCTCTTCATAATCTCTTGTCATAACAAATTCAGTCCGAATCACTGTTTCCTCCAACCACATATCAAACTCTCCAACATTCTTCACATTCCCTCTCAACCAACCAAGTGATCATGGCATCCTCCTCAAGAACCAAACGACGAAAAGGAAAAGATCCAATAGTAGAGGAAGAAACTTATGAATATGACCAATGGAAGTTCAAGTCTTGGTCTCATCAAATGCAAATTCAATGGATGAACAAGAAAAAAATCTATCTTGAAATTCCATTCATGTTGCCGGATGATGGATGTCAAGAAATAAAGAACAAAATCCGGAAGAGGAGATGGGAGGAACTTACATCGCCAACCACCCGAGTTAATGCGAACATCATAAGAGAGTTCTATGCAAATGTCCCAAGGATTGACATGCGTGAACCCCCAACGTACAAGAGCTATGTGCGTGGGGTGGAAGTAGACTTTAGCCCGGAGGCAATCAAAAAAGTCTTGAAACTAAAGTCAGTCCGCTTTGATGAACCGGGATACCAACAAAGATTGACTGAGGATCAAGATTATGAGGAGATTGCAAGAGACATTTGTTTTGAGAACTCAGAATGGGAAGGGGACAATAAGAACAAATACAAGTTCCTAAAGAGATGTAACCTCATTCCGGAAGCAAAAGGTTGGTATGAGTTGATGAAAAGATCAATTCTGGGGACAGTGAACACCTCAGAAGTTAACAGGGAGAGAGCCTTAATGCTGCATTGTATCATGGTGGGTGGAGAGATAAGAGTTCATGAAATCCTTGCAAGAGACATTCAAAAGATAGCTGAAAAGAATTCGGCCGGATCTTGGTTGTACTATCCGAGCACCATTTGGAAATTGTGTGCAAAGGCTAAAGTCCCATTGGAAGAGGAGAATCCAATGTGGTTAGGCCAAGGCATGCCCATAACCATTGAAAGGATGATGATGCCCCTTGAAGCACATCAAGGCCGAAGGCCACATGGAGGAAGGGAAGTAGAAGAACCAATGGAAGAAGATGAGCCACACATGGAAGAAGAGCCACAAAAGGAGGAGGAGCAGCCACACTTTTTCCCACATGGCAATATGGATATGACTCAAATGCAAGAAGCAATAGGGAGATTGTCTCAACAGTACACTAGAATCCAAGAGAGGCAAGAGGAATACCATTCTCTGTACTTGCAAAACCAACAAGCACAAGAAGAAAGAGAGCTAAGAATAATCAACAAACAAAATGAATTCGAGTCAAGATTTCTTGCGATGCAAGAAGAACATGCCTTTCAATCTCATGAATCTTTTGGGAAGTTGGAACAAATGCAAGCTGAAAGTTTGAAGGCTTTCAAAGAGTTCACAACACTCCAAGAAGCAAGGTATGAAGTGCAAGCCGATTATAATGTCAATAGCCAAATCAAACTAAACTATATTGGAGAACATATGCACAACATGGATCCGGCATTCCCAACTTTTGATGAATTTTTCAAAATGAGAAGTGAGATGGAAGTGAACAGGGCTATGAGACTTGAAGATAGAGTGGAAGAGGCTATGAATAGGGCTGGCTTTTGGCAAGATCAACAAGCACCAAACAAGGATGGTGGGAACACTAGCAGCCAAGTGTATGAAAGGAGGAAGAAGAGGCATGACAAATGAAAGGTGGACTTGCTCCTTGTTCAAAGAAAAAGCATGCATTCTATCTGTTCTAAAGTGTCTTTGCATTTCTAAATAATCCGTTTTAAAATCTTTGCATTGTGTGTATTTCTTTTAAAATAAATAGGCTAGTTTATGTGTGTACTTGTATGTTATTTTCACTTGACAAAAAGCATGTGTTGTCCCCTGCATCTTTAAATTCAATAAAAGAACAGTTTGAATGTGAAGTGAAATGGTCTCTGTTAGTTAGAAGTGGAATAAAAGTAAGTGGTGGTATGTGTGTGATTGTATAATAGCTCACTTTTAGTGAATAAAGAGCTAGGATATCTCCTTTTAAGTAAAGAGTGGCTACTGTCTATGAATCTCACTTAAATTAAAATTACTTGGTTAGAAAGAAAAACAAAAAGAAGGAAAGAACAAAGAAAGCCAAAAAGTGGCAAAACAAAAGAAAAACTAAAAGAAGCAAAGCTGGACACCAATAGCTTGAACCTTAAAATATATGCCTGTGATGTCTTTGTACTAGGATCTGCTTGGATTAGTAAGCTCTTAGGAGTGCCTCAACACTTGGTGACTTGGGTTAACTAACCCGGGATCATCAGCTGAAAGTCCACTATCAAGAGCAACCTAACTACAAGACATTTAGTAGCCCAAAGAGGTGCTGGGCATCAATGTTTTAAGAAGGAATGTAAGCCAAGTGTCTATGGTGAATAATGTGTCAAGTATAAAGAAAAGAAAATGAACTTGCTACACATGACACTCAAATAAAGCTTATGAACAAAGTAATAACCAAGGATAAAGGAATAATGAAAGGTCATAGCAGTATGCCACTTGAAGCTTGAAGGAGACTTTCTAGGCCTAGGAGTCAATAAGAAGTGAGTATTTGCATATCCACATAAAACCCCATGAACTATCAATAATACTCTGCTATTATGAACTTCCTCTTCCATTTCATTCTTTCTTCTTAATAATTCATTTCTTGCTTGGGGACAAGCAAGCTTTAAGTTTGGTGTTGTGATGACAAGTCATCCTAGCCTATTTTAGCTAGTCTTTTTCTTTAGTTTTCATTAGAATTATGCACTTTCTTGAGCTACAAGCAAGCTAATTGAGTAGATTTTTATGTTTCCCTTGATTGAACCAACCATATGTGAATTCATGCCATTTCATGAGGTTTTGTGCTATATTTGTTGCATACTATGAAAGAATGAATATCTCATGATTTTGAGCATAGCTTTGATTAGTTTGGTTGATTAATGATAGGTGAAGAAAGCTTGGAGAAAGGTTGAAGCAAAGAGGAATGGCTAGAAGTGAAGAATGGAAGTTGATCTTGGAGGCATGAAGTTAGCCCCAACGTTAGCCCCCTAACTTGGAGGCTAACGTTGGGCATGAAGTACTCCCTGGGCTCCCCACGTTTGAGCCAACGTTAGCCCCCTAACTTGGAGGCTAACGTTGGCACATGACATTGCAAGGAAGAGGCCAACGTTAGCTCCAACGTTAGCCCCCTAACTTGGAGGCTAACGTTGGAACTTGAAATTCATCCCTGGGCAAGCCAACGTTTGCGCCAACGTTAGCCCCCTAACTTGGAGGCTAACGTTGGCACATGAGTTATTAAGTGGGAGAAGGCCAACGTTTGCGCCAACGTTAGCCCCCTAACTTGGAGGCTAACGTTGGCACATGAAGCACAAAGGGAGGGGCACCAACGTTTGCGCCAACGTCAGCCCCCTAACTTGGAGGCTAACGTTGGCGCCACTAGCACTAAGCAAGGCCAACGTTAGGGTCAAAGTTAGACCCCTAACGTTGGCACCAACGTCCAAACCAGGAAATCATGCTTGCTGCTATGAAAAGTTGGGGTCAAAGTTAGACCCCTAACTTTGGCCCTAACGTTGGGACCAACTTTGGCTAACTTCAAAACCGGTTCAATTGGTTCACTTCGGTTCTTCTTCAAACTTCAAGAGCAATCAACCAAGGCCTCTTTCAACCCAATTTCACCAAGAACAAAGGCCCAACTCAAGGCTTGAAGATCATTTTGGAAAGTGTATAAATAGGATAGAATTCAAGTTATTAAGGGAGCTTTCCTTTTGGAATTTTCATAAGAGTTTTTGGAGAGCTTTTGTTACTGAGTGAACTTTAATTTCTTTGCTTTCATTGCTTTCAATTTCATTTTACACTTGTCTTGGATCTTGGATTGGAGAATTGAAGAAATTCTGTTTCAATCTCAATCTTGGATCTCTCTGTTTCTTTACTGTTGATTGAATTTCATTTCCGGTTCATTGTTCTTCATCTCTTTTCTTTGCAATTTACATTTTCTTTGCAATTGTTCTTGTTGGATCTAGGAAGGCATTGAGATCTAGACTTGGTTTTCTAGTCTCTGGGTCCTGAGATCCAAATCTCCAATTTACATTCTGTTTCTTGCGTTCTTATGTTCATTTACTTTTCTGCTTCATATCCGGTTCAATCCCAATTCCCTTTTACTCTTCTGTTTGATGCAATTTAACTTTTCCTTGTTTAATTTCTGCAAATCCACATCCCAATCCCCTTTACATTTCAAGCAATTTACATTCCTTGCACTTTAAGATTCTGTAATTTACATTTCTTGCACTTTAAGTTTCTGCCATTTAATTTCTTGTTCTTTAAGTTTCAGCAATTTATTTCTTGTTCTCTTTACTTCAATGCAATTTAATTCTGCAAGTCACAAAACCACCAACCAAATCTTGATTCGCTTGACTAAATCAACCACTAAACTAAAATTGCTCAATCCTTCAATCCCTGTGGGATCGACCTCACTCCCGTGAGTTTTTATTACTTGATACGACCCGGTGCACTTGCCGGTAAGTTTTGGGTGTTTTGGGAGAAATTTATTTTCCTCCAAAATATCACATCAAGGAGGGAGAAGGGATTCGCACTGCCAACTGTGCCATTACCGCTATGGAGGGTTGCCGTCGTCATGCTGGGCATCGTCTCGTCAATGCAGTATAGAGGGAGAAGTGGGTCACACGAGAGAGAAGAAAAAAATCACCTGTGACGCTGCCGGAGCTCCTGTCGCCATCAGATCCATATCCGCTTTTGTCACCATGGCCGCTGCCCTTCGAGCTACTGCCGTGGTGGTGGCTGCGCCTCTGGTTGCTGCGAAATGCTATCGAAGTTAGCCATTGGAGCTACGGTTACTCTGTTCTTGGTTTCTTATTGATACAGTAAATCATTCTTGCTCTAAAACTCTTTTAGTCGCTACTCTGTTTTAGATTATTGAGTTTTACGCGACGTTAATGTGATAGGGTTGAGCTATGGTTCTTGCGTGCTGTGTTAGTGTAAGAACCAGAATAACCGCTTTAATAAAATAATAATTTTGATTTTCTGAAATAGGTACGAAAATATAGTAGTGTTTTTCTTAAAAAATAAAGGTGAAATTTGAATTCAATGAATTTTTCTGAGTGAAAAATGTATCTTTTGCAAAAATTTTTTGTAAAAATGCATACTAGTGCTTAAGCCGGCAATACTGGCTCTAGTCTATCCAGTACCATGTATTGAAAAAAATAAGATCTTAAACATTTAATTTGTTGTTTTGGAAAGATAAAATAATTTAGAATTGAAAATCGGGCTCTAATCTTAAAGGTTTTGTCCAAAAGTTAGGCCAAACGAGCCAAAAATACTAACGGATTAGACCGAGCCCAAGTTGGGCTCAAGGTCCAACATATATGCTCCATTTAAGTGGCAAAACAACCACTTTCAACACAAAGAGAGGGAGAGCTCGTGTAGTTGAGAGAGGGAAGAGGGTTTGGCTTAGTTACTATTCACAACTACCTTCCGGTGACCATAACTTGAGCTACGGAGCACCGATTGACGAGCCATTTATGGCTATGTGAAGTTCTCGCTGAGTCCGTCATTTCTAGCTAGGCATTGTTGGTAAGAAATTGAAACTCAAGCTCTAGTTTCTAGGCCAAATATTTCCACAATTTTGGGTTTAATTTTTGAGTAAGTTTTGTGATTTTGATTGTTTAGGTGATCTCTAGTAGTGAGTAATTCTTGGGCTTTACCCCAATCACTGTTGGATAAGGTAAGGAACCTCTATATTCTTATGATTTGGTGTAGTGTGAGATTTAGTTATTAATGTATGGTAATATTGTATGTATAAAGCTTGTTTTTTGAGTTGGTTGTGGCTTTTGGTTTGGCTTTGGTGGTTTGGAGCTTGATGGAAGCTTGTTAGAATCAAGTTTTGGTGTTTGAGCATATTGGAAATCGGCCAAGGTATGGTTTCGATTTTTTTTATATAATATGAAATATTTTTGGACACTTAGGCTAGTGGACTTTAAGATAGGATTGAATGACGTTGGTGTATGATTAATTATTTTTGAATTTATGTTTGATGATGAAGAGGATGATATGAAGTGTTGGAATGTGTGATATATGAATTATGATGATAATATGATGAGCATTGGTGATGTTTATGATTATAATAATTAATGAAGGATATTGATGATTATGATGTGTGGTGATAAATGTTGATGATGATATTGGGTTTTGAATCTTATGGTTGGTAAATGATATTGAATGGTGGTGAATGATGCTTATGAAGAGTTAAATTATGTAAAATTGTTAAGGTTGGGATCCTGATTTATGAAATTGTTGATTTTTGATAAATTATGGTGGAAAGATTAAGTGAAATGGAGGTTGAGTTGATTTAAGTGCAAAGGAATAATAAAGTGTAGTATGTGGTAGTGTTGTGTGATGAATTGAGTAGGTTTTGGGTTGGTTAGGTTTTGAAATTTGGAAACTAGAGAACTTTGATGTTTTTGTGTAAAACTTGATTTTTGGTAAACTTTGGTGGATCATAACTTGAGCCTCAGACATTGAAATTGAATGATTTTAAAGTGATATAAAGATGATTTCAAGAGCTTTAAAATGATATAAAGTTTGAGAAAAATAGAGTTTCGTAGAGGAAGTTATGATCATTTGAAGTTAGGTATAAAAATTTGATTTCTGCAGCTTTAAGATTTTTCTAAGTTTATTGCAGCATGTGTACGCAGCTGAAAACACGTTATGTGAGCATTCCATTCGGGTTGGAACACTCGCGTACATGAACAAGTGCCACGTACACAGACACATTCTTTTTCTACGTGTGTGTACACACGGCAGGGGTGTGCGTACGCACAGACTCTATTTTGCTCAAAAATGATTTTTCTTCATTTTTCAAGGGTTCTCTAGCCTTCCAAACTTCTTTATCTACTGTATGAGATTGCAAATTAGTAATTAGGCCTTAAGATTGATAGAGATAGTCTGGTAAATCAAATTAGTGAAATTTTGTATGAGTTTAGAACCGATGACTTAGGTTTTGGAAGGTTGTGGACGAAATTATTGTATGTTGAATTGTGAAGTATGTCTTTGAGGAGATTTTGAGAAAGGAGAATGATTATGCTGAAATAGAAAGTTGATGATGGTTATGATAAGTTGAGAACTTGGAAAGGAATGATAAGTTTGATGGATATTGAAAGTTAATGCACTAGGCACTATATGCTTGGAACGATAGTATGCCGGGTACTATATCCTTGGAATGTTGAGACTTGAGAGTTGAGAATGGATTGAGAGGAGAAAATGGTGGTGATTGATGATGATTTGAGGTTAATGGACTTGTTGGATGTTGAAAGTGTGGCAGGCACTATATCCTTGGAATGATAGTGTGTTGGGCACTATATCCCTAGAATGATTTATGATGAAACATATGTTGTTATTGTTTTTTGTCTCTACCGCAAGAGTGTGCCATGCACTATATGCTCGGAATGATAATGTGCTAGACACTATATCCTCAGAACAAAAGCGTGTCAGGTGCTATATCCTCAGACGTGGCAAAAAAGGCGACATCCGAAAGGATGTGTCGGGTTGGCATTTATGGACTGAAAAGTGATATCACAAGCCAATAGGACAGGCATTCATCATGTGCATCTTCTATGTGTTTTTCTTACTCTGCCTAATTGCATTTTGCCTAAATGCATAATATGCTTACTTGCTAATTTTTCTAATTGTTGTACATGTATATTACTTGTGTTTTACTTGCTTGCATTATCTGTGACTATCTGGTGCTGAGGAGGTTAGGTTGGCGGTGGCAATGGGATCGCGTGGAGGGTAGGTTGGCGAAGGCTGTGGGACAGTGGTGTAATTTGGTATTAGTTAAAAATCCCCTAAGTTTAGATAACCCTGTTTATGGTTTATGGTCTAAGTTATTTATTTTGTTAAGCTTAAATATCGGTATTGTTGTGAATTCTAAGATTGCCTTCACATCTCGGAACCTTACATCTTATATATTGGGCACTATTACCATACTGAGAAACTCCGGTTCTCATATCATATATTGTTGTTGTTTTTCAAATGCAAGTCGCAACCCACCACGGTGAGTTTGAGGACATGGTGACAGAGCGGAGAATGATCTTTCTTATGTTCTATTCTACTTTACTTTTGTTGTAGTTATTCTCTCATCCTTTATATTTATATAACTTTGTTGCCTTAGAGGATTTATTTCTAAAAGCTTTGAGAGATAGGTTGTTGTTATTTTTTCAACTTCAAAACTCTGTTGTATGCAGTTTGACTAGTCGGCCTAAACTCCGCAGGCTGTAACTAGTCCTTCTTTTTGTATATCATACTTATATATATCCTGTTTACTTTAATTATTACCATGTGTATCCTAGAGCTATCTACAAGGTTATATATATGTATTATGTCTTGTTCTGTCCGTACCTACGCACTTAGTTATCGTGTGTCGACGATTCGCGTTTTTTCATTTCGCTTTATGCGACTTTGAGCTTTTATTCCTTCATCAGGCTTCTAGTATTACTATTTCCTTCTATATTTATTACTGCATGAGCTTTAGAACTGTTATGATGCTTTTTTATCCTTCGCTTTATAGCTAGAGGTAAGGCTTAGAATAACGAGGTGTTACATTTAGAGGCTGTGAGTGCAGCGGGGATGGTCAGTATTGATGCTGCTGCTGTGAGATAAGAATAGAAACGCAATTTATTACGTAATTGAGTCACAAATGAGGTAGAGATGATTTCTTAAACTCAATTCACTTTCAAAAATTGTTATAAGCCGATATTAATGCAAAAAATGTCTTTTTATGATTTTCGTAAGTTTTATGGATTGAATTGAGTTGCTCTAAATGATTGAAGTTATTTGTATGATTAATTCGTTGACTATTTGTAAAGGTTGAGTATTCTATTTTGTTGGTTCACTTGGTTGATTTAGTTTGTTTGATTTATCAGAAATGATCCTGAAAATTGGATATGATTTGAGATATGAAATTGATTTGACTTTGGAAATGGTTTGATTTTTAATTGGTTTGATATTATAAATGATTTGATATTAGAATTTGTTGAATTTTGGAAAATCATTTGAGATTTGAAAATGGTTTAGATGGGACCTGCGCAGGGTGGCAAAGTCTGAGTTTTACGGGAAGTGCTGTCGAAATTTTTATAAATAATTAAGAATAATGATTTTTGAGTCTTTGATGAAACGTTACGAGTTTGAAAAGAAGTTGAGATTGATTTATTTAATTGAAGCAATTTAATAACCTATTTTGTCTTAAGTTTATTTGAGGAAAGAATTATGATTTATAAGTACGATTGATGCTATGACAACGGTGGTTTTGTTCCCCTCACAGATTTGGTGAGTTGAGGATGAGGGATTCCCTCTCTTGTCATGGTATGGATGTGGGAAAGGTGGAAGGGCACTCTCCTTTGTATTGTTTTCCCCCACATTTTTCTCTGGTTGCAAGGTGGAAAGGCACACTCCTTCGATGTGGAAAGTCACACTCTTTCGTGATACCTCCAGGAGAAGGTGGAAAGGCACTCTCCTTCGTTTGTGTTCCTCCAAGGGATGCGCAACCTAGAGACAATGTCCAGGTTAGCTACCAGATGTGTCGAGTTCTGATAATTTAATCGACACGTGAGCTCACGGCCAGTAGGACAGGTATGCATCATAATTGCATTTGTTTGCTTTGTTTGTGTGTGCTTATGTGTGTTGGTTTGCCTATCTGATGAATTCTATTTAACTGGTAACTGTGAATACTTGCTGTAACTATTCTTTGAATATGTTAATTTGATGGATGTTGATTTGAATTGGGCCAGAGGCCGAGATGATTTGATTTGGACCGGAGGCCGAGTTGATTTGATTTGGACTGGAGGCCTTGATTTGATAAATTTGATTAGGTTGTCCTTGGATATATATTTAAATGATATGGTAAGGTAATTTATTTGGAATTCTTATAAACATGGTGTGAACGTTAAGTTTGGATACATAAATGTTGTTATATTTGAAAAGATTCATAAAACGAATGGAAATCACTATTTTTGAACTATATTATTTCCTTTAGATGTGTTCTCTTATGACACTTCTTAAAAACCCTCTACTGAGAACCAGCGAGGACGATGTTCTCACCCCCAACAGACTTCTCTTTTCAGGACAGACGAGGAAGCTCGTGGGTTTTTGTTAAGTTTTTGGATATGCTGCTTCTGTCTGTATACATATGTTATAGATTTTCCTTGCCTTTATTATTATAATCTTGTAAGAGGGATAGGAGTTGCACATTTGTATGTGTATAATTCTTATAAGATACTTATGTAAGAAGTTATGTAGATATGTATATACTTGTTTGTCTTTGAGATAAAGTATTTTTTTCAGTTTTTCAAAGAAAATAGCGAAACGGTTTCGAGTCAAAGGCTCCTATTTTAATATTAAGTATATGAAGTCGTCGTAATACTATTTTTGCTATCAGAGTGGCGCAGCCAGAAGCATGACATTCTGATAGTGAGGGTGTTACATTATGGTATCAGAGCAGTCTTTCCTGTAGAGCTTGAGGAATAGACTGACTATCCTTCAGTTGCATACTCTGAGTGTCTGTCATATTGTAGGTCTTGTCCAGATAACGAGAGTTAGAGCTTTATGCACATGACTACCTATTGATTAATGTCGTTAGTCTACCATTGCAAACATCAGAGTATTAAGTTTGGATGGCTTAATACTGATGGTTACGTATATAAGAGTACTAACGGGTTATCATAGGCGAAATAGAACTAATAGGTGACGCATATATTGGGGTTTGAGAAATGTAGAAGTTGAAGTTTGGGAAGTTTAAACTCTGAAGCTAATACGAGATTAGTATGCGGATGTTAATCACATCATTTTAACCCCAACCTGTTTTATAACCCTTCACAGCCTTGCTTTGTCATCACATGCTTGAACCATGTCATCTTTTGCGTCAAGCCTGCCTCGTAACTTCTGCTTTGCAATCACACTTCTACCCTTATACCTTTATACCATCTGAAAATCTAAGTGATTGAAACTGTATATATGTATATATGATGAGATCCTTTTTGCTTCTTCCTTAATTGTGTTTAAAAAGTAATGTTAATATAAGCCTCTCTTATTTTGTATCAATTTTCGAGGATGAAAATTTTTATAAATGGGGGAGGATGTAAAATCCCGGATTTTTAAAAATTTAATAATAAATTTATTTATAATTTATTATATTTAATTAAGATTATATTTTAAGAGATTTTATATATAAATTAAGCAATTTCTTATTTATGATCTAAAACTTTAGTAATTAAATAATAATAAGAATTTTATATGCTTTAAGTTGAATAATTAGATTTTAAACTTTATTTTATGATTATAAAGGAAATTGATTTTTATTATCTCTAATTATTGAATTGGAGTATTTATTTGAAAATAAATTTTAAGTTGATAATTAAATAGTATTTTATAGATATTATAGTTGGATTAAATTTGATTTTTAATTAATACTCTACCCAAACCCTAATTTTAACCCTAAATTCCCAAATGGGAACCCACTAACCCTACCCTAAACCCTAAATCGCCTCATCGTCACTCAACCACCGCTATCCCCTTCCTAATATACACACACTAAGCACCCAAAACCCTCAGCACACACACACTAACGCATAACACACCACCACTCACACACGTAGATTTGGAGAAGAGAGAAAGAGAGGGTGCCAGTGGAGGAGAAGCGAGGAGGGAGCTACCCAGTGCCGTCACCGCGCCACCATTGCATCCCGTCACTGTTCAAGCCACTGCCGGCACTATCTCGTGGAGCTACCACTGAGCTGCTACGCTTGAGGGGCCCCGATCCTCCACTAACGCATAACACACCAGAGGGATTGGGATGAGAGAGACACGAGGAGGGAGAAGGGATTCGCGTTGCCAGTTGCACTGTCACCGTGCTGGGCATCGTCGCCGTCGATGCAGTAAAGAAGGAGAAGTGGGTTGCGCGAGAGAGAAGAAGAAAGTCACCTGCGGCACCCCGAAAGCTTCTGTCGCCGTCAGCTCCATCTCTGCTTCTTCCACCATAGCCACTGCCCTTTGAGTTGCTGACGTGGTGGTGGCCGCGCCTCTGGTCATCGGGATATGCTTTCGGAGTTAACTGTTGGAGCTGTGGTTACTCTTTCTTGGTTTCTTGTTGACACATTACTATTCTTGATAAGAAATTATTAGGATAAAGGATGAAGGGAAAAGAAAAAGATGGAAAAAAAGACGCAGCGGAAACATAAAAGATAGATAAAAGGGTTTTCCTACTAGACCTCTAAGAAACCTATTCTTAGCAACCTAGGTCACCGGAAGGGGCTCCCTACTAGACCTTCAAAGAACCTGTCCTTGAAAACCTAGATCAGATGGATGAAAAACTAAAAGAAACCACAACACATATCACCCTAGAGTTGGATCCTGCAATCTTCTTCATGCAACAAGTAAAGCAAATCACTCACCTCACTTAATCACACAATAAAAACATGCTAAAAGCAACGAAAAAATTATTCATTAAAAGTTGTCTAAATTGTCTCAACAATGGTGTTTAAATAGACCCTTAAAAAACTAAAAGATAAGATTAGTTAAGATAACTAATTTAAATCAGATTTGATCTTGTTAGATTAGATCAGATTTGATTTAAATTTAAAATCTCTAAAAATACTACTAAGAAAATCAAAAGTAAATCAAATCTTTCAACAAACTCTAACATAAAAACAAATTAAAATAAATGCATAAAAAATTTGAAAATTAATAATAAATTATGCCTCCCATTGAATTTGAAAAGTATTATTTGGCTTCTTGTTATCCTACCTTAGCCCAATGGGACTTATGAGTTGTCGCCATTTTAGCACCACTGTTTTTGAGATGGACTCTTGGTATTCTTGATGTCCAAGATCGGAATGGTATAATTCTTCTAATATTCAAATCTTTGAATGTGACGGCATTACCCTTCCGCCTCTTAGCTCTAAAATGACGAAAATGCCCTCCTGACCACCCTCAGTCTCTTTTCAAAAAGAGTCGTCCTCGAATCTTGAATGAGAAGCTCTTCTTCCCTCCAAGGAATCCAAACCCAATCTTCGGGTTCAAGTATCATGCTTTCACCATATTTTCATGTGTGCAAGTTCAATCTTTCCAGCCATACTTTCACTATCTTATTCAAAGTGTGCAATTAGTTGTCTTTCTTCCTTTTCATCCATATTAATGCCTCCATAATTGACCAGTGAATCAGCAAAACTTTAGAAAGTTATCAGAAAAACACTAGAAATTCCATGATTAGATATATGAGAAATTAAAAAATCTGTAGAATTCAATGATACTAATACACTCATGTCTAAGCTAGAACTTTCTAGATTTTCCTCACAAGTGTGTTTATTGCTCTCAGTTTCTTTTTCGCTCATGGACTCCTCTCTCTCACTATTCTCCTCTTTTCACTCAAATATTCAATCTCTTTTTCTATTTCTTTTCTCTCTTGATTTTTAAAATTCCTCACATCCCAAGGATCCATTTGAGAAATTCTTCACTTTTAGATCCTCCAAGTACACATGACCTTCTAGAGCATACTCAACAAATTCTTCCATCTCTGGCTTTGAAGAAGAATGAAAGATAGGCATGGAAGAAATCATCTTCTTATGTCGATCTATAATATCCTTCTTGAAATCAAAAACTTTGACTTTTTCTGATCCTCAAACTTTGCCCTTTTAGAATCCCAAATTGCTATAAATTGTTGCATATGCTCCATGTTAATGGCCAATTTGACCAAATCCTCCATGGTCTCGTAACTGTAGCGTTGTACTTTATCTGCAAGGTCTTCGCTTAATCCAAACAAAAATCGTTCCATGAGGACCTTAGGACACAATTTAATATTGTCTTTGTCCATCAAGTATAGAAACTCCTTGTGGTACTCCATCACTGATTGTGAATCTTGTTGTAACCTACAAAATTTTCTAAAAAATTTGTTGTGGTATGATGATGTCACAATTCGATTCCTCATGTAGTATGATGATGGCACAAACTAGCTCCTCATAATTTTCTTCATCTTCTCCTAGCTGCAAATCGGGCTCTTTCCGTACCATCTTCTAGATCTTCCTAATTCAGTCCACCATATACAGGCAGCATTAGAAAAATTGGCTTGTACCAGTCGAACATTCTTTTCCTCTAAAAGGATGCAATTTGCAAAAATCGACTCTACCTTCCTTTCCCATCCGAAATAAGCTTCAGGATCATTCATCCCTTTAAATGTAGGAATTTGTAACCGAGAACTCTTTTTCACATATGAGATTTCTTCATCATCACTATCGTAATAGTCAATCATTTTTTTTGTGACTCTTTTTTTTTTCTCTTCTTTTTTTTCTTTATTTTTGTGGACTCTAAAGTGAATTTTTAAAAATTAAAGAGAGAAAAAAAAGAGACTAAACATGACCCATAGAACATGTAGATAAATAAAAAATTAGCTATGACCAGTAACTGATACCATATGATAAGAAATTATTAGGACGAAGGATGAAGGGATAAGAAAAAGATGGAAAAAATGACGCAGCGAAAACATAAAAGATAGATAAAGGATTTTACTACTAGACCTCTAAGAAACCTATTATAAACAACCTGGGTCACTGGAAGGGCCTCCTTACTAGACCTTCAAAGAACCTGTCTTTGAAAACCTAGATCCGAGGGATGAAAAACTGAAAGCATCCCCCACGCAGATCACCTTATTGTTGGATCCTTCAATCTTCTTCATGCAACAAGCAAAGCAAATCACTCATCATACTTAATCACGCAAAAGAAAAAACATGCTAAAAGCAGTGAAAATTTTATTCATCAAAAGTTGTCTAAATTGTCTCACCAAAGGTGTTTAAATAGACCCCTAAAAAACTAGCTAAAAGATAAGATAAGATAACTAATTTAAATCAGATTTTATCTTATTGGATTAGATCAGATTTGATTTAATTTTTTAAAATCTGAAAGATATGATAACTAATTTAAATCAGATTTGATCTTATTAGATTAGATCAGATTTGATTTAAATTTAAAATCTCTAAAAATACTACTGAGCAATCAAAAGTAAATCATATCTTTCAACAAACTCTAACATCGAAACAAATTAAAATAAATGCCTCAAAAATTTTAAAATTAATAATAAATTATGCCTCCCATTGACTTTGAAAAGTACTATTGGGCTTCTTGTTGTCCTCCCTTAGCCCAATGGGCCTTTTGACTTGTCGCCATTTCAACACCACTATTTTGAGACGGACTCTTGGTCTTTTTGATGTTCAAGACCGGCATGGTACAATTCTTCTATTATTCAAATCTTTGAATGTCATGACATTACCCTTCTGCCTCTTAGCTCTAAAATGACGAAAATACCCTCCTGACCACGTATCATCCTCTCCCTCTTCAAAAAGATTCGTCCTCGAATCTTGAATGAGAAGCTCTTCTTCCCTCCAAGGAATCCAAAACCAATCTCCAGGTTCAAATACTATGGTTTGATGGCTCTTCTCTACCCACTGAATTGTAGCTATGTTCTTCATTTGTGCAAGTTCAATCTTTCTAGCCATACTTTCACCATCTTGTTCAAAGTGTGCAATTAGTTATCTTTCTTTCTTTTCATCCATATTAATGCCTCCATAATTGACCAGTGAATCAGCAAAACCTTGGAAAGTTGTTAGAAAAATACTAGGAATTCCATGATTAGATATATGAGAATTAAAGAATCTGTAGAATTCAATGATGCTAATGCACACTTGTCTAAGCTAGAACTTTCTAGATCTCTCTCACAAGTGTGTTTATTGCCCTCATTTTCTTTTTCACTCATGGACTCCTCTCGCTCACTATTCTCCTCGTTTCTCTCAAAACTCTTGCTTTCAATCAAACATGGATTCTTTTCACTCAAACATTCAATCTCTTTTTCTATTTCTTTTCTATCTTGATTTTTAAATTCCTCACATCCCAAGGACCTAATTGAGAAATTTTGCACTTTTGGATCCTCTAAGTACATATCACCTTCTACAGTATACTCAACAAATTCTTCCCTCTCTGGCTTTGAAGAATAATGAAAGATAGGCATAGAAGAAGTCATCTTCTTATGTCGATCAATAATATCCTTCTTGATATCAGAAACTTTGAATTTTGCCTGATCCTCAAAGTTTGCCCTTTTGGACTCCCAAATTGCTATAAATTATTGCATATGCTCCATGTCAATGGTCAATTTGATCAAATCCTCCATGGTCTCATAACTGTAGCGTAGTACTTTATCTGCAAGGTCTTCACGTAATCCAAATAAAAATCGTTCTATAAGGACCTTAGGACACAGTTTAATATTGGCCTTGTCCATTAAGTATAGAAACTCCTTGTGGTAATCCATCATTGATTGTGAACCTTATGGTAACTTACAAAATTTTCTAAAAAATTCGTTGTGGTATGATGATGGCACAACTCGATTCCTCATGTGGTATGATGATGGCACAAACTGGCTCCTCATGATTTTTTTCATCTTCTCCCAGCTGCAAATTGGACTCTTTCTGTACCGTCTTCTAGATATTCCTAATTTAGTCCACCATATATGGGCACTTCAAAAAAATTGGCTTGTACCAGTCGAACCTTCTTTTCCTCTAAAAGGATGCAATTTTCAAAAATCGACTCTACCATCCTTTCCCATCCGAAATAAGCTTCAGGATCATTCCTCCCTTTAAATGCATGAATTTGTAACCAAGAATCCTTTTTTGCATATGAGATTCCTTCGTCATCACTATCATAATAGTCAATCATTTTTTTGTGACTTTTTTTCTTTTCTTTTTTTTTTGTTTTTGTTTTTGTGGACTCTAAAGTGAATTTGCAAAAATTAAAGAGAGAAAAAAAACAAAGGGACTAAACAAGACCCATGGAACATGTAGATAAATAAAATTTACCTACGACCTGTAACTGATACCGGATGCTAAGAAATTATTCGGACGAAGGATGAAGAAATAGGAAAAATATGGAAAAAAAAAGACTCGGCGAAAACATAAAAGATTGAAAAAGGGGTTTCCCAGACCTCTAAGAAACCTGTTCTTAGCAGCCTAGGTCACCAGAAGGGGCTCCCTACTAGACTTTCAAAGAACCTGTCCTTGACAACCTAGATCAGAGGGATGAAAAACTGAAAGCAACCACCATGCAGATCACCTTTGTGTTGGATCCTTCAATCTTCTTCATGCAACAAGCAAAGCAAATCACTCACCTCACTTAATTACACAATTAAATCATGCTAAAAGCAACGAAAAATTTATTCATCAAAAGTTGTCCAATTTGTCTCACCAAAGGTGCTTAAATAGATCCCTAAAAAAAACTAGCTAAAAGATAAGATAAGATAAGATAACTAATTTAAATCTGATTTGATCTTATTGGATTAGATCAGATTTGATTTAAATTTTTAAAATCCTAAAGATATGATAACTAATTTAAATCAGATTTAATCTTATTAGATTAATGATATTTGATTTAAATTTATAATACGTAAAAATACTACTAAGCAAATCAAAAGTAAATCAAATCTTTTCAACAAACTCTAACATCAAAACAAATTGAAATAAATCCCTAACAAATTTGAAAATTAATAATATATTATGCCTCCCATTGAATTTGAAAAGTATTATTGGGCTTCTTGTTGTCCTGCCTTAGCCCAATGGGCCTTAAGAGTTGTCGCTATTTCAGCACCACTGTTTCTGAGACGGACTTTTGGTCTTCTTTATGTTCAAGACTGGCATGGTACAATTCTTCTAGTATTCAAATCGTTGAATGTGATGAGATTACCCTTTTGCCTCTTAGCTCTAAAATGACGAAAATGCCCTCCTGACCACGTATCATCCTCTCCCTCTTCAAAAAGATTCGTCCTCGAATCTTGAATGAGAAACTCTTCTTCCCTCCAAAGAATCTAAATCCAATCTCTGTGTTCAAATATCATGGTTTGATGGCTCTTCTCTATCCACTAAATTGTGGCTATGTCCTTCAAGTGAGCAATTTCAATCTTTCCAGCCATACTTTCACCATCTTGTCCAAAGTGTGCAATTAGTTGTCTTTCTTCCTTTTCATCCATATTAATGCCTCCATAATTGACCAATAAATAAGCAAAATCTTGGAAAGTTGTCAAAAAATACTAGGAATTCCATGGTTAGATATATAAGAAATTAAAGAATCTGTAAAATTCAATGATACTAATGCACTCTTGTCTAGGCTAGAACTATCTAGATCTTTCTCACAAATGTGTTTATTGCTCTCAGTTTCTTTTTTGCTCATGGACTCCTCTCGCTCACTATTCTCCTTTTTTCCCAAAAAACTCACACTTTCAATCAAACATAGATTCTTTTCACTCAAACATTCAATCTCTTTTTCTATTTCTTTTCTCTCTTGATTTTTAAATTCCTCACATCCTAAGGACCCATTTGAGAAATTTCATACTTTTGGATCCTCCAAGTACATATGACCTTCAACAGCATACTCAACAAATTCTTCTATCTCTAGCTTTGAAGAAGAACGAAATATAGGCATAGAAGAAATCATCTTCTTATGTCGATCTATAATATCCTTCTTGAAATCAGAAACTTTGACATTCGCCTGATCCTCAAATTTTGCCCTTTTGGACTTCTGAATTGCTATAAATTATTGCATATGCTCCATGTCAATGGCCAATTTGACCAAATCCTCCATGGTCATGTAACCGTAGCGTTGTACTTTATCTACAAGATCTTCGTGTAATCCAAACAAAAATCGTTCCATAAGGACCTCAGGACTCAGTTTAATATTGGCCTTGTCCATCAAGTATAAAAACTCCTTGTGGTACTCCATCACTGATTGTGAATCTTTTTGTAACTTACAAAACTTTCTAAAAATTTTGTTGTAGTATGATGATGGCACAACTCGATTCCTCATATAGTATGATGATGGTACAAACTAGCTCCGCATGATTTTCTTCATCTTCTCCCAGCTGCAAATCGGGCTATTTCCGCACCATCTTCTAGATCTTGCTAATTCAGTCCACCTTATACAGGCAGCATAAAAAAATTGGTTTCTACCAGTTGAACCTTCTTTTCCTCTGAAAGGATGCAATTCTCAAAAATTGACTTTGCCTTCCTTTTCCATCCGAAATAAGCTTCAGGATCATTCCTCCCTTTAAATGGATAGATTTGCAACAGAGAATCCTTTTTCGCATATGAGATTCCTTCATTCACTATCGTAATAGTAAATCATTTTTTATCACTCTTTTTTTTCTTTTCTTTTTTTTTTGTTTTTGTGGTCTCTAAAGTGAATTTGCAAAAATTAAAAAGAGAAAAAAAAACAAAGAGACTAAACAAGACTCATGGAATGTGTAGATAAATAAAAATTATCTACGACCTGTAACTGATACCAGATGATAAGAAATTATTAGGCCAAAGGATGAAGGGATAAGAAAAAGATGGAAAAAAAGACGCAGTAGAAACATAAATGATAGATAAAGGGATTTTCCTGCTAGACCTCTAAGAAACCTATTCTTAGCAACCTAGGTCACCATAAGGGGCTCCCTACTAGACTTTCAAAGAACCTGTCTTTGACAACCTAGATCAGAGGGATAAAAAACTGAAAGCCACCACCACAGAGATCAGCTTAGTGTTGGATCCTTCAATCTTCTTCATGTAACAAGCAAAATAAATCACTCGTCCCACTTAATAACACAATAAAAACGTACTAAAAGCAACGAAAAATTTATTCATAAAAAGTTGTCTAAATTGTCTCACCAAAGTTGTTTAAATAGACCCCTAAACTAGCTAAAAGATAAGATAAGATAAGATAACTAATTTAAATTAGATTTGATCTTATTGGATTAAATCAGATTTGATTTAAATTTTTAAAATCCTAAAGATATGATAACGAATTTAAATTAGATTTGATCTTATTAGATTAGATCTGATTTAAATTTAAAATCCATAAAAATACTACTAAGCAAATCAAAAGTAAATCAAATCTTTCAACAAACTCTAACATAAAAACAAATTAAAATAAATGCATAAAAATTTTGAAAATTAATAATAAATTATGCCTCCCATTGAATTTGAAAAGTGTTATTGGGCTTCCTGTTGTCCTGCGTTAGCCCAATGGGTCTTATGAGTTGTCGCCATTTTAGCACCAATGTTTTTGAGACGGACTCTTGGTCTTCTTGATATCCAAGACCGGCATGCTACAATTCTTCTATTATGAATCTTTGAATGTGACGACATTACCCTTCTGCCTCTTAGTTCTAAAATGACAAAAATGCCCTCCTAACCACGTATTAGTTCTTGCTCTGAAGCTCTTAGTCGCTGCTCTATTATAGATTATTGAGTTTTACATGGCGTTAATGTATTAGGGTTGAGCTGTGGCTCTTGCATGCTGTATTTAGAGGATGTGACTACTGCAGGAGTTGTCAGTATTGATGCCGCTGCTGCGAGATAAGAATAGAAATGTAGTTTGTTGCGTAATTGATTCACGAATGAGGTTGGGGCGATTTTTTAAACTCAATTTACTATCAAGAAGGCGATATAAATACAAAAAATATACTTTTATGATTTTCGTAAGTTTTATGGATTGAATTGAGCTGCTCTAAATGATTGAAGTAGTTTGTCTGATTGACTTGTTGACTATTTGCGAAAGCTGAGTATTTTGTTTTGTTGGTTCACTTGGTTGATTTGGTTTGTTTGATTTATCGAAAAAGATTTTGAAAATTAGATATGATTTGAGATATGAAATTGATTTGATTTTGAAAGCAGTTTAATTTTTAATTGGTTTGATTTAATAAACGATTTGATATTAGAATTAGTGATATTTTGGAAAAGGATTTGAGATTTGGAAATGGTTTGGATGGGACCTGCACGGGTGGCAAAGTTCGAGTTTTAGGGGAGGTGCTGTCAAAATTTTTATAAATATTTAAGGATAATGATTTTTGAGTCTTTGATGAAAAGTTACAAGTTTGAAAAAAAGCTGAGATTGATTTATTTAACTGAAGCAATTTGTTGTGAGGGGTTGAAGTATTTAGAACTTGATTTGGAAATGAGATGGATTTCGAGACTTTAAAAATGTCTTAACTATAAATGGTTTCGATGTAGTTTGGGGTTTTGGTCGAGTAAAGAACGATGATTTAACTTGATTTTCAAAAGAATGAATTTGGTTTAATTAATTACAAAGAGGATTATGTTTCGAGTATTCGATTGAACGGTAATGAGATTGGTTGCCGCTTCCCTAAAGTTCAGAGACTTTGCCGTGAAATTTAAGTTAAAAAATCTTGAGTTAAGGTATTTGATCTAATTTAATAACCTATTTTGTCTTGAGTTGATTTGAGGAAAGAATTATAATTTATAAGTATGATTGATGTTGTGAGGATGGTGGTTTTGTCCCGCTCACGGATTTGGCAAGTTGAGGATGAGGGATTCCCTCTCTTGTCGTGGGATGGATGTAGAGAAGGTGGAAAGGCACTCTCCTTCATATTATTTTCTCCTATATTCTTCTTTGGTTGCAAGGTGGAAAGGCACACTCCTTCGATGTAAAAAGGTACACTCATTGATGATACCTCCAAGAGAAGGTGGAAAGGCACTCTTTCGTTTGTGTTCCTCCTGGGGATGTGCAGCCTAGAGAACAATGTTTGGATTAGCTACCAGATGTGTCAGGTTCTGGCAATTTATCCGACACGTGACTTATGGCCAATAGGACAGACGTGCATCATAATTGCATTTGTTTGCTTTGTTTGGGTGTACTTATGTGTTTTGGTTTGCCTATCTGATGAATTCTTTTTAACTGGTAACTATGAATACTTGCTGTAACTATTCTTTAAATGTGTTTGCCTTGTATTTTGTTTGTGCTTGTAAGTGATTTTTGTTTTGAGTTTTTATGGTGGTTAATTTGACTAGGGCCGGAGGTCAAGATGATTTGATTTGGGCCAGAGGTCGAGTTGATTTGATTTGGGCTGGAGGCCGTGATTTGATAAGTTTGATTAGGTTGTCCCTGATATATATTTAAATGATATGGTAAGTTAATTTATTTAGAATTCTTATAAAAATGGTGTGAATGTTAAGTTTGGATAAATAAATATTGTGATATTTGAAAACATTCAGAAAACAAATGGAAATCACTGTTTTTGAACTATATTCTTTCCTTTATACGTATCCTCTTATGACACTTCCTAAAAATCCTCTACTGAGAACTAGCGAGGACGATGTTCTCACCCTTACAGACTTCTCTTTTCAGGACAGACGAGGAAGTTTACGAGTTTTTGTTAAGTTTTTGGATATGTTACTTCTGTTTGTATACATATGTTATAGATTTTCCTCACCTTTTTTTATTCTAATCTTATAAGAGGGATAGGAGTTGTATGTTCTGTATGTATATAATTCTTATAAGCTACTTATGTAAGAAGTTATGTATATATGTATATGCTTGTTTGTCTTCAAGATAAAGTATTTTTTTCTTTTTCAAAGAAAATAGCGATATGGTTTCGAGTCAAAGGCTCCTATTTTAATAATTGGTATATGAAGTTGTTGTAATACTTCTTGCTATCAGAGTAACGCAGCCGGATGCATGACATTCTGATAGTGAGGGTGTTACACCAGAAGTGTCAGATCTGGCAGTTTAACCGACATGTGAGCTTAAGGCTAGTTGGACAGGCTTGCATCAAATTGCATTTGTTTATTATTGTTTGAGTGTGCATAATTATTTTGGTTTGCCTAACTGATTATTCTGCTTAACTGTTAACTGTACTACTTGTTCGAATTGTGTTTAATTGTGATTGCTTTGTATTTAATTTCTGTTTGTGATTGATCCTATGAACTGAATACTGTACTAAGCAATTGTAGTATTGAGGAGAAGAGATTAGTGAATTTAACCCTGTGTGGATTAGTGAAAATCCTAGGCTTGAACTTCTGTGAAGTTGGAGATTAGGATTGTCTAGTGGGTTCATGTTTCTTTATATAGTCTTTATTTAGCACTATTACCCTACTGAGAACCTTCGGGTTCTCACCCATCATGGATTTTTCATTTTTTCAGATGCAAGGCATGATGCACCTCGCTGAGAGTGCGGGATTCTATTTGGCAAAGCAAAGAAGACTTTTTGAAGTTTCTTTTAGCTTATTTAGAGCTTTCTCCACTTTTGAAAACTTTATTGTATATTTTCTCTTAAAGGTTTTTATTTGAAGAAACAGGACATCTATTTTGTATGCTTTTCTGGTTTTAATATTCTAGCTGGTCTTTTTTTCGTGGGTCGAGACTAGTAACTACTATGCATATATCTCTTTATGTATCTTATCATGGAACTTACGATAACTCTCGCTTTTGTATCCGATGTTTTTACCTCTTTAATGCGTTCGTGTACAATTTTCGATGTTTAATTTTTATTCATAGACTTCTAGTTATGATATTATTCTTTTATATCTATATGTATATTTTCTCTTCTTAGTGTCGTAATGCCTCGTCGTTATTGATTTACGACTTAAGCATAAAGTTCTATGTGGTAAGGTGTTACAGTCATCGCCCATGGAAGGTCTGCTTGCATCTTCTTGATGCTCTTCTCCTCGACGTTGCACGAAGGCCTTCGGAGCTATTGGCATCGCCGCCGCGAAGGTCTACTTTGTTGTCGTCGTTGACCGATCCATTGGTACCCTTCTCTCTCTTCGAGTTCTCTCTCTCTATCCGAGGCTCCAAGGTTAATGTCCCTCTTCAAACTCTCTCTTTCTGTCTCTCTCTTAATACGACGTCTCTCTTTACTCGCTGTGGAGTAATCACTTCGCCGTCACCTTCCTTCCTCCAGCGGGTTAGCACTTCTGCCTCCATTTAATTTTGGTTATTTTGTTAATTTTCTTTATTCTAATTTCTGAGCTATTCTGTTGCTGGTTGTTGAGTTTTCTAATTTAGTTGTTGATGGTGCTATGGTGTAGTGCTTCACTGCATTATGCTGAAATTTTTTTGATTTTGAATTGTTTATATTATGATTTTGATTCTAAATTTTTTTATGGTGATTTTTATGATTCTGAGTTATTTATGCTGATTTTTCTTTATTCTTAGTTGTTGATTTTCATTGCTGATTTTTCTAATTCTTAGTTGGGGTGGTCATGGCAATGGAAAACCCTCTACATGGCTTACAATATGTACAAACCCCACTATGAACTAAGAAAAATATTCTTAGAAGATGAAGGCGACTTTATGGGAGTGGAAGTAAGCATCCTCTTCCTTTCTTTTTCTTTTTTTTGTCACCTATTTGTTAGTGGATTAGCAAATGCTATGGTTCTGCTTGGAGATGTTCTTTTTGGGCTGATAATGCAACCTTTGTTTCTCCTTTAATATTTTATTTTCAAGGAGTTAGGGTGCATTTATTTGAGGTAAAAATGGGAGAAAAAGAAAGGAAAAGAAAAAAATTTGAAGGAAAATAGCTATTTTTTTGTTTAGCTGAATGAAAAAGTAAAAAAAAAAAAAACATGACTAGTGTAAAAAAGTAAGTCAGACCCATTGGAATTTTTTTCTTCTAACATTAGATGGAAAATGGAAGAAAAATGTATTTGGTATTAATATTCCAATATTATTCTCTATTTTTTAATATATTTTAAAATATGTAAGGATAAAACTATCTTTTCATAATATTATATATTATTTTCTTTCTCTTCATTTTTCTTTCATTCGTTCATATCTAAGAAAAATAAAATTTCACTAATTTTTTTTTCTTTCTCTTCTTTTCTTTCAATTTTATTCCTCTCTATTTCTTTCCTTCCAACCAAATAAAGGCTTGGTTCTCTAGTCATCATGTGATTTGTAACCATATGTGAAGTAACAAAATATAATAAAGCAAAGGATACGAAAATGACACAAAGTAAATAAGGTTGCTGATTTATTTTATTCTTAGTTAGTAGTAGAATATTATATGTCTTTGTAATTTACGTGTATTTTGATTTTTTTTAGTTATAAAGGTTGATGTTTATGAACTTTTAATCATAAATTATAGATAATTTATTATTTAAAATTGTAAAAATTTTTATTTTATTCGTTTAGAATTTATTAAATTTAAATATTTAAAAATATATATTAAATTTTTAATAATTTTATTTTATATTTAATTAAATCGGTTAAACTCTAGTTTAACATCTAAATCATCGAACTAGTCACTTCACTAGTTTACACACCGGTTCGCTTCTCACAACCTTGATAAAACTTGATTTAAAACTCAGAGCAACTCTAATGGGATACTTTTTAGGTAGCACTTTTAATTTTTACAATAACTAAATTGATTTGAAATTAAAATTTACATTAGATATAATCTTTGAAACGATACTGGTAATTCTATCAGTAAGGAGATGCAGCCACTTTAATATCCATTAAACTTATTAAATGAACATTATAATGTTATTAATAAATTGAAATGAGATCAAGCATTGGAGTGACAAAACTCATATTGAGTATCAAATCAATTTTTATGATATATGGTCCCACAAATATTTATGTGGCACTTTGTAGGACTCAAAATAAAATAAAACTAAAACCAAGCATTCGAGATGCTTTTAATGTGAAATCTCTCACTTCAATATTTGGTTTTATTTCAATTTAAACTTTTTTAATTATTTCAAAATTTAGAAAAAAAATTAGAATTTTGTGGACGTGGGGATTGAAAATTTTGTGTATTTGGATTGAAAAAAATTTAAAATTTTATAAATAATTGAGAAAAGAACTTACATTAAATTAATTTAGATATACCTTTTTATCAAATTGATAAAAATATAATAAAGAAATAGAATAATAAAATACAGAAGTACAATTGAGTATATCTAATTTATTTGAGTATATTTTGGTTGAGTGTTTGTTGCAACGTTACAATAACAACATTACAATGACGACATTACAATATTCGTTTGGTGAGTTTAATGGATTATACAAATGATAGCATACTACTCATCTTTCTTTAAAATAATACGATTTTTTTTACTGATGTCAGTATTATTTGAAAGATGATGTCCAATATAAATTTTAATTTTAAATTATTTTAAGTACTGTAGAAGTTAAGAATGATATCCAAAATTAATTCCATTGGAGTTGCTCTTAAGCTTCATTTAGTATTGAAGATCGAAGAGAAGGGGATATTTATGAGAGTAAAGAGGAGAGAGGCTTAGGTGAGAGAGATAAATTAAAATTAAATTTGATTTTCTTAGGGTATTGTTTAGTTTGTGAGAAAATGAAAAGAAAGAAAAAGGATGAAAAAAATGAATGGAAAATTTTTTCCCTCTTGTTTGGATATAAAAAAAAATAACAAGGGTCTCACCAAAAAATTTTTTTCATCACAAGCAAAAAAACAAGAGAAAAAAATGTATCTTTTATGTATTTCTAATACTACTTTTAGTTATATGGTTAATGTTCATGGTTCAGTTTTTTATTAAATTGAACTGGAATTGCACTAAACCATTTTAAAAGGTTTAGAAACTAAACCAAACTGCTTTGTCACATAAGAAATTGGTTTTAAACCTGTTTATAATACAGTGCACCAGTTTAAATTAGTTCATAAAAATAAAACCAGTTTCAATTGAAAAAACCAATTTAAACTAGTTTATAGGCTAAAATTAACTTTAACATATAAAAAATTAATTTTTACATCCTCTCTCTCTCTCCCTCTCTCCCCCTTCCCCTCTTTTTTCCTTCTCTATCTCTCTCTCTCCCTCTCCCCTCCTTCTCTCTCTTTCTCTCTTTTTCTCTTTCTCCCTTTCTCTCTCTGTCTCTCTTTTTTCTCTATATCTTCTTTTTTCTCTTCATCTCTCTTCCGCTTTCTCTTTCCCTCTCTCTCTCCTTCCTCTCTTCTTCCCCCTCTTCTCTCTCTCCCTCCCCTATCTCTTCCTCTCTCCCTCCTCTCTCTGTTTCTCTCTCTATTCCCTTTTCTCTCTCTCCCCCTATCTCTTCATCTCTCTCCTTGTTCTCCTACTCCTCTCTCTCCCTCTCTTCTTCTTTCTCCTTCTCTCTCTTTCCCTCTCTTCTTCTCTCTCTCTCTCTCTCCTCTTCTCTCTCTTTATCTATCTTTTTTCTCTCTCCATCCTCCTCTCTCATTTTCTCCTCCTCTCTCTCTTTATCTCCCTTCTCTTTTCTCTCTTCTTCCTCCTCTCTTTTCTTCTTTTCTCTCTTTCTTCTCCTTCTCTCTCTTCAGAGAGAAGAGGAAGAGAGAGAGAGAAAGAAAGAGAAAGGAGAGAGAGAGAGAGAAAGAAGAGATAAAAAAGGAAGAGAAAAAGAGAGAGAAAAGAGAATAGAGGGAGAGAATGAGAGAAAGAAGAGAGAGAAGAGGGGAGAAAGAGAGAAGCGAGAGAGAGGGGAGGGGAGAAGAGGAAAAGGAGAGAGACAGAGGAAGAGAGAGAGAGGAGTGGAAAAGAGGAGGAGAGAAAGAGAAGGAAGAGAGAAAGCGAAGGAGACTGACAGAAGAAGAGAGAGATGAGGGGGAGAGAGGGGGAGAGAGAGAAAAGGGAGAGAGAAAGAAAAAGAGAGAGGGGGAGGAAAAGGGAGAAGGGAAAGAGGGGGAGAAAAGGAGAGAGAGGATGAAATGAAGGGGAGAGAGAGTGGGGGAAGAAAATGAGGGAGTGAAGGAGAGAAAGAATAGGGAGAGGAGAGAAGAAAGAGGGAGAGAAACAAAGACAGAGAGAGAAAAGGAAGGGAAGAAAGAGGGAAAGGAGAGAGAGAGAGAAGAGGGAGAAGAAAGAAGAGATACAGAGAAGGGAAGGAGGGAGAGAAGAAGGAGAGAGAGAGTGAGAGGAGGGGAAGAAATAGAGAGAGAGAGAGAGAGAGAGAGAGAGAGAGAGAGAAAAGGAAAGCAGAGAGAGGAATAAAGGAAGAGAGAGAGGGGAGGAAGAGAGAGGAGGGGGAGAAAGAGGGGGGAAAGAGAGTATGTAAAAAGTAAAAACTAAAAATTAATTTTGGAGTTTGGATAAAACCAGTTTTATTTGGTTTAAAATCAAACTGAACCATGAAAAATTAATTTTCTAAACACTAGATTTTATAAGAACTACAATTTCAGTTCAGTTTTTTATTTGAAAAAATTGATTTATTTAAAACAGTTTTAATTCAATTTAGTTAAACCAATTTTTTTGAATACCCCTAATTGTTATTAATAATTATTAATATAAGTTTATTTTTAATATATTATTATAGTAAATGTAATACCTTACCACACAGAGCTTTACACCTAGGATGTAAATCAGAGGTGGCAAGGCGCTACAACCTCTAAAAATGAAAATATATAGAATAATATTGAAAAATTTATATAGTGTACAAAGAGCCTTGACAAACGGATAAAACAAAATTACAAAATAAAAAGCGCAACGCTCAGGAAACGTGATTACTTGCGCGTGAAGAAACTAAGGTTTAAAGGCATAAATAAACAGAAAATAGGAATAGAGGGTCAATAATATAAAAATAACAAGCTCCTACTCTACCTGCGAAGCTAAGGTTGGCCGGAGAATATTTACATACATTTATACATATCCCAAATCCAAAATACATAGATAAAACCCTAGTTCTCTATAATCCTCTAGGAGGATCAAAATAAACAAGTATATAAGAGGAGATCTATATATATACATATATCAAAAGAATAAAGGATACCCCAAAATGAAAACCACTTCGCTGCAGAAGCTTCAGACGCCTACCGAGGTGCCTCTCGACCTGCATCTGAAAAATAACAACACAGTATAGAATGAGAATCGGAGGTCCTCAGCATGGTGAAGGTGCCACACATATAAGATATAAGGTCCTGGGAATGCCAGAGGCAATCTTAGAATGCCGTCATTCAGTTATAAAGCTTAAGGAACTAAAAACAGAAGCCGTAAATGGGTGGTTCTCTAAGGATTTCTAAACTAAACTAATTCCTTAAATCTAACTAAAACTGAACTAGAATCCTAAATCTCTCCGCCTTTCGTCCGTTCCTCCATCTTCGATGAAATTACAAAGACAAACAAGCAAACAAAGGCAGACAAAGGTAGAATACATATAGTACAAATAGCAAGTATAACAACTAGCATGTTATAAGCAGTTAAGCATTCCCAGTTAATGCGCAATCAAACAATTCAAACAATATGCACATGATGCATGCCTGTCCTATGGCTGATGAGGCTCATCTGTCAGTTATCAAGCCAACCCGACAAGTCCGGCTGCTAAACCCTGGACTGTCCCCCGTCACGCATCCCCATGAGTCTATGCATAGTTTTTTCTCTTTTCATTCATAATTTATACATTCATATATATAACTTTACTCAATGGGGGTTACCATTCTAGGAAATTTATACGTGCCCAGTCACTCTTACAACGTAGAGTCAACAGAGTATCGAGTCTCAACCTAGAACATGTGGTGGCTAGCCACGGTGCTTTACCCAGGGAAACTCGTATCTCAGATAATCATTTCACATACATTTATTAACATCTCATAATCACTCATTATGGCTGTAAAGTCACTTTATACATAATATGTTTGCATTTTTATACATAGTTTATCATAACCCAGAGCAAGTGGGGCGAAACTACAACCCTTGCGTCTACCCAGGAGGTACGTTCTCATATGCCCAGGAGGAACAAAGCAAGGGATCCTAACCTCCCACCATCTCGCTGGGGGCGATTTTACAATACTAGGAGGAACAAGGAAGGGGATCCTCACCTTCCACCATCTCCTGGGTCACACTTTCAAGAAAGAGTTCTCAGATGCAACATTTATTCCTTTCATTAGTTAGTTTCATAATTGAAATAGTACAAATATATACATATACATAAGCACCCTACCTTCTCATACCTGAATCATCACTTCTCAAACTTCCTTCATCCCCAAGTTACCACCTATTCCTAGCTTCATCTCATTACTAGGCTTACTAACAAGATCTAGGACCAAAGGAATGAAAATAGAAGTTTAGAGGTTTAAAATCAAGTTTAAAACACAAAAATCTCATGTGCTGAAAATAGGGTTCATGCGTACACGTGGGCCATGCATACACGTGGGAGTGCATTTCTGAAAGGTCACGCGTACGCGTGGGCATACAATTTTCTATGCTCGCATACGCAAGCACCCTGCTCGCGTACGTGAGATACCCAACCCGAATAGGTTGGTCGCGTCGCGTGCAGTGGTCGCGTACGCAAGTTATGCAGAACAGCAAAAATGCTGAATGCTGCCGAATTTTCAGCTTTGCACTCCAAACTTCCGACGCGCATAACTTTTTTATTTTAAATCATTTTGCATCTGTTCTTCAAACGACGTATACTTCACGGACCCAATTTTCATTTGAAATAGATTTGAAAGAATTTGGTGGTTCAGAAGCCAAGTTATTACTTGCTGAAGTTTGGCTAAAATTCAATTTTTCACAAAAACCTCAAACCACAAGTTTTAAAAACCAAACCCACTCCCAACCTTCTACACACATATATTCAGCACCCGAACACCAATTAAATTCAGCACCCCAGCACCAATTACCACATTACATTTATCATATGTTACCATATACAACCATTCCTCAACTTTAATCAACCATATGCACAAATTTCCTAATAATGTTAACAAAATCATCAAAATACCACCATCCGTTCCTATTTACTCATATCACCATTATCAACTTATCTGCTAACAACCTAGCATCATCAAAAACAATAATCATGCAGCAAATACTCAATTTATATCATATTCATCATCAAGGGCGCTATGCATTAAACATGATCATACGTTCCAACCTATCCTATGGTCATCCAGCCTAAGTTTTCATAGGACATTATATATTAAATACGTGAAACCTAAACCATACATTGGCCAATTTCCACGTATTTTCCAAGGCACCCACTTAAGCGGAGAGCAATCCCTCAACACCAAAATTCAGCAACTAGATCTCACTCCAAGCTTCCAATTAAGCTTCCAACATGTCCAACTGCCTCATATCACATATATACATACACCTAACATATTTATCACAAACATATCCCCAAAATTCAATACAAAAAATACTAAACCAAGGAATTAACTAGGGTTCTATAATTCTTACCTTACACAAGCACCAAGGAAGCAAGATTGAACGTTTCCCTCAAGCTAATTCGAGCCTAAACATCAAAATTGAATAATTTTCAACATCTTGGCTCATAAATTTCAAAATAGGAAATGATAAAATTGAGAAAGAAAACGTGACTTTCTTACCTTACAATGTACTAGGCTTTGTAGAGCTTGACGCTGCGGTCGCGTGGCCATAAACGGTGCGGTGATCGGAGCTCCGGATCAAATGTTATGTGGATTTGATTGAGAATCAAGGGTTTGGTGTTTTGGGGTGTTCTTCCCCTTTTCCATTGTTTCCAGCGTGTAAATGGAAATTTTTAAGGGAAGGGAACTGAACTTTTGGCCTTTTATGTGATGGACTTTGGGCCCGGTTCGGGATCGGTTCACTGGTTCGGCCCAATCTTGGGCCAAATTATTTAAAATTAGTGTTAAAATTCTCGTTTTAATTAGCTCTATCTTATCTTATTATAAAATTCACATTTCGAATTTCCTTTATTAAAATTTAATTCATTGAATAATTATTTGCTAATTTTATGGGGTTTATATCATACCCACCTAATTAAGAAATTTACCCTCAAAATTCAGATTTATTTATTTGAAAAGAGATGTGGGTAGTCCTTCCATATATCTGGTTTGAGTTTCCAAGTGTGTTTGCCAATTCTAGCTCCACTCTCAGCATCTTCTGCTAATGAAACTCCTTCTCTACATAGCTTCTTGGCAATGGTATTGATAAACCACTATTTTATGGTTTATCTTGTGCTCAATTGAGTGGTTTTTATCTACTCTTTACCCACTTATTCATACTATTTGCATGGTTTTACATTTGCCTTCCAAATTATGTGCTTTGGTTGAAAACATGCTTCTTTGGCCTTAAGTTCCCTATATTTAAATCCTCTCTTATTACCATTAGATGCCTTGATATGTGTGTTAAGTGATTTCAGAGATTACAGGGCAGGAATGGCTCAGAGGATGGAAAGAAAGCATGCAAAAGTGGAAGGAATACAAGAAGTTGGAGAAATTGCTAAGCTGTCCAGCATGACCTCTTCACACTCAAACTGCTATAACTTTAGCTACAGAGGTCCAAACAACGCGGTTCCAGTTGCATTGGAAAGCTAACGTCTGGGACTTCGATTTGATATATAATATGCCATAGTTTCCTTGATGCTAGGCGACACGACCGCGTGCTCCATGCGGCCGCATCGCAGTGACGGAAATCAGCGTATTTGTATTCTTCTCCAGCAATTTTCGGGCTGTTTTCGACCCAGTTCGCGGCCCAGAAAACACAAATTAGAGGCTATAAAGTAGGGGATTGCATCCATTTATAGAGAGGCTTTCACATTCACAATTTTAGGAGTAGATGTAGTTTTTAGAGAGAGAGGTTCTCTCCTCTCTCTTAGGATTAGGATTTAGGACTTCTCTTAGTTTTAGGAGTGACTCTCAATCCCAGGTTCAATGTTCTTTTTATTTCTTTTCTCACTTTTGTTTATGACTCTTTATGATTGATTTTCTATTTTAATATATTTTGAGATATTTCAGACTTATGATTGCTCTCTTTAATTTATGTTACTGTTGCTTCCCATCTGAAGGCATTTTTATTCCGGTAAATTTACTTTTTCCCTTTTGGTCTTGGTTAAGAAAGTAGTAACTCAGGAGTTACCTTATCTCAACATAATTGATAACTGTTATCTTTGCTAATTGAACTGAACTTCAAATAATCCCAACCTTTTCTTAGGAAATAAATAGGATTCGAAGATCAAACTAATTAGTCCCTTGACTTTCCTTTGCTTTAGTAAAGGTCAACTAAGTGGAATTAAGATTCAACTTTCATTATTATTGATAAGGATAACTAAGTCTGAACTTCTAATTTCTTATACCTTGCCAAGAGATTTTATTATTATTACTTTATTTTACTTGTCATTTAAATATACCTGTGCCCATTGCCCAAACTCAACATTCCCCAGAAAACTCATAACCAATAATAAATACACCTCCCTGCAATTCCTTGAGAAGACGACCCGAAGTTTAAATACTCGGTTATCAATTTTAAAGGGGTTTGTTACTCGTGACAACCAAAACGTTTGTAAGAAAGGTTGATTGCTTGGTTTAGTAACTATACTTGCAACGAGTATTTACTATAACTTCTAAACCATCAATCTTCCGCTCTTTCAGGTATCTTATTATATATTCTAACCGAGGTTACTGGAAGTGTTAAATCTTCCCTGAGTTACACTGGTTCAAGTTCTAATACGTAATTAGCATCTGAAGTGTACTTCTGAAACTGAGACGTGAAATGTGTCGTACCGGTTAAAAAATGTGGGATTAAAGTTACCTGATACGCCACTGGCCCAATTCTCTTCAGAATCTGAAGTGGTCCGTGCTTGCCATGGATTCAGGTCCTAAAACACTTTGGTTTCAATCCCTTGGTCTTGATTTACTTGTCAATTCTAGTTTGTTGAAATAACCTTCACAAATACAGAAATTCCTTCTTCAAACTTGAAAAGTTTTCTCTTTAGGTCCGCATAACTCTTGTCGACTTTTTTTAGTGAGAATCTTAATTCGAATTTTTTGTTGCCTTGGCTATTAAATTCGGGAACTAAGATGTTTGATACTCCAGTTTTAAATCAATACAGAGGCGTCTAGCGCACCGTGAAACTTCACCTTCTTCCTGATGTATGGTCAAACAGAGTTGTTGATGAATCCATATTTGACGATAAATTTTGGATTGATTTGAGTGGATTTCATCATATAAACCCACATTTATTCATCTAAATAGCATACTTTTTGTCTTTTCTCTCTAAATTGTGCCTAATTGTGAAAATATGCTATTTTATACTTAATTTAATCAATTTTATTTCACCTTCATTTCATTCGATATCTTGATATTTTTTATGAGTGATTTCAGGTGTAATAGGTAGGAATGGCTTGATAAGAGTGGAAGGGAAGCATGCAATTGGGAGAGAACATGAAGAAAACAAAGGAGAATCACACAGCCAAGTGTGCGTATGCACAACTACAGTGCATATGCATAGGATGAAAATAAGCAAGTGTGCGTAGGCACACACCTGTGCGTACGCACAGGTACCAGCGTGTGACCATTAAAAATTCACGTGGCTCGCGATTTTGAGGGCTTTTTGGCCCATTTCTGAAGGTGTTGAAGCATATAAACAAGGGCTAGCAACCATACAACATACCATACATTACACAATACTCTTAGATAGTTTTTAGGGTAGTTTAGGATAGTTTTAGCTTAGGTTTTCTCTCAATTTTTCTTAGGATGTAATTAGGTTTTATCTACAAGTTTGCATTTTCCAATTTGATCTTGGTCTCTAGCTTATTTCCATTGTAAGTATTCCTTAATTTTTTCTTTTACTACACTACTTGTTCTACACTTTCTTATATTTTAAGTCAGTTTGTTAATACATATTTACTTTTGCAATTTTGAGTTTTAGTTAATGAATTTGATGTTTAGTGGTTTTTATATGTTTATTGAATTTCCATTATTGATTTTGCTCTTTTATTGCTCATGGTTTCAAGCATTTTCCCAATTTTACCATGTTTGTGATTATGCCTACCATGTATTTGATGAAATGCCAATTTTGATTATGGAGTAAATTCTCACTCCTTGACTTGGAAAAATGAATTTATGGAATACTAGAGTCATAATGTCCAATATTTAGTGATAATTCCTGGGTTGTTAGTTGTTATTGTTTCCACTAATGCTAGCTTTTTACTAAGGTAATTAGTAAGTGATGTGAGAATTATCATTGGTCTAGAATTTCTCAATAGAAATAGAACTTTGTTGTAAGCATAGTTCTAAACCAACTAATAATTCTCCATCAAAGTTTTAATTTTGTTTGTCACAAGTACAAACCCCAATAAAAACCGAGAGTATTTAAACCTCATGTCGTCTCACAAGGAATTGTAATGAAGTGCTCAATTATTGGCTATGAAGGAACAAGGGGTTTTGATTTGGTGATTGACAAGAAGAGTAAATAACAAGAAAGTAAATGACAATTAACTAATAAAGGAAAGGAAAAGAACTCTTGGCTAAGGCATGGAAATTGAGATTACCATCCTTGTCTACAAACCATATATTGACAATTATGAGGGACCAACCCATCAAGTCTACTTCTATGATTGAAGTAGGTCAAATAAGCTTGATCAACATCAATCCATAAGTTTTCAACCTAGCTACTAATTGACTTAATAGTAGGCTAGTGTTAATGGGTATCAAATTGACCACTAAGGGTTCTCAAATCACCAATTCAATTAGACCCAATGACTCAAAGTCACCCAATTCCCTTAGCCAAGAGTATAGAAAACTACTCTATAACTAGTGAAAATATTTTATCAAACACCTAGAGTGCAATAAAAGTAAACATCACAAAATGCAAGAATTAATAGAAGCTATAACTAACATAAGCAAGAAATCAACAATAGCAACTAAGATAAACATAAAAAGACATGGAAACATAAAATTGCATTAGATAAGATAAAAATTCAACAAGGGTTCATGAAAGTAAAAATGGCAAAATAAGGAAATTAACAAAAAAAACTAAGAGGATTAAGACAATAGAACAATAAAATATAAAGAGAGTTGAACTAAAAACAAGAATTAAGAGTTGGATCTACGAAAATTTGACTTAAACTACCCTAAATTCTAGAGAGAAAGGAGAGCTTCTCTCTCTAGAATTCTAATCTAAAACATGATGAAAACTAAACTATGATTACTCGGTTCATTCCTCCTTCAATCCCTGGTTTAGTAGCATCAAAAACGGGTTGGATTGGGCCCAAAATGCTTCAGAAACCGCTGGTCACGTGTTGCCTTTAAGTGAGTCATGCTAATCCTGTGATGCATACGCGTCACCTAACTGCAAGGTTACTATGACAAATTATATATCATTTTGAAGCCCCGGATGTTAGCTTTCTAACGCAACAAGAATTGCCTCATTTGAACCTCTGTAGCTCAAGTTATGATCGATTTAGTACGATGAGGTCAGGATTGACAACTTAGCAATTCCTTCATTTCTTCATGAGTTCTCCCACTTTACATGCTTTTCTTCCATTTCTTTCAAGTTATTATTGCTTTCAAAACCTTAAATCACTCAAACAAACATATCAATGCATCGAATAGAATTAAAGTGAATTAAATTTAATAATTTTAAGGCCTAAAAAGCATGTTTTCACTCATAAGCACAAATTAGGGAGAGTTTACAAAACCATGCTATTTTAGTGAGTAAATGTGAGATAAGTTGATAAAATTCCCTAAATTCAACACAGGATAAACCACAAAATTGGGTTTATCAAACCTCTCCACACTTAAACCAAGCATATCCTCATGCTAAGAATAAAGAAGGACAAGAAAAGGGGGTATGAACATTTATTTAATGCAATCTATCTACATGAATACAACTAAGTGCAAAATGCTTCTACCTACTTGGTTAAAAATGAATCAATCTCCAAGAACATATATAAGCATGTAGAGCTCACATAGCATGATGATTCATGAATTTCACTAATTCAAATCTCAAAATAAAGTACAAGAAGACTTGCAAGAAGAAAGCTTGTGAAAGCAGGGAACAAGGAATTGAGCATTGAACCCTCACCGGAAGTGTATCCGCTCTAGTCGCTCAAGTGTATAAGGTTGATTCACTCAATTCTCTTTTAATCATGCTTTCCATGATTTTTTTTCATCTAACAATCAACAGTTATTCAATGCATGCATACATTTATCATGAGGACTTATCTTTAGGTTGTAATGGGGCTAGGGTAAAGGTACGGATGCATATGGTCAAGTGAGCTTGAAATTTGAATCTTTGATTAACCTAAGCTCTCACCTAACACACATAACAACCTATATAATTCTAATACAATACCTAGCTACCCATAATTCTCACTTTTTCACACACTCATGCACTCTCTTTTTGATTCACATTCCATATGCATTGATTATTATTGACCTTTCCTTTGGGGCATTTTGTCCCCTTTTTATTACTTTCTTTTCTTCTTCTTTCTTTTTCTTTCTCTATTATTTTTTTCTTTTTATTTTTCTTCTATTTTTCTCTTTTTCTTTTGATGAATTATGTACAAAGGGATCAATGCATAGGGTTTTAACATTCAATACATGAGTGTGTACCCAATTTCCAATATTTTCAATAAAAATATAAAAATACACTTTTATCTCATCCAATGTTCCCGAATTTCCCTAAACTAGAATAATAAACACTCTCACTAGCCTAAGCTAATCAAAGATCCATATAAGGGACATATATTATTTTTCACTTAGGGGTAGTGATGTGCTAGATTAAAGAATAAAAGGGAATTTAACAAAGGCTCAAAATTAGCTAACAATGGTAGATAAAAGGTAAGGATATTTGGGTAAGTGAGATATTGAAGTGACGTTCTCAATCATATAAATGCGTTCATACATAAAATAATGGACATATAGAATCAAGCAAATCAAAGATTGCAATCATAGAAAAAGAACAATACACACAGGAATGAAAATAGTGGTTATAAGATGTAACCACACAATTAGTCTCAAAACTCACATGCTTGTGTGTTCTTAGCTCAAAAACATGTTCCAAAATTAATTCCTTCAAGCAAGTTAAACACAAAATTTTTTTTATTCAAATTGGTAGGGTGCCCTCAAACAGTTTTCTTGGAAAAGAAATCATCACTTTAACCAAGTAGTCCTAACATATAAATGGATAGAATATGTACAAATTCTAACTATCATTCAATCTATCATGCAATGCAATGACTAACTAATAAAGACGATTAAGAATTGGTGTTGAAAAAGGAATTATTACCCACGGAAGTCGGTCTCGACCTCCCCACACATAAAGATTGCACCGTCCTCGGTGCATGCAAAGATGAGCAAGGGGTGGGTATGGAAAGTCGGACTCCTCCATGGTGGGTTTTCACAACTGAGGAGCTTCTACAAAGATTGTGCAGAGGGACTTGTTTGTTGTCCCATTTAGAAGCTTTTCCTTTCCCTTCTTGGTGGCCAGCCTGAAAGGAGAGGAAAAGAAAGAAAATTATGCCCACAACAAAGATATCAAAGCAAATAGAACATAGGCGGGGCTAATGCCAAATAAGAGTAGGGTTCTCGACTACATGGTTGCTACAACATGTAAGTGAGAGAGCAATATAAGCAAAGGGCATATCAACTAACACTTGATGCAAGAGTAAAATCAAATCACAAGTAAATGGCATGAAGAGAACACTTGGAGGCATCAAGTTCAAATAGGAATTGACACAAACAAGATTAGTGAAAAGCGTGAGAGCATTTGGTTCCATCCTAACTCAATGATAATGAGGCACAAAAACAAAGAATAATGAGTTAGGAAGGACTAAAGCACTAATCTTGTGTGTGGAACAAATATTACAATTAATGCTAAACAAGTCACGAAGCACCAAAACAATGCAAGAAATTCTCAACAATTGAGTAGGAGAATTCAACGCCAATATTAATATAAGAAACTTAGAAAAGAAAATAGGAACAAGTGGTGCACGAATCCCCACACTTCGTACAACTGAACCAGCAAGTGCACTGGGTCGTCCAAGAAATACTTAAGCAAGTCAGGGTCGATCCCATGAAGATTATGGTTTGAAACAATCTATGGTTATCTTGTAGATCTTACTCAGGTGAGTAGGAGATGTAGGTATGTTATTTAATTGCATAAAAGAAAATAAAGAGATCTTAACTTGGTTGATATGTTTGCAATGATGAGAAGATGGTTAAGGCTTGGAGATGCATTGTCCTTCTGGATTAACTCTGGTATTACTGTCTTCTTCAGTTGTAAATGATTTCTTCTATGGCAGGCTGTATGTGATTGACGCTGGTTTGAGCAGCCGCCAATACTTCTCCAGATCTGAACACCAGGGTTAGTGCGGATCTATTCTGATTGAAGGTGAAGCTCCTGTAGTCCATTCTCTTTTGCGATCCCACTCAAAACGCCACAGACAAGGTCGGATCTTCCGAATCATAGGATGTTGCACCTTTGGGTTCTAGCCTCTACCACAAAGCCCCTAATCTCTTCATACTTCGACTGAACTGGTGTCTCGAGAAGGCCCCAATGAAGTCGTGGATTAGCCGTCTAAGAGATGTATAATCAAGCTCGTGGTTCATCATTGTCTGATCAAAGACTCACTCTGAACCCATGTAGAATGTGATAACCTTATGCCAGTTCAGCGCATTCATATTAATGAAGAACGAAGATACATCTAAAATAGAGAATAAAACACAGATTAAAGAGAAACAGTAATATTTTTATTAATCCATAAAACTCAACAGGGCTCCTCCCGTCAACCTAGGAGGTTTACAAACTCATACTGATAGAAAATACACTCCTAAACAAAAATATGGCCGATCTGTATGATTATGTAAAATATCCCTTAAATACTAAACTAATGACTAAGGATTACATAAGAAAGGGTAAAACAGTCTTTTATTACTAAAATCCACTTCTGAGGCCCACTTGGTGAGTGTTTGGGCTGAGCTTTGATGACATCTACATGCTATGAAGCCTCTAGGGTGTTAAACGCTGGCTAGGGGGTCCTTTCTGGGCGTTTGGACGCTAGTCTCCTCCTTTGGGCGCTGGACGCCTGGAATGGGGCAGGAGGCTGGCGTTGGACGCCAGTTTTGGGCCTTCTAATCTGAAGCAAAGTATGAACTATTATACATTGATGGAAAGCTCTAGAATTCAGCTTTTCCATAGCAATTGAGAACACTCCATTTAAACTTCTGCAGCTCCAGAAAAGCTCTTTCGAGTGCAAGAAGGTCAGATCTGGACAGCATCTGCAGTGCTTTCTCTGTCTTTGAATCAGACTTATGCTAACTTTTGCTCCAGCTCTTCAATTTTAGCAAAAAAATACCTGAAATTGTATAAAAACACACAAAATCAAAGTAGAATCCAAAAATATAAATTTAACACTAAAACCTATGAAAACTTAATAAAAATTAAACAAAACATGCTAAAAACTATATGAAAATGATGCCAAAAAGCATATAAAATATCTGCTCATCACAACACCAAACTTAAACTATTGCTTGTCCCCAAGCAAGTAAAAAAAATAGTAGGATAAAAAGAAGAGTAAGATACAATAAATATCAGAGTTTCCAATGAAGCTCAGTTTCAATTAGATGAGCGGGACTTAGTAGTTTTTTGCTTCTGAATAGTTTTAGCATCTCACTACTCATTGAAACACAGAAGTGTTGGTCTCTTTAGGAACTTAGAATCCAGATGATATTATTGACTCTCCTAGTTCAGTTTTTTTTATTCTTGAACACAGCTTTCAGAGTCTTGGTCGTGACCCTAAGCACTTTGTTTTCCAGTATTACCACTAGATATATAAATGCCACAGATAGTTTAACTGGGTGAACCCTTTTGGATTGTGATTCAGCTTTGCTAGAATCCCCAGATCCAGGTGTCCAGAGTTCCTAAGCACACTCTTTTTGCTTTGGATCACGACTTTAACTGCTCAGTCTCAAGCTTTTTACTTGACATCTTCACACCACAAGCACATGGTTAGGGACAACTTGGTTAAGCCGCTTAGGCTAGGATTTTGTTTCCTTTAGGCCCTCTTAACCATTGATGCTCAAAGCCTTGGATCCTTTTACCCTTGCCTTTTGGTTTAAAGGGTTATTGGCTTTTTCTGCTTTTATTTTTCTATTTTTCGCATGCATATATTTTTTCTTTTGTTTTACATGCTTTTTCTTTTGCTTTTTACTGCTTTTTCTTGCTTCAAGAATCAATTTTTGGATTTTTCAGATTACCAATAATACTTTTCCTTTTTCATCATTCTTTCAAGAGCCAACATTCTAAAATTTCAATTTCAAATATGTACTGTTTATTCATACATTCAGAAAATAAAAGCAATGCTACCACATCAAGATAATTGAACTATTCTTATTATAAACTTGAAATTCATGTATCTCTCAATTCTTTTCAATTAAAATTTTCTTTAAAGCAAGGTGAGAGACATATGGAACATTTTATAGCCTTAAGACATAAATGCAAATGATCATGCAATAAGGACAAGAGAACAGACAATACCATATAACAGAAAATAGAAAAATACAAAAGAAAAGGAGATAAAGAGAACGAATTCACCTTTAATGGTGGTGGCTAGTACTCCTCCTTGAGGATCTAATGTAGTGCTTGATCTCTTCAATGTCACTCCTTTGTCTTTGTTGTTCTTCCCTCATAGCCCTTTGATCTTCTCTAATGTCATTGAGGATGGTGGAATGCTCTTGCTGCTCCATCCTCAACTGGTTCATGTCAGAGCTTAATTCTCCCATGGTAGTATGCCATTGATCCCAATAGCTTTGAGGAGGAAAATACATCCCTTAAGGCATCTCAGGGATCTCTTGTTGAGGCGGCTGCACAGGCTCATGTGCATGCTCTCTAGTTTGCTCCATCCTCTTCTTAGTGATGGGCTTGTCCTCCCCAATGGAGATGTCTCCCTCTATGACAATTCCAGCTGAATTGCATAGATGACAGATGAGGTATGAGAATGCCAACCTTGCATTGGTGGAAGGCTTCTCAGCTATCTTGTACAATTTTTGAGGGATCACCTCATGTACTTCCACCTCACTTCCAATCATGATGCAACGGATCATGATGGCTCTTTCAATAGTCACCTCTGACCGATTGCTAGTAGGGATGATAGAGCGTTGGATGAATTCCAACCGTCCTCTAGCTATGGGTTTGAGGTCAAGCTTTCTTAGTTGAATGGGCTTGCCTTAGGAATCCCTTTTCCACTGTGCTCCTTCCACACATATGTCGAAGACCACTTGATCCAGTCTTTGATCAAAGTTGACTCGTCTAGCATAAGGATGAGGGTATCCTTGCATCAGAGGCAAGTTGAACGCCAACCTCACACTTTCTGGGCTGAAATCTAGGATTCTCCTTCGGACCATGCTGCTCCAATTCTTGGGATTTGGGTTCACACTAGTGTCATGGTTTTTTGTGACCCATGCATTTGCATGGAACTCTTGCACCATTAAGATTCCAACCTCTTGGATGGGATTGGTTAGGACTTTCCAACCTCTTTTCCAGATCTCTCTTCGAATTTTCGGATACTCATTCTTCTTGAGCTTGAAAAGGACCTCAGGGATGATGATGACTTGCATCATCTACCCCTTTTTCTTATCTAAAAAGGACCATAAAAGAGCAGAATCTCATTTGATAATTGCAATTCATGAACTAATTGATGAATATTATGGTACATTGGATTGAAATGGGTTTGTGCTGAATTTCAGGTGAAAAGAGCAACAAAAAGGGAAGAAAACAACAAAATAAAGCTAGGCGTGTGAAACTGTCATGCCACTTGGAACAAAGACTATGAAAGTATGTGCGCATGGCACGCCAGAAGCTGGGCGTGGCACGCCAGTTGTGTTTTCCAAAAAGGATCCTCAAAGCTTTTACATGGACGTGGCACGCCAGGAGCTGGGCGTGGCACGCCAGTATCGTTTTCCAGAGAGCAATGTTGAAGGCCACAAAAGGGGCATGGCACGCCAGTTCATCAATCCAGAAGGGACAACTACTTGGGCGTGCCACTTGGTATCGAAGGCGTGGCACGCCAAGCTTGCAGGAGTCACCTTAAGATGGGCGTGCCACTTGAACATCAAGGCGTGGCACGCCAGTACAAGTTTCCAGAGAAGAGATTTAAGGTCCAAGCACTTGGGTGTACCACTTGGTGTCGAAGGCGTGGCACGCCAACTTTCATTATTCACTTTGGCGTGCCACTTGGTGTCGAAGGCGTGGCGCGCCAGCTCTCATTCTCACTTGGGCGTGCCACTTAAAGACCCAAGTGTGGCACACTAACACTAAAGAAGGCCAAGCAAAGCTCGGCGTGCCACTTGAGGTCGAAGGCGTGGCACGCCAACTCTCATTATTCATCTGGGCGTGCCACTTGAATGCTAGGCGTGGCATACCAGCTACTGGAACAAGGAAGAATGCTAGGCGTGGCACGCCACACACTGGGCGTGGCACGCCAGTTCTATTTTCCAAAGGAGTGAAGAAAGTTCTCCATGGGCGTGGCACGCCAGTAGTAAATTCCAGAGAAGAAAGTAAAGCAACCACAATGGGCATGGCACACCAGTAGTAAATTCCAGAGAAGAAAGTAAAGCAACCATAATGGGCATGGCACGCCAAGTCTTGGGCGTGCCACGCTAGTTCAATTGTCTAGGGAAGAAGAATAAGAAGGGAGATCCTGTGCGTTCCATTTGAGTTCTAGGCGTGGCACGCCAACAATGAAACCAAGCACATACAAGGGGCATGGCACGCCAAACCCTGGGCGTGCCACGCTAGTTCAACTTTCCAGAGAGGAGAAGAAGAGGAAAAAGGCCTGGGCGTGCCACTTGGGCTCGAAGGCGTGGCACACCAGGGAGATGGATGCATGGGGCGTGTCACTTGAGGGACTGGGCGTGGCACGCCACTCAAGTGCCAGCCACACGCCAAGCCTGGAAGGTCATGTTTATTGAGTTTTCTTTTCCCTCTAATTGTAATTTTCTTTTCTCTTTTGTATTTTCTTAATTCTATTGCTAGGAGTAGTATAAATAACCCCTGAAGGTACTGAGAAGGTGTTGTTGAGTAGTAATTTTGTTGAAGTATAGTTAGCTTTACTTTTCACATCATCTTCTTCCATCTCTTGTACTTTTCTCTTAAGCTATGAGTAGCTAAATTCCCTCTTATTGAGAGACGGATCTCTGTTGTACTTGATGGATTAATGATAGTAAATTTCTTTTCCTCTTCATCTTCTCTTTGATTTACTAGAAGGAATTTCGTTTTAATGCTAGTGTTCAATCATCTTGGGAAAGAGGTTGAATGCAAAATAGGTTTCATGGAAACCTTGGAAAAGGAAACATGAAACCATGCTTGAAATCCCTTCTCACACTTGAGTAGAATATCAGATTTGGTGATTGGATATGGTGACATATAATCCACCCTCTACTTAGATCTATGAGGATGTGTGGCATAATCAGGGACCAAGCATATCTCTCTTCATGAGCTATTAGACCAAGAAATTGGCTATTGATCAAGATCTGAGAGATTGAGTCACCAAGGGATTGGGGTTCAATCAATCATGATTGCCAAGAGGTCAATGAGTTGCATGATTGAAGATGAGATGAGCTGGATTTAATCTAAAGAGAACAACATCTCCTAATCTCAATGAATTCCCCCTATTCTCATCTTCCACATTCTTTATAGATTTTTTTACATTCTGTTGATCCCCATTCCTATTTACAATTAAGTCATTTATGTTTCTGCACTTTACATTCTTGCCATTTCCTTTTCTGCACTTTACTACTTCTCTTTATTTTTGAGTCATTTACATTCCTGCTTGTTTACAATTCTGCAATCACACTCTATATTGCTCAGCTTGACTAATTCACCCATTGATTAAAATTGCTTAAATCTACCAATCTCTGTGGATACGATCCCACTCTTTGTGGGTTATTACTTGACGATATTTTTGGTGCGCTTGCCAAAAGAACGGATTCATAAATTTTGTATGGGGAATGAATTCCGATCATCAAGTTTTATGGCGCCGTTGTCGGGGATTGGTTTGAATTTGACAATGACTAAATTGATGGGTAGCTAGATTAAGCACTTTAATTACCTTGTTAATTCTCTTTCAGTTCTTTAATTTTCTCCTTTTCTATTTTATTTTATTTTTACTTTGATTATTTTTTCTATTTATTGTTCATATTTCCATTTTTTTTATTGCTCCATTAACTGTTTGATTAATTGCATCAACCAAACTAACCACTAGTCTTAACAAGAGTGTTTTCTTCACTCGTCCTCTGCTTGCTATTGTTGAATGTATGACAGGTAGAAAGGGAGAAACTTCTTCTTCTTTTGATAGTGAACCTGAGAGAACCTTCCTTAGATTAAGGAGGGAAGCAAGAGGCAAAGACATAGTGGGAGAGGAAGTAGTGGAGGAAGATCTGGGAGATACTATGGAGGAAAAGGTGCAAAACCATGTTGGAGTAGATGCTGGCAATCATGTTGGGCAAGAGAGGAGAGTCTTAGGCTCTTACATCAACCCAAACCTAGGAAACTGTGGCAGTAGTATCGTGAAGTCAACAATTCATGCTAACAACTTTGAGTTGAAACCTTAACTCATCACACTTGCCCAGAATAATTGTTCATATGGAGGGGGTGCACAAGAGGACCCAAACTAACATCTCACTATATTCTTGAGGATTTGTGACATTGTAAAGTCCAATGGTGTGCATCCTGACACCTACAAACTAATTTTGTTCCTTTTTTCTCTTAGAGATAAGGCAGCAAAGTGGTTAGAAGCATTTCCCAAGGAAAGCTTGACCACTTGGGATGAGGTTGTTAACAAGTTTCTAGCAAGATTCTACCCTCCACAGAGAGTCAATAGATTGAGAGCTGAGGTGCAAACCTTTAGACAGCAAGATGGTGAAACACTTTATGAGGCTTGGGAGAGGTTCAAAGACTTGACAAGGAAGTGCCCTCCAGATATGTTCAACGAATGGCTTCAACTGCACATCTTCTATGAAGGGCTATCATATAAAGTAAAGAAAGTTGTAGACCACTCTTCAAGGGGTTCACTCAACAAGAAGAAAACCATTGAAGAAGCCATAGATGTTATTGAGACTGTAGCTGAGAATGAGTACTTTTATGCTTCAGAAAGAGCTCAAAAGAAAGGAGTACTAGAGCTCAATTCATGGATGCTTTGTTTGCATAGAATAAGATGATTGCAGCTCAATTAGCAGCCTTAACAAAAAGGATGGAGAAAAGTCAAGTCTCAGCTGTCCAAGCTCAAGCACCACCACAAGAAGAAGATGCACCAGAAGCTGAATGTGAATGAGAGCAGGCAAATTATGTGAACAATCCCTCTAGACCACCATATGATCCAAACTCCAAGACATATAACCCAGGTTGGAAGAACCACCCAAATTTTGGGTGGGAAAACCAACAAAGCCACAACCAAGACCACAAACCATACCAATCCAATCAACACACAACCACAATCCTAACCATCAATCAAGCAGCAACAGAACCTACCATAACTCACACAATGCACCATACCACTCCAACCAACAACCACATAACAACCACCATCAAGATACATCATCCTCAACCATGCAACCAAGTGAAACCAGCAGCAATTTTGCAAAATTGGAAGCTGCCATAGCACAATTATCAGCACAACTAACAGGGACTATTTCTACTATTCTGGAGAGATAGATACAGGCTAAAAGAAAAATAGATGCAAATCAAGAAGAGTTCAGGTCCAACATAAGAAATCAAGGGGCAGAAATTTCAAAATTAGAAGCACAAGTAGGGAGTTTATCTAAACAAATACCAATGCCCACACATACATTTTCTAGTGATACCATGGCCAACCCAAGAGGGGAATGCAAGGCCATAACACTAAGAAGTAGAAAAGTTGTAGAAGAAGCATCCCCAAGTCAAAGTAACCAAGAAGAAGAAGCTGAAAAGGAACCTGAAATCAAGAAAGAAGAAGAGACCCCTACACCATCCTCACCAAAGCAAGTCCTAAAGCCATATGTGCCACAAGCACCTTATCCACAAAGGCTGAGGAAGGATGGAAAAGACCGCCAGTTCTCTAGATTCCTAAAAATCTTCAAGAAGCTCCAGATTAACATACCTTTTGCTGATGCATTAGAGCAAATGTCACTCTATGCCAAATTTTTAAAGGATATCATGACAAGAAAGAGGAAGTGGGGTGAAAAGGAAACCATAGTGCTAATTGAGGAGTGCAGTACCATCATACAAAAGAAGCTTCCTCGAAAGATGAAAGACCCTGAGAGCTTCCAAATTCCCTGCATCATAGGTGATATCAACATTGAGAAAGAATTGTGTGATCTGGGGGCCAGCATCAACCTTATGTCCTTGGCAATAATGAAGAGGATGAGGATTGAAGAGGCCAAACCAACTAGAATGGCACTCCAATTGGCTGACAGAACATTCAAGTTTTCTCATGGGGTAGTGGAAGACTTGTTGGTGAAAGTAGGAGAATTTATCTTTCCAGCTGACTTTGTTATGATTGACATGGAGGAAGAAGCCAACACATCAATCATCCTAGGAAGGCCATTCTTAGCTACAGCTAGAGCTATAATTGATGTTCAAAAAGGGGAGCTAATCTTAAGATTACATGAAGAGAAGATGGTCTTCAATTTCTTCAAGGCCATGAGTTACCCCAAGGAATCCATTGGAGAATGTATGATGGTAGACACAATTGAAGATCTCATTCAAGGGGTTCTAGAGGAAGAACAGTGTGAAGTAATCAAAGAGCAAGATCAACAAACTTCATGTGGTGAAATACCAATGGAAGCTATGGAAGAACCGATCATGCTGGACAAGACAAGTAAAATGGAAGTGGAGGCACCAAAATTGGAACTAAAAGCTCTGCCTCCCAGCTTGAAATATGCCTACCTGGGTGACAACAACACATACCCAGTGATCATCAATTCAAGTTTGAATGAACAACAAGAAGAAGAGCTAATCCAAGTGCTGAAACAACACAAGGATGCTATAGGGTGGACACTTGCAGACCTAAAGGGAATCAGCCTTTCCATATGCATGCACAAAATCCTGCTTGAAGAAGGTGCAAAGCCCTCAAGGCAGTAGCAGAGAATTCTAAACCCGACAACGAATGAAGTAGTACAAAAGGAGGTGTTGAAGTTATGGCAAGTAGGGGTGATTTACCCAATCTCAGACAGCCCCTTGGTAAGCCCTGTGCAAGTAGTCCCCAAGAAAGGAGGGATCATTGTTGTGCCAAATGAGAAGAATGAATTGATACTAACAAGAACAGTGACTGGCTGGCGCATGTGCATTGATTATAGGAAACTTAATGAAGCTACCAAGAAGGAGCACTTCCTCCTACCTTTCATGGACCAAATGCTAGAAAGACTTGCAGGACATGAATATTACTGCTTTTTGGACGGTTATGTTGGTTACAACCAAATAGTTGTAGACACCAAGGACCAGGAAAAAACTTCATTTACTTGTCCCTATGGTGTCTTTGCCTATAGGAGAATGCCCTTTGGATTGTGCAATGCACCTGTAACATTCCAAAGGTGCATGCTCTCCATATTTTCAGACATGATTAAAAGGTTCATTGAGGTGTTTATGAATGACTTTTCTGTATTTGGTGATTCATATTCTAAATGCTTACACCACTTAGCCTTGGTGCTAAAGAGATGCCAAGAAACCAACCTCGTTTTGAATTAGGAGAAGTGTCACTTTATGGTTACAGAGGGGTGGTTTTTGGCCATAAAATCTCAAAAAGAGGCATAGAGGTGGACAAGGCTAAGGTGGAGGTGATTGAAAAGTTACCCCCACCTTGCAATGTCAAAGCAATTAGAAGCTTTCTAGGACATGCTGGCTTTTATAGGAGGTTCATTAGAGATTTTTCAAAGATTGCCAAACCTTTAAGTAACTTGCTTGTCTCTAATGTACCTTTTATCTTTGATAGAGAATGCATGCTAGCCTTTGATGAGCATAAAAACAGACTTTCCTATGCACCTATCATAGCACCACCATGCTGGGATTTACCTTTTGAGTTGATGTGTGATGCATTAGATTTTGCTGTTGGTGCTGTTTTAGGACAGAAGAGAGATAAGTTGGTGTATGTTATTTACTATGCTAGCAAAATTCTCAATGAAAGTCAAAGAAATTACACCACTACAGAAAAGGAACTTCTTACTATAGTCTTTGCATTTGATAAATTTAGATCATATCTTATTGGCTCTAAAGTTACTGTTTTCACTGATCATGCAGCCCTCAAATATTTGCTGACCAAGCAAGAATCCAAGCCTAGGTTGATAAGATGGGTCTTGCTACTTCAAGAATTCAACATAGAGATGAAAGATAGAAGTGGAGCAGAGAACAAGGTGGCTAACCACCTATCAAGAATCCCACATAGAAAGGATGAAGCACAGCAATTTGAAGTGAATGAAAGCTTCCCTGATGAGCAGTTGATGATGATTCAAGAAAGCCCTTGGTTTGCTGATATAGCCAACTTCAAGGCTATTGGACTGCCCACCAATATCAACAAGTACATGAAAAGGAAGCTACTCAATAATGCTAAACACTACATCTGGGATGAGCCCTACTTGTTTAAAAAGGGTGTTGATGGAATTCTAAGGAGGTGTATTTCACAAGAGGAAGGGCAAGAAGTGTTGTGGCAGTGCCATGGATCCACATATGGAGGCCATTTTAGTGGAGAAAGAACTACAGCCAAGGTGCTGCAATGTGGGTTCTTTTGGCAAAAAATATTCAAAGATGCAAAGGAGTTGGTGTCAAGGTGCAATGAATGCCAAAGGGCTGACAATCTACCCAAGAAGAATGAGATGCCACAGAGGTTTATAATGGAATTGGAATTGTTTGACGTGTGGGATATTGATTTTATAGGACCATTCCCATCCTCCTACTCAAACAATTATTTATTGGTGGCTGTAGATTATGTGTCAAAGTGGGTAGAAGCCATAGCTACAGCAACAAATGATAACAAGGTTGTGATAAGCTTCTTGAGAAAAAATATCTTCAGCCGATTTGGAGTTTCTAGAGCCCTTATTAGTGATGGAGGGACACACTTCTGCAATAAGCAACTTGAGACACTCCTACTCAAGTATGGAGTCAAGCACAAAGTGGCAACCCCATACCATCCACAGACCAACAGGCAAGCTGAGATCTCAAACAGAGAACTCAAAAGAATCCTTGAAAGGACTGTTGGTAATTCAAGAAAGGAATGGTCCAAAAAGCTGGATGATGCATTATGGGCCTATAGGACAGCTTTCAAGACACCTATTGGGATGTCTCCATACCAACTGGTGTTTGGAAAGGCTTGTCACCTACCAGTGAAGCTTCAACATAGAGTATTTTGGGCTCTAAAAATATTGAACTTTGATGATCAAGCTGCTGGAGAAAGGAGGCTAATGCAACTCAATGAGATGGAGGAATTCAGAAATCAAGCTTATGAGAATGCCAAGATTTACAAGGAAAACACAAAGAAGTGGCACGATCATAAGATAGCAAGAAGAGAGTTTGTGGAAGGTCAAAGGGTGTTGCTATACAACTCTAGGCTCAAGTTCTTCCCAGGGAAATTAAAGTCAAGGTGGTCTGGACCCTTCACCATCCTTAAGGTATCCCCCTATGGTCATGTAGAGCTCATGGAGGACAAAACACAGAGAACTTTCACTGTAAATGGCCATATACTCAAGCATTACTTAGGAGACTCACTGGATGAGCAAAGAGTGAGCTACAATCTCAACTAAAGAAGGAGGAACGTCAAGCTAGTGACAATAAAGAAGCGCTAGTTGGGAGGAACCCCAACACTTTGTATCCTTTTTTTATTATTTCTTGCTTTCTAAAAATCGTTTATGACTGTTAAGTTAGGTAGTTTTAAATTCAGTCTGTCAGTTGATAGTTTTTTAGTTTGTTCTCTTTTGTTTACTGGGAGTGCAAGGTTGCATAATCACTCACTTGAAGTTGGTTGAATGGGCTGAGAACTAGCTAAAGAGCTAAGTTTGGTGTGGCCACTAACCCACTTAATCTAGGCTTACAACCATCTGAATGAATTAATTTTGAGAGTAAGCCCAGAGATTAAGTTTGGTGTGGCCACCACCATATGAAGATCATATAGTGAGCCTAATATAATTCAAGTTTGAAAGCATCTAATAAATTGGTGGGTGTTCAGAAGTTGGTTTTAATGAGTTTGGAAGGAATTAGAAGGAAAAGGATGTGAAAGGATTGAAATTATTTCACTCTTATGAACACATTAAAATCTAATGATGAACCCAATTTATTAGATACAATGAGATTAAGTTTGGTGTCCCAAGGGACACTCATCAGTTACAATTTAAATGACTCATAATATAGGGAATGTGAAGGATTTCTTTTGTCATTACTGATGGAGTTTTTGGACCTTATTTTCAGGAAAGAGGATGGGGCCCACATGATTGATAGCTCATCAAACAAGGAGTCAAAGTGTACTTGCACTTTGGAACTCAACACATGCAGGAAGCCAAAAGGGATAAAGGTTGGCGCCTCTTCCTATGCTAGGTGCCAATCCCCAAGTGGGAAAATATTGAATTGCTTTTACTTTCCACTCCCCACCTTCCAGACTATACCTCTCACTCCTATAAAAGCCACTCACTTTCCCACCACTCTTCACACTTGAAAAACCCAAACTCCACACGGGGAAGAACCTCCACACTCTCCCTCTTCTTTCTTTTCCTTTTCCTTACCATTCTTTTCCTTTTGCTGTTGTGGAGCAAACCATGCTTTGCTCTCTGTTCTTTACCTCTTCTTCAATTTTCTTCAACCTTTCAAACCTTTTTTCTCACCCCAATGGCACCACCAAGAGTCTCATCATCAAAGAAGAGAAAGACCAAGGAACCAACTTCTAGATCCTCAAGCTACAATGAATACAAGTTCCTCTCATCATTCAACCAAAACCAATTTTATGGTTGGGTGAGTGAGAGGCAAATCATTCCGAAGGTTGGCTTCCAACTTGGGAAGAATGAGCATTCTGAGATCAACAGGGAGATCAACAACAGAGAATGGGCACTATTGTGCAACCCACCAAGAAAAGTGGCAGAGAGCTTGGTTAGAGAATTTTATGACAATGCAGTGCCTCAACCTGGGCAACCTTATGGTTATCTTAGCTATGTGAGGGGGAAAGCCATTGACTATAGCCCCTCCAACATAGACAAGATGTTGATGGTGAAGTAAACAAGCTCCACCCGGAGCTATGAAGAAAGGATGAAGCAACAAGACCCAGGATTTGATGAAATCCTCAATGAAATATACATGCTGAATGTGCAGTGGATTAATGACAAGGATGGAAGACCTAACCAGCTGAGGAGAAGAGATTTGAGTCCCCAAACTAGAGGGTGGCTGGATTTTGTAAGAAGGTCTCTCAACCCAATATCCAACACCTCTGAGGTGACATTGGAGAGGGATGTGCTCATATACAGCATCATGAAGGGAGAAAATATGAATGTTGGGGAGATGATTGCCAGTAACATCAATAGGGTGCTGAAAAGCACCAAGGA